>NC_135725.1:82438431-83092360 GCF_964656455.1 Halichoerus grypus | reverse complement strand
AATTTGTTCTCACAATTGCACTTTTTATAGCCTGTTTGTTCCAAGAGTGGTGCTTAGGGGTGAATGTACTAGAAGTTGCTTCTCCAGTGCGCTCATGTATATTTTGGTGAAATATAGCCAGTGTCTTAGAGCTCTTTGAATAGAGGTCTGAGCACACGTACTTACCCTATATATATAGTTTGCTGTTTAGTGTTGCAGGTAATTTTTCTTTCCACTGGCACTGAAACAGAGGTTATAATGAAACCAACAATCTTTATGCATTTATAGAAACTATAAAAATTTTATGGAAATCTTTATATAGAAACTAACAGTGTTGCTTGTACAAGCTCTATAGGCAATGTAGAAACATGGTACATTGGGAAAAATGAAAAGGTACCCTTTCTTTTATGGTTTTATATGGTCTGTGTGATTTTAAAATTTCACTATAGGCAGTTAAGCAAATTATAAAAACATACATCACCTATATACTAAAAAGGAACAAAAATATGTTGCATAACTTAGGCTAATTGTGATGGAAATTGGCATTTGTGAGTTGCATGTAATTGCTTAAATATGGAGTTTTCATCTGTTCATACTTCAGGTATGCGCTAAAGAAAACATTTCCTAAGCTCACAATTATTCATAGTTTAACCTGTGTAAATGGATTGGAAGATTCTGATTAGAAAGACAACAGAGATAATATTTAATCAAGACTTGCTGCTTGTGTGTTGCTGATTGCCTTGTTCTTTTGGTGAGCTCCTGTGTTTGAAAACTTTAACGTTATTTTCTTCTAAATCTCGATAAGTCAGAGACTAAACATTTCTCTTCAAAACTTGTTCATGCCCTGATTTATTGAAAGAAAACTATCTAATAAGAAAATTACAGGTAAAATCCACAGAATTTAGTCCTAAATTCTCTGTTACTGTGAAAGGAAATCTCACACTGACATTGTATAATATGGCATACATGTGTAATATTCACACAAAATTTAAAACAAATGATAAAACTTGATTTTTTTCATTGTTATTAGGCAGAGAACCATAAGCAGTAGTGTACCTAGTTTGTATAAAATGTGACATTGATTCCAGAAAGATTCCGCTAGTCTTTCTATAGTGACTTGTCTAAGCTGTAGAACCTTCAGGTTGGAATTGAGACTTTGGGTTTGTGGTCCTTTGGGCCTTGCGTTCACCAAGCTCACAGAGAATGGAATCAGACCTGGGTGTATCCCATTTCTCTTAGAAACTTTTGAGCTTTCTTTTTTTTTTTTTCCCTCATTCTTCTCCAAAGTGTGGGTGCTGTCATGCTTCCAATCTGCTCATATAAACTGCTCAGATCTGATCCACTATAAATGGTGAGGTCACGTTTGGTCCTGGAAACTTTGACACCATATACGTGGAACAGAATTTATCGATTTATTTGAATCTGATTGAGAGGATTTACTTATAAAAGGGTCAAGTGGATCACACTTTGAAATGGCTCTACAACCTGACCTTAAAAAGACTAACTTATAAGTGGCTGCATTTTCTGATTTTTTTCCCCCTTTGTGTCTATTTTTGGTGGCAGAAACTGGGAGAGTAGATTTGATTTTATGCATTAATTGAATGAGTGTAATGTACACTGATAAGTGTGGTGTCTGCAGAATATGAGCCAGGCACCCTACTAGGTAAAGAAGAGGAGAGAAGAAGTAGATTCTACCCTTCCCCTGAAGGACCTTACTGTCTAGTAGGCTATAAGGGTAATACACGTTCAGGTCATTTTGTTGGTTTGTAGAACAGTGGCATGACCAGAAATTGGGGATGTCTCTAAAAACTAAGACCTTTGGGTAGTGATAGCACCATGTAATCACATTCCTAAGATTTCTTGTCCTTGGTTATGAAGCTGTAGAAGGTAGTAGAGTTAACAAGAGTGGTACAGAGAAACCCAAGTGGGAAAGTCTTGAAGCTACCCTTAAAGAAGATCATCTTTTAGGTTTGTTTTAGATGTGCTTTTTCTAAGAGTCACTGTTGATTTTTGGATTTTTCCACCTCTTGCTCAAAAAGGTCAGTTTCCATATTTCTTAGTTACTTGGCAGTCTGGGATTGTAGATAGAAACATAATTTTCTCATCCACAGATATAAACTGTCAATCTCTTCAGACCCTAGGAGCTGATTGTTTAGCATAATAGCACCAAAGCACCCTGCTGATGCAGCTTTCTTTAAGAAGTGCATCAGTATCCACAAATGCCATAAAATATAGCCATTTTGGTGGACCACATTACAGATTTTGAAAAGATTCATTGATAGAATGCAGATGTATAAATGCATCCCAGATTAAACATCTGCTTCCTTGTATATGTTTAAAAGTGTCCTGTTCTTGATGATTGGCTTGGTTTTAATGTTTTTTCAAGTATAGGTTCATGGATGGTTAAACAGTAATCCTAAAAAATCTGTCACGTGTTGCTTCTTATTTCTCCCTGTGTTGTTACAAGTCAAATTTATCACCTTGGACAAATGTCAAAATTCATGCTTTTTAAAGTGCTGAAGAAAAACCACCTTGTATGTAAGGGCTGCTCTTCTACCATATCTATATCATGAATCTCCTCCTCCCCCCGCCCCCATTTCCAGAAAAGGGTGAATTTAAGAATGGGGTAGGGTTGGACTGGCTTCTTAATGAAAACTATATTTCAAAACCTTAAACATTTAGCTAAACTCAGTTGAAAAATTGATACATTTTCTGACTTAAGTCTTTTCTTTTAAGTTGAAGATTTCTTCCCAATTTGGTCACTCCCCAGCTGTTACAGTTATATAGAAGGAACTCATTAAAAAGACAAATTCTTTTTGAGCTATTCTTTCTGAAAGCACGCCAAGCTATGCAGCTATGTTGTACTACTACTTACTTGAATCTAACGCTAGGAAATGGTAATTATGCAATCCTTACTTACACATTCTTATTAGAAGTGTTCTCCTGGTTTTATTCTGGCTCCAAAAAAGCTCCACTAGATTTTAGACATCTGTGAATACTTTTGGATGGTCTTGTTTCTTGTGAGTTACTCAATGGTTATAACTAAGTGGACTGTGGCTGTTTTTGAGCACCATAGTCTGAGTCTTAACTTTAGTCTCATGTAACCAGTGTCTGTTCACCGGGCAAGTCTGTAGTCATTAAGTCTTGTTCATTATCCCTCCTAGGTTGCTCCCCAGTCTGCTCTTTCCCTCTGCATTCAACTCTTAGCTTCTCTCCTGTGGACTCTTCCTAATGGCCTACAACCCAATGACTTTTTAAACACTTCCCCTCTATAAGATGGCCAGAGATAGCTTTCTAAAACCTATTTCAAATCACACCATTTCTCTTTAGTCAAAACTCTTGCTGGTTCCCTGGTGCCTTCAGGATTGACTCCAAATTTCTTAAAAGTTGGATTTCAGGCCCTTCACAGTCTGACCTTGACTCAACCTCCAGCCTGGTTTCCTACCATTTTTCACTTTATAAGCAGACATAGAACACCTCACCATTTCCCAGCATGGTTTGCTTTCTCCCACCTTTGTTTTTGCCCAAGCTGTTTTTATGGTTGAGATCCTTCCTCAAGCTTCCTCCTGCTCCCCAGGTATACTTCTGTTCAGCATTAATTGCCCTACTTATATCACTTCCTCTGTGAAACAGGTCCTGACTAAATTAGTCACTCTATCTCAGCACTTGGAGAGCACTTGGAACATTACCTCCTTACATTGTATTATTTGTCTGTCCGTCTGAACTCTTCAGGTATAGGAATGACTATAGCCAGTTAAGTTAGAAGCTGTTCTCAGCAGCGAGGATAAATTACGGGCCAGTGAATAATTGTGAATATGAAGTACGTAATACACAGACATAATTGCTAAGGAGTTCAGATTCCAGAAAGCAGAGTACAGAGGCATGAATGACAGTGGTGATGAAGAGCATGGACTTTGGAGCCAGACTGCTTGGGTTTGAATCCCAACTCTGTCATTTACTGGACTATGTCTTTGGGATTTCATTTCCACATCTGTAAATTCTAGAGATGATCATAGGAAAGACCTCCTAGGGCCTTTGTGGGGGTTAAGTGATGTGAAATGTGTAAGAGTGCTCAGAATTATACCTGGCATCTAATAACCAATAATTATATAGTGCCTCCCCTGTCTAGGGACAGATTTAAAGTAGGAGGGTAACCCGGGTTGGGTGCTTTTGTTTTGTTGGGTATTAGGGTTATGTGTGATAACCTTTGCCTCCAGAATTTGGCAGATCCTAAGAATTCTGGAAAACCTTTCCTTTCTAAGCCCATGCCGTTCCAGAGCAAAATTTAGAGAAGTCACAAAAGGAAGAGAGAGTACTTTGTCAAGTAAAGATGAAGAGATATAATCAGAAACAGTTCCTGAGTATGTTCGAAAATGTACTGAAAATATGGAAACTCTTTAAATGGTGATGAAGGGGTTTCAAATAACTAATTATTTTTAATTTATTTCAGTTGTAAAATCTGTATATTGAGACTTTGCATGTTCAAAACCTCAGAAATTTAGTAATGTGTCCCACTGTCCTTGTAAATTAGCCCTTTTGGTCACGTATAGTGCTTTATACTCTTGTGTTAGCTTTTTTTTTTAAATACTTATATGCAGTAGAGTTAACAGTCCTGTGGCTACCGTAATTGCAAACTGTCTAACTTTGGTCAGTTTCAGATTTCAAATGTGAAATAGGATGAAACCCAGACTGTGGACTAGTCTGTATTGTGTGTACATGTGTATATAGCAGGTGGGGGTTGGTGGGTAGAAATGAAAAGGTATTTATAAATTAAGATGGTCTTTTAAAGAGCGTTGAGCTTAACAAAGTTCATTTACTTATATATCAACCTTGTGAAATATGTGATATATTGTTTTATGTTGCTTTTATTCCTGGAATATTCTTATCCAGCAGTTTGTCTAGTAAATATTCATCTCTCAAAAGTCAGGTCACATGTCACCACCTCTGACGGGTCTTTCACATCCCCTCGGTAGCACTCATTGTACCTTCCTTTTTCCTTGACCATTCTTCTGTCAGAAAACTGAAAACACTTTATTGCATGTAGTTTTTTATGTATCCTTTCCCTCCCCCAGGCAGGAGGTCAGGGATTCTTGCTTGCTTTGTGTCCATATCTCTAGCACCTGGTACTATGTATGGATATTAGTAGGCCAGATATTTGATATGTAATAATCAATGATTATTTGAATAGCATTCACACTGTGATCTCTGGGCTCAGAATTTGAATGAGGTAGGACAAACCAAGACATACATTTATTAAATCCTATCTTACCTAGCAGAGGCTTTTAAGATTCTTGCATTTGAATGTATTTCAAACATGATGCCTCTTTAGTAACATCTGATTTTAGAAGTGTAAACTGTAAATTGTTGAGAACATTATTTTTATCAGAGAACTCTTCCAACCTTCCAGATACTTATCATTTCTAGAGATCTAAACTGCTGGTAAATTGAGAAGTATTTCTGAATTTCTAAAATATATGTTACAATAAACAGATTTAATGGCAGCTAAAATCTTTGCATTATTCATGTCTCACTTATTTCTTAACAATTATCATCCCTCCTACAAATTTTAAGTGTTTTCTTTCTTCTTCTTCTTCTTCTTTTTTTTTTTTGTATGTTTGGCCTAAAGAAAAGTAGAAAATAAGTATCCCCATGTTATAGAAGATCTGGCTTTGGAAAGGTCCCTTTGGGCAACGGCTTTACTTTTTCAGCCTCATTTTTTTTTCATCTTTAAAACAGGAAGTAATACTAATTTTGTAGAACTGGCAGGAGAAGTGGGCGTGATGTATACACAATACCCGAATTAGTCAAGTTCAGTAAATGTTTTCTGATGTAGCATGAGGAAAATGAAGCAAAGAAAAGATATTGCTGTTTCCATGTAATTCATGATGTGTCTGGTATTGCATTAAGTACTAGAATGTAGGTGAGTCTTTAATGTGGATAAAGAGCCTGGAGTCAAGTGATAAAAACTTTCCTAACATCACTCCCCAATTTCCCATCACAAGGCAGATAGAACAGTATTTGTTCTTTCAGTACCCTCCAGATAAGCCATGGTTTTCCCTCTAAGATTCTGAGGACCATAGCATCCAATCTAGGACACTTTGAAGAGTGAAACGGGCACCATGATTACACAGAAACAATGAGCAAACCAGGGTGCCTGGGCAAGCTGGCATATGAGGCTCCCCTAACCTAAGACCCTGTGACAACACAAACCTTGCACTCCACTGCTGCAGTTGGAAAGTGAGGTGGGAGAGAGGCAGTAGCTTCATTCAGCATGGAGGGCGACCACTGCAAAGTTGTAGCTGTATGAGTGTTTGTAACTGTGGAGACAGAATCCTAATCAAGTAGGAACCAAGAATGAGACTCTCTCATTTGTAGTCAACAAAGCAGCAGTCTGAGGATTGTGGGAAGAGCTTAAGCTCCAGGGATAGATGAACTTGGGTTTGAATGTTAGCTTTTCCATTCACTGTCTTCTTCCAGTTAAGCAAGTTACTTCACTGCTTTACCTGAAACTAATTTTACTCCACTTTTAAGGTTCAGTTCACGCATAAGAGGTTGATAATCTTTATAATACATAAGATTACTGGCAGGATCGTTGAGCATATGTAAAACTTCTAGCACAGAACATGGCACGTATTAGCTGCTTTGTCAGTCTCCTTCTGCTTGTCTCTTTACCCCCTCCAGAGAGCAGATGACCATTGGTATATGAGGAACATAATGAAGCCTGAATCAGAAGAAGCTTATGTAGGTAATTAGATACTTTAAATTATATACATAATTCTTATGTTTATTAGGCATAAATAGTAAATTTTTGACAGAAATGGCTGATACCACATTTATACAAACTTTAAGAGTTTCTTCCATTCCTTTCATTTTCTATATCAAGAATAAATATTGGAGCACCTGGCTGGCTCAGTTGGTAGAGATGTGACTCTTGGTTGTGAGTTCAAGCCCCACACTGGGCATGGAGCCTACTTAAAAAAAAAAAAAAAAGAATAAATGCTGTTTCTATGATAAATTCAGGTCTCCTTTGGCCCATGTGGTCTCACTGTTTCCTATGAAGATTAAACAAGAAAACCTGTAGACTCTTAGCACGGTGCTTGGCAATAGTAAGTGCTCAGTTAGTGCTATTTTTTTTTGCTTCTAAATCTCCAGATTATCATCCAGCCATTTTCCAGCACCATTATTGACTGGATGTTTCCTCTGTGCTGGGTACTCTACTAGACACTGGCCGTGGATATAATCCCCACCATTCTTAGTCAAGTGTGAAAGATAGATCTGTAAATAAATATATTCAATCCATTTTTCACATTTTAACATCTCTGAAATTGGGATGCATCTTACAGTTGATGATATATTCGTAGCATTTTTTCCCCTAGTAGTACTGAAAAATAATAGTCTTATAACCAGTGCCTTCTTAAATGCAATGATACATAACAGATTACTGCAGTAAAAAGTCATGCTTTCTTTGTATACAGGAAAATGGACTTTGGGATCTCGGAAGAAATACCAGATTATTAGGAGTATGTTCTGAAGAGAGATTTAAGCAGATTCTGTTCAAATTTGTTACACTTCCTTTGTTGTTCTCTTCAACCATAATCCCTTTCCATGCTGTTGGGTTATTACTGAGGCTCCTGTATGAGGTTCCTCTTCCTTCTCCAAGGAATCGGAGGCCTGACAGGTACCCAGTTGTGTGTCTTTACCCTCCTGTGGAAATGTAGGGTCCTGAGATTATGGTCAGTTTAATGCTAGGAATGATAGCAGGATTGGCGTGGGAGCTTAGGTGAAGAGCTCACTGAGAATAGCCTCTGAACCCTTTGCAATCTGGAAGACTTGGGGTTTATGGCAAAGTTAGAAAGTGACGTAAAGGACTCAAACCCTGCTAGTGACTTCAGTGTGCTAGAATAAAGTCCAGGCTCCTTAACAAATAAGGCCTGTCATGATTTGGCCCCTGCCACCCTATCCAACCTGATCTTTTTTTTTTTTTTTTAAGATTTTTAAAAAGTTTATTTGACAGAGTGAGCGAGAGAGCACAAGCAGGGGGAGCAGCAGAGGGAGAGGGAGAAGCAGGCTCCCTGCTGAGTAGGGAGCCCGATGTCGGACTCGATCCTAGGACCCTGGGATCATGACCTGAGCCGAAGGCAGACGCTTAACCAACTGAGCCACCCAGGCGCCCCCCAACCTCCTCCTCTTGCACTCCTCCGCTTCAGCATGCCAGGCTGATTTCAGTTCTTTGAATGTGCCAAAGGTTTTTGTTCAGTGGCTCTTGCTCATGCTCTTACTTTTTTTTGGCCTTTCTCTCCCTATTCCTCTTCCAGTCTTTGACTGGTGAACCCTTACTCATTCTCAAAGACTGAGCTCAACATGCCACTTCTTGAGATGTCTCTCGTGACCCTCCCATCTAATTTCAGGCCCCCATCATTCTGTCAGAGCACTCTCTTCTTTCACAGCTCCTATGACAGTCGAATTCTACATTCATGTATTCATTTGTAAAGCATCCGTCTTTCTAACTAGAGCAGAAGAAGCTCCATGCAGACAGGGCCTGTAGCACATTGGTTCTAAAATGTTATCTTGCTTAGGGAAATATATCCATTTCCTTTTCTAAGATGACTGAAATACGCTTCATTCCAGGGGCTCCCTTCTGTCTACTTTCTTATTTATTAACTTTTGGGAAGCTTTTAAGCAATCAGGAGGTTTTCTTCACAGTTATTTTAAAATTCAACAACCAATTGGCAGATACTTGAATCTAAGTCCCACAAATTGATCATCTCTCCCCCAGCAAGTAATAGTGGTTGTCTGAGCTCCTTTCTTGTTTTGATGGGGTGAAAGAGCTTAACGAGCAACAGTGTTCCAGGAACCTAGATGATGCATCTGGATTTTCAACACGCTAAGCTTGAAATACTTAGGGGACACGAGGCAAAAATGTCCAAAAGGCGGTTGGAATAGAGCCTGGTGTTAGACATAATCTAGAAGTGAAGATTTGAATTTGAGACCTTTACATTATGATAATTAAAATTAAGGTGTAAAGAGGAGAATGCAAAGTGAGAAGGAGGAAGAGAAAATCCTGGGAAACACACTTCAGGGGAAGATGTTGAAAGAAGGGCCAGAAATTGAATAGTGAGAAGGCCCTTCTGTGTTCTACATTGAACAGAACATTGGGTACGTAACATGTGTTGTTGGTGTGAGTGGTGAGTAAAGCACTAGGAAAGGCTTTCTTCTCTTTTAATACTTTTTATGATATTATGAACAAAATAACTCTATATTGAAGAGCTGTCAGTGATCCAAAGAGCATCAATATATTTATCTGTTAAGAAAACCCCTGAGCCTTACCTGTGATAGTAGTGAACTGTTAAGAAGGAGTGGTTTCTCTGAAGAGTTTATGCCACAAAACAGTTGTGAATTTTGAGTGGTTGAAATATGTTTGATTTGTAATTCTTTGTTTGTTTTTTGTATTTTAAATAATTTTCCAAAAAGAGAGCTTTTTTTTTTTTTTTTAAAGATTTTATTTATTTATTCATGAGAGACAGAGAGAGATAGAGGCAGAGGGAGAAGCAGGCTCCCAAGGAGCAGGGAGCCCGATGCGGGACTCGATTCCAGGACCCTGGGATCATGACCTGAGCCGAAGGCAGATGCTTCACTGACTGAGCCACCCAGGCGCCCTAGAGAACATGTTTGTATGCAGTAGACAATTAGCCATTTAGCGATAACCATGTGTGAACTGTTGGCTCACCATAGAGCCAGTATGATTGGCATGGTCATTTTACCTTTCAGAAATTTCTGAATTTGAGTCTTGGTGAGTTTGGGTTATGTTGTATGATGAGACTCCTTGACACTCGAGATCAGGGACTGGCAAACTATTGTCAACTGGCCAAGTATTGCCTAGTGGTGGTTTATGTGTGGCCTTTGAGCTAAGGTGGTTTTTACCTTTATGAAGAGTTATTTAAAAAAAACAAAACAACAACCCAGAAGAATCTGTGACAAAGTCCGTAAGTGTCCGGCAAAGCCTAAAATATTTACTGTCTGGCCCTTTAGAGAAAAAGTTTGCTGACTCCTTCTTTAGTGTGCAAGTTCTAAGTGAAACGAACCAAAAATTCCATAGGAAGCCTCACATTGTTCCAGAATGTCTTGCATGTCATTACGCTTTTCTTTTAAATAGTGACTTAGCTGTTCAGTTATGAGAACATATTTTCGTTACTGCCTTGTGTGACTTGATAGTGTGGTCAGAAGGTAGAAGGCTTTCAGGACTGTATCTCATAGAATAGTTCTGGAAAGTGTTGACATCTATTCTGATACTATTGTTGTGTTTATGGTTTATCCCGGCCTCAGGTACACATTGGCATGTACATGTTAGAGCAAGGTATGTAAAGTGAAATAAAACGTATATGTGGAGTTGAGTTACTTTCTTTGTTTATATTTTGCTGGTCCTCCGAAGAGACACTTTCTAGTTGCCAAAGAATGAAATCCTTGAGTATTAGATTTTGGAAAACGATTTAAATTGTATAATTTCTTAAAATTTCAGTACTGTTTCGTATCACCTGCCTTCTGTCTTTACAATGAGATGTCACTGATCTGTTCTGAGTATAAATTTCCTCAGTTCTTGAGTCCTCCTGATACCGTTTTATTAGAATCTGCAAGTTGTGGGGAAATAAAAGTTGACTTGAAACCGTTCTGTAATTGGAGATGACTGATTAGACAGTGGGGCCCTGTCTAATCAATTGCTAAATAATTCTCTCTCAAAAGCAGATTTGAGATTTACATTTTGATCTTCATAGTCTGTTCCCAGTGTTTGTTGATGGCGTCTGACATCTCCTGCCACTGGATAAATAAAGCCCATTATTTCCTTTTCAACATTTTAAGCGATTACTCTCATACAAGAGCTGAGAAGCAGAAGGTTAGATATATTATCAAACTATGATCCTGTCTATCCGAAGAAGCTGGGAACCTTGATTAATATGCCTTGTTAACTGATGATTTCAGTTCCATACTGGTAGTGCTAGAATAATTTGTGTAAACCAAGCAGTACAGATTCCTTATTTTAGCACTAAGACTTACAAAGGCTTCTTTTAGCAGCCTTTAATTTTGTACTTATGTACGTGACATAGCCTGTGGCTGTGATAGCTACTGTGAATCTCCAGTTGTTTGGGGATGAAAGGAGGAGGCAGCTGGAAACTCGGTAGCTACATCTAGCTGTCTACCTAGAGAAGGCCTTGATTTCAAGTTTATCTAAACAAGCTCGACTAATCCCAACTATCTAGGGGGATCCACTGTCAAAACAAGCAGCGTGGCCCTGAGGCAAACACAGCTATACAGAAATGAAGGCTGGGGCTTCCAATACTCCGATGACTGCATACTGGAGGCTTTTTTTCCCCCCTGAAAGAGGGTAAGAGAGGTAGAATTTGCATAATGCCTTTTCATTGGAAACTTTTGGAAGGCTGACAGACCTCCAGCTTATAGATCTGTAGCCACAATACAGAGTCTATAGGAGAATCCTTGAATGACCTAACCATATTGAAAGAAAATATAAAAGCGTCCAAGTATAGCCAAGTGAGAGAGGGAAAGAGGCTGATGCATTGTCTAACATCTGCTGTACTTCTCGTTAGTTTTGTTCTTTGCTATTCTGTGTGGACTTGGGAGAAGCCTAAGACAGCCTAACATGAATCCTATAATCTTCCTCCTGAATATTTATGTAGTGTGCCAGCTTCTAAGCTGTCCTTTGCGTTTTCCTACTTCCCCCTCATTTTCATGCTCTCAAATGAGGCCAACATTTCAAAAGCTAAATAAATGTTTGTGAATGTTTATAAAAGATTTGCATAAATTTGTCCTTGTCTGACAAAGATCACTTTTTTCTTATGCCAGTTCTGAAAAAAATTTTTTTAAGGTTTTGGTGCTTGTCTTGACAACAAAGTCCTGCATCCCAGAACAATGATTGCTGATTAAGTGGGTATGCAATTGTGACTGAATAGGCTTTCAAGATACTGGGTAAAAAGGCCTATCATCTGAAGGCTGAATTATAGAATTTAGAAAATGTTATCAGAAGTACACATTTAAATCTATTTTTTGGTACCATATCATTAGGTAAGACAAAGAGTTCTTACAAGTTAAAAGTATAACCACCCACGGTTTTAAAAATTCTTCTGTATAAATTTTAATAATCAGAATGTTTCAGTAACTCAGAATATCACTTTTCTTTCCTGTGGTTGAACATATTTAAAAATAATTTTTTGACCTGTAGGCACTCTTTGGAAACTGTAAGTCTACCAGTTGTACGTATTAATATGGTTACTGGGGTGGTGATCAGGAAATAAACCAGGCACTCCTTCGAGACCTCTGAATGCACAGTCATACCTTGAGAAAATCTAAACTACATGAAATATGTGTTAGGGCTTAATTATAGCACACACACACACACACACACACAGCCCAGACACTTGTGCCACCGACGTGTTTGCTGAATTCATTTATCTTTTAAAATTAGAATGGATTTTGTGGGGTGGCAGGGGATGTTGTGGGTAGAGGTGCTAATTCAGTTCAGAGATATTCAAAGATTGGCAGGAGAGAGAGGTAACAGCCAGTTCTGTTAGTCCTTTAGTTGTATTGGTTTAGAGGCTTAAGTTGTCATTAAGGCACAAACTAGAGCCACTTCTCTGACACAGTTTTTATCACATCTGCTAGGCTTGTGTCCCAAGAGGAGACGTGGAGAGCAGTGAATTCAGCATGGGCCCATTATCGAGTGCTTTTTCGTGTGTTGTAAAAGGAGTGAGACCTCAGGGAGGCTTGGAGCCTCCTCCCGTGTAATGTCCAAGTCAGATTTGAAGGACTGGTGGCAGGAAAGCTTTGGCCTTTGGGTGTGAATTCTAAGAAATAGAGGCACAATTAAGTTTAAAAAATTCAAGGAGTTTGAGCTTGATAATGAAAGATTTTTTTTTTCTAGACTAATGTGAGCAGAAAAGTTGCCCATCTGTGCACATTTTTGTGTGCATTTAAAATATTTAAAAGCTGACAGCTTTTAATATGCTTACAAAATACAATTTCTATCAGTGCTCTTTTTTTTTTTTTTTTTTCTTAAATAGTATCTTCCTGAGGGCAAGTTGCTTCTTCAGTGAAATCATGTTTGCATTTTTACTGTTGGGACCCTATTCCTTTGGTATGTGCTGACTTGTGTTTCCCCTCCCCCATTTCCCCCAATCTTTCTTCCTTTTAGGTATATCGATAATATAAATGTTCAGATAACAGGACTTAAAATGTTTAAGGAAATGAACCAGGCAAAATATTTTACAGTAATAATATTAAGTCCAAGGAATTCTATTACTGATGCCACCAAATGCTAATTGTAAGAGATTCTAACCAAATCATTTGTTCATTTTGTAAGGATTTGAAACAAGTGTCAAGAAGTATATTGACCTTAAAAATAGAGCTCTCTCATTTTCACCTCTTTGCCATAAGCTTTCACATTAATAAAATGAAATCTCAGAATAGAGGATGTGATAATACTGTAATTTGGGAATGACTTTAAGTAATTTTGTTTGAAGATATGGAGGGATACAAAAGGAAAAAGTGATTTAAAAATTTTTTTCTACAAGATCCACAATTTTTAACTTTGGACTTCAAAGGTCATGAAGATCTATACTTAAAAAGTAGTTTTAGAGGTGACTCTTCAGCTGTTGTAGACATTCCACCAATGTACTTAATTTAGATATAAAATGTAGATACAAAATTTATATGATACATGTTATAGAATATGATGAATTTCTATACTTTTTTGTAATTTTATCTTTGAATTACAACATTGAATGTGTATATTAGGCATTATACAAATTAGCATAATGATAACATACATGACTCAAAATTAACATTTGTAAGGGGGAAAAAAAGTAAACTGGGTGTAAATATTGAAATATACCAAAGAAAGGAAACAGATTCTGTAGCATTTGAGCAGCATTATTAGAAATTTGACCCAGCTTTTATGTTTAGGTGTTGAAAGGCCTTTCTGTAAAATCCCTTATTCAAAGATTTTTCTCACTGGAAATTTTTTTTTTGAGTTTGGCTGTAACTATAATATGGATCTTGGATTTAATTTGACATTTATAGAGAAAGAGAAAAAATTGTGTTTCCTGTTTTCATATTTAGAAATTTCTGATCAACATTCTTGAACTTGGTGCTAATTAAGCTCCTAAAAACTTCTTACCATTCTGTTTTACCCTTCTTAATCATAAGCATTAAAACCTCTGGTAGCTTTCACTCAGAGTCCCTGGTTTTAACTTGAAACGGCTTAGGGTAGAAATTTTGTTAGCTTTTTGTGTGTTTGGATTTTGTGTGTGTGTTCTGTTTTTAACTTTCAACTTGAGTTTTAAGATCATCAATCAAAGGCTTTTCTTTCAAATCAGTGGCACTGATCTCAATTGCAGGACTTAGACGGTCAGCATTTCCCTCATGCTATTAAAAAAAATTTAAGCATTGAAATAGAGTATTTTAGGAATTTGTGCTCCGCTGATCTTTTCATCACACATCTACATTTTGAAATGAACAAATAAATTAGATATAAAAAAACTCAGGAAATGTTCTCCCACTGTTTCCCCGTTTCTCCCTCCTTCACTCTTTTTGGACAAAGGTAAATTATCGACTGCTGTACTAGCTTTCAGCAAGCTACAAAGTGACTGATTATAGCTCTCTGTATTTTAGAATACATTCATTTACTCAGGCTATCTCTTTCCTTTATTTAAATGTTTTCCTGCAAACATTTTCTTTTTCCTTTTGAACTATTGAAAATGTGTCTCATCTCCCAACATTCTATAACCCCAGTGGACATTATAATCAGCCTGTGCTTTTGTCTTTCAGATGGCACTTATTTGTGGGGTGGTATGTCTGTGTCTGTCGGTTGTTTTCATCTGCTGAATACAACTAATTTTTGTTTATGGGTTTCAACGAAGCAGTGAAAACAAAGTATTGACATCCAAACTGATGGCTGTGGCAGGATCTTGTACACCTCCCTACCCACACCCCAAATTTAGAGCAAATTGGTTTAGCCTTGTTATTAATCTGTTAGCTGCATCAAATTGAGTCTTTGAAGTTTTGCTTCCAGATAGGATTCTGTGATGGATAATATTATAAATTTAAAACTTTACCAGGTTTTTAAGAGAACGCCTTAGTTTCAGCAGAACAAAATCCACTTTCTCCAGATTGGGGCAAGTCCCCTTGATGGGCCTTCTGACCAGAGGAGAATTCACATTGGATGAAATGAATCCAAAGGAGACTGAAGTGAATCTTGAGTTCATTTCTGATTTTCATTTGCAAGTGAATCCAGTGTTAGGTGTGTGGATTTCATGTTTGGTTCAAACTCTGAGGCTTGGTATCACCTTGTGGGCAGAGCTTTGTAGATGTTGTTGCTTTTCTACTACCCTGTGCAATCTGCTGTTTGATATATGCATGACTGAAAGGTTTGTGCAACTGTCTATCCTCCACGCATCCCCCCACCCCCTCTGCTCTTATTTCTTCCCACATGAAGTATCGTTGATTTTGTTAGGAAGAAAAGCCCTTTTAGAAATTGCCTATTTCATAAATTGTCTAGTGACACAAGGGGTTGAATGCTGAATTCTTGTCTCATTTATTTTGAAAACTTTGCGACTGAACTCACCTTAATCAATGAGCTCAATGTTGTCTCCAATAAGTTATGTGTTGGATATATTGATTGGGAAGGATTTTAGAAAACCCGTCTGGGGTTTATAATGTCAGCAGTGTTTTGATTATGAAAAGAGTTGGAACCTGGGGACATGGAACCAGGTGGCGAATGTCCTAAAGCCAGTGGTGACATGGTGGACTGGTTCCCTCCTGGGATCTAGTTCATGCCCTGCACTTTAACTGTGGTGACTGGCTACTACAGATTCACTTTTTTGCTCATTAAAATGTTAAAAAATCAAACTGTACATAAAAAGATTTGTGAAAATATGAACTTGGGAATTGATCTGGATAGCTGGCACAATTTTCCCCACCCCCTGCCTTAGCAATGAGGTCATTTACATTTCATCAGCCGTACTGCATCTTGAAGATCTGATTTATGTGGCAGTAGTTGAGGTTGTACTGAGGCTGGTTGTCTGAAAAAGCTTGTGCAGGCAAGAGGAAGAGGGGAGAAAACAGAAAATTACCATTTACAAAGAAAGTTCCCTAGCCAGAGACACAGATCCTAGTGAGAAAAAAGGGGTTGCTAACTGCTTAGTGACTTTTTCCAGTAAAGTTAATATTGAAAGACACTCTGCCATAAATATAACGCTCAAATTATATTTAAATCAGGGTTTTGAAGTCCCCTCTCTTGGGGAGTGGTGCTTTTCCTCTTCAGGTAATTGTGTTTTTCTTTGGAAATAGAGGATACGGTGGTTAAATGTGTATATTTAGGCAAAAATCAGTATGAAGAAAATTGGTTTGTTTCAGCAGGTTTTATTTAGAAGACACCTTGCTTGTTTTTCCCTGTCTTCCGCTGATAAAACTAAGAAGATTTTTCAGTTCTGATTGAGATAATGTGTGAACATGCCTAACACAGAGTAGATGTTCATTTCTGTTTTCTCCTCTGACAGCACACCACTGGCTTGTTTGACTTAAATTGGAATATCAAGCTCTTGTAATATCACAAACATGAAGAAACATATTGTAAGGCACAAACATGTGCCTACATTTGCCTATATTCCCCTCTCTCCTCCCCTCCTCCTGCCCCATTGCTTAATTAGACTTATCACTGCTTTCTTGGGTAAGAGGAAAGCTCTTGGGAGGTGGGCTATACCCAGCCTACATTGGGTATTTTGATATTTGTTCTAATATTATCTGACAGACAAGTTCACGGTTGGTTATTACTCTTGACATTAGAAAGTGGTAAGTAGTTTCTATATTGTAGTGAGTAATAAGTTGGGCATATTAGATTCCTTTGACTCTGCTGTAGAGCACAATGCTTCCTCGGAGCCATGGGGGTCCTTTCTTTCAAAAATCTTGAGGCCTTTTGGCAGCTCCACTCCAGCATAGAGTAGAGAAGCACTTCTGCACCTGTCACTTCTGAGGGTAAAGGATGACTGTCTTTGTAGCTGATGTTGGCAGTGAGTGAGCACTGGGTACTGAGTTTTAAAGGATGCTCAGTACATATACTGAAGTCAGGAGATGCTTTGTGGTATCTGAAACCTGATGGTGTGAAAGGAAATTTGTAAGGAATTTTTTTTTTTTTTTGCATGTAAATTGTAAGAGTTTGGTGCATGTGGGTTAGAATATGTTTTAGACTGCAGACATTAAAATGATTTCTATGACCTTTTTCCCAATATTTGCCTGATACTAACATTATGCACTGAGAAATGGCTCATTTTTTCTGATTCTTGATAAGCTTTTGCAATTTATTTAAACATAATTAGTTTTTAAACAATCTATACGGATTTCTGGATGCCGCATTATGGAATTAGCTGATGTATCAATAATGCCTCATAGAATGTGCTGAAGTTTTGTTATCTGCTTTTTTTCATTTTTTTAGTTTCCTCTGCCTTTACTCTTTCGTAGCATGCCTTAACAGTGCTGTGATATACATAGTACCAGTCCAAGATGATATTAAAAAATAGGATATGCTCAATTGAATTATGTAGGCGGAACATGCTCTGGCAGAGCAAGTCAATGTGCTTTCTGCTTCATTGAGTGGGTTATTAGATTGATGTGGTTTATTTCTTGAATGATAGAACTGGTTTTAAAAATAAATGAAGCGAGAAGCATCAATTCAGTTAGCATTGATAATTCATTATTATTGGTTAGAAAAGTGCTACATTTGTAAACTGATCTATAATTTATCACTTGGATTAGGATTTGCAATGGGCAGGTTTGTTTTAATTTGAACCAGCTTCTCAATGACTGAACAATGTGTTCTTCATTTTGTCTTGAAGTTGGGATTTTAAATAGTTAAAAAGCAAATCAAATGCATGAAAGGAATACTTTTTTAAAATTTATAATGTTGGTCTGTGAACTTATGATAAGCACCAACTGTGGGCTGTCCAAGTCTGCAGTTAAATTAAGTCAAGCTAGAGAAAATTTTATGAAGGAAGTAATAAGTAATTACTTGTATATGTGTTTAGCTATGTGTATATATGCCGTGTACGTGGAAATGTGTCTCTTGGGAAAAGTCTCACACACACACACACGCACACACACGCACCCACTGTGTATTGTGTCTCATATAGTGGTGTTCTTAATGCAAGAAGCTTCTCTCTTATGAAGAAGTCTTTGAAATGTTGCTCTGCTTTTTGTTTCCTTTTTGTACACTTCCCCTGAATAATGCATTTGGTCTTATTACCTACATATTTGTAAAAAGATATTTAATCTGGTAGTTTGCTTTGGATTTTCACAAATTACAAGCAGGTAAGTGTTCCCACTTATAATGACACTTACTGAAAATAATGCATACTTAAAATTATTATTGTTTGATTACAAAATAAATTTATGCCAGAGATGGCAACTTCTTTATAAAGTAAGAAAATGAAGTTTTAAACTCTAAAAAAAATGTAGTTGACAACATTCAGAGACAATTATCTTCATGTTGGCTTTCTATTCTGCTTGTGATTTGGCCTATTGATGTAGGGAAGCGTTGTCTAATCCCGGCCCCCTCTGTTCCTAGGTAACAGGCAAAAACGGTGCCAGCAACAGCGGCCCTGCCAGGCCAAACCCATGTGGCTCAGTGTTATTCACTCTGATCCATATGGTCAGGCTGGAGATGGTCCCTGGAGGGGTGTTAACACTCAGCAACCCAACCGCCTCCCTCCCTTCAGAGCTTTCCTGCACGGCCCCTGCTGCTTGCCCATGTGTGATTCTTGATTAATTTTTCATTTTTAATGAAGTTTGATCATGTTTATTATTTCTCATGATTGACTGCCTGTACTCCTCCCATGTAATTGATAAAGCCCATATTTCTTCATCTGTCTCCTCTTTCTTTAGGGTAAAGTTGCTAGACTGTGTGCCGTGCTTAATGCTAGATTTATTGGTCCCATTAGATGTATAAATTATCTCTCTTTCTCTCCACAGGAAGTTCTACAGACTTTGACCAAGTTTTGTTTCCCCTTCTATGTGGACAGGTAGTGTCAGATTTTCAAACTTTACTAGAAAAAAAAGTGTCAATAAACCTGCTATGGAAAATAAAAACCATACCATTCTTAACATTCCGTCTGTTTAACCAAGATTTAAAACGTCTATGTTTGAAGGGGAGTTGCAGTATTCTCCTTTCCTGGGGATTTTATTGACACTATCAAAAAGTTTAAAGCTTGGAGCTTTGCATTGGTTGGTCTTTGAGGTGTATTTCGCATGACATTAAATTTTTGATTTTGGTTATCAGACTTGAACCGTGATTAAGAATGGTTGGTATTTATTCCAATGCTATTTCATTTTTATTTAAGTATGAACATATTTAAGTAACGTTGCATTATTCCATGGCCTTATGAGTATTATATGGACTTCGTTTTTCTTTGATTCAACGTAAAATTTAAATTACCACAGGCCTATCTTGTTTAAAGGTGTTCAGCTATTTAAAAGACATGTTGCTTAATAGTGTCTTGCATTTTAGGTGTCTAAGAATGGTATCTCTGGGGAACTAAGCATTTTCTATAGGTTCTATACAAAAATATAAAATCATCTGAAATTTCCTTAGATTTTGCATTATGGTAAGCTCTTGGAAAGGTATCCATATAAGAACTCCAAGATAGTTAAAATAGTCTGGCGGATTAAAACAAACAAACAAACAAACACTGGTTAATGGTAACAATTTTGGAAGAGCTTTTTTTCCCTTTTTAAACTATATAAAAACTAACAATACTAATAAAATGTCAAAACAGTCCTCTTAATCTTATTTTCAAGAAATGTCTACTGTGTGTTTCATTACATTTTAAGCATTATTTTTGCAGTCATTTGTCCACTTGATTGTTTACTCTTTTTAATTTTCTCTTAGAGAATTGAACTATGCACTGTGCCTACGTTATGTCTTAAAAAGTCCACTCTTAGTGACAGTTTTTAGAATATATCATAAGTAATAACTGCCATAATATGTTCTAAGAAAGCTGTAAAATGGCCCATCTTCAGGAACAGTCTATCTTGTATTTTAGTGTACCCAAACCTGGCAGGCCTAAAGGATTTTAGTGGTTTTGAGTGCACGTGGTAGTGTGCTGCTTGGTCTTTTCTACACTTTTGTAGGAGCGGTGTCCTGCTTTGTTTGGCAGAAACCTAAAAATGGTGTGAGATGAGAATTGGTAGCCAAAGGAGTTTAAAAGAGTACTAAAAAGCAAAAAGAGTACTAAAAAGCAGCACTGGAATGTTGCCAACCACTTATAATCTCTGTTTTCCCTGGTTCTAACATGTTATTTTTAAGCCAATCAGCCATTGTAGTATTTCCAGACTTGCGCCTTTTTAAATCCTGGTACCAGGGTTGTTTTAGTAGTTAACGGGTTGATGCTCAAAACAGAATAGCCTTAATTTTAAGAGGGTCAGTCTTTGTAATGAGAGTCCTCTTGTCTCTTCTTTATCCTGTTCCTTCTAAAAATAGCAAGGAAGTAGGGTTTTGTGTAGAGACGTTTAATGCAAACTTCACATTTATATGTATGAATTAGCGATGCATGAAATTTCCTCCAGTCACTTATAAAATGTATTACAAATTATGGCAAGGGCATATTTATATAAATTAATAAAGCTGAAATGTTTTTTAAAATGTGGTTAGGTATCTAACAAAGAAAAACAAAAATACATTTTTACATGACTTCTTGTAAGAGTGGTGATCTGTTTTGGATAGGTATTCCTTAATTAACTTTGTAAACTAATATTGAAAGAAATGCACAATGAGATTAAATCCACCCCAACACACACACACCCCTCTCTTCCTCTCACACCAACCACACTGCTCTACTTACCTGTCTAGGTGATTACATTCTTAAATGGAAAAAAAGCAGAGTCCCTAAATAATTCTAAAATCTTTTTTGTCACCAGTGGCCTGATGCATTTTTGTTGTTAGAAGAATATTTTTCTTCTAAAAACACTTCTCTCTAGATCACCCTCCCCTAATCATGTTTCTCATATTTTTTCACGAAACGATTTGGGACAGAGATGTCCCTTTATGGATCTATTTTAATCCTTGCCTTGTACAGTGGTTCTTTCTTACATTTCATTATATTCCCACCCTATAGGTGTCGGTAACTTTTATTGATACCAAAAAAAACACCAAACTCCACTTTGAGGACTATATTTTTTCTCTTCTCTTCCCTACTTCTAACCTTTGCAGAGTTGCATGTAGAAGAGATAATAATAATGGAGTTTACTTACAATAAACACAAAGGTTTTAATGTTACTATTTTTTTTTTATTACTTTGCAGTTAGCACGGTCAAATGGCTATGCCCAGAGTCTGAGGCCCACAGAGCCCCCCAGATGTATTTTTGATATTGTTTGCCTTAAAAAATATGTCAGCATGGGAGATGAGTAATGCCCTAGGTGATTACGTTCAAAAAAGAAAGCTTCCTAATCTTTTCAGTATCTGTGCTTTTCTACCCCAAGGAACAGTATGTACAACTTTCTGACATTTCTAGTCTATATCAAGAGTGGGATTTTCACAGACATCATCAAATCACCCGTTAACATTGACATCTTACTGTCTCTTTTGTTGTTTTAAGATTTTTCTTTCTGAAACTAGGACTTACGAAACATAATAATGCCAGTAGCTCTTCAAAAGAAAGTGCTTTCTCATGTATCACCTCATTTTATCCTCCTATCCTAAGAGATGAGACCAGGTGCTGTTATCTTCATTTGAAAAAAATCTAAGCTGCAGAGAAATTAGAATTTGCCCTAGATCCCCTTAGGTTGCTAGCACAACGTAGATGTCCATCCCCCAAATGAATGAATACATTTTTCTGTAGAACATCTTGTGGGAAGATGAGTCACCAAATAGAGCAGAAAGAAGGAAATTTATATTTGAGTTCCTAATTGATTCTAGTCAGTGTGCTGGCCATTTTCACATTAGTACTTCATTTGTTTTTCCCTACAACTCTAAAAGATAGATGATGGTGGTAGCTCTTTTACAAAAGAGCAAAGGAAGGTTCCAAATGTGTAGCATTATGTTGGGTGTTATGGAAATGGTATTAGACTTGGAGTTCTGTCCTCCATGTGTTTCTCAGTCTAGTTCAGGAGGTATTATAAGTACACGTTAAACAGTATCTCTCCAAAAGGACAGTGAGGTTAGGGAAGACTGCGATGGTCAGAGAAAACTTTCACAGTGGGGGAGACTTGTGTTGAGTCTGCAAGGACCATAAGAAGCGGGTAAGTGGAAGGGAGAGCCTAACACCCCATATGTGCTGAAGAGCAAAGCAGAGGAGAAACCATGAGTGAGCCTAGAGATTGTTCAGCCCAAGCAGATGGAGCCTGCTGGGGAGAGGGTGACATGTACCGTGATAGCTTGGGCTCTGGCTACAGGAGGCCTTGAAAATGTGTGCAAATAAGACGAAATTCATCTGGTTCAAATGTCCCATTTTACAGAAGGGAAACCAAGATTTGTAGAGGTGAAATGATTTGCTTATGGTCACAACTAAGTAATAACAGAGCTGGGAAAGAAACACATACCCTTATTCCCAGTGCAGAATCAATCAATCCTTCCTCCCTCCCTCCCTTCCTTCCTCCCTCCCTCCCTTCCTTCCTGATTTATTTGTCAGAGAGAGAGAGAGAGAGCGCACGCACACGCACAAGCAGGGGGAGTGGCAGGCAGAGGGGGAAACAGGCTCCCCGATGAGCAAGGAGCCTGATGCTGGACTCGATCCCAGGACCCCGAGATCATGACCTGAGCCGAAGGCAGATGCTTAACCCACTGAGCCGCCCAGGTGTCCCTATAGTGCAGAGTTATTTCTACCTTACGTTGTCCTTGAAGCTCTTGGTGGAGAGGAGTCTTGAAATGACAGTGCTGAGAGATCCCTGTTTATCACTCTCAAAAACTTATCCTTATTGATGAAAGCTGTTTCTTAAAAAAAAAAAAGAAAAGAAAAAGGATTTGTATCCCATTTTGTACCGTGGTGCTACTCGCTTGCACGTGGTAGCTGGCAGCCTGCTTCCGCCAGAGCACTCGAGACTCACTGGAGAATGGAAAAGCTCTTCCTCCCCAGCTTTGTGCTTATCCTCTTTCGGAACCCAGTGAGTCGGCTATCATTTAGTTGCTCTGTAAATCATCCGGTATCCCAGTACGCACAAATGACATGAGCACAAAATGAAATGACATAATCTTTTAAGGGTCAAAGGAAGGGGTAGTTCAGTGATTTAGGATGTAACCACAGATGCAGATGTGATTCACACGCCATTTACCGTTTTATTTTGTCCGTTATGTGCCAGGCGCTGTGCTGTGTTCTCCTCCCGCTCTAAAAATTTACACATTCGCAACTTACCACTACCGTAATGCCATATACGGGGAAACGGACTCAGAGGGGTTCAGTAACTTGCCCAAGGCCCCACTCCTAGTAAGTGGTAGAGCTGCTTTTGGAGC
The DNA here is from genome assembly GCF_964656455.1 of Halichoerus grypus. Taxonomy (NCBI): domain Eukaryota; kingdom Metazoa; phylum Chordata; class Mammalia; order Carnivora; family Phocidae; genus Halichoerus; species Halichoerus grypus. The sequence goes on along the minus strand of NC_135725.1, from coordinate 83,068,883 downwards.
CCCCATTAATCTGACTTCCAGTTCCACCTTGCTTTTTCTACTTGGTCATACCGCCTCCATTAGATCCACTAGACCATAACTAAAGTAACCAAAAAAACTTCCAAAATTTCTCTTTTTAAAAAAGATCTTATTTATTTGAGAGAGAGCGAGAGCATGCACGAGTTGGGGTGCGGAGCAGAGGGAGAGAGAGAAACAGGCTCCCCGCTGAGCAGGGAGCCAGATGCGGGCTTGATTCCAGGACCCTGAGATCATGACCTGAGCTGAAGGCAGATGCTTAACCGACTGAGCCACCCAGGCAACTCTCAAAATTTCTTTCAAAAGCAATGTATATTTATTGTAGAAAAGTAGCAAATTCTGATAACTGAAGAAGAAATCTATGTAAGTAGCAAATTCTGATAACTGAAGAAGAAACCTACGCAGAAAATGAAACTCATGTGCGTGATTAGTGTGCTTGTCTGTTATCTGCCCAGACCTTTGCTCTTGTTCCACGTCTACACGTTCATCCTGCTCTGCTTTGCAAAACTGAATTCCTTTGGCCCACTTTGATCCCTTGTGTTTCATCCTTGGTTTAGTCCTTTGGTTTGGTCCCATGAGTTAAGCTGCACCCCGTGATCATTTTCTACAGCATTTGATAACAATGAAGCACTTAGGCCTTGGTGGAGAGAACATTGGGAGTAGCAACCTGGAGGACCAGATCTTTGTTTTTGTTCTGCCATTGACTTGCTCCTTGCTGTGAGGCAAGTGATGTCTCCCCTAAGGGCCTTGGTTTCTTCATGGGCAAAATGAGGGGATTGGATTCGATCTCTCCTGTTCCTTCTGGTTTTGCTACTTTTGGTTTCCTAGTTAGGATTCATTTTCTCTTTGTCAGGCTCATGTAGATGAGGGAGTGAAGAGATCTCTCAGAATTCTCTGGTGAGTTTCTTGAGTAGATAGGCATTGCCCTGTATCTGGCAGTGTGTGACCTATTCTTGGTCCCCAGACATTTTGGGTCAATGTCATTCTTGCCACTTGGATCTTTGAGCTTGGAATGTGAGAAACTTGAGTCCTAGGCAGATGAAAGGTTTATGGAAGGAAGCTTTGAGGCTCATGTAACTTAAGGTTGAGATGTGGTAGTTTGATAAAACTTGATTCCTCCCTGATGTCCTGTATGCACAGATGGAAAGGAAAAGCAGCTCTTAGGGGTGCCCTGCACTAGTGCTCAACAGGTAATTGTTAGTAAGCTATACTAAATTGAGGATGACAGAATGTTCGAGTTCCATCTCTCGAATTTTATAATTTCAAAACAGTAATTTTCACCTTGTATCCATTATATGCTACTTTGTATACATTATTTATAATTCTCAAAACCACTCTGCAAAGTATTATTTTCATTTTGTAGGTGAGGCTCAGAGAGGCACAGTAACTTGCTTGTGCTCACAGAGCTAATGTGTAGCGGATCTGGGATTCGAATCTAAAGACCTGTTTCTTCTCTCTCCTGCATCATGAATCTCTGCCTCTGTTGAATCATCTCCAGCAGCCTGAACACTACCTCTCCTCGTCATTCCCATTCAAGGACTGCCTCATTGTCTCTTCTTGGAAGAGTTAGCTGCACACTTCAGTTTATCCCACAGCCCTCTCCAGTCTGTCTTCTGCTTCTGTCATTCAACTAGAGCTTTTCTTAATCAAGGTTATCTGCAACCTCGATACTGCTCAGTTCACTAAACATTTTTTCTCTCTCATCATGATTCATGGGTACAGTTGACCAGTCCCTCCTGCTTGTTCTCCATTTTTCCTTTGATGGTCTTTTCTCCCTGCATTCTCTAAATTGGTGCTTCTGTAACCTCGTCCTGGATCCTCTTTTGTTTCTCTGAATGCTCTCCGTAAGTGATCTTGTTCTTTACCGTGGCATTAAATACGTCTGTGTGTAGATGACTTCAATTTATAGCTCCAGCCCAAACTTTTTCCTCTGATTTCCTAAGTAGTATGTTCAACATGTACTTGACATTCCTATTTTAAGGTTTCTCAGACTTAACATATCCTGAATGGAACTCTTAGATCTCCCCCCAAACTTGTCTTTTCTATCATAAAATGGTAATTTGCTGTCTTTTTACTCTCAGTACATCTGCAAGCCTGTCATTTACACCAGCTAGCTATAACTTGGAACTGTCCACCCAGATCCATTTTCACTCTCTCTTCATGAGTTAGGCCTCCATCCAGTCTCACCTGGACTCGTACACTAGCTTCCTGATTACTTTCTTTGCATGTACTTCTTCCAAACTGTTCTCCACATAACATTTACCCTTGTACACTAGACTGTTTTTCTCTTGATGAAAACCATTCAGTGGCTTTCCATCACCTTTACAAAAAAAATCCTAAATCTTTGCCATGACCTGTGAGGCTTTCTGTGCTTTATCTAGCAACTTCGTATCATGCCACTTTCCCTTTAGCTCCTGTATGTTAACTGCACTGGTGTCCATTGAGTTCCTTGAACATGCCTAGCTCTTTCCAGCCTGAGACTCTTTCCCTAGCCCTTTCCTCTGCCTGAAACACCCAGGCCCTGCTTCTGAAGGGGTTACTCCACCTCATCCTTCAGGGTGAGAATCACTGTCACCTTTGAAAAGCTGTCTCGAACCTTGTTATCTGAGTAGGGCCTTGCCTTCTCTTCCATTTGCTTCTATCTTTGTTCTTGCTTTGGTTTCATAGAACACTGGTACATGCAGCTGTATGCTGTGTGGTACACGTGTTTATTACTCCTCTCCCACGAGCGGGACATCTCCGTAGCAAGATGGCTGGCCAGTACTTGTTGTGCCCAGTGTAGTAGTTGCTCAGTTTACAAGGTGGACAACTCAACTAAAAGGCTAATATGGATAATCCCATCTCTCACTGGAAGATTGGAATCACACTGTTGACATGCTTCATGCAATTTATACACTCAATCTGTAAGTAACTTCGAGATTAAGCAAAATGCTGCCGGAGGAGCCTTAAATGGCTCACAGGCATTTAAAAGTCAGTATGAATGTTAAAGTCTGGTTTGAATATTTGTTGCTTTTCTCCCTTGTTTTCCATATTCATCTAGGCCTTGGAAGCACAGCTAAGGGTGGTCTTGGCCCTGGTCTCCTGGGCAAATTTGGTTTCTCTTGCTTAGTGGGAAGTGGTGTGTTTGGTAGGACAGTTATCTGGATTCCTCACATACTTGAGTTCCTTTAACAGAGTTGCAAGCTGCAGGTGAGGGAAGGGTTTCCTTGTGTTTAGTGTAGCCTGGTAGAATGGAGAGGACTTTGAACTGGAATTGGGCTTGGAATTTTGTGTTAGTCCTGATACTTTGAAAAAAACAAAACCAAAAACATCCCTGTGCCTCAGTTTTCCCATCTTAAAGCGAGATGTTTTCTGCAGTTCCTCTCAGTTTTAATCATCGTGAAATCTCTGATTCCTGTTAAAAAGTTATGGATTCTCATACTGGAGGTAAGCATTAGGCCTGTAGCCTTTAACGAAGCAGACCCTTCCCCAAAGTCATTTTTGTGGAGGAAGCGTGAACACTGTCCCAGAGCACGGCAGCAAGCAGAGAGGGAATGACAGATTCCTTGGAGGTTCAGACGCCTTCAAGTTAACCTCTGACTGCCCTTGCCTGACTTGTAGTTAATTGAAAATTGTCCAAGGAGAAAAGATTTCAGAGTTTGATGGTTTGGGGCCTCCTTTGTTTGTTTGTTTGTTTAAATGGCTTGTACTTCACCCTATTAGGAATTAAAAAGGTGAATCAACTGAGAATAACAAGTGCTCTCTCCTAAGCTGTGATTCCCCACCCCCGCCCAAAAGAATCATGTTCACTTTACTGAGAGTATGAGCAGCTTACTTGGTCACCCGGAGGACTGTCCTTTACTGAAAAGATGCAACAGAGAAGAGAGAAAGGCAAACTTCCTTTCTCTACTCATAAGGATTACAAAAATGAGTTAGTCGGGAAGAGTCTGAGCAAATGCTTGATTTTAATATGAATTTTTGTTTTCCTTTAGATGGTAACTTAACAGCTTGCATCTCTTTTATTAATTGTTTTTATTATGGACTGACCTTTATAGTAAATGCTTATCTCACTTATTCCCAAAACCTCCTTTGGGTTGGGTGGTAGTTTCTCATTGTTACTCCAGGTAAAGAGACTGAGGTGCTTAAAGGTTAAGTAACTTGCTAAATGAAGGCCCAGTTAGCAAGTGATTGAGTTGGGATATGAACCAAGTAAATGAGTAATGAATCTTTCTTTGAGCCTAGGATGTCGCTAAAAGCATTTTCAGCATTTTTAATGGTAGTGAAAAGATAATGGGGAAATTAATGACACTCAATTCACAAACGAGTTGTGTTCATTCTGTGTCCTTTTCCTAGAGATCCTGGGTGTTTTCATTCAGTCCTATCAATACCCTTTCCTTCTAGGATGTTTCATTTTAAAAATTCTAGAAGGGAAATCACACTCTGAGTTAAAATAATGAACAGTCATATTTTGTATGATCACATAATAGTATTTCATAAAAGCATGACCTATTTGTAACTTAGCATCATCGTGACCTGTTGCTTTTAATATTTTAATAATTCAAGTTTTTCTCCTCCCACAGTGAGGCCCACTTTTCTCCCCAATCACTTTAATTATGTGAGCTAGAATCCTGTTTCTCACACATCTTCAGTTCTCAACCTTGTTAAAATTAATCATATAATCCCCCTTTAAAACATAGTATTAAATCACCATAGTAACACAGTATCCAAGCTTTATTGATAAAACATAACAGCCGTAAGAAGGTAGAGTTTGGTGTCCCCTGGACAGCTCTATAACTTTTATAGAAATGTGTTCCTTCTTCTGGCTTGTGTAAGGTGGAGGGATAGCATTACTTACACCTGTTTTATTACCACACTGCTTTTAAATTGCCACCTTGTTTTCGCTCACCTTCCTAGTTAAAAAAAGGAGAGTGGAACACTTTCTTTTCTTTCGGAATTATTTTCTTGTACTCTCTAACCACTCTCTAGGGGATGGAATTGTTTCCTTAAACATGACCAGGTAGGGTCCTTTGACCTTTTTTGTGCTGGGATACCTTGAAAGTCTCCTTAATTTTCATTTGCTTATGTGGTTTGTATAAAGGAGTTTTAGAAAGGAAGGCTATCCGTATTTGAAAAACTAATTCATATCCTAGCCAAAGACTCAATAAGCCTGCCTTTGGAAAAGGCCTGGTGAATGATTTTCATTTCTGCTGGCAACTTATAAAGTAAATGATAGGTGAGAGCACTGATTTGAATATTTTGTCAATTTGAGTGTATTTTGTAAAATACAATGCATGTAAAATACAATATAGGTTAATGAGTTCCTTTGAATAATTCAATGTCAAATTCCAGAATATTATGTTAGCATAAATTTATGTATTAGGATTTGAAATATTTAAGGTTTTAAAAAGGAATCCAAGCTAAGTGGTAAAGTGATTTTTTTTTTTTTTGTAAACTGATTTTAGAAAGTGGTCTTTAAAACATTTTGCAACTGCAAAAAAGAGTTTCTAGATTAATCTGATTAGCAATATGCTTTTTAATCGTTTGAAACGTATTTCCTATTTTCTGTCACTTTTATGTGTGGTGTACTGAATTTTGCGTTGATGTGGGAATTTTTAGCTTTTTTTCCCCCCTTTATTTCTTTAAAGCCTGTTTCCATTTCTTAGCACCTCGCATTGTATTTGTCTGTAAAATATATGTCCCTCATAAACTCAAAAATTCTGAAAGATACAGGAATGTAGGAAAGTAGCAGCTAACCTTGCTCTCTTGAATTCAGCGACTCCCCTTAGAAGCTCTGTGAACATGATTCAGTTACCTATCTGTTCAGTCCTTCTGTTTCCTTTTCTGTAAAATGGGAACAGCGTCTAAATTCCAGGGTTGATATGAGTGAGATGCTATATATCAAGTTTCTAACTTGATGCCTGGCACACAGGGGACACTTAAATTCTGTTGCCATTACTGGTTTTGCCAGCCAGGGGAATGGTCAGGGGAGCGTCGTTAACAGCAAGCTGACAGAGTAGGCTTTGGCATCATAAAGACCTGGGTTTAAAACACAGCTCTTTGCCGCTCACTGGCTGGCACCTTAGGCAATGCTGCTTCTAGGCTATTTCCTCATCTATAAAATGAGGTTAATAGAATCCTCCTTTCAGTATTTGGTGGGATGATTAACAGGGCTATACCTGCCTGAACTCCATAAATGGAAGGCATGGTAGCTCCAATGAGGTGATGAGGTGGTCACTATCTATAAAATGAGGTTAATAGGATGCACCTTTCAGGATTTGATGAGATGATTAACAGGGCTACCTGCCTGAACTCAGTAAGTGGAAGGTTTGGTAGCTACTTTGGTAGTGAGGTGGTCACTAGAATGGGCTGCTTGCTGGGTTTTTTTTTGTTTTTTTGTTGTACTAGCTCGCAGGCTGTTCCCTTGAAGGGTGTAAATTTTGAGTTCATTTATAAAGCGTTCCACTGAGAAAGGAAGTGTTACAGGTTCAATGACTTGTCATGATTAGATACTTTATCAAGAAACTTCGTGCACATTCATTTGTCCCCCTTTGTTCTGTCTCTGCCGCAGCCTCACAGTTAGCCAAGTTGGCCAGAACTTCACGTTCGTGCTCACTGACATTGACAGCAAACAGAGATTCGGGTTCTGCCGCTTATCTTCAGGAGCGAAGAGCTGCTTCTGTATCTTAAGGTAAGGGACAGTGGCTATTGGCTATTGGCTAGTTCTGTGAAACAGTGTCAGCCTTTGCGTTGTTCCCCTGCAATTAAATTTTCCAGCTGTTCTTTTTGTTTTTCCTATCTGTTTCCCAGAAGTCACTGCACTTGGGGAGAAGGACTTCACAGTGTTGTTCTTGCACTTTAAGTTCTGCAGATAATTGTCTTTATTTATTTGCATCCCATCCCTTGGGTGGGAAAGGGATCATTGCTTCTCTGGAGTCAGCAGGGCTTCAGTTCCTCCTGCTGTTATCTGGAGCTGTCAGAAACTGGCCTGTTAGGCTTTCCCTTGGACATTTTGTGTATGTAAGATTATTAATAAAGTATGTGTCTGTAGCTCAGGACGTCTTGCAGACACTGATTGTGTCCTCCTCAAAGTAACACCCTTGCCCTCTTTGGGTCAGTGAGGGAGGAACTGCTTCCCAACTTGGCTACTTCTCTAGAGGTTTGGAAAAAGTACAGAATCCTGGAAGAAGGCTTCTTTCTTTAGGTCTTCTAAAGCCCCTTCAGACACCAGAGCCGCACTTGCTTAATGCTCCGTTTCCTCCTGCCAGAGGGGCAAGGTGTGTTCTGGGGTGGGGGGATGTGTGGAAATCCGATTTTGGAGCTGCTGGCTCTGTGGGCTCCTGCTGGGCGCCTCCTCAGGGGGAAGTAAAGGCATCCCACACACTCTCCTCTCCATCTGCCTCGGTTAAGTAGGTGTCAGAGGGGCCTGCCTCCTGTCTCTCTCTGCTCATGTGGAGCAACCCAGGGCAGGACAGCGGGGAGGCGCCCCTGACAAAACCCGGGTCCCCAGTCTTGGGCTTGCGCCCAGGGATAAAAGGCCAGACTCTATGAATTCCAGAAAGAGTGGTTCTCTGGTACATTAGTTTTTGCACTTTCTTCTTCTCCTCACCATGGCGAGACCTCCCACCCCAGCCCCCCAAACATACACACACACACACACACACACACACACACACACACACACTCATACTGTAGGAGAGAGAGGGGCTGACTTTTGAAGTGCCTTTGCTCAGTAATTGTCAGTCTGGACTACTACGTTTGCATTTCTCTACACAAATATTATTGTTATTATTAATCAGCAAAGTCAGCTCTCTTCTTCACCAAGCTTAACATCTGTAGTTCGGGCTCTAGAGGGCAACTGCTGGAGAGCCCACAGGGAGGAGGTACAACCCGGATGCTCGAGATTAAATGCGTGAAGCTGGTCTCAGGCTTGCCTCAGTAGCCCGGTCCAAGCCTTACCCACCTGGAGTAGCAGAGTCTGCTGTAAATGAGTATTTACTTTTTGGTTCAAAAGTGTGGGATTTTTTTTTTTTCCTCTCTTTTTAAACAAAATTTTCTCTTCCGTTTTTGCCTAATGTTCTGTTTCAGCCTTGGCCAGGGCACTGCGTATTTATATAGTCATTTAGAGGAGATGAGGGTTTAAGACAAGTTCTTGAAGTTTTGCAGAAAGGTTTTTGTTCATTTGTTTGTTTGTTTCAGAATATTTTGGTTTACAGTGTTTCTTTCAAAGCTGCGATGTACATGTTTGGGGGGTGGGGTGGGACTCTGAACCGACACACTCATTCACTCAGCAAATTTCTGAGACTGGAAAACTGTTTTTTTAAAAAGTTAAATTTAAAAATTGCTCTCCTCTGATTCTAGTATTTGACTTTGTGTGTCTATATGTAGGGTCATGGGTGTCATGCTTACAAAAAGCTAGTTGATTAGGCTTCATGCTGCTATCATTTAGAATGAAAAAACGCAGCAATTGGTATGTTTTCTATCTGTTATACTAGCTTGGAACTATGGGAAGAAATGGGTGGGTTAATTCATTCATTTGTTTGTCAGCCCTTAATTGAGTGCCTACTATTAGCTAGTCCCTGCCCTTGAGGAGTTCCTAAGACTAACTGGGGGGATGGATGATTATGCTGCAGAATGCTGTATATAATGCATAGGACAATCGCATGGCATAGTGTCTCCTTACTGTGGATATTCTAGCTCCAGAGGATAGTGACTGTGGTTAAAAATAGAGTCCAGATGAATTCTGGGACATGCGTTTCATGGGTATTCAACATGGATGGGGGAGGGAACTCCCTTTATCTCATCCAGCTTGTGCGCATGTGGAAGGTACACAGGGCTTCCCCTGTGGCTTGGTTTGGGAACACTGCTGAACTGAGACTGGCATATGAATGGAAGGGTCTGCTCTTAACCTTGGGTGACTAGTTGGCAGCATGTTCACTGGCGAGGTCTGCCGGGAGAACGCAGGTGCGATTTGGGTCTGGGTTCTCTTAGCACTGTTGGTCTCCTTGCCTTTTGGAGATGCTTGGTCTCTTTGCTTTTTTTTCAGATGCTTTCCCATTAGTTAACCAGTGCCTTGAGGTCCAGTCACTGTTCTCAGTGTGCCCAGTACTCCAACTTGTCCGCTCATAAGCCACCTGTACTTTTGCTTCCATTTCTTCCCATGAGAGGCGTAACTTCCAGTGTTGGTGTCTGTGCAGACACAGCCTCCCCTGTTCCAGGATTTAGCTTCTTGGGATCACTTCCTCTCTGACTGCTCTCTCAGGCTCCTATGCTTCCTGGCCCATATAAGTTACTGGACCTTTCTGCCTTCACACATTTATCCATCCACCCAGAGCAGCGTTCTCCAGGCAGAGGTAATCATCCTCTCCTCTGGGTGCACCCAGCATGCTCTGCATACTTCAGTTACACACTCATAAACCTTGAGCTTCCTTTTACCTCTTCCTCCTATTACTCTGAAGTTAACTCTTTAAGGGTAAAGACTGTGTCTTACACAACTTTGTATCTCCAGCATTTAGTGCAGTGCTTAGCCAAGATATTGTGTGCGTGGCTTTCAGAGACAGGGAGATGTATTCCATTTGAATGGAAGAACAGGACACTGTTCTCTGAGAGATAGGACAGGCCTTGTGGGACACTAGTTCAAGAGAAAATGTGAAATACAGTTATTTGTAGAGAGATGTGGTTCATATTCCTAAACGTATTTCTGTTAGTTGTAAGAGGTGTATCTTTGAATTTCACCAGGGAGGTCTAGTTGTTGAGTGACAGGCATTGTGTCCATAAAGGACTAGGACATCAGTATTAGAAAACTTAAACTTCATTTCACAATGAAAGGTTCTTAGACATCCTTTATACAGTACAAGTTATTGGGTTCATTGTAAGACGCATGGTCTGTTCCTTCCCCATAGAATGTAAGCTCCATGAAGCCTGGGATCTGTTTTGATCACAGATATACCCAAAGTGTAGTGAGGGATGGCTATGCCCAGTAGGCACTTAGTAATACTTGTTTTATGAAGGAAAGAATTCCTGATCAATAAGCCCTGTGTTTAAACATTTTTTAAAAGTTGGTTTAAATTCTATCACCAGCTGACTCTGACAGAAATGTAGTTGTGCTAGAGTATAAACAAGTCTCATTAACACAAATACCATGGTATGTAAAGTCAAATGCATTATTTCTTCCCACAGTTGACTAGTTCTTTCTATTAAAGTGTTTCACTTTTCCTTGAGATTTGCCATAATATTATTTACCTGTTTGCTGGATCGTAGTCCATACTGGATTAAAAGCACAGCTAGGAGAACAATAGTTATGGGTAAGTCCTTCTTCATTATAAACCCAGGAATGTGAGAGAGAGCGGTAGCATTTTCGGGTAGCACCAGCTGAGTCTGATGTGTGGTATACGTATTTACCTCTGAAATCTTTCAGATAGCATAAAATGACCTGGAACCATAATTTTTTCATGGCTTCTGATTTGTCCAAATGACACATGTTCCATTAAGGCTAAAACTGTAATGAATATGTTATTTATAGCCAACTTTGGTTTTGGAGGAATACAAAGAGCCTAAGAGTTCAAAGCCATAACTGTGTTGTTTGTGGGGGTGGATTATGGGAGATATGGCACACAATAATTAAATTTCTTTACAAGGGAACTTTAAAAATAATTATGTTCTACAATTTTCTCCTTTATGTATAGGAATCTTATTTAAGTCTTGAGAAAGTTTGAGTAACTGTCATTATACCCATATAAAACTGTTCAGAACCTGTTACACATTTTAGGAAGGAATAACTTGTTTCATCAAGACAATATCTAAGATTTTTTTTAGTTTAACATTTAAATTGTTATTCAATTTGTAGGTTTCTTAGTACCTAGTATATACCAGGAATGAGCAATGTGTAATATTTTGTCTTTGGCCTTTATTTACCCAAAAATGAGCAAAAAAGATGGTCTCACCCCAGCTTCCCCTATGAGAATCCTGTTCATTCAAGATTTTGATGACCTGAACTTTTTAAACTTGGTGTTATAAACTGAAAAGAATACGTACTTTTGGTCCTTTACCAAATTTAAAATTTAGTGTGCTTCTGGATGCACCATTCCCGGGTCACCTCTGATTTTGATACCCACCTCCTATTTCACTTTGGCTATCCTTACTGTCTTAGGAGCCATGCAATCTTTGGGATGGGCCTATGTAAACAAGTAAAATATGCTGTGATGAGTGCTATTTAAAAAAAATATGTATGTGCAAGTTTCTTTGGAGTCATCGATTAGGCAGTGCCCATCTCTGGCTTGAAGAATTAGGGAAAGTGTTGCTGATGGTTTCCAGTTAAACTGGGTCTTAAAGAATCACTGGGGGCTTGCCTGGAGGAGAATTGGAGAAGAATTTTGTAGGCAGTGAAAGCTGGCATGTTAAGGCCCAGAGAAATGAAGGGTACAGCAAGATGGAACACTGATGTGAGGGCGGTGGCAGGAGATGATGCCATAATGTCTTGGGGCTAGGTTGGGAAAGCCCTTGTGGGACATGAGCAAGAATTTGGATTTTCCCATACCAAATGGAGCATCATCAGATGATAGGGCAGGCATTAGAAACATTGATGTTTGTAGACCAAAGGGAAATGGCTTTTTGTGCCTGAAATTGCTATCTGCACATGCTTGGGATTTTCTGGCTGTTGTTAGAGGGATGCTGCACATCACTCTGGGGGTAGCACTCTGATGTAGATTGGAATTTTCAAGCCTCAACTTTAGGTTTGTTTGTTGTCATTGTTGTTTTAACTATAACAATGGAATATATTCCTGGGACCTTGTTGGGGAATTCTTGTCCTCCTTTCCATGCAAGTTGGCATATGGGCTTGTGTTTAGACATTAATTGTGTTAAGTGATAACCATCTTCCTTCTGGAACACTTTCTGACTTAATGGCAGACACAACTATTGTGTCCTTTTTCATCCGCGTGGTACTCATTTCTATAAACACAGAAAAGCTCAGTTTTCACAGAGGGAAAAAAGAAGCTAGAAGTAATAAAAGAGTCTGGTTTTAAGAACTTTGGTTTCTCTAACTGTTCCAGTATTTTTAAAACAACACATACAGTTCAGGAGAAAAATCAAAGGGCTCTTTCCTTAGGCAGGTGCGGTGGCAGAAGCCCTTTTGGATGGATTGTGTGTTAGCTGCTTTGGTTTAAAATAAGTGTATGGGGGATGGGGAAGGGAGTTGGGAAGGAAGCCTGTGGGGACAGCTCCCAGATTTTTACCTTAAAAGCAGGTGCTGCTGAAATATTCCAGAAACAGATGGAATCTCCTATTCTTGTTTTAAGCTATTTATGGTTGTCTCGCCTGAGGGTACCCTGCTATACAAAACTGCACAGCCTGATGTTTGAGGGCAGTTTGGGCATCAAAGCTGGGGCCCCCCTGGGAGAAATCAGCCTTTCTTCCCCAATACCTTAAATACCATTTGGAAAACCTGGATCTTTCATACTATTTAACAGAAGACTTTCCTCTGCTTTTCGAATATTTCCATCTCTCTGGAGCTGTTTGATTTCTTCTTAATTCCTCCCGTAAATGTAGGGTGGGTACAGTGTTGTCTTCTGAATGGTCAGCTGGGAGAAGGCCCAATTGCTCTGGCAGATTATAATTCCCCCCCATTGTGGCTCTGTCAGCAGCTGAACCCATGGGTTGGGTCCTGTGGAGGCTCTGGTTTAGTAGCCCTAGGACCCTTCCTGAGATCTTCAGTATTTTGAAAGGCTTGCATGGGAAGTGTGCTCATCACATCAGTTTGTGGGAGGTGATAACTTTTTTTTCCTTAATTAAAAAAAATGTACTTGTTGGGGAATGTTGCATATTTTATTGCCACACAGATGCCTTCATGCTTAGAAACGTATAATCCTCTGGGGAGCCACAACTCAACAATAGTAACAAGCTGTACAGTTTCTGAAAAATCACCTTTGAAGAGAAGAAAGGGAAATAAATGAAACTGACCTTTTTCTCCTAGCGGCCTGCTGTCTGAGGGCTGGGAAGCTGGACAGTTGGAAAGACAGTTGTGTCCTCTGTGGCAGCAACCCGCCTCAGGGCTGTCTCCATGGGAGGAGGCTGCTGTTCTCCTCCTGGTCCTTTTCAAAGGACACCAGCCTAGCTCAGCCTTCCCTCAAGCAACTTGAGCCCAGCATTATGGGTATTTGAAACTTCAAGACTTTGGCTAAAAGAAATTCTTCATTTTGAGACTGAATGAGTTGGAGATGACAAGAGACCATGATATTTTCTTGACCTGTTTTAAAAGCAGAGCATTTAGAGCATTTCCTTGTCTTAATGCCCATGAAGCTTACTATAGAGCAACAAGTGAAACCACCCTAGGAACTCCAAAAGCGCACTTTGGTTCTTTTGCAGCCCCCCCCCCCCCCCCCCCCCGCCATATACCACTCATTGCTACCTCTAGCAGTTACTGCTGATGGTTAATGTTGTTATAGCATTTTATAGAGGGGTAGACTAAGTCAGGACAACTCACTACAGAGGATTTGGAAAGGAGGGGGGGGAATGATCATTTGTTAGCATTTATTTGATATACCAGGTGGCTTACATAATTCTCATTTATTCTTATTGCAACCTTATGAAGTTATCTCCATTATGGAGAAGTAGGGGTTGAGACTGAGGGAGATACAGTGACTTGCTTAAGATCTCACCAGGAGTAAGTGAGGGAATTTGGTTTGGAACCCCAAATCCAAGCCGAAGCTCATGCTCTCAATAGCTTTGGGCATATTTCTAGTAACTTACTTTTGACCCTGATTCAAAACTCAGATTTTATTTTCTTGCCACCAAAGCAGCCATTACGAGTTTCAAAAGTTTTTTCATCTCTCTGTATATATTTAGTAAAAGGAAGCTTGATGGGTAGTTTGCCACTGCACAATGATTTCAGAGGTGAGCTGTCAAAAAGAGTTCTTAGAAATAATACACTACAGCCCACCCTCATTTTATAAATCATGAAATTGAGATCTAAAAAGAGATTTTTGTCCCAAATTATTTAGCTGGTTAATAGCGGTCTTTTTGACCCCCCAGTCCAGAGTTTGTCCAGGATATGGCAATGATTCTTCCAGCTCAGGAGAATAAGGCCAAGGCCACCTGGATCTAAGGTTTTTCTAGGCTCAGTAACCTCCAATTAACATCAAGGCCAGCATCATTGAAGTCTGTGTGAACTATCCAACCGTATGATTATAAAGAAAATGATCAGTTCTGTTTAAATCTGAAGCAAAGTATGTTTGAATGGAAAACCAGTAAAACTGAGTCTGCTTTCTGAAAGAGTCTTAAGAATTCCCCATGAAGAACCCTTTTTGGGAAATGGAAAACATTCTGCAGGAGAAGCCAGTTGATGCTTTTTAGTGGAGTTTGAGTGTCAGCAAATTTTTTGGACCCCCCCCCCCGCCCCCCCAGCAAACCACTTTCTTATAACAGCAACAACAAGCAGAAGGCATTTATTTGAGCCTTATCTTTGCTTTTCACTGGGCAGGAGGTAGAAAGGAAAATAACTCAATATGCTTCACACCTAAAATTGCCCTTTGGATCTAAGCTGCACTCTTATTTTAAGAGCAAGTTAGATTTGTGAATACAAAGAGGAGTCTGAATTTAGGTTGTCTGGCCCTTCCAGTGATCAGTTTAGAAGCAGTGGGAAGCCTAGCATTTGTCCCTCATGGAGAAGCTCCAGGAGACTGAGGTAATTGTGTACCTCTTTACATCATGTCAAACAGAAAAATCATTATGCCATCTAACGTTGGAAGATCCTAGAATTCTCATAATCAATTATGAGCCACTTATTTTTAGGATGTCATTTTATGTGATTATGAAGATATACTTTCTTGTTAGAGGAATTTAGAAAACTTCAGAAAAGAGAAGCGATTTATAACATGCCACGACTTTAATAGTGACTAGAGGAGTTTTCTTCCTTGAATGGGATCGTGCTGTAGGTATAGTTTTGTATCTAGTCTTTTCACTTAGTATAGTGTAAGCATTTTTGCATATCATTAAATATTCTTTCCTGAGAATGTTTTTGACTGTGTACTTTGTGTGAGGTTGATTTATAAGAGAAGAAAGCTCTTAGGAAAATCTGAGAAAGTATTTTTTGCTAAGACTTAGGTTCTTTTAAAAAATGCATTTGTTGTAGTGACTTTGTCATTTGGCTAATTACTTTGGTAATTTTGTTAACAAAACAAAACAAAAAACCCCACAAAAAAACAAAACCTGTCAACTACTTTTTATCTTAACGCGTGAACTTACTACCAAATTCTTGACAAGGAGAAATAGTTATTAACTTCTGAAAACAATGAACATAAAATATGGAAATAGTATCAAAAGTCTCCATTAAATCAAGTGGTAAATAAAGTACTTAGTTTACTTTTCCTCTCCCCATTTCACTTTGTACATTTACGTCTTTAATTCTTTTCATCAATATGAGTTGTGTTGTGCATGGCAAAAACAGTAATGTGGCATAGAGGGAATATTTTTAAAGTTAGATAGCAATATAAATTTTGAGTTTTGAATAATTACATTCTGAATGAGAACAAATTACACATGCCTTAAAACTTTATGTAGAGATGTACGGAATTTTTAAACATTGTAGGTAAAATTAAATTCTGTCTTCCAGTATGCAGTGGAAATTGAGTAGGTTTTTATTTCTTATTCATGGGACAGGAAACTACCAGTAATCTTCAGCACAACCAAGGGCAGTTGCCCTTTAATCAGTTCACAGGTGTTAGACTGCCACTGTGGAGATTTTTAATCCCTTATCTATAACACAAAGCAATATTTATTATAAAATTAATTCTGAGAGGCATCATTTATGGTTTCGAATCCATTCTATTTCAAATGCCTTTGAAGTAAAGTGGGTGGAGCTTTGTATGTGGGGTTAATTGTCCCATTGTTCATTTATTCAGTCCGGTATTTTAACTAGCTCTTTATGTGTATTAATGAGCCCAAAATGCAGCAAAAAATCCTTGACTCTAAAAACTTAGTATTAAGAAAAAAAAACTTACTTACAAGTGTGGTGGAAAACGAAGTTGGGTGAAATTTAGTGCCCTATACTTTTTTTGTCTGAGCTCTTAATGACTGGTTTCCTTTTTTTTTTTTTTTTTTTTTTTAGTTTTAGTCCCATAGGAAAGCAAGAAGTCTTTGGGGGACT
Source organism: Halichoerus grypus (assembly GCF_964656455.1). Classification (NCBI taxonomy): domain Eukaryota; kingdom Metazoa; phylum Chordata; class Mammalia; order Carnivora; family Phocidae; genus Halichoerus; species Halichoerus grypus. The sequence continues at coordinate 83,052,751 of NC_135725.1, read as the reverse complement.
AAGAAACAAAAAGCCACTGCAAACAAAAATAATTCCAAGCCAAAAGATTTAAGGAAGTATATTTGCTAGGGTCTAGTTTTCTGCTCTTTTAGAATTTTTATGGTCACCTCTGTTAAAAAATTTCTAATTCTGGATACCAGTTTTAGAGAAATTTTTAGTTAGTACTTTTTTCTTTTTTATTAGTATATGAAAATATACTAAATGTTGATCATTCTCATTAAAGATAACCAATGTTTTCTGACCACTGGAGACAGTACTTGTTTTTATACCTTTTCTTTTTTTTTTTTTTTTTACTTTTCATTAAAATTCCCCAGAGATTATAATTCTAGATCTTTTTTATTTGAAGAGATAGTTAACTTTCATATAGTGGAGTTCCTCCCTGAACTCACCTTTCCTCAGATTCAGTACTTGTCTTGTAATAGAAAGAATACTTGTGCTATATTTGATTTTTTTAATAAAAAAAATCTTAAAAATTGCCTTTATAATAAAAATGTTTTCACTTATTCATCATTTACCTTTGTCTCAGTTACTTCAGTGGTGGATTGTTGATGATACTAATTCAGAATAGTGTGGTGAAGATTAATTAAAACAGTGAAGACTTGATAAAGTTCTTTGATTATTGTATCTGCTATGTAAATGTTTAATTATAACCCTGCGCCTGCCTTTTCCAAATTGTGAAATAAAATCTGCAAATAGAAAAGTGCATGGAGTTTAACACCACCCTCCCACCCCTCCCCACAACTTATATATACATAAGGATATAAATATTTATGTATATGTGCACACATATGCAAACGTAAGTACACAGTAATAATTATATAACAAATACCTATGTAATCACCACTTAAGAAATTTTGTACACCCAGAATAATTTTTGTCACCTATGTATGTATCCCTAAATAATGTGGTATAGCTTTCTCTGGTTTTGAACGCTGTATGAACTGAATTACACAATTTGGAATTAAGTCAAGTCTTATTTCTTTTGCTGAACACTTGAGATTCAACCATGCTGTTGCTTAGAGTTGTTTTTTTTCTTTGCTCTCTAGCATTCCACATCATATGACTATACTATAATTTGTCGAAGCATTCAACTGTAGGTGGCCGTTTGGGCTGTTTCTAGTTCATGGTTTTTATGAACACTTTTGAACAGGTAGCCTGGTGTACACAGGCACTAGGTTTTTTGGTATATAAACCTAGGAGTTGAATAGCTATGTCATAGGATATGTTTCTCTTCAATTTTATTGGATAATGCCAAATTGCTTTCTAAAGTGGCATTGCCCGGGCGCCTGGGTGGCTCAGTCGTTAAGTGTCTGCCTTCGGCTTGGGTCATGGTCCCGGGGTCCCGCGATGGAGCCCCGCATCAGGCTCCCTGCTCCGCGGGAAGCCTGCTTCTCCCTCTCCCACTCCCCCTGCTTGTGTTCCCTCTCTCGCTGTGTCTCTCTGTCAAATAAAGAAAAAATAAAATCTTTAAAGTGGTATTGCCATTTTATGGTTCTGCCAGATGTGTGTGAGCATTGCCATAGTCCCACACTGCTACTGCTTACTCCTTGCTTCTTAAGGAAGACATGCAACCTGCTCTTCTTTCTCAAAGCCCATGAGATCTAGGTATTGTCATTTTTCACTGACCTCATTGTCTAAAGAGGCATTGCTAGAGAAAGAGGCAGCCTGTGGGGAGGTGGGAGGAAGGTCGATCATCCCTGAAAGGTAAAATGAGCTCTGAGGTGCATGGCCTGGAGAGCATGGTCAGGAGTCCGCGCAGGGCTTGAATCCTAGAGCTGCTAATGTGGACAAGTGCTTTTGGGTGCTCCATTTACTCTTTTTGAGCCTTAATTTTCCGCAATCTACTTTTTTGGTGAGGATTAGAGATAATTTAAGTGAAGATCCTGGCAGGGTAGTCGTTGGCACCTTACAACATCACACAGTGCTAGAGTTACTACTAGAAGGACAGACCAATTTGTAACATCACGTCCTTGTCATAGGTGTTATTTGTGTGGGCGTGTACATAACCAAGTCTTTTTTTTTAGATTATTTATTTATTTATTTGACAGAGAGACACAGTGAGAGAGGAAACACAAGCAGGGGGAGTGGGAGAGGGACAAGCAGGCTTCCGGTGGAGCAGAGAGCCTGATGCAGGGCTCGATCCCAAGACCCTGGGATCATGACCTGAGCCGAAAGCAGACGCTTAATGACTGAGCCACCCAGGTGCCCCTGCATAACCAAGTCTTCATGAACTTGGTCATGTCAACTTAAAGATGACTCTTGGTGGCTATGAGGTCGGCATTTACACACTGTTGTTAAGGGAAGGTATAAAATGGTCCAACGTTCCTAGAAAACAATTGGCAATATATATTCATAACCCTTAAATTATTCCCACTTTTGGAAATCTGTTCTAAGGAAAACTCAGGAATATATGTACAGGTATGTGTATGAGGATGTTTATTGTAGCATATGGAATGAAAAATTAGAAACCATTTGTGGAGGGGGAGAGCTAAAGTCTGATACAGTGTCGCCATTAAAATGATGTTTTTGGTGATCCTTTAATGATACCGAGAACATTTAGGACATAATGTTATGCAGAAGAAGCAAGAGATGAATTATATCTGTATTTTGTAAGAAATTCATAGAAAAACGATGGTTGATTGGATAACAAAGTATTAACAATAAGAATAGTTAGGTAATGGAATTATGGGTGTTCTAATTTTCTTCTTTTTAGTTCTTCTGGCAGTTTTATCCTGTCATGCTCAATACAAATATTCATTGCACCACAGTTTATGTATTTTTTAACTTAGAAAAAAGCATATAGCACATGATTCCAAATATATAGAAGTTACAAACAACATGCTTTAACTACCAAACTGATGACTGACGCTCTAGCGCGTTTGTCTCCCCTCCCCCCCAATTTGTGTTATAGATTTGACCTCTGGGAAGATCTGTGTTTTGAGCCCTGGGAAGATCTGTGTTCAAATTTTGATTCTACCACCTACTAGCTATAGGAATGTAAGCAAGTCGTATCACTTTTCTGAGCCTGTTTCCTCATCCGTAAAATAGAAGATATTTCCCATGGTATCTGTGAGGATTAAGTGAGATGTTTGATGCTCAACTCAAAGTCATTATGCCTGTGTTGCCTTGCAAGATTTAAAATAGCACCATCAGTTGTGAAATGCACCATTGATGTGAAAATGGCTTTTCAGGGGGGAAAAAGAGGGCTGTATTAAGTTTTCAGATTGATTTCAAGAAGCATCTTGATTTTGAAAATGTTAAAAGTGAGTTAGAGTTCATCTTAATTGAGAAATGATTGTATTAATTTCTGTCCTATAGATTATAGCTGTTCTCCACTCACCTAGTTGACCTTTAATTTTCTCAGAAATTTCTTTCTTATTTGTGTAAGGGGACTAGGAACCTATTCCCAATGCGTGCCTCAAACCTGCTTTTTATGGCCTCAGGATCTCTGTCATAACCCGTTTTATTCTTTCACAAACTGAGCCCCTGGGGAGCTGTCTGCACTTTTCAGTGTGATCCAGCTGAATTCCTTCCCTTCCCCACTCGAGCCCTTTGATTTGCCAGGTTTTTGTTCATCTACCCTAAGGATGGACTGAGATCGCTGAGCTCAGCCTCTCTTGTGGTGCAAAGTGAGAATTGTTTTTAATTGGGCAGAAACATGTGGAAGGATCAGGAATATCTCAAGGGATTACAGAGAAATTCCAAATTTGTACTACTTACAGCCTGTGTTTAGAACAGGGTCTGCTGGGAATAAATGTTAGTTAGTGTGGCCTGTGACCTTAAAAACTGTTGACATGGACTTCAGCCAGAAACTAGCCACAGACCTCCTTTGTTAAACTCATTCATAGCTCCTTGAAAACTCTAGTCAGTGAAAGTTGCCAGCTCCAATCTAAGCAGAGCGCTTTTTTTTTTTTTTCCCATGCTTTGGAAACAGAGGACGCCCCTTAACCAGCAAGGCTTCTTTAATAGGACTACATGGCCTTAAACGCAATTGGAATTGACAACTTCCTGGCTTGGGTTTGCCAACTGGCAGGGCTCTGAGGCCGAGGGGACAAACAGCGTTGGGGCGCTGTGCACTTGTGTTTGTGTATGTGCGGGGGAGACTGAACTCCAGAGCATTGCGATACCCCTTCACTCCAAAAGCCACACTCTGGCCTGAATTGGACACGTCTTCCTAGTGTTCTGGCTGGGACAATTTAGAATTCTCTCTCAATATAAGGAAAAAAAAAAAAAAAAGCTGCCCTTTCTTTTCAGTGGTGTTGAGCCTAGACTTTCCCTTCTCCCCTCAAAACCCTTGATTTAATCTTTTCATTGGTGTTGTGTTGGTTCAAATATAGAGTAAGAACTTGCAACTGAGATTGGGGAATTGTTGGTTTTGAATGGTGCTCAGCACCCACCGCCTCAGGAGCTTTATGTAACAAATTTTAGTTTCTGTCAATCTGAAGGGGCAGCCAGGTTATCTCTTCATTTTACTTATCGAGGAAACTGAGGCATGAAGAAGTGAAGCAGTTTCTTATACCCTGGTCTCTATCAAAAGGAATCCTAAGAAAAGGCCTTAGACGATTTATTGCCTCTGTAAACCAGCATCTTAATTGAGACAAAAAACTAATATTTTCCCTAGTGCTTGTCTTTAATCCAAAGACTATCTGAATTTAAAGACAGGGAGGCAAATAGAATGTTTTGAAAAATGAGTAAGTTGATCATACTAAAAAGAGGAAGCAGTTATTCTGCTTACAGTTTATTTATTTTAATACTGTAACATGTTGATGGTGGGTAGGGAGTCTATCTTAATTATCAACTGTCATCCCGAGATACACAGTCATATCTGTCCATCTCTCTCTACTTAACCATTTGTTAAATTTTGGTTGTTGGAAAATAATATTTATTTCCAGTTATGCTGTTGAAATTGTTATTTTTAACATAAATACTCTAGCAAAGCCATCACTTCTAAAATCTGCTGAGGGTTGGTGTGATTTCAACCAGGCATGTGTGAGGGGAAAAAAGGAAGGGCACATAGGCCTTAGGAACATGGAAACTCTGGAAAGAGAAATTATATAATTTCCTAGAGACTCTACAAGAATTTAGATGTAATTAAGAGAGAACACCTACGAATACCTGATCTGTAGGCGCTCCATAAGTATTTGTTGAATGAATAAAATTTCTCAGTCCCAGTTTGCCTTCCTCAGCACCCTTACCTTAGAGCATTTATTCCTCCCACAGAAGGTAGATGATGCCCTCATGCTGAGTCACCTAAAGTTCTAAAGTAAAGCTTTTAGATTTAGTCAGAACTAGATTCAAGTTCTGACTTATTAGCCATGTGACAAATCAAAACACTTGACTTTTCTGATCCTCATTTCCCACATCTATAAAATAATGAGACCTACTTTGTAAAGTTGTTAATACACAGGTAAAAATGTTATCTAAAACATCTAATTTGGGAGTTAGTAACAGAATTTTTTTTTTTTTTTCCGAAAGGAACTTATATTTTCATCATATGCTTCTCTTTTCCTATCAAAGGGAATCATATGAAAAGGTCTCAAATGCTTTGCTGTGTCTATGACTCTCGCTGCTCATTTAGGGAATGTAGTTACTCTGTAGACCAGCTAAGAGTGATTGAAAATGTCCCAGACTCTACATAGAAAACCTTTATAGAGACCCCTTTCATTACCAATTACATCTTTGTTTACGTTTAATACTTTGTATTGGAAATTTTAAATGCTGCAGATTTGTGTAGGTTTCTAATGCCAAAGACAGAAGTAAACATTTTTTTCCATAGACTTTCTTGCCTTATGTAGCCTTTGTGTCATATGGTGAATTAGAATGGTATTTCACTTTGTGATATTTTATAAAAATGTCAATACGGTTAGTAGTTACTATTTGCATTAAATTGAAAAAAAACCTTAGTGACCTATGGAAATTGCTTAATGGTTGTTTTCTGTACACTGTACTAAGAATAGATTGTTAGAAAATATATTTAGATAGATTAAATAGGTGATTAAGAAAGCCAGATTCTCCTTTTGCTTGCTTTTTGACAAAAAGGAAACGCTCGTAATCTCAGAACATTAAGCAGTACAGAGAATTATGTAGAATTCTTCAAACCTGTGTTAAGCGTTCCCCTTCATACAGGATTTCACAATAAGTTCTCTCTTTCTTAAACACACTTAAAGGTTGTTTTTATAAGAATTAATTCTAAAACTCCTCCATATGAGCTGATGAATCTGTTGGGTTTTATAACCTTTGTATTTATTGTGTGAGTCTCACCCTTGGTGTTTAGTGTGAATAGCAAGTTATAGGAAGCCCGTTTTCTGTCTCCTACATACCAGGGGATTAAGAATGTGCTCTGGACAAGGTGGAGGAGGGTGAAGAATTCTGGTGTGTAGAGAAGGGAAGATTATTTGTCAGATTTCATTTTACAGGACTATTTTCCCCCCAGAGTTCATAAGATGAGAGCATGTCATCTTTTTTCCTAAAGATCTCCCCCTCTAATGCTACGTCGTTTTCTAAACTTTCATTAATAGCTCTTTGCAGCTGAAGCAAATATTTTAGATCTTTCTTGTACTCTTCTCCAGCTGGGAGTGTCTTTCACACATCAAAGCCAGATATGAGCCTCTCATTAAAAATGATAGTATGAGTTCATCATCTCAGAAGAGTAGGACCTGAAAACTTGAGCTAACTTTCAGCTACAAGTCAGATCTAAGCTGGACTGAGATTTTTCTGTGGGTTACCTACCACATTTCTTTTCTCAATTTATCACTTCAGATGCTGTAAAGTCTGCCTTTCCCCCTTCGTTTTGTTGTATCTGAAGATTATCTTTATTTGGAATAGGAAGTTAGTTTTAGAGCTTAGAAAAGATAAGTGCTTGAAAATTTATTCTTAAGAAGAAGATAAGGAATGCTGAAGCTTAGAAGAAAGCCCAGGGTATGCTTGTTCTTGTCCCTCCTTCCTCTCCTACACGCATTCTGTGCTAGGCCTTCTTACTCCCCAGCTGCACTGCCTGGTTTAGTATCTATAAGATAATTATTTAAAACTTCTGAAATTAGCTCCGAAAATTCACAAATTCCTTTTTTCCTACCTTTTGCTAATGAAAAGCAGCACTGACATTGGAGTGGTTGAACAGATTTTTTGGGAGTATGGGAGGACAACTGGTTATGTTCTTCAAATTTTATTTTTGGAAACAGTTGTAGATTGGGGTGAAGGCTGGAATGTTATATTCTAGCTAAAAGCCACGCTAAATATTTTGAGCTGCTTTTATATGTATGTGCATGCGTGCGCGCACACACACAAATGTGTTATAACAAAGTATTATGGGTTCCATCATTTGAGTAATAGCTACAGCAAATCCAGATTAAGTCTTTTCCATAGTATTTACTTTCCTTACTTTGGTCAATTTCAAGCTCTGTGTTAGTATTTTCTAGCCAAAGGTGAAGCTTGTCCCCAGATAAATATTAGGATGGCCTGCCAGCCAAATCCCAGGCAACCCACTGAATTGCTCTCTTTGATAGTAGAAAGGTCCGGTTCAAGTTGCTCTGAATGGCATTTAACTATAAAACAATAGCCTTAACAAAAGTTACTGGTGTCCTTCAAATGGTTTCTGTACCAGTAGCCAATTCTTTTGGCATTTTAGCATATGAGGCTTGTCCCATAATAATTCAGAGTGCAAGTTCAGAGCATTACGTAGCCAATGAATGGTTGCAGGGCGGGGGTGGGGGCGGGGAGAGAAAAGTACATAAACGTATTATAAATGCATGAAGTAAAAAATGAAAAGCAAACAAAAACATCACCCCCCCATATGCACACACGCACACGCACATGGAAACCCAGAAGCTGTTGACTCGGCAGTTTTTCATTCTTTATGGCTCTAGGGACAGGTTTAAATTGGGAAAAATTTTTTTATTCTCTTGCGCTGTGTTGAACAGAAATGCAGTGTTTGATGTAATCTGGCCCAGATGTCTGCAGTGTGCAGCTTTGTGATGATTATTTATCTTCAGGTTTTTACTTTGTAAAAGGAGAATCAGCAAACAATTGTTTAGAGTTGTAAGTTATATTTAGTGACTGTTTTTGAGATACTGTGTGTTTAACAAACAAACATATAGATTAGTTTATATATGTATTAAATTTCATTTCATTTTAGCTATTAATCTTAAAATCCTCTTTAACAAATGCTGGTTACGAGTCCCCTGATAAATGTTAATATGTTCGGCGCTTTTCATTCTGGGTATTGTTCCTCTTATTTCCATTTCTTATTCTTATAGGAAGTTTTTTCAGCTAAGATCATTAAACTAGTGGGCCCTTTTATATGGTCTTCGAAAGAATTTTCTCATGTAAATTTGCCAGAAGGATATTTGTATTTTTTGGTTAAATAATAGCATAGAACGTAAATGGCAAATTTCAATAACAGTTGCCAAATGGCAGCCCATTTACTACTTGGAGTTGAGGTGTATTTGTTTTAAGAGTATTGTTTTCAAAGTATTCTCAGAGGATGGGAGTTGTTCATAATTTACACCAATCCATTGTTTGCCCCCTTTGAAGTGCCCTGGATGGCTGCTAAGTCCCCCATAGAAAATGGAGTTAGAAATTTCTTTTCAGAGGTGGGAGAGGGGGTGTCCTGTTGTCATATAATCCTATTTTAGAGATCAAGGGATGCACACAAAAATCTTTGCCTCTGTTATGTTTCTTCCAGACACAACTAGATTTTCTTAGTAAATTTAATTCAGACTAATCAATTATATGGTGAGCTGCCCTTTCAGGATCGAGTTCAATTCAAAGTTAAATTTCAAAATTTTTGAATGTTTTCCATGTTATGTACCGACAATGATTCTAACCTAATATAATTAATAATCCTAACTCAGGTAGTATTAACCACTGTACCCTTTAGCTCACCTCATTGGATTTAATGAAATTGTCTTAAAAATGCTGAATAAATTACATTGACGTTCTGTAGCTTTAAGTGCCAATGTGAGGTTACTGATCCTGATCAATTAAGGCAGTCTTCATTGTCAGCAATGTAGTATATATAGAAAAGATTAGTTTTAGGACCCAGGTTCGACTTTCATATATGTACCACTAATAGGCCAGGTGACATCGGACCAGGTGCCTGACGGGGATCATACTCAACCGTAAAATGAGGGAGTTGAACTAGATAGTTGTCATCATCCCTTAAGACTCAAATATTCTGTGATTTTTTAAAATCATACCATCTTACTAAGTTCCAGTGGGCTCATTAGGGCTTTATTGCTAAAATTCATGTTTCCTGGATGATTTCCTCCCTTATTCCCATGAATGTGTTTGAGATGCATGATCAGAGGGATTATAGAAGTTTTAGTACAGTCTTGTGAATGCATGGCAGTATTTAAACACTTTTTTTAAATTGCATTAGATTATTAGCATTTTTGTCACTTTTAGATGGAAAACATTATATGTGCAACCTCATCCATTTTTTTAAAGTAGTAGGGACAGTGGCTATATGCTGTTGTCATCTTTTCCCCCTGACAGCTCTGCCTGGGGAAACTAAGACAGCAAGGGACTTTTTCCTTGCAGCATGATAACATGACCTAGCCTGGAACCCTGATGTAGTGAGAGAAGAACCACTGGGTTAGGACAGCAAAGACCTTTGATCTCAACTGTGCTTAGACTTATGGGCTGTATGACTTTGGGTAAGATGCTGGTTTCTTTTCTCCCTCTGTAAAATGGAAATGATCATGTTAGCTCTTCCAAACTCACCGTATGTCTCTTATAGGTCATCTGTTCGCAGACACTTCTGAAGACCTTTTTTTTTTTTTCATTTGTTTGTGCTTTTAACCTCAAGACAAAATTGCTATTAGTGTGTATAATTATTGTGAGAAATTTTGCTTCTCATCAGAACTGCGTGTCTAGATAGTACTTCTAGGGAAGGTGCAGTCTGTCTTCAGTAATTTTTCTAAAAGGTAGATGTTGCTTTGGCAATTCTGAATTCTTGACTAATAATAAAAAATTCCTCAAAGGAAATGTATCTCAACACTATTTTGAAAGGCTAATTTCTAGATGTTCAGGTGAATACTGAGTGCTATGTATGTAGTGAGGGTGATAGGAAATCATGAAACTGGCTTCTTTGGAAATGTAAAAATCCTAGGAGCATCATAAAGCTTCTGCAAGTGAGTGCTGTGGTATAGTGGGAAAAGCAAGAGCTTTGGGGTAAGACAGGTTTGGGTTTGACTCTCAGCTCGCCACATGCCAGCTTATGATCTTTGTTATCCAAACTCTTGAAACCATTTCCCCCACCCACCTCTGAAATTCAGACATAAGGATTTGCCTCCAGGTGTTGTTGTTTGAGACAGTATTTGCAAATCAGCAGGGTGCCTGGTAAACAGTAGGGACTCTGAGTGGTAACTATGCACTCCTCCTCAGATGGACAGGTTTAGAGCATTTAGAAGTGATCATAGTAGAAATTGGAGTATTTTAATGCTCATCAACTGGTTAATACTCAGGAGGTCACTGAGCCTTTAGATGGCTGTGTCCTTTGATTTGTTCCTTGATTCTCCTGGGGGGAAAAGCCCAGAATATAAACTCAGAAGGTTCAAGTCCCAGCTTTTGATTTTTGTTTTTTAATCTACATCTCCATAAGCATGTCTTCACTCTTCTGGACTTCTTTTCCCCATCTATATAATGAGGACAGTCATAAGTCCTTCAAAGGATTGTTTTATTATCTGTTTCAGGGGTACAGGTCTGTGATTCATCAGTCTTACACAATTCACAGCCCTCACCATAGCACATACCCTCCCCAGTGTCCATCACCCAGCCACCCCATCCCTCCCACTCCTCTCCACTCCAGCAACCCTCAGTTTGTTTCCTGAGATTGAGTCTCTTACGGTTTTTGTCTCCCTCTCTGGTTTCGTCTTGTTTCATTTTTCCCACCCTTCCCCTATGATCCTCTGTCTTGTTTCTCAAATTCCTCGTATCAGTGAGATCCTTCAAAGGATTGTTATGGGTATCAAAAAATAACATGATACTACTTGGTAGTATTGATCCCTGTAGGAGTTTTACCTGGTGACCAACTGGAACTCTAATACGGCTTTTAATTTTTATTATTTTTGAAATTTTCCCAATTCCCATCTTGGGATGTGTTAATATAAGAGATTGAGACAGGAATTTGCCATGGTAGAAGACTTTGTGTTCAGGGAGCTGAGTGTCAGTACATTCACATACATTATCCCATTTAGTCTTCACAACAGTCGGGCAAGGGAAACATTATTTTCATTTTATGGAAAAAGAAAGGGAGCCTTGGACATTGGTTATTAGCCCATAAGTTAATATTAGTTATTAACTAATATTGTCATCTGATTTTAAAACCCATATGCTTTCCACTCTTTTTGCTGCCCCCATCCCATACTTTCTGCCTTGTCTAACAGGTTAAGGAGACAATTACTGGGTGTCTTTAGGTCTGGATATTCCACTGTAGGCAATGGGGATGCAGCAATATAAGACATACATATTCCCCATCTTCACATGGCCCAGGGGTCTAAAGGCAGACACATAACTAAAAAATCAGTTGTAATATCCTGCTAAGAAAAGGACAGGATATTAGCTAACTGTGTAAATGGTTAGTCATCTGTGTATTTTAAACAATTTCCTCTAAAGAGCTGACTTCTGTTGGTTTCAGGTGTCACATTATAATATATTATAATCTTAAAGTAGTTCTGGTTTTTGAGTGAATGTAATGTCCTTTATTTCCATAACTTAAAAAAAACTTGCTAAAATATGCATAAAAATTCAAGAACAGTTCATATTTATTAAATGCTTACTATTTGCTGAATGCTTTCCATGTGCTTTCCATTTAATCTTCACAATGACCTTAGGAGAGGGCACTGTGGTCTCCCTTGTACAGATGAAGAAACTGAGGATTGGAGAGATGAAGTGGCTTTCCTGAAGTGATACAACTAAAAAATGACAGGATTCTTCTGATTCCAGAGCCTGCATTTCTAAACAGATTCAATCAAATAAGTGCACTAGAGAAGTAAAATCTATTTGTTTTTTCAAAATTAAGAGATGCTATGACTTTTTAATTCTACTTTTTCAGTTTTCAGTTTATATACAATAAAATTCAGTTTTGTAATGTTCACTTTTGAATTTTGACAATTGCATAGTCCTATATCTACAACTGCAACCAAGATAAGGACAGTTCCGTAACTCCCCCCAAATTTCCTTGTGCTGCTGGTTGTAGCCAAACCCTTCTCCTGTTGCTAACCCCTGACAATGACTGGTCTGTTCTCCATCCCAAGTTTTGCCTTTTCTGAAGTGCCATTAAAATGTAATCATATCTGTTTCTTTGGGGGACTGGTTTCTTTCACATAGCAAAATGCATTTGAGATCCATCTGTGTTGAATATATCAGTGACTCGTTCCTTTTTATTGTGGAGTAGGTGTTCTGTCGTATAGATACAACCACAGTTTGTTTATCCATTCATTATTGAAGGACATTTGGGTTGTTTCTAGTTTTTGTGATTATGAATAAGACTTAAAAACATTTGCATACAGATTTTTGTGTGAACACAAGTTTTTGTCTCTCTTGGGTAAATATCTGGGAGTGGGATCTCTGGGTCATAAGCTGAGTATACATTCAACTTTACAGGAAACTGCCGAACTGTTTCCCACAATGTCAGTATCATTTTGCATTTCTATCAGCAGTGTATGAGAGTTCTAGTTGCTCCACATCTTCACTACCATTTGGTATTGTCACTATTTTCTTAGTTTTTATTCTGTTAGGTGTTAGCGGGGTGTGTTGTGGTTTCAATTTGCATTTCCTTAATGACTAGTGATTTTTAGCATCTATTCATGGCCTATTTGCCGTCCATGTTTCATCTTTGGTATGTCTATTCAAATCTCTTACCCATTTAAAAAAAAATTGGTTTGTTCATTTCTTTATTGTTGAGTTTTAAGAGTTTTTTTTTTTAAAAAGATTTATTTGAGAGCCAGTGTGCAGGAGCAGGAGCTGGGGGGGCGGGCAGAGGGAAAGGAGAGAAGCAGACTCTCCACTGAGCACGGAGCCCCACACAGGACTCTATCTGACCCTGAGAACATGACCGGAGCTGAAATCAAGAGTTGGACGCTCAACTGACTGAGCCACCCAGGCGCCCCGAGTTTTAAGAGTTTTTAAAGTATTCTTGATACAAATCCTTTGTCAGTTATGATTTGCAGATATTTTCTCCCTGTCTGTGGCTTGTCTATTCATTCTCTTCACAGTCTTTTTTCACAAAGCCAAAGGTTATAATTTTGATAAAATTTAATATGTCTTTTATCGATCATACTTTTAGTGTCATATCTAAAAACTGTTTGCCTAACTCCAAGGCCACAAAGATGTTCTCCTGTGTTTTCTTTTGGAAGTTTTATATTTTATGTTTACGTCTGTGATGCATTTTTTTTAAGGTATGAGGTTGAGAGTTGTTTTTTTTTCTTTGCACGTCGACGTCTAGTTGTTCCAGCATCATTTGTTGAAAAGTCCCATCTTTTCTCTATTGTATTACCTTTGCACCTTTTTCCAAAAATTGACTGTATTTAGGTGGGTCTATTTCTGGACTCTATTCTGTTTCACTGGTCTGTGTGTCTATCAGTACCATTCTGTCTTGATTACTGTAGCTTTATAGTAAGTCTTGAAATCAGATAGCATGATTCTTCTAGCTGTGTTCTTTTCAAAATTGTGCTTGCTATTCTAGTTCCTTTGCCTTACTGCATAAATCCTACTGGGATTTGGATTAATACTGAGCTGAATATATCATTTTGGAGAAGCTGACATTTTAACAGTATTTGAGTCTTCCAGTGCATGGACACAGTACATTTCTCCATCTATTTAGGACTTCCTTAATTTCTTTCTTTGGTGTTTTAAGGTTTTCAGCATCCAACTCCCATACATACTTTCTTAGATAGACCTAAATGTGTCTTTCTTGTTTTCGTTGTTGTTGGATTTTTTGAGGGAGGAGGTGCTAATGTACATGGTACAGTTAGAAAAATTATAATTTTTTCATTGATTTCACTCTAATTCATAATCTTTGTTTTTTTACCTATCATTTAAGGTCTTTAGCAAGTGAAAGATTGTTTCTTGATGTTTGTTCTTTGAGTCTTCTTCATCTGTCTATGATCTCATGGCCCTTATGCCATTTTGTAATTATGATGTCAAAACAGCTTCAAAAGATACATCTGGGAGGATCTGCAAGGGTTCTCTGTACAGATGGATAAGTTTTGAGACAGAATCCATGTTTCCTTCTTTCAGTTAGTGTTATAGGCATTTTTGAATTTCTTTTGTTTTGCTATGCATATGAGAATACAGTTTAACTTCTTTTTTTTTTTTTTTAAGATTTTATTTATTTATTTGATTGACAGCAAGAGAGGGAACACTAGCAGGGGGAGTGGGAGAGGGAGGAGCAGGCTTCCAGCGGAGCAGGGAGCCCGATGCGGGGCTCGATTCCAGGACCCTGGGATCATGACCTGAGCCGAAGGCAGACACTTAACGACTGAGCCACCCAGGTGCCCCAGTTCAACTTCTTTTACCTCAAAATCTAGTCTAAAGTATGGATATTAACTTTTAGCTTGGTATTTAAAATGACGCTTTGTAGTATACACTCTGGAAAAAAGAGGATGTTTTCTGGGTATTTACTCTTAATTGACTAAATGAGAATAGTTTCAGGGAAAATAGATGACAACACTGTCCTTCAGAGTGATAGTGACCTGACCAATGTTGAGTGGCTGCTCAGAGTATGACTTGAATACAGGCCCCCGAGCACCAGAGTCCCTGGTCTTTCCCACTCTGCTCTCCCAGATAATCTTCTCCAATTTCAATACTTCATGGAGCTGACCTTTTGGGTGATGGAAATCCTTTGAAAATCTGCTGAAAGCTCCAGGAACTATCTCCAAAAAAGTGTTTTTGGATGTCCTTCTAAAGTTTTTCAGGGTTTTCTCAGAACCCCTTCTATACTCTCTGGATCCTAGAATAAAAATCCACGTTCAAGATTTCTTCTTTATGCACTGATTTATTTTTTCCAGTTATCAGGAACCACCCAAGTGCTATATTCTCTCCTATGACACTTGGATGCTAATTCAACACTACCTATCATGGGTGCTTGCATATGGGTAAGGGGGAAAAGCCTGAGGCTCTTCTTTCTACTCTCTTCACTTCCTTCTACTCTCTCCATTCATTTTTTTCATTTGCTCATGCTCTGCGCTGGGTCCTAGGGATTTAGCTGTGAATAAAACTCTATCCCTGTCCTCAAGGGCTTCATGGTCTAGTGCACTTCGGAAATCGTCATGGTTGGAACGGCTAAAGTTTGTTCAAATGAAGTGGAGAGGCAGCATGGAGGAGTGGAAGAATCTGGATTTGCAGTCAGCCCTGGATTAAATTTTAGGCAAGTTATTATTAAATAGGCCGTTGTGTAAAGGGAATATTGATGGTGTCACTTACCTTATATCCTTTCTAAGTGAGAGCTTTTCTTGATAAAAAAAAAAAAGGGGGGGGGACTTTTTCCAGAAATTTAATACACCCAAGTCTTCAGAAGAATGCCTGTTGGAGACTGAGCTTTTAATAATGTTTAACCATTATTAGCAATTAAAACTTTTTATTAAAAAAAAAATATTTGAGGGTGAGTCAGTACCGTGAATCAGGACCTGTTACTGGAGATGAGCATATGAAGAAATGTCCTACTGCAACACAAACTTTAATATTTAAGATCTGTATTTGCTAATATCCAGCAACATTTTACTGAAAATGGTTTTAAATAGTGAGTAGAAGTTATATTCGGCTGTGCAGTTTTTCTTACTTGCCAAAAGCTGCATTTGGTTTTTCTTTTGTCGTTTGCAGTTTACCTGTGAGAATCCAGTTTTTAAGTGACCACATAGGTATTTCCTCGGAAGAAAACTGTCTCAAGATTTCCATGGCATAATTTGTGACGGGATTAAGTTATGTCACCTTTGAAGTCAGCCACAGCCTGAGAGCACAAGAAGTTGTTTACAAAGGAACCCATCGATTCTCCCTCTTTCTCTGGAAGCATCCGAGCAGTGAGACTCGCACAGTCTGTTTGGCACAGTGACCGCTCTCAGCTGGCCTGGGGCCCTCCTGCCGCTCAGCAGAGGAAGGATGCACCAGAGTTACACTCCTAGCTGAGCAGAGCCCTCCTGCAGGTCTGCTCCTGCTTAACTGGGGCCTTGCAACTGTGGACCACAGCCTGCTGGTTTCGTGGCAATATCTTTTCCTTAATATTTTCCATCTGGCTGACAATGACCTATAAAGACAGACACAAACCAGCATTTGAATTATGAGGAGTGTGATGCTAAAATGCTTCCAAATCACACTCTAGAACCTGTAGTCATGGGCGGCTGCCTTTGCATACTGGAGAGAAGGAAACTTCTCTCAAGTTGGTTTGCAAAGCATTCAGTCACATCAAAGACCTGAGCCATTCAGCTTTTAAGGGTCTTAAAAGGCTTTGTAAATTCTGTCTCTGAATGTCACTGAATTTTAGCATTTAACTCACAATTGTGCACTAATATTCAAACTTTTTGAGCAAAAATATAATGAGGGTCATGAGCGAGTTTCATATGCAGGTTCTAAATTTCTAGCTATATCCAAAGCTTTAACAATTAGTGAGGCTTGGGACAGAATTGGTATCATTGCATCCTGAATGGCATTACAATTGCAGGGACGGTGTGCTATAAACTTAGAACTCATAGAAAATGAGATTTCAGAAATGAAGAGTTGCCTTTGAGTTTCTTTTTGCTAAGAACTTTCGCGAAGATGCATTTGTTAATGGCTTTTGAGCCGGATTGAAATAGTCTATGATAAAGCCAGTTTCATGTTCGTGAGCCATTAGAAACCAAATTAGAATATTAGTCTAAATTAGAACGCAAGTTCACATTTTTTCACAATTGTGTACCCCCTATCAAAACACTTAAGGATAATTTGTGTTTTTTACAGCTTGATTCTCTTAGGAATTGCTCATCGTCTTAGTCGTTGTATTCCTAGACCATCCTGTAGACTAACAAAGGTGAGTTGCTCATCCCCAGGCTCAGAGAGGTTATGATCCGGCCTCTGTGGCCAAGCCTTGAAGGAAAGACTGAGGAGGCCTGGCCAGGCATTTTGATGCTCAGACCTCAAGTCCATGCTGCCACCTCCTGTCTGCATCCTAGCGTTCATTTTAAATCAACCCGGCTTTTCTTCTGAAGTTTGCTCAATGAATTTTTTTTTGCCATTTTGTGCTCCTCTGTCTTCTCTTCCCTTTCTCTCTTTTCCTCCCCTCTCCTCGCCCTCACTCCAGGTGGTTAACTCTCAGTGCCAGAGTTGAAGACAGATTTGGCCTGGAGCCAGCATTGAGAATGCAGTGTTTATTTTTCAGTACCACTAAAGGATGGAATTCATACTAGCGTCTTAGGAGGAAAGTTTAGGTATCTGTGGTTTTAGAAGTTGATTAGATGTTCCACATGTGTGACCTGGACCCTCCCTCTCTTCAGTGTCCTCTGATGAGTGGCGCTTGTTTTATATTGTGGCTCTCAGTTTCCAACTCTAGAGGTTAGGATGAGAAATGCAGGTTAATTGGAGCAGCTCAATTGACTTTAAAAATGGGAGTGAGCGCCAACTGCTGAGACTACAAAGGTTAGACTAGTTCAGTGTCTTTGAGAAGAAGGAAGGAAGGAAGGAACATTTGGGATTTTCTTTTTTAACAATCAGGGCAGCAAGCAAAGATCATACCAGAGTACAGTTAGTGTTAGTTATGGTCCATTCCTTCATTCAGTAAACATTTACTGTGTTCTACACGAGGCAGGCAACGTAAAGAGGAGGCGTTCTTGTGGGAGAGTGTGGGCAAGCCAACAGTTTCAACGTGTTAAGTGGGTGAAGGAGGAAAGCCCTGGTTGGGGGAAGGTAGGAAGTAAAACGAGACTGACCGGGCAAGTGAGAGTGTTAGCCCAGGGAGCTGGGGAGCTGGTCTGTAGGAAGGGGAAATAGAAAGAGCATTACAGGCAGATTGAATCACACAGGCAGAGGCCCAACAGCAAGGCAGCATGGTGCTTCTGCCTAGTGGCTATGCCTTTACTGTGCCCAGAGCAGGGTGCCTCTGGTGGGGAGAGCCTGAGAGCAAGGACCTCACATGCCATGTTGTGGCTTTTGGACTTGAACCTGAAGTCCATGAAGAGTGACCTGGAGAATCTTAAGGAAGGGAGTGACATCATCAGATTTGTGTGTGAGAAAATCATTTTTCCTCCAGTGTGGAGGAGCTGATGCGGGTCCCAAGCCTCTCCTGACCGTTGTTAGGGCAGAAGAGTAGAGGAGGGGTTGAGGTGGGTGGTTAGTGAGCAAGCGAGCAAGCTTGCCGTCTAAGGCAAGAGACAGGCCCTCACTTATGTACTTGGAAGGAGTATCATTTATGATCCAGAAGTCTTATAATCGAGAAGTCCTGGTTTTTATACTTGAATTCTAGCATTTTTGTCTTTTAAATGCTCGTGGGGTGTTTGTTGAATGAATGAATGCCATTTCTTTTGGGCAAAGGTGGCTATTTAGTCTTCTCATTCCATTTTGCTTAAACTCTCATTTTTTGTGTATCCCAAGCATACAGTCACAAACCACAGGCCTGAGATAGCCCACACATAAACTGGGGTGGCAGCAGGAAGCCAGTCTTGGATTTTGAAACTTGCCAGTGATAAGCAAGAATCAGTTGTAAATAATCATGGACCAAACCATAGAAAAATGATAAAGTTAATTCTGCTAAGATGAGTCTGAAAATAGTTTGAATGTATTTTGAATAGCCCTGATAGTCAGAAAGGTGAACATTGTATTAGTTGCTGGGCCTAGTAAAAAGACTGTATTTTGCTGAATGAAAGGATCGGAGGGGCAATTCTTCTGATCTTTTGCTAGACTGCACTGGGTCCTCTACTTTGATGACATTTGAAGTTGCAGGCCCATTAATGAGAACACTTTAGCTGGTCTCAGACCGATCTTTCTTCCTCTTCTCTTTACCTTTGTTCATCTGGGGCCTCCCCCGCTTTGGCCCCTCAGCATGGGCAGACCTTCTTCCATTAAAGAATAAGAGCAGTTTCCCTTGGAGCTCAGGCCATCTGAGACAGCTGCCTCCTGTCACCCCCAGCCCCTCTTGTTTTCTGTTTTCTTTAAGACTTAGCTGAGGGTTGGGGTGAGGGAAACCTTTTTTCCTCTTTTGCTAATCTATTACACTGCTCTCGGGGACCTTCCCCTATTTGCATACATGGTGATTCTGAGCTACATTTTGATGTAGAAGGTACAGTCTGTAAAGAAAAGTTCACATATTTAATTGATGATCCTGGCATGGGGGGAACAGAGTAATTGAGTATATTGTCCATTTTCAGGATGAAAATTAACTTAGAGCTAGCCTTTAATTAAGAGCTGCGGTAGTGACTGAAGCAGTGAGGCACACAGTGAAAAGGGGGAAGGCTTTGAATCCACAGACTTGAGTTCAAGTGTCGGTTTCCTCATTGACCAGATTTGTGACTTTGGGCAAATACTTAATGGGGCTTCATTTTCCTTCTCTTTAAAATGGGATTTAATAACACCAGCAGAATCTCTGTTGTTACAAGGATTAAGGTTATATAAAATAATAGATATTGAGTACCAGCTCTGTTTCTGCTCTCTGGAGGGCAGTTGTCATGATTGTCATCCATCTCAGTGGCAGAATGGTGCGCTGTAGAGAGAATGGACCTGGGAGTCAGGATAGGGTGTCCACCCTAACCCGGAAGCCACGTTCTAGCAGTGCATGTGATGCTGACTAGGGTACTTGGCCTCACAGAGGTTTAGCTTATGCAGTGAGGGTGGTGATTCCTACCTTATAGGGCTGTGGAGACTGAGATGGTGGATGCGAAGCACTGGTACAGACCTTGGCCAGTCATGGGTACTCCGAATATAGGCCTTTGTTGATGTCATCTGGGTTCTCCTTTGAAAACATTTTTTTTTTCTCTCCAAAGCCGCTAGTTCCAGTTCAGTTTTGGCCTCCAGTTTTGATTGCTCTTAATGTTGTTGCAACGAAAGAATGCCCAGAAAATAATCATTCCAGTGTTCCTCTGGACCTGGAATGCATGAGGAATCAAATGCAAACATATAATCCTCGATGTGAATCTTGGTAGGAGACTCTTGTTTCAACTGCCTTGAGAAATTGCACTGAGTATGGGAAGGATGTCAGAACTTTAGCCAGAGCTGCAACTATAATCACATTATTTTGCTGCTGCTCAGTGGAGCTAAGAAAGCTTAAGAGTATTACCATCTGGGCAAAGCCAACCAATGGTGAACTGTGAACTGCTTACCAACTTAACAGAAACTCTTGCTACCTCATTCATTAATTAGGCCTTTATGGCACACCTTCTCTGGGTTGCCTGGCAACCATAATAGCAGTCATTAAATTCTGTCATTTTGTATTAACCCTTTGGCCCTGGGTGGATTGGGAGCCCCCACCTTAACACTAATGCATTTTACATTAGTACATCTACCTGGGAAATCCCATTCCCTTGACACATAAGCTGTAAAGAGCAAATAGCCAGAGTCCAAAACCAGAAAAATTTCCTTTTTTCCTTCACATTAGTGTATGTGCTTTTAAGGCTTTACAAAATGTATCTGTCAGGATGGAGGCCATTTCCCAATTTGCTGACAGACAGACATAACATACACCCAGCAAGATGAAAAGACTGCTAGTTTCCCAGAAAACAGGAGCTGACGGTGACTTCTGTAGGCTTATGGAGGAAGGAGCCCGTGTGAAAACCAGATGGGAGAGCTGTTAAGAGTTGTATGTTTCCAAAATTGCCTTTGTAGCTACTTTACAAAAATTTGGACCGTGCATGCTGGAGGGATAGGGGCCATTCCAACA
The DNA here is from genome assembly GCF_964656455.1 of Halichoerus grypus. Lineage (NCBI taxonomy): Eukaryota > Metazoa > Chordata > Mammalia > Carnivora > Phocidae > Halichoerus > Halichoerus grypus. Next base: position 83,031,918 of record NC_135725.1, on the reverse strand, counting down.
ACACACTGCTTGGCATCTCAGAAATGGATTAGAATGGCAGGGAATAAACTATGTACTCTGGCAAAAGCTTTGAGGAAAAGGAGTGGCTAACAGGCAACCTCCAGGAGCCCTTGGCTCCCGCAATGCTCCGTCCACTATTACTCAAAATTCCATACATGGAAACAAGCTGTGAAAGCCCTAAATTAAAATTGGGTTTAGGAATTAAAAATGCTATATTCTCTTTTCTTGAATGGACTAAAATGATTTGGGACATGTGCAGTGTACATAAAATAAAATAATTCAATTTCAAAGAAATTTATTTTTCTCTTAGCAAAAAGGGAGTTAGGTTTTGGTGTTAGGCTAACCTAGGTTCAAATCCCCACTCCACCCGTAGCTGTGTGATCTTGCACAGCTAGCTGGTTTGCTTTCTTTTTGAGCTCCGTTTCCTTATCTATAAAGTGGGGATAATCCTTTCTCAGGATTGTTGCAGGGGTTAAATGCATTACACTGTATATATCTCTGGTCAGAACTTGACCCATGATATGTACCCCATGCATTTTTTCCAATAAACAAGTATTGGGACTAGAATGGTGAGCATGACACTCTGCATTTTTCAGGAAATTTACAGCCACATTTGGTATCTGATCCCCGTTGTTCCTCAGTTTACCAGGAAAGCCCAGAGAAGGTGTTCCCTGCCAAGGTTATTTGGCCAGATCTGAGAGTAGTATCTGGGTCACCTGACTAATCCAGTGGCTTCTCAATTAATTTTGTAAAAAGTAAAAAGTAGCCACATTCCTTCACTCACCACCTCAAAGTTCTTTTATCAGACTTAAAAACTAGATCACACATTTGCATTTGTGGTTCATATGATGACAGTAAGGTGGCCCTGGCTTAAAATCGTTGGCATAGTTTATTGAGTTTACCTAAACATGTATCCTTCATGCCTCCATCCCACCAAGAATGTATGCGATACTAAGAGCATCTGGGATTTTAAGTGGCTACTGTTTGTTAACAAAGCAGTGACTTCCCTGAAGGAGTTTTGCGAGTTGGGAGAACTCACAAAGGCAGTTAATTTTGTTCTTCGGAGCAGTGCGTCCACTGCATTCGTTTGTACTTCAAGCAAGCTTAAATTATAACCCAGGAGCGAGTCGAACCATGATCCGATTTGATATGTAGTTTTGATTCTATTAGTAGTCGTCTTTAATAGATGTCTTGTCATGTAGGTTTCCTGATTATTAGTAATTTAAATTGACTCTGAGAATGAAAGGAAACCGCAGGCAAGAAACTGATGGGCTGTGACCACAGCAGTCTTCCAGCTCTCACGGCATCTGTGACGCCTCGACACCCCCCCCCCCCAACACACACCCCCTTCAAGGCTTTGAACAGTCTTTCGGCTAATGCTGAGAATGAGAGCTTAATACCGTTACCGTATGGGAACCTGTAAAAGCAAATGGGCATCGTAAGTGTTCTTTCCTCTTTGAAGGTAAGTGTTGTCCATGGGTCCCCCCTCTACTTGATCAGATTTAATTTGACCCAGGAGTATCGATCTGGGAGGATGCTAACTGAAAAACAATGATTACAGGAGAGGTAATTTCCCTTGTTCTTATGCAGTGTCTTTCCACCACTCTCTGGAATTGCTCACAGTGTCTTTGTGAAGGGAATGGATGAACATTTGCTGTTCTCTGCTGTGCTTTAGGTAGTGGCCAAATTCACGTAAGTCCTCAAAGAGGATGTTCCCTGGAGTGGTCCCGGGCAGTGCAAGTCATGCTCTCGAGGGGCATTTCTTGTGGGCTTTAAGATCCAGTGCTTTGGCACTCATTTCCCCGAGCTCCAGTCCTAGAGCTGATGACCCTGGAGTCTGGTATCTTAGGTTGGATTTCGCTTAATTTCAATCCAGAGATTTGAAAACCGACTCTAGGTCATTTGCTAAATAATTCTACTTACTCATTAACCAAGTGTGTATTAAGTACCTACTTATTCAGGCATTTACGTGAAGGAAGCAGGGGAAGGAAGTTCTTTGGATGGGTGAATGAATGAATGAGTTGTACTTTCTGTCTTCAGGTAGCTCCCAGTCCCTTTTAGGATGGTCTGACCAAGGCAGTTTTTATACGAGTTTTAGAACCTTATGCTGATGAGATATGCTCCCAACCCAGGGTCTCTAAGCCACAGAGTTACTTTTTGCGACAATTTTGTATTCTCATTTCTCTTGCTCATCCAGAAAAGCTAAATTGTGAACAAAATATATTTTAGAAGTGAGTGAAAAAAGAATTTTTAGGAAGTCAGTAAAATCTGTTGCTGAGAAATGTTTGTTCCTGGCAACCAACCTGAAGACTTTTATTATGGAGAGAGAGCCTAAGAGGGAATCCATTTTCAATTTATCTGTCCCCCTGCCCCCAGCCCAGTTTTCACCATTTTTATAGTTGTGGTAACGTATAGGCATGGGGCAGGGTATGAGATCATGTTGCTTTTCTCATGCCACAGCATGGCTCTCTCTCCAAGGAGGGCTGGCTCTGAGAGGTTTTGTCCTCCCAACCTGGTGAGCCGCGGTGGCCTGGGGGATGCCACCTGCCCAGCCTCCCACACTACTGGGGCTCATGTCTGTGACTGAAGCAGGCTCAGCGAAAATTCAAGAGGACAAGCCCGCCAGGATGACTTTTTTGGAGTGTTCGAGGGTGAGCACTGGGTTACTACCACCCAGGCTGATCCAGCTGCCTCTGTATTCTCCGGCAGATAATAATGCTGCTACTTTGTCTTTTCTTTACTTGATCCATTCTAACATGCTTGCTAGGCAAGACTGCTTCTAATTATACACACTAGTTTTAAAGTAATTTCAGAAGTAAATTCCGGTTTCTAGATAGCTTTTATGTGTAAGCCATTGGTCTAGCTTTAAAGAGGGACATCATTTTAGGATTTATTTTTAACCTCCTCTCCCTGTATGAAAAAGTAGAATGGCAGAGTCCTGTCTTAGAGTCAAATCTCAGTTAATCTTTTATGAACTATATAGTTCATAATAGTTCACTTCCTGGGCAAAATATTCACTTCCAAACTTCAGTTTAGAGATAGTAACGTTAATTAATTAATTAATCAACAAATTACTATCCTCTCATTATTGCTAGAATTAAATATCATATTTATAGGAATTATTGGCAGATTGTGATGCTTTAGGATAGCTCAGGCTTTTCACGTGTTCACTCATAATCTTTAGTTCAAATTTTAAAATTTATTCACTGTATTTACTGCGATTTGCGGAAAAACTGTATAGTTTGAAATGCCATAGTAAGGAGTTTGTGCAAAGCTATGATGAAAAGCCCGAAGTCCCATTGCCCTACTCCTATGAACAGTTGCTGTGAAGAAATGGAAATGTTATTCTGAATTGACCTAAACCAGTGGTCCTGCGCTCTAATCTCTGATTCCCAGATGATAACAGATGTCTCTTAAGTGATTCCAGGTGTTCTGAACATAGTGAAATCTCTTATCTGCCACCTCCACAGTTACTTCTTAAAGTTCTTTTATATTGCCTCTTTAATAGTATTTGAAGGATCGGGGTTCCTTGACAGCTGTTGGAACTCTTAACTCCCTACTTGAAGGGACGCTGCTTTTAGTCCTCAGGTGATCTCCAGACTTTCATGCTGTACTGTTTGATTCAAGCCCACATGCCAAATAGTTTTAATATGTTCTCCTTTTTTATTAAACAGATTTTGTCATGTCCAGGAGATTTCCTGCCGGTAGCAGCTCTAACTTTTTCTCACCATCAAGGCTTTCCCTGCCCCTTGTTAACTCTCGGCCAGGGATTTTCTGCATACTTCTGTTCACAGTATTCCCGGTGGCATCCTATAGGCTAGGAAACCTTCCCTGACCACCTTCAGAATTCAGTACTCCCTCGTCCATTTAGAGTGTTTCATGCATACTTGTAGGTTCAGGCCTTTCAAAGCCCACATTTAACTTTGGGGGAAGTTCTCACGTGTCGAATCTGAGCTTCACTTCTGTAGCAGAAGTTGAGATATTTTGGTAGAACATTCTGTCAAATACGATGGAAATTCGGAAGGCAGAATGATGTAGTTAGAGAGCTGGACTTGATGTCTAAGTTCAGCTCTACATTTTAACAGCTTTTTGACCTTGGGCTCGTACTTTGCCTTCCAAGTCTTCTCACATTAGGCTGTATTGGTTTTGTTTTTATCCTCTCTTAAACCCTGTTAAAAGAAGGGAAGTATTGGCTTGAGATGGAGGAGACAGAGACATTTCCTATGTTTCAACAGAAGGGGAGGAGGAAGAGATGGGCATACATTTTTGTGTACATCCAATGTCTGGCCATGTAATCATGGTGGTAATAATGGCTGGTATTTATGGCATGCTTACTCTGTGCCACACACCATTCTAAATACTCCAAATATATTATTTAACTTTCATACAATCCTGTGAGGTTGGTGCCACTCTTATCCCCAATTTAGAAAGGAATAAACAGAAGCACAAAGTAACTCACCCAAAGGACAAGGTGAGAATAAGGACATAAATGATCTGGTTCCAGAGCCCAGCCATCCAGTGGTGTTTAATATTTATTGAATGAATGTGTTTTTGGAAAGTTGAGGCAATTCCTGTCTGTTAGCTTCTATTTTCTTGATGAAGTAGGTGGTGAGATCAGACACTGAGAAGGAAGAAGAACGTGTGTGGAGATGAGGTGTTTGAGTGGAGAATGGAGAAGATGTAAAATAGTTATGTAGGCTGACTAGTGAAAACAGAATTGCTGGATGGTATTGAAGGCTTAGTTGATGCTGTAGGTTCTATAAATGTAGAATTTTTAGGGATACAGTATGTTTGGGGGGAATTTATTCCCTAGCCATGCTTATCAGCCTAAATGTAGGCACAAAGAAGGTAAATAGTTGTATTCATTCAGGGATTAGGTGTTTTCCATGTGTATGAGATGAAAGGGAAAGAAACATGGGCCTTTCATGATGGACCACAGAACTAAGCTAAGCTAAGGCAGCAGTGAAGGACAAAGGGTTTAAAAAAAAAAACAGGGAGGAATGGTATGGGAGGAGCTGTGAGATGAGCAAACAGGAAGGATAGGAAGAAGCTAGTTTCAAAAGTGGGGATTCTGAATTAGTGATTTCAGAGGCAGAGCAGGTCTGGCAGTGGAAATGTCAAGGAGAGACTAAATAAAGCCAAATTTATATGATGCTGAATTTTTTTTTTTTTTTTTTTTTTTTTAAGATAAGCCACCTTTAGATGATTCAACAGGGCAGCTGCACTTTGGGGTTATCTTTCTCTGGCTGGTGAGTGAGCAGAAAGGGTTCCCTGGAGTGATAGTTTTGTTGAACTCAGGCTTGCAAATTTGGCATTCAAACTCTGATAGTGATGTCTCCCGTGTTAACTGAGCAAAAGGCCCTCAAAACTCATAACGCATGTGCCTTGGTAGAGAATTTGGTTGGTGGTATAAAAAAAAACAGAACAAAACAAGCCAAAATCTCTTGCATCAGAATGCTCTGTAATTACTTTATCTTAGTCTTTATAATGTTAAATGTATGCTTTTTAATTAGCAAAGATAAGTGTTTATGAATCTGAGTATTATTTACAAAGCTAGGTAGGGAACTGGGAAGCTCATAAGTATTTTGGAGTTTGGCTATCAGCGTGGTTTGATGAAAAGAGCATTAATCTGAAATCAGAAAGACCTGAGTTCAAAACTTGTTCTACCAAGTGCTACCTATTCTCCATCTGTAGCAGTAATTTTTTTTTTTTTTTTGAGAGAGAGAGCACATGAGCAGGGTGGGGGAGGGACAGAGGGAAAGGGAGAGAGAGAATCTTAAGCAGGCTCCTGAGATCAGGACCTGAGCCGAAATCAAGGGTCGGTTAATTAACCGACTGAGCCACCGAGGTGCCCCCCTGTAGTAGTAATTCTTAATTCATTGAGCTGTGGCAAGGATTAAATAGCTTGTGTAGGTAAATGTCTGGCACATAATAGCTGCTGAACAAATGTTAATTTTCCCTTTCTAAGACCCCATTTCCCACTACTCCAGTTACTTTTAGATCATTGGCTTGAGGAAACCTTGGTTTTTCAAGTTCATTAGAAATTCTGAGTGGAAAGTTTGTCATACATTTTCCAGCTTTCATGAGTGTGGCCAAAGATTAGGAGAGGTAGGTATTATCAGAAATATAGTTCATAATGTAGACATATTTGCCAGTATTGGCCCCTGCAGTGGTTTGCATATATGGGTGGACAGTAGCCATTGTTGAGCAGGCCACACACCAAGGAGGTAGTAAGCCTTGATGCTAGAGGAAGGTGGGTATTTGCAGAATACTTAATAACAGGACATGGGGAAGTGCCCAGGGGAGGGGTGCATGGAGTAAGAGGCCTCCGATATTTGTTCCCTGAGGTCAAGTTCAGAAGTAGCAAAGCAGAATCAGTGCCAGGCCAAGCATAGAGACCCAAGGGAAATCACTTTGGGGAGAATAAGACAGGGAAGGCTTTAGAGCAGAGTTGATCCCAATGTGAGTCAGTTCTTGATCATTACAACAATTCCATCCAAAAGGCATGAGAACAAAGACCATACCTTCTCACCTGGAAACTGGGGCACTGGTGCTCAGAGAGGGGCCAGAGGCGGGGGCAGGGTTGGGAAAGAGAAGTCCTTGGAATTAAGGAGACCTCATACAGAGGGGCTGCTGAGCTGACAGGAGACTTGTCTACTCCACTTAGGCCTCCCCCCTGATAGGGTTGCATAATGCTTGGCATCTCTACTTTTAGACAGAGAACAAACCTGACCATTTTCCATCCTGCTGGGTTGTGGAGCGACAGCTCTTGATATGCTGACCAGCTGCCTCAAGGTTGATTCCAGAGGAACAGTAGGGAACTTACTGATAGCCAAAAGGGGCTGAGGCAAAAGTAGTTGTCCCAAAACTGTAAATGAAATTCAAGTCATATGTTTAACCCAGGGTCACCTATTTATTATGTAATACCTGAAAATAAAGTGTCAACACCAATGACATCACAAAGAAAACAAGTGATTCTTTATTAAGAGATTAGAATCTAGTTAAAAACAAAATTCAGTTTTGGGAATGTTAAAAGAGGTGGAAAGCAGAAAGCTCTAGGAGTTTTGTTTTGATTTTACTCCCAATTATATAATCAATACATGCTCATTGCTCATCCTACTCTCCTACCAAATTGAAGGTGCTGTAGGAAAAAGGAGAAGCAGCACCTGGGTGGGGTAGTTGGTTGAGCTTCCGACTTTTGGTTTTGGCTCACATCGTGGTCTCAGGGTCGTAGGATTGAACCCCATGGGGGTTCTGCGCTGAGGGTGGGATCTGCTTGGGATTCTCTCTCTCCTTCTGCCCCTCCCCCTGCTTGTGTGTTCTCTCTCTCTCACTCTCTTTAAATAAATACTAAAAAAAAAAAATAGAAGAAAGAAACCCACACAGCCCTACCATCTGCATGCAACAATTATGACATATTCTTTTAGTGTTTTTCATATACTTACAATATTTTTATATGGTTACTTTTAAAATTTATTTTTTCAGTCATGAATATATTTAGGCTCTAACGTAAGTTACAGCACATCAAAATTGAAGAAAATGACCCATAATGCCATCTACCCAGAGAACTTAGGTGTCCAAAATACTCTGCAAGCAATGTATCAACATTTTCTTCATAAATAGTTAATAAGTAAATATGTAATTAAAATAATATAGGTGTAATGTAAGGGTACAATTAACCATCCTTCAATTCCAGTTTTCTATTCATGTTATCACTTTTATGCATAAATAGTTATTACATATGTTATTTGATGCATATGAAATAACATATGTAAAGGTATGATAAAATGAATATTTGAGAATCAACTGCCCTACTAAAGAACATGACCAATGACATTAAAACCATTCCTGTTGGCTACATGGACCATCTCCAGTTGTTTTTCATTTGTTCGTTTTTGTTTTGCGGTAACAAACACCACTATTAATGAACAATCAGAATAGAAATTTTGTAAGCTGCTACTTCCACATCCTCTGACCCACCTGCAAGTTTGTTCATTTATTCTGCTTCTTCTCCTGTTGTCATGGATGTACTGTCCAGATTCTTAGCAAGAGGAAAACCCTGCATCTGCACACTAGATTCCATCCTCTCTCACGGACTCAAGATGTGATTCCAGCAACTCTCCCCTTTCTATTCAGGATTATTATTTCTCTCTCTCTCTCTCTCTCCCTTTCCCCCTCTCCCCTCCCCTCATTGTACAGGCATGTGGCTATTTTTCCCATCTTAGAGGGGGAGGTGGGAAATCACTCTGTTAAACTACATTTTGATACCTTTCATCATGTGACCTCCAGGGACCCCTACTTCCCTGTTTTCTAGCTACCTCCCAGGCTTTTCTATCTCCTTTGCTGATTCTTAGATGGCCCCCCAAATCTTTTAACAGTTATGTGCCCCAGGACTCAGTCCTTGGACAGACTGACCTTTTCTCCTTTAAATATATTTAATCCTTTGATTATATCTAGTGTCATGTGATGGCTGTAAGTATCATGTGACAGCTCTTAAAATTAAACATCAATCTCAAGCTGGACTTTTCTGTGAACTCAAGCTGTCTACAGCTTCGCTTGGCTGTCTAATAGGCAGTTTTATATAACACACTCAAAATTTAGCTCCTGATTTTCTGTCTTCCCCATTTCAGTTAATAATAATGCTATCTTTCCCTGTGATCATGCCAGAAACCGTAGAGCTGTCCTTGACTTCTCTCTTTGGCTCACGCATTCTGTATCCAATCCACTGGCAAATTCGGCTTTAGCTTATATTCAAGTATATCTAGGATGTGATCACTTCTCTCCACCTTACTGCTACCACCTTGGCCCAAGCTACCACTATTTCTTTCTGGATTACTATAACTGGTTTCCTGGTTTTCAGTCTTAACCTCTTAGATGCACCTTTTCTCAAACAGCATTCCTCATCTGATCCCAGAATGCAGAAAAAGATTTAAATGACTGTTTTCTCAATTCTCTCAATGAGGGAACATAAATAATATCATTCTTAACGACTGAGCCACCCAGGCACCCCTAATAGTATCATTCTTGATAGAAGAGTAGTTAAGTCGTTACCTACAAAGGAATATTTAAGGCATTACGTACAGCCTACTCCCCCCCCCCCAGGTTTATTGAGATATAATTGACATATGACATTGTATTAAGGTATACAGTGTAATGATTTGATACATGTATGAATTGTAAAATGATTACCATATGCATTAAAGCCTAATTCTTTCCTTAGAACTTTGAGAAGAGAATGACAGTGTCTATAATTAGCACAGCACCTAGAGAGATTTTTTTTTTTTTTAATTGTCAGATCAGACCACCCCTTGGTCCCAAGTTCTCCAGTGGTTTCCTTTTGGAGGAAAAGTCTATACAGTACAAGGCCCAAGGTGATGTGGCCCCTTATCTACCTCTCCTTATTTCATTTCCATTACTTTTCATCTCACTCCCTCTGCTCCAACCATACTGGCCCCTGTGTTGTTTCATCTGGTCGATGTTCTTCCAGAGAATGACATGATTTGTTCTCACCTGTTCTTCACTTCTTTATTCAAATATCACCTTCTTAGTGAGGCCTTCTCTGACCCCTCTCTTTAAAATCACCCCCACATCCCTCTTCCTTGATTTACTTGTTTCCTGTTATTTCAGTTCTCTTTTTCTCATCCTTCCATTTGCTCTCATTATCCTAGGAAATTTGATTTCCCTGTTATCACTTCCCTCTTCATCTTGTGCTTTTTTCTTCAATATTTAACATTCATATATTCATCACCTAGATTTTAAAATTAACATTTTACTATACTTGCTTTACCACATGTCTGTCTATCCATCAATACATCTTTTATGCATTTCAAAGTAAGTTGCAGATATTAGTACACTTCACCTCTAAACACTTCTGCTTATGTATTATTAATTAGCATTCAATATTTATTTATCATTCTTGCCCCGCCTTCCTAGAGAAAAGTTATGTACAATGAAATGTATAAATCTTAGGTAAACTATTTGGTGAATTTAAACAAATGGATACACCTGTGTGGTCCAAGCACTTACCAAAATGTGGAATGTTACCGTCGCCCCAGAAAGTTCCCTCATGGTCTTTCACAGTCAAACCCTGTGCCTGTCCCTTAAAGGAAGCTACTTTTATGCTTTTCTCCCATAGGAGTTTTCCCTGTTCTAGAACTTCATATAAATGAAATCATATATGCTCTTCTGTGTAAGGCTTCTTTCACTCAGCATGATGTTTTTGAGATTCATGGGTGTTGTTGCTTTATCAGCAATTCATTCTGTTGCTGAATATTTGTCCATTGAATGATTATATCACAGTTTGTTCTTTCTCCTGTTGATGGACAGCTGGGCCATTCTACTGTTTGGCTATTACGAACAAAGTTGCTGTGAACATTCTTATACAAGTCTTTCTATGATCACATATTTTCATTTCCCTTGGGAAATACATAAAAGTGTTGGGTCACAGGATAGTTGTATATTTAGTTTCATGAGAAATTACCAGACCTTTCCTCAAAGCGGTTGTACCATTTTTGCATTGCCACCAACAACGTATGAGAGTTCCAGTTCTGCATCTCTACCAGTATTTCATGTTGTCAGTCTCTTTATTTTTAGTCATTCTGGTGGGTGTGTCTCATTGTAGTTTTAATTTGCATTTCCCTGGTGACTAATATGCACTTAATATGTTTATTGGCGCATGAAGAAAGTAGTTAAATCTCTGACTTTTTCTTTACTGAGTTGTAGGAATTCTTTATGTATTTTAATACCGATCCTTTGTCAGATATATATATTGTGCAAATATTTTCTCCCAGTCTAGAGCTTGCCTATGCATTTTCTTAATAGTCTCTTTTGACAAGCAGGTTTTTTATGCTGATGAAGTTTATTAATATTTTCCCTTTATGGTTTATGCATTCTCTGCTCTAAGAAACTTCTGCTTACCCCCAAGTCATGCTGTTAAGTTTTCTCTTATGTTCTCATCTAGAAACTTTATAATTTTAATTTTTGTGTTTACATCCATGGTCCATCTTAAATTGATTTTTGTACCTGGAGTGAGGTGGGGGTTCAGTGTTCATTTTTTTTCTTCCCATCTGTTTATCAGTCTTTCAGCATTGTTTGTTGTGAAGCCTATTTTCCTTGTTGGATTGCTGAGGTGCCTTGGCAGTGATGGTATAAGTGTGAGTCTCTTCTGTGCCATTGTTATATTTATCTTTATGCCATACTGTCTTGAGTATTGTAGTTTTGGAGTGAATATTGAAGATTGGTAGTACATATGCTCCAACTGTGGTCTTTTTCTAGATTACTTTATATTTGCATTTCCATGTATATTTTAGAATCAGCTTGCCAGTTTCTACAAAAACATCTGATTGGAATTGCATTGAATCGATAGCTCAGTTTAGAGAGAAGATGACATAACAATATTAAATCTTTTAATCCATGAGCATGGCATATCTCTCCATATATGTCTTTAATTTCTTTCAGCTGTATATTTACTTTTCATTTTAAAGGTCTTACATGTCTTTTGTTACATTTATTCCTAGGTATGGTTTTTTTAATTTTTATTTTTTTTTTTACAATGCTATCAACAGAATTGGTTGTTTATTTTATTGTATTTGCCAATTATTTGCTATATAAAAGTGTATATATATTTACCACCGTACATACACACACAGTTTATTTTTTGTATATTGACACTGTATCTTGTGACCTTGTTAATTTCAGTTATTAGCTGTTAGAGTACTTTATTAGATTCTCTAGGTAATGTAAACCATCATGTCCTCTGCATATAGACAGTTTTACTTCTTCCTTTTGGATTTTTATGCCTTCTATTTCTGTTTCCTTCCTCATTGCGTTGGGTGGGACCTCCAGTGCCATGTAGAATGTTGAATACAAGCAGTGAGAGTGAGTATCTCTGTCTTGTTCTCAGTGTTTTACTATAAAGTATAATAAGAACTGTAGATTTTTTTAGAGATGCCCTTAAAGTGAGGAAGTTTTATCATGGATGTGTGTTGAATTTTGCTGTTTATTCTGCATCTATTGCTATGAACATCTGGCTTTTTCCTATATTCTTTTAAAATGGCAAATTATAACCAGTTGATTTTAAATGTTCTACCAATCCACTTGGTAATGATATTTTATCCTTTTTATATTATTACTGGGCTTTGTTGGATATTTAGTGTAGAATTTTTGTCTGTGTTCATGAGTGATATTAGGTTATATGTATTGTTAACATCTTCAGTATTGTTATTGGGGTTATTTTTCTTCTAGGTGTTTGAAGTTTCTGCCTTTCACATTTAAATATTTAATCCACCTGGATTTTTTTTTTTAATATTATACAGTTGGGTTCCAATTTCAATTTTTTTCCCCCATTTGGAAATCCAGTTGCCCCTGTAACATGTTTTGAATATCCATTCATTCCTCTAGGGATTTGCAGTGCTGACCTTGTCATACATCAAGTTTTCCTATATCTTCAGGTCTTGTTTCTGGCTTTTCATTCTGTTTTGCTAGCTAATTTGTATATCTCTGTGCTAATATTTTGTTGCATTGATTACGATAGTCTTAATATCTGTCAGTAAAGTTTCCTCACCTTCTTTTCTTCAAAAATGTCTTGCTTTTCTTGGTTCCCTACCCTTCCAAATAAATTTTAGACTTGTATTATAAAGTTTCATCAAAACCATGTCGAGACTTTGATTAGACTTTCATTGAATATATGGATAGGTCTGTGGTGAATTGACATCTTTGTGTTAACAGGTCTTTACAACTTTGAACATGATGTCAGGTTTATTTAGGTCTTTAATATCTTTTAATAACATTTAAAAATATATTCCATAATGATCCTGTGCATCTTTGGATCATTTTTTCACTAAGAACTTATTTTTTTGTGGGCTTATAAAGGGTATGTATCTTTAATTTTCTGTTGTGTTGTTTAGCAGTTCAAAGTATTGATCTTTTCCCATGTATCTAATTAATTCTAGTAGTTTATTATATGTTCTTTTGTGTTTCAGATACAAAATCATGTAACTTATAAATGACTATTTTGTCTTTTTTCTCTTTTCTTTATATCCTTTATTTCCTTTTCTTATCCAATTGTGCTGCCCCATATCTCTAGTACAATGTTGAGTAGAATTAAAGATAGTGATTTTTTTTATTGTGTCTGATTTTAAAGAGTATTTTAACATTCCTCCAATAGGATAGGTCTCAATTAGTTGTTATTTATTAAAGAGGTTCTTTTGTGTTTCTAATTTGCTTTTACTTGTTTATTTACTTGCCACAAATGAGTGTGTCTAATTGTTGCTCTTAAACGAATTCACTGTCTTCCTGTTTTGTCTTTGGAGTTGTACAATTTCACAATGCTTTTTTGCTGATATAGAATTATTTATCTTGTTTGGGATTTCTGGATCAGTAATTCTGGAATGTTATCAGCCATTATTTCTTTGACTATTGCCTCTTCTCCATTTTTTTTAAGATTTTATTTATTAAAGATTTTATTTATTTATTTGTGTGAGAGAGAGGGGGAGAGAGAGAGAGAGTGCGCACACAAGCAGGGGGCGTGGCAGGCAGAGGGAGGAGCAGGTTCCCTGCTGAGCAGGGAGCCCGATGAGGGACTTGATCCAAGGACACTGGGATCATGACCTGAGCCGAAGGCAGACACTGAACTGACTGAGCCACCCAGGCACACCTCCACTCTTTTTATTACATTCTTTTTTTTTTTTTTAATTTATTTGACAGAGACATAGCAAGAGAGGGAACACAAGCAGGGGCAGAGGGAGAGGGAGAAGCAGGCTTCTCGCCGAGCAGGAAGCCCGATGAGGGGCTCGATCCCAGGACCCTGGGATCATGACCTGAGCTGAAGGCAGACGCTTAACGACTGAGCCACCCAGGCGCCCCTTTTTATTACATTCTTTTAGAAATCTGATTAGAATGTGTTAGACTTTTTCACTCTCTTTTATGTTACTTATCTTTTTCCAATTGGAAGAAGGGTGGTATGGCTGTAGACTATCTTCTTTCTCATATGTATTTTTTTTCTCTTTGTCTGTTTAGGCCACAGTATGGATAATGTATCTGGGTTTATTTTTCAGTTCACTAATTTTACCCTTACATGTGTCTATAATCTTTTCATTTTGTGAGGTTCCATTTAATTCTTTTATAGATCTGCTTGGTTATTTGTAGTCTTTTTTGTTTTCTACTCATTTTCAATCTTTATTTTTTAAACATGTTGAATAGTTTTTTTTTTTTTTCCATTTCTCATTATTTTAGTTGTCTATAAAGCTGTATTTGTAGGAAATTTTTGAGGCCTTGGTTAAATTTTGAGTCCCTCTACATTAGATCTGTATTTCATTTATGCTTCTATCACCTAGAGGTACTGATAATTATGCTGTTCTGTAAATTATCTGTTTGCCATTTTATCAGACCATAGTAGGTAAATTTGGATTACAAATCTATGTGAGAGCATACTTTTAGTTAGAAATTGTCAGTGGAGATGTTTGTTTCCACCCTGCAATAGCATCCAGAATAGAACATTTCTGCTGGCAGAGTTTATGCAAATTTTTAAATTTTTACACTAAAGATGTAGCCCTGAAGCACCTAAATTTAGGTTGTAGTATACTTAGGAGGTTTTTAGGCTTTACCTCCTTTCACTTCTGCCTTGTATATCCATCATTTGAGAATTCAAAGTGCCCATAGTTTGGCAAAGAGCTTCAGGGTAAAAGCTACCTTTATTGCTAATTTACCTTTCTGAGTTCCAGTTTCCATTTCATCTTCTGCTCTCTGAAGTATTTACTCTTTGCCGGATGAACAATATGTTTTTCAAAGTAACTAATCTTCCAATATGCCAAAATGGAAGATCTAATCACACACACACACACACACACACACACGAATTTTAAGTGTACAGTTTAGCAGATTTGACAAATGTATACAGATGGATACCCACTACCGTAGTCAAGATATACAACATTTCTGTTACCCTGAAAAGTTCCTTGCTCCTCTTCTCAGTCACCCTTTGCAGCCTTGGCCCTTAGCAACTGCAGATCTGTTTTCCTTCACTACAGATTAGCTTTGTCTTTCCTAGGATTTCACATAAATGGAATCATCTTTATGTACTCTCCTATGTCTGTCTATCTTCTTTTGCTCAGCATAACGTTTTTGTGATTCATCCATGTTATGCATATGAATAGTTTGTTCCTTTTTATTGCTGAGTAGTATTCTGTTGTATGGATGTATCCCAGTTTATTCCCTTGTTGATGGACATCTGGGTTATTTCTAGGTTTTGGTTACCGTAAATAAGACAGATACGAACTTTCATGTTTAAACTTTTGTCTGGACCTGTGATTGCTGGGTCTTGTGGTATAATAACTTTATAGGAAACTGCAGTTTTTCAACAATATATGATCCAGTTGCTCCTCGTCTTCACCAACTGTTGATAGTGTCTTTTTCATTTTAGTCCTACTGTTAAATGGTAGTGTCTCATTGTGGTTTTAACTTGCATTTTCCTAATGACTTAAAATGTTGAAAATCTTTTCATGTGCTTATTTATTAGAAGATACAGTCCAGTTTTTCAATTTTTTCTTTAATGGTTCATGTTTTTTTGTGAAATCTTTGCAGAACCTAAGAACACAAAAATTTTTCTCCTATATTCTAGACATTTCACAGATTTTTCTCTTACATTTAGGGATCCATTTCTATTACTTTTGTATATGATGTGCAGTAAGGAAATTGATATTAAAATTATAAATTGAAATTAATAAAACACTGTATTTATAATAGCATTAAAATATGAAATACTTATACCTAAAACTAATATTCTATGTCAGCTGTGCTTCAATTTAATAAAATGAAATATTTAGGGGTAAATTGATCAAAATATTTGCATTATGTAGACACTGAAAAGTGTAAAACATTTCTGAGAAATGTTAAAAGAAGATCTGAGTTAAGCCATGCTCATGGATTCAAGAACTCAATGATATAAGGGTGTTGTGATGGTTAATTGTACGTGTCAGTTGGGCTGTGCTGTGGTGCCCAGTTGTTGGGTGAAACATTAGTCTGGGTGGTGCTGTGATTAACATTTATAATCCCTTCACTTGAAATAAAGGAGATAACCCTCCAGGGCACGGTTGGGCTTCATCCAGTTAAAGTCCTTAAGAGCAAAAACTGAGCTTTCTATGAGAAGAAAGAATTTTGCCTCAGGACTATAACATAGAAATCCTCTCTGAGTTTACAGCCTGCTGGTCTACCCTACACATTTTGGACTCAAGAATGCAATATCACCTCTTACATGAATTTCCAGCCTGCTGCCTGCCCTATAGATTTTGTACTTGCTCAAACCAATTCCTTAGAATACATCTCTCCCTCAGTGTGTCTGTGTGTATACATACATATCCCTTACTGATATTGTTTTCTCTGGGGTACTGTTATAAAGATGTCAGTTTTCCCAGACTGACCTGTAGAGTACAATGCAATACTACTACGCTTTTTTCTAGAATTCAATAAGCTGATTCTAAAATTTGTATGGAGATTTATATGGCAAAGGACTTAGCTAAAATAAGTTTGAAAAAGAAGAATAGGGTGTCTGGTTGGCTCAGTAGGTTAAGCATTCTGCCTTCAGCTCAGGTCATGATCCCAGGGTCCTGGGATCAAGTCCTGCATCGGGCTCCCTGCTCATCAGGGAGCCCGCTTCTCCCTCTCCTTCTGCTGCTCCCCCCCGCTCATGCTCATTCTCTCTCTCTCTCGTAAAAATAAATAAATAAAAATACTTAAAAAAGAAAGAAAAAGGATTAAGTTGGAGGAACCACATTACCTGCTTTTAGGTCTGCTCATGTTCATCTCTCTCGTGAAAATAAATAATTAAAAATACTTAAAAAAGAAAAAGAAGAATAAAGTTGGAGGAACCACATTACCTGCTTTTAGGTCTTAATGTAAAGCTATAGTAATCAAGGCATTGTGGTATTGGCATAAGGATGGACATATGGATCAGTGGAACAGAATCAATCAGTTTTTTTTTTTTTTTTTTAAAGATTTTATTTGACAGGGACACAGCAAGAGAGGGAATACAAGCAAGAGGAGTGGGAGAGGGAGAAGCAGGCTTCCCATGGAGCAGGGAGCCCGATGTGGGGCTCGATTCCAGGACCCTGGGATCATGACCTGAGCCGAAGGCAAGACGCTTAACCACTGAGCCACCCAGGCACCCTCAGTCAGTTTTTTTGTTTTTGACAAAGGTGCCAGGATCATTCATGGTGGGGGAGGGGAACGGTGGGGGAGGGGAATGGATAGTCTGTTAAAAAAATGTTGATGGAACAATTGGATATCCACAGAGAAAAAAATGAAACTGACTTTTCAATGAATATACTTTTTTCAGTACAGAAGAAGAAAATAACACCATCCCAAACCAGAAATTGTGGTGTATGTCCTTTATTCCTTTTCTAATGCTATATGTAATATACATATAGTACATATGCACATATTTTACAATTTACATATTTGAGATTGTGTACCTTTTTAAACTGAATTGATGTCTTTTTACATATTTTTATAACATTAAAATGTCATTCAGAGAGCCAAATAATGCTAAATCATGAAGGTATTCCGTACCTTGCCTAATGATCCTTTACTATTGGAATTAATAATAGTAACAGTAGCTGTCATTTATTGGTTACTTTCTACCTGGGGACTGTTAAGCAAGTTACATGAATTATACTATTGAATCCTTACAACAACTTTGAGATATTTAGCACGTTTTAAAGAAAAGGAAACCAAGGGTTAAGGAACTTGCCTATCTCTCATGTGTGAAGCTTGGGTTTATAATCAAATGTCTTTTATTTTAGTCCCTGAGAAAAATAGACTGCCAATTTTTTTAGCCTCTTTATAATTTTTTGCTATCGTAAGAAGCTCTGAGCTGGATATATATTTGTGTATAAATTGTTGTCTACATTTCAGACATCTGAACTTCTTTTCCTCTGCTACTCCTTCATATATTGTATCCGTCCTCATCTAATGAAATATTTTCAGAGCCAGCATGGTTGTCCAGCAGAGCATACAGGGCAAAGCAGTGCACAAACCACAGAGCTGCCCTCTTGGTTCATGAAAGCCTGGGCCAAATAAGCACCTGCCAGGCCAGGCATTTCTGTAGGAGTCCAAGTCTGCAGAAGAACGAATCCAAGGAAATTCTATGGAGCTAACTAGTCAGTGATGACTCATAATTTTAGTAGTCTGTCCCCCAGGACATTGAGTCCCACTTTTCTTTAAGTTTTTGATTTTAATTCCAGTAGAGTGAACATACAGTGTCTCATTAGTTTCAGGTGTGCAACATAGTGAATCAACAGTACTATACATTTCTCAGCGCTTCTCATGGTAAGTGTCCACTGAGTCCCACTTTTAAAATGGAATTATGTAATGTTGGTCAAGTGCATTTAACTCTTCTCTGCCTTGTTTTCTTTGTCTAGAGAAGGTCACTAAGTTAGAGCTTTATGGCCAAGTGAAATGTCTTAAGGAGGCAGTGTTTCCCAGTGAGCAGAATCCTATCTATTCATGATTTGGAAGAGACTAGGGAGGCAGCCTGGTGTTGTGGCTTTGGATCCAGAGAGACCTGGGTTCAAATATAGCTCTAACATTTATCAGGTGATCTCACACACATTCCCTGAGGCTTTTTGGGTCCCACTTTTCTAATTTCTCAGAATGTAGAGCAAACACACACTGATCTTTTAAGCAAAAGGATCTCAAGAGTCCTTGGTTTGTTTTCCAGTATGCACACTGCTGCACCCCTCACCCTCTACCCCCCAATTAGGGCACAAGAAGCAAGGTAATCCATCCACTTTCATTCATGGGACCCAAGTCTCCCTTCCTCTAAGGAGTTCAGCCTCTTCTCTACTGACATGGTAATAGTAGAGTTCAATCCTCTTGGTCCTTGACTTCCGTTATCTGCAGTTCTACCTATCCTTTGCGTTCTCTTAACCTGTTGTTTGAGAGCACAGATGACCTAAATGAGATATGCGGTCATGTCTAAGTTAGTGGAAAAACTGTTTTTAAGCAGCCTAAAAGATTGTGTAAACACAATCTTTTACAGATTGTGTTTACATTTAGAATATCCTTTCCATTTCTAAGTTTAAGACTTAAGTATGCTTGCTGTTAGGGGAAGAAAGATAAGACTGCTCTACCAGTCTCTCCATTACACCTTGTGTCAGTCTAGAACTCCCTCCAGGGTTCCTGGGTTTTACACTGAGGCTCCAAGAATCCTGGAAACCCACCACAGAAGAGGAGGAGGCAGAGAAAGACTGATAAAAGTTGAAGAAAGCTAGCTGGTGGGTAGAATAATGCTCGACCACTTGTACTCACCTCTGCTGATGGGAAGATGTGCTTTAAATTTTCTGTCTGTCCTGATAGAGACATAGTGATTTTTGCTTAGAGAAACCTTTGTTAAAAATGATTGTTTTTAAGTGTAAGAAAAAAAGAGGAATATGGAACCTAGGTGGAAATGAAATAAATATGCATGTGTGCATCCTTATAAATATGCCTACTTTTTCCCTTTTGTCTTCTTAAAATGACAAGAAGAATATCTGGGGGGCAGAATGTACTCTACACGCAGATCTTCACCTTGTTGGAATTTGGGGATTCCTCTTAATGCAAAAGGCATGCCTCTTTAATTGTTTGTGTAGCTCTGATTTAAATTTAATAGGGACTAGTTAAGTTAGTGTAGTGGCAGGTATTTGGTTGACATAACTGTTACAAAGCATCTTTAAATGGCACCAGGGTCCTGGTGAGGTTTGTGTTTTTTATTTCTTCTTTCCATAAGCCTTCAGTAACCTTACGAGGACATGATATGGATAAAACAGCCATCATAATTTAGAAAGGAACATGCTCGATCCCTCTCTTCTCTGTCTAATGAGTTCATGTAAAAATATATATCAAAAGAAATACTCATAGCAGAATCCTCACATTTCAAAGGGGAGTATATTTATTATAAGAACTGCTGATTCATTAGGAATGCTTCCTAATTCGAACAGCAACAGCTGCTTCTGGTTAGGATAAACTCCATCTCTTTTATGCCCTGTCTCTCCAAGGGGATGTGAAATTTTGGTTTCAGATTTTTCTCCTGCTTTAGCTTTTTCTCTCTCTTCCTCACTCTTGCCTCAATTAGGAGGCTTTATCCTTTTCAGTGCTCACACGATTTGAACAACCCACTGTACTCACCCCCACCTTTAGAAATGACTTTCGTTAAGATTACAAATGCTAACAAAACTCTTCTGATAATGTGTTTTGTTTGCATTCACAGTGCAGTGGAGTGTATTGTGCAGCAGTAAAGAAAAAAGTTGAGACACGTTGTAGTCATGAATTCTAAGTGCAATAATTTAAAATACAGGGAGCATTTGAGAAACTGCCATTGTCCATTAAATGAAACCACTGTATTAACGTATCATAGCATGCTGTTCTAATCACTTTTCTCCAAATACCAGCTTTTGAAAGAAACATGGCTGTATTTTTTATACAAAATCTGAAATCGTGTAATTGAATGGCTTGGCAGAATAGGTAAATGAATGTAGCAACATGCATTCAAATATGTCTCTTTGGTTTGTAATGAGCTGATTGAAGTTCACAGTTGTAAGACTTGCCATTTTATTTCCTGATTTTACATTCTGGACCCAGACAAAGGTGCCAGTTTTTTGTATTAACAGAAAAAGGAAGAAGAAGAAAATTGTTCATAAGAATCACGTAAGCTCTTTTTGGGCATCACTATTGGATTCTGTGCTCCAGTAGCTTTTACTCAACTGTCCTTCTATTAAATAAAGAATCTTCTAATGTGACCATTTTTATTTAATTTTAGAATTATTAACAACCCCTCTTAGGGCTTAAAGAAATTCTGTCACATCTGATGGAGTTGGTCGTCTGCCACATGTGTGCATGCTCATGTGAGAGAGATAATTGGCCGGTGCATACTTCTCTCATAGCCCTTATCTTGGTAATTACACTTGTTGATTTATGCGTCCGATTCCCCCTCTGGACACTGAGCTCCTTAAAATTAGAGACTGTGCCTGATTCACCTGTTAGCCCCAGGACCCAGCAAAGAGCCTCCTAGTCAGTAAGTGTTTGATGACCAGATGAACCATAGAATACTAAAGCCAAATGGGTGTCAGAGTAGATATCAAAATACACAGTAGATAGAAAGATCATCAAGTTTGGAGCTAAATGGACATTATTTTAAATCCTGGTTGGTAAGGGACTACCGGAATTCCATGTGGAATCCAATTAAAATTTTGATGTTTCAGGATGATTCCAAGTATTGAAGACCACAACTACTCTACATTCTCTGAGACAAGAGAATCCATGTGTTTTTTTTTTGTTGTTTTTTTTTTTTGCACCCTTCTTGGTAGGAGGTACAGCAGAAAAAAGAGTAATACTGAGGGATTGCAGAGCCATTCATGGGACAGAGATACCTACTTCTGTGTTTTTTGGGATGTCCTTTTGGCTGTGCAAATGCATGGCTCTGCATCCATTTTTTCCACTGTTGGACTCCCATTCCTGCTACAAAATAAGAGGGTTGAACAGTTTAGAGCAGCTCACTGCTCTTACACCTCCTTTGGCTCACCTGGGTGTGCCACGGGGCAGAGAACTTGGGTTCTGCTTTCTCTGGTCACGGAGCAACCTCTCGCCACTGCTCGTAGTATTATGGTCAAACCTCTGGGCTGGGCATAGTTTCTTAACTAGGAAAAAGCATGTTACAATACAGAGGTATAATACACCACAACCCCAGTGTAGAAAGACTGGTTTATCTCATTCACCTGTGAGGTACATCTCAAGTACTCTGTTAATGTTAAATTACATAGCCAATGAAGTTTGTGAATGATACACTGTTTTAGTACATTAGGTGGATGGAAGGTATTCCTTTAATATCCCCTCACTTGGGATAGAGTGACAGCTAGCACCATGGAATTGTGATACATGGGAATGCCCACAGGAATATGTTACTATTAAAATGTGTCCTTCAGGGGTGCCTGGGTGGCTCAGTCGTTAAGCACCTGCCTTCGGCTCAGGTCATGATCCCAGGGTCCTGGGATCGAGCCCCGCATCGGGCTACCTGCTCAGTGGGAAGTCTGCTTCTCTTTCTCCCACTTACCCTGCTTGTGTTCTCTCTCTGGCTGTCTCTCTCTGTCAAATAAATAAATAAAATCTTAAAAAAAAAAATGTGTCCTTCACTGGTCAGCATTGGGGAAAAGGCTAAAATACATGGTATGGCTTAAGAGATCATGTATAGAGTCATAGAACGGTCCACCCAAAAGGGTGAATTTTAATTGATATTAAAAAGATGTGGGTTTTAAAAAGGTAGATGGTGGGAAGAACGGGAGGTAAACAGATGATCTTAATATAGTGTGGTAGGACCTAGGATACATTAATAGACACCCCATAAGGGGTGAGGGGGATTTACTTAGATGGGGCACAAGGGAGCATTTGGGGGTCCTGGAAATGTTATATATATTGATTGTGGTGGTGGTTACACAGCTGTGTGCATTTATTAAAACTCCTCTAATGGCGCACATGGAGTGATGGATTTTATTGTATGTACACCATAATTCAAAGTTGAATTATTAAAAAAAGGATCATGAGCTCTGGAACAAGAAGACCTTACTTCAAATCCTGACTGCCACTTCACTAGCTTGGTGATGGCCGCACATCTTTGAACCTGCATTTCTTCATCTGTCTGTTGTAGCTGAAGATAACCCATGTCATGTAGCTGAGGTGAGGAGAGATAATGGTCTTGAACTGCTTGGTCCAATGCCTGACATAGCTGAGGTGTACTAGATATTTTCATTCCCATTCCACTAATGGCTCAGTGTGCTGAACTGGTCTTTAGCTGAAGCTGCTCTATTTTAGACCCATAAAAGTTAAGTTCAAACATTTGTGAAAGGTAAAAATGTTAGCATCCATATGTTTGTTTAATGATAGCTCTTAAAGTCTTATTACTGTTGCTATTTTTTATATCACTATAGCATATTACATTTCTAGGGTTAGATCTTATTTAATTAGTTAGGAACAATATAGGAAGCATGAGGAATTATTTGCAGTGTTATTTTGAAAAGAGTCATTCATTGAAGAATGATAAAAAAAAACACTGGTGATACATTTATGATTCCTAACTTTTTTTTTTCCCTTTGCTTTCA
This sequence comes from Halichoerus grypus, assembly GCF_964656455.1. Classification (NCBI taxonomy): domain Eukaryota; kingdom Metazoa; phylum Chordata; class Mammalia; order Carnivora; family Phocidae; genus Halichoerus; species Halichoerus grypus. Next base: position 83,008,798 of record NC_135725.1, on the reverse strand, counting down.
TTCTGTCTTTGAAATGAAATCTTTATCTTGTGTCAAATGGAGAAATATTAATAAAATCCCTGTTGACCCTAGCCCACTCTTTTGTGACAAATGCAATCTTAAAAGTAACTGTAAAGAATATACATATGCTCATGGCTCTTAGCATTTTAAAGACATTTAAAATGATCCAGAATATGGCATAGAACCACTCTGTCGCCTGAGAGATCAAGTAGACCTTTTCTAACAATTTTAACAGCGGCCACCTATTTTTGAGTACTTGATACATCTGTGAACTGTAGCGGGCACTTGGTATTATTTGCATTAAACTATTACTGAATTGCTTAATTTGTTCCGTACCATGGCCTTGTGGGTCAGTAGGACCCAACAAGCCTTCTTTTGCAAAGAAAGTAGGCTTGGAGAGGTGAAGGAATAGCTCGGGGAGCCCTTTGGTAGGGTGGGGTAGATCACCCCTGTTGCTCCTGGCTGTCCAACTCCATATTCTCTCCCACCATGTCACACAGCGATGTTGCTTCTGAAGGGAGCTCACTCTTCAGGCCATCCTTTGCCTAACAGGAACTCATTTTTTAGCTCTTCTCCTAGAGTCAAATTTTCTTTTTAATTGCATTCAGTAATTTAAGTAATTAAAAGGGCACTGACAAAAGCCTTCAGTTTTAGAGTCTCCTTCTTCCTTGAGGACTTAGGCCAATAAATGGGTCTTAAGACCTTGGAATTTATCTGCTTCCTACTTCCTCTTGCAGTTCATCTTCTACTCTGTTAAAGTGAGTGATAGTCTAAAAAGATTAGTCTGATTAAATCCCTCCTCTGCTTAAAACTCTGAGAAGAGCTAAACTCTCTAGTCTTGCACATAAAACTCACAGGCTAATCACTTTGGACTTCTCTAGTGTTATCTTCTGCCAGGATTTCCCTTCCCCTATCCCCCACTCCACAAAACATTACATAGAGAAACATCTTGCCCCACCTTTAGGTGGGATCCAACCACCTCAAGCCATTTATTGTTCCTTGTCTCTCTGCCTCTGGAAGATTTTGTTCTCTCCAGATGGAAGCGCTCCTTTATTTCATCCAACTTCTCTTCCTCATTTAGCTGACACCTTGGTCTAGTCAAGATGCTCTCTCCTTCCATGTTCCCTTAGTGCTGGGTGCTACCACCACCGCCCCCCCCCCCATATCACAGCATCCTCATGTGGCATTGTGAAGAACTGTCTACATGTCAGTCTTCCCCTAAGAGATCTAGGCTCCTGAGGACAGGCAGCACTGTGTCTTGTTCATGCATTTATCCTGGCTGTCTAGCACAGGGCTGGCATGCATTGATGCTAACTAAATGTTTATATAAATAACCCAGCCTTAAAGATTTGTCCTCAAAACCTAACAGGGAAAAATAGATTCTAACCCTTTTTCTTTCCCCTCTCAACTTAGGGTGGCCTTGGATAAGTGAGGGTGTCTCACTTTCTGAGGCCCACTAGAGTTTATTGAGGCTGACTGTTTCCACATTAAGGAAGGTCACTGAAAACCTTATTAGCCAACCACCCTTGCCCTTGAACTGAGATCCATGATAAGCATGGTGTAGCAGAAAGAGCGTGAGACTCTGGTGTGACCAGTCTGTTAAAGAGTGCTAACTTCCATTTCGTCCAGAGAGCCTGTTGGAGAAATGGGTCATCACAGTTATTAAGCACACTTAAGGAAACGAGAAGATAGGCTTTTGATTCCACTCTCCCTGATCATGAATCCTTCCAGCCACCAAGCAAGAGGACTTGGAAGTTGGTAGGCAGGGAGGAATTACACATGTGGCTATTTTTTAATTTAAAAGTTAATAAAAGTATATGTATTGATTGTAGAAAGTTTGGAGAATATAGGAAAACATAAAAATGAAAAGTTACTTGCACATGTTAAAGAGCCTGCTTTATTTTTTTTAAAGATTCATTTATTTGAGAGAGAGAATGCTCATGCATGGGTCGGGGGCGGGCAGGAAAGGGCAGAAAGAGAGGGAGAGAATCTCCAGCAGGCTTCACACTGAGCAAGGAGCCCAACATGGGGCTTGATCTCACAACCCTGAGATCATGACCTGAGCCAAAATCAAGAGTTGGACACTTAACTGACTGAGATACCCAGGCACCCCTAGAGCCTGTCCTTTTTTTCTTTTTTTTTTTTAAGATTTTATTTATTTGAGAGAGCGGGGAAGAGAGAGCATGAGCATGAGTTGGGGGAGGGGCAGCGGGAGAGGGAGAAGCAGACTCCCCACTGAGCATGGAGGCCCAACTTGGGGCTTGATCCCAGGACCCCAAGATCATGACCTGAGCTGAAGTCAGACACTTAACTGACTGAACCATCCAGTAACCTCCCAGTGCCTGCTTTTAAATCTAAATATATTGTAAATATTTTTCTATGTTAAAATATTTTTCCATAGTCTGATTTTAATGAATATATAACATTCCATCATTCTGGTAGTTCATAATTTATTGCAAACTATTGTACATTTAGCTTGCTTCCAAGTATTTGCACTTAATGAAAAACACAGAGTACTTAAAAGACAGAACAACCTTTTCTAATTTTTAAGACACTTCATGCTTAGTACATTAGCCGTAGAAAATGCAGAAAAGAATGCAAAGGAAACAAAGATTATCTACAAACCCCATAATCTAGAAATAACCACTATTAATTTTTTATCTTCTAGTTTTCCTATGAGTGTATATGATTGCCAATGATACATAGCTGTGAACATTGCTGTTTTTCAATCTATATCATTTCATGGACATTTTGCTCTATCATTAAAAATATTTTAAAACCTAATTTTCTAGTTCCTGGAGTTACCATAATTTATTTAACCATTCTCTTAGCACATATTTAGGTGTGTGTATATATGTATTGCTGTTATACATAATAAAGAACTACTATTTAAAATATATCCCCCCCAAAATAGTCACAGCATTTAATGCTGGTGAAAATATAGCAAAAATAATTCATGCATACTTTTTCTGACCTTCATTTTAATGTTCTGCTTTGAGTAGTTACTCATTGGAAGACAACTTTCCTGCTCTCTTTCATACTATGTGAGTTTAAGAATTTTTATCAGAGAAACCTATTTCAGCCAGGTTTGCTGTTTGAGCCTCCTTTCTCTAAAGAGTAGTTTTTAGGGTTTCTTTTGAGGGAGACGCACAAGTGGTAGTGTCACTGGGGATTTAAGACTTATGGCTTATTTAATCAAATACCTCTATTTAATCAAATACTTCACCTTCCTCTAAGCTACTGTATTTTGAGGGAGTTTAATAACACCAGTTTTGGGCTTTTATAACATTGTGGACTGCTTTCTTAGGTTTATAACAAAGCAATAAGTCATAAGTACAAATATTATTTTAAAAAATGAGGAGTGGACTGAGAGGTGTAGGGGTTTTGTTTTGTTTTAAATCAGGGCAACAAAACAGACAGTGACTAGTGGCATGTTGTTTCAACTTGATCTCCCTGTTAGTGGGTCCCCAGCTCCTCCATTGCTCAGGATGGGGCCCGCCCTTCCTCTTGAAGGGCTCACTGGAGGAAACTTTCATCCCGTGGCTGTGTTACGTGGTTATGGTGCAGAGGGAATGCAGACCTCACCTCCTCTCCCGAGGCCCAGCTGCTACTTCTCATATTTTTCAAGTTGTGTCTTTGTTGCCTCTATCAGATCATTCCTAATGCCATAATGGTTTCACATACAAATCTAAACCAGGGACCTCACCTTTGTGGAAGCTATGCCTTATTCACCGTTACCCAGTGCTTGGCTTACATTAGGCAACGAATGAATGAAAGGTAGCAAATGAGTTTAATGGTTCTGTTTTGACGATTTGAAGACACTGAATCAAATGCAAAGTGTACGTGCTGTCTAATGTGCGCTTCATTGAAACCATTCCCTAAGATTTTTTTCAGAGAAGAGTCTGTCAGTGTAGTAAGTCACACAGACCTGAAGTTAACCCTGCTCTACTTTGTGGCTGTGTGACTCTGAGCAAGTTACTTACCCTGCCTGTGCTTCAGTTTTCTCATTTGTTATCTGGGGATATGATGGTACCTATTTAATAGAATTATGATGAGGTGGGGAATAAGCCAATGCATATAAAATTCCTGACATGTGGTAATTCCACAATAAATGGTGGTCTCTACTGTTCTTACTTTCATGTTTGGTGCATGATGAGTAGCGCAGTGGTAAAGGTACTCGGATCTAGATGGGTCTTGCAGTTGGACAGATTATACTATCCTGTTGAGCAGGGTGGCTGTGTCTCTGTGTGATTAATTTTGTACAAAGAAATCTGCTTCCCTCAGCCTGGCCCAGGTGTGCTACAAAATGAGATAGCAGTAGAAATTTTCTCCAGGGTTAGAGGATCTGGTGGGCAAGACAGATGCCTCTCGCAGAATGAAGCAGGGGCAGGGCTGCTGGACTTGTGCCGATTCCTGTTTTTCCTTCCCTGAGAAACTTCAGTCTCATTTCCAAGAGCATTTTGGGAGAAACGTCTTGGTGAGAGAGTTGCTCTGTCACAAAAGGTAACTTGAGAGCAGTTTCCGGTCTGTCCTTATTGCCAGCCCTTAGTAAGGTCCTGCTTTGTACCCAAAGAAGGCTTTGAACATCAGCTGTCTTGAACAATCTCTAGTCTTATCACTTATTTTAATGTTCCTTGCACAGGTCATTCTTGGATGTGGTGCTCTGGGCAGTCTCACCCCAGAATGCTTCCCTTCCTTTATTTAACCTCTGACCTGTGAAAACAAGAGTTAATCAAGAGTTCTAAGGTAGCTAAGAGGAAGGGGAAGTGTTTGGTTACAAATTAAATATGAACAAGTCATAAGTCATAAATCCCCAGTAGTGCTACCAGTTGTGTGTCTCGAGTTGCATATGGTACAGGGTGTTTGGGTTATAAATTCAAGTTCAGGGCTCTCTGATTGCTTGGGGTTAGGTGCTAGGTTAGTTTTCTTTTGGTCTGAAAACGCTTTGCCTTTTAAAACATTACTTTTATTGGACCAGCTACCTTCATATCCTACTTTCTCTCTGTGTGCCTGTCTGTCCTTCTTCCTTTCTTTACCTGCCTGCCTGCTTGTGGTGATTGGTGTGCTGTTCTGTGAATTGAGACAGAACTGCTTCCCTGAAAGAAGTTAAGCATATGGAAAAAGTTGCCAAGGAAAGTCATTGAAGCATAGAGCGTAAATGGGTTTAAGAGACAGCCAGACACTTTTATAGAGAGATTTGCGATTGAATGATATAGCATTCGAGCAGAGATCTGGGGTGGAAATGAACTTAAATGAGTGCTATTCGTGGAAAACTGATGCCCTGTCTAATCTAGCATTTCCTTAATTGTCACCACCATAAGCATACATTTAAAGCTTTATATTTTAAATTAAAAAAGGCAACATAGTCTAAGAATCTACGACACAGGCCATGATTTTTCTAGGTAAGTTCTTAAAAATACACATCTAAGGTAGCAGAGGCATTGGGTCTTGATATGAAGCACTGGAAACTTAAAAACTTAAAAAACATCAAACATTTTAAATCAAGCTATTTATATCTGCGTGTCTGAATCTAACATGCACACTAATACCTAAAGCAATAAAGATCTGACACATGACTAGTGTCCCTGGAACTGGCAAACTAAGAAAACACGCTGAATGGTTGGGAGGCAGCCAAAGTTGGATTGCTCTGAACACTTGGAGCAGAGGGGCTTTTGGAGGCAAGCTTTCATTTAGCAGGGCATTACGGTGAAAACCAGCAAGGTAGGAATTTTAAATCCTAATTTCAGGATTGATCATTACACTTGATCATGTTGTGCAACTACTAATGTGTTGCACGGAGCGAGGAGGGTAGAAATCGTACGGGACTCGTTTTGTGTCTGAGTTGTGCTTTTAGTAGCTGTGTTGGCCCAAGTACCACATCACTTTACTTCTCCAAGACTCCGTTTTCTCATGTATAAAATGGGATGATGATTCATCTTCTAGAGTTGTAAAGAGTAATATTTCAGAGCACTGGGAACTTGGTAAATGTTTTTCCCCTTCCTCCATTAGCTTTCACTTCTTAGCTCTAAAATGAGAGTAGCATCAAATGGTGTCTCCGTGGGTTCATTAATTTTGTTGTTTACTCCTGAAAGTAAGACAGGATTTCTTGTGTAGCCATTTCTTCCCCTTGTTGTGGTTTTTTCAGCAGAGACAATGTATTTCTCTTTTAGTCTATGAAAGATTCTGTAAGGTGGGCCTTAGTTAGAATCTCACTAACCCATCATATTATATTACAGTAGTAATTTAAACCATAGAATAAGATGCTCTGAATGGGGAGAAAACTTACAGGTGTGTGAATACAGAAGTGGGCAGCATGATAAACTCTCTTAGGAAAATGATGAAAGGCCTGTGTGCTCGCCCTCTCTGGGCTCAATGGAAAATATCTGAGAATTACACTCAATTGTCAGTGCAGGTGTCATTACTCCAAAGATCTTCTGTTACCAACACTTCACCGGTGATAACAGAAAAGTGCCTCTGTGCTTTCCTCCTGAGCAATCTCCCTCAATCACAGGAACGCTGTCATAGAAAAGAAGACAGCAGATCTGCTCTCTAAAAGCAACAATTATTGAATACCCATCAAGACAGAAAAGAGCCTTGTTACCAAAATCAAATCCAAGTGTGTGTTTGGGTAGATTTATATAAGCACAGATGTTTTATGGGAACTTTCTGTGTTTTTTTCCTAATGCAAATTAATATTTCTACTCATTCGGTGCATGCAATACATTTTCCTGCATAGATGTAATAGGTATCACAATGGGATGCTAATTATGGACATAAATCAGAGATTTTTGAGCTTAACCGGCTACCATAATAAATTTACAGTTTGAGATCAGCAGCTGTGAGCAAAGCAGAATGCTCAGATTGAGTGAGACTGGCTTTGATCTCCCAAAGGGGAGGGGGTTGTTCTCCTATTTAGGTTTCTCTGACTTTTGATCTTACTAGCACCAAGAGTGTGATCTTATCAGGAAAAAAGAGTGTTTACTCTGTTCTAGACACAGTGGTAGGTGCATTCGCATAGGTCACCCTCACAACAGTTGTGTGAGAGTAGGTAGTGTTATCCCCATTTCATACACGGAGGAGGAAAAAATGGCTCAGGCCACAGCTAGGGATAGAACTGATACTCAAACCCAGGTGGGTCTTCTGACTGCACTCTGTGGAAAGTTGATCAACAAAGTGTCATTTTTGTGGGGAGACTTCCAGAACCTCTCCTCTGTTCCTTTTGCACCTCTGTCGTAACACAGACCCTGTGTTGCTGACATTGTCTGCCCATGTGTCTGCTCATTAGACTGTGAGCTCCCTAAATGCTGGGACCTTGGTCTCATTCCCCACGTATCTCACACAATGCCAGGCATATACTGGATGGGTCTTAATAAGTGTGGAGAAATATGTGGTTTGATGGATGATTGACTGCAACATTTGCAGAACGAATGATCTAGAAATGTGTGATGTTTGGACTGTAAACGTCACTTTAAGTTCCAGAAAGCATTTATTGAAGCTTAATGTGGTTAGCTCAGGAGGATGTGGTGTGCTTTTCTTAGAAGGTGGAATGCATACACCTTGGTGCTAAGGCTGTAGTTTGAAAACCGTGGACCAGCACACATGGGTGGTTTTGTTGTGCTTACAGATGGGAGTGCTCATTGGCTGAGTGTAATGGGGGAGAAGATGTGTCTTACAGAAGGCAATGTAGTTGAGATCTAGAGTCTTCTCTACTTCCTACCACAGTTAGGAGAGAAGAGGGAAAGCATGAGGAGTCTAGGAGTGGAAGAGAGGAAAACTCATGGTAGAGCTTTTCTCATCAGGAAGTTTGGAGACAAGAGTATCTTCTGAAGAGCAGGAGGGATGGGTTAGAGATGGGAGAAGAAGGAAAAGTTTGGAGCAGACTCTCTGGGGAACTTGAGGATTCTTGAGCAATTTTAAAGGCTCACCTGTGCTTGAAAAATTAAGTTGCCAAATTAAAATAATCAGCTTGTTTTTGTGACATTTTTCCATAGTACTTGAGGTAGGAACACAAAAAGTAGATAGTGGTGTTTACTTGTGTTGGAGGGATAGGCAAGGGGCAAGAAACCTTAACTTTGTGCATTATTCATGATCTGCTTTGATTGTTTACTCACTCTATTCTAATTATTTGTCACAGATTCCAGCAGTCCATTAGCAGGGGTCATTTTTGGTTCTGGATCATTTTCCTACCAAAATGCCCTGCCTTCCAATAAGATTAGTTGACTGTTACTCCAGTGGCACTGGACTTAGTAGAAACTATAGGCGTGAGTTACAGCTGTCAAGGGAACTTACTGAATGTCTAACTTGTGCCAGGCACATATTAGAGACTAAACAGTCAGCACACAGCCATGATCCCGGCTCTCATGGAGTTGACACTAATGGAGAAGACAAAAGAAGCATGCATTATAAACTATGGTGAGTCTGCATGGAGGTTAAGCCCAGAAGGGCCTCATATTCTGGGAGTAAAGTGCATCTATTTAAGTGGGGATCAAAATTTTACAGTAAAAATGAGGGGAAACTTTATTTAGGATTTTATCTAGGAAAGAAATGGAACTCAAATTATGGAAATAAATTGATTTCAACAAAATCTAGCTTTTATTCCAATAATGCAGTCTTTGTGGGATAGAATAAATCATGAGACAATAATGATTTTTTTAAGGGAGAGATTATGGTTTTTCTGACATAATAACACTTTATGTTTGACTTTCTCAGCATAATCATTAAAAGAGTAATTATTCCAGAAGTATTTGAGGACTTCATCAATTTCCCCCAGGCCTCTCTGAATCCTTTGATATTGAATTCATTTTCTTTTGATGTGACTGCTATACCACCGTCCTTGTTTGTTTTGAGTTTTCTCTTTGTCCCTTGTTACCTGGTCTGATGCAGCCAGGTCTTCGTTTGTTGGCCACTTTGCACCTGAGCAGGTGTCCAGCATCTCAGACAAGGGCTTCATGAAATCCTGCATCCTTTGCAATGGTTATAGTTTTATTTACATTTTGTTGTCGATGTTTGACCAGCAAGACACTGACAGAGGAGCAGGGAGAGATACTAGGTCAAACCAGAAGGGCTGAGTGGGGACTTACTGATTTAAGTGGTCACATCATTCGTGAGTAGTTTCCTCTCGTAATGGCTCGTGCTTTCCTATTCATTCTGGTGACTGCAGGGCATGAGGAATTCCTGGACGGAGTTCTAAAGGCACCTCGGACCCCAGACAGAACCAAAAAGTTTCTCAAAGCTGAGATCGGCAAGAATGTTAGGCAGAGAGGGGTAGGAAGAGTATTCCAGGCGCCAGACTGGGTGTGTCTGCATACTCAGTTACATTAGTTAGGTGGTGTATATCTTACAGAAGAGGAAACTGGGTCTTTGATTGCGTTCCTGAGGTGTCACAGAAAGGATCAGAGCTGAGATTCACCCAGGGTTATTTGATGCAAGTCCGTGTTGTCTCCAGCGTATGCCATGCTGCTCTGCTTTTTTTTTTTTTTTTTTTTTTAATTTTTGGGGGTTTTTGTTTTTTGAAAACTTTAAATACTGAATGCCAGTTAGCCTTAACCAAGGGATGCTTTATCCGATGAATCTCGGCAAAATCTGTCAGGAAATGAGAAAAGAAAGGCTACCTCTCTTGGAGTACCCAAGATGGAGTTTTAAGAGCTCCTCAGGCAATGCAAATCACTGAGAAAAACTGAAAGACCTTATTCTGTGTCACTCTTCTTAGCTTTAAACTCATTCCAGACCTAAGTTAAAAGCAGCTCTTCGGTACCCAGGGAGGTACTACTTCATTATATCTCTAATATAATGGTGTCTGAGTGTTTAAATGTTAAAATTTTATTATAAAGTACTTTTTATTATTTATATTAGAACCAAACTTAAGTTGATCTTTTTAAAACTTATGTATATAACTAGATTATCTAAGATTTTCTTTTTAGGGTAACAAAGTAGACATGTCTGGTAAGGCTGAGATCCGCTGGACTGTGCCAAATGGGAAATAATCACTTTCTACCTAGTTGTAAATACTTTCCTGAGAATATTACTTCTCTTTAACTGGCCCTTTGGTCCCCCAGGGATTACAAAATAAAGGGGAAGCCCATCAGTTTGGCATATGACAGGCCCCTGGAGTCTGGCTTTTTTGACCCCTACCTTGTCTTCTGTCCTGCAGCCTCCTTACCCTTCTCTCTGGCTATCCCAACTGCACACAGTTCTCAAATCAGGCCCAGTGTGTCAAGCCTGCAAGTCATTGCTCATGAGATTTTTTTTCTGTCTCTAATGCACTTTATCCCCACCCCTCCCAGCTTTCCTCCCATACACTGAGAACAACCTAACTGATGCTCAGCCTTCTCTGTGCATGGAGTACTGATTTCCACAGTTGCAATCAGCCATTCTCTCTATTGCATGCCCCTCCCTATAGCCATGGTTTAAAATTTAAAATTTTATTTTCCCAGCTCATATTATTGTTCTGTATACTCTAATTGGTCTACTTAGGGTATTTTTGATGAAATGAAAGACCCCTTAGATTCTGTCCTCTCCCATTTTATTTCAGTTTTGAAACAATAACAAACATATCAAAGGGGAGCCTGGGTGGTTCAGTTGGTTAAGTATCTGCCTTCGGCTCAGGTCATGATCCTGGGGGCCTGGGATTGAGCCCCGCATCGGGCTTCCTGCTCAGCGGGGAATCTGCTACTCTGCCCTTCTACCTGCTCATGCTCTTTCTCTCTCAAATAAATAAAATCTTTAAAAAATATAGAGAGAAAAGTTGTGAGTACAATACAAATGCCCATTTGGGAGATGTTGCCAAAATAATATCCAGTAACCCCCAAATACTTTGGTGTGTATTTTTTTAAAAAAGAAAACATTCTTGGGGCACCTGCCTGGCTCAGTCAGTAGAGCATGTGACTCTCAATCTTAGGCTCATGAGTTGCAGCCCCCACGTCGGGCATGGAGCCTACTTAAAAAAAAAAAAAAAAAAGAAACATTCTTTTACGTAACTACATTACAGTCATCAAAATCAGAAAGTTTTGACATAAAACTACCATGAGATACTTGGACCCCCTATATATGGGGGGGCGAGCTGTAGTTCAGAATCACATGTTGCATTTATTTTCCTGTCTCTTTTGTCGTCTTATTCTGGAATAGATCCTCAACATTTCTTACACTTCTTTGAACTTAACATTGGCTGTTAATTTGTAGAAAGTCCCTCATCCTCAGGATTGGGTTCTACGTCTATGGCTAGAATATGATGGAAGTATTCTGTATTGTTTCACTGCATCCTATCAAGTGGCACCCTTTCAATTTGTCGCATTACTTAAGGTTGTGTCTCCCAGGAGTCTCCCTTCTTTTTCCCTTTGTAATTAAAAAGTGTATTCTGAATATCCTCATTTTATCCTCATCAGACTTCCGATTCATTTATTTATATTAGCACAGACTCATGATTTCCTATTTTATTTATTATTACATAATTTCTTTCTATGATTATTTGGTTTGATGCTCAGATTGTCACAGATTTTGTCAACAGGAGCCCCTCCACGCTGGCTTTTGTGTCCTGTTGGCATGTCCTAATCATGTGTTGAACGCTGCCTTTTTCCTAGCACAACAAGATATTTCCCAGCCCCAGCTCTGGAATCAGACATTTCTTTTTTTTTTTTTTTTTCCCTTCTTTAAGGAGCTCGGGTTCCTTTTGGTGAAGAATGGTACTTAGAAACCAAGATCTGGGGGTGCCTGGGTGGCTCAGTCGTTAAGCGTCTGCCTTCAGCTCAGGTCATGATTCCAGGGTCCTGGGATCGAGCCCCGCATCGGGCTCCCTGCTCCGCGGGAAGCCTGCTTCTCCCTCTCCCACTCCCCCTGCTTGTGTTCCCTCTCTCGTCGAATAAATAAAAAAATAAAATCTTTAAAAAAAAAAAAAAAGAAACCAAGATCTGGACACTAAGCATGCTCATTATAATTGGGGTCTCTCTGCTTCCAGGGCCCCTCAGTGGCTAGAGCTAGCGAATCTATATATAATGTATATATACACATATGAATGTACATACATATATTGTGTTTCTATTTCTTTTATTTGTCTCCATGATTTCACACAGTTAATCTAATTCCAGTAGGACACCAAAGGTTCATTTCTGTTTTCTCTTTGTCCATATTTGTAACTCTCTTCTTTGATAGTAGTAATTCCACTATATATTTACACGCTTGATCAGTCTCGATCAGACTCTCACAGCTGTAGCTCCTTTCCTCTGTGGCTGTCCTTCTCACCGCACTTGGACTCTGACCTCTTAGACACTGCAGCCTCCTCCTCCTGTGGACCTCCTTGGACTCTGCCTCACCACCCGTCCTAGAAGCCCTCCTACCCACTTTGGCTCTGACATCCCACACTGAACTCCCTTCCACATGCTCTTTTCATTCCTCTTAGGTTCCAACACCAGTCTAGTCAACCTCTTTCTCCTGACATAGATGCTTTCTTACCCAGTGCCAGGCCTTGCCCCTACTTAAACACCGCTTTCCCCCCCATCTTGAGTTCTGACGTTCTAAGCCAAGCCACCTTCTGTGTTTCTTCTCTCCTGATCTTGCTGGAGCCCTGACTTTCCCTTACGAGGAAACCCTTCTCACCCCACTCAGACTCCAACAGTCTGGCCTGGTGGCCCCTACAGGAGGATTTCCTCCTGCCTGTGCTTGAACTCTGACATCCTGCTCACAGCTATTATTCTCTCAAGTGACCACCTTCCTTGGCTTGTTCAGTGTCTTCCTCTGTTGCTCCCCATCTCACACACCCCCGTCTTGTTTGGCCTCATCTGATGGCTTTGAACTCAACTACTAGCAAGAGATGTGGGAGAGCTTTTTAAAATTTGTAATGGTTTTCTATCTAAATACTTATGACACTGGAGTGGGATCCCATCATATGTACCCTTATACAAGGTCACTTAGACACATGCGTATATACACAAAACAGTGGGAATGATTATCCTGACAGTCCATTCAGTGGAGCGAGATTAGAAATGTAAGTCATCTGTCCTCGGTCGGACTCAGTTCCTGAGTTCAGCTGGAGGGTAAGCAGTTCACCAAGCTGACAGATTGGAGCATAGACAGTTTTCATTCAGTATATGTCGTCCCTCCCCTCCCCGCAAACTCAGGCCAGCTACTTTGTGTCTATAAAACCGTGTCTGCTCTATGTTGGGGGCAACTGAAGGGCCTTTTACAGGTGATTTTTACCGTGGGCCATTTGACTCTGAGCACTATGTCTCGAACCTTGCCCCTGCACATCTTACAAGGGCCTGTGATGTAGGAATGTGTGTAGGAATACTCGGGTGCTCCCTGAGTTCTTCCCAAGTTTAAGACTTTGTATTGCCTTATATGAAACAAAAGCCTCTCCATTTGACTGTTAGGCCAGGGAGTGATGGCAGAACCTGGGACAAAGTTATCCGAGCCACAATTTGGTGAGAGAAGCATGGATCGTGGCCAGTGCCTAGGAAGCAGGCTTGTCCCATTTTGGCTTTTCCCCATCAAGGAAGGCTCTCTGATTGGCCATGATAATTTTATAACTTGATCCAAAGCCTGAGCTAAATAAAGCCCTTGGAAAAGAGTTCCAACTCCCCTCACACAAACTATTTTGTTGTAGATGTCTCTTTTCCCCACTAGGACCATGGCCTTCCTCAATGCAGGGACCCTTTGTTGTTTGTTTTTTTGGGCCCTAGTTGGACTGAGCCCGCTGCACGGTGGTGCTCTCTTGGCATTGCGGACTCCGAGTGGTTGCATGAAGGTGGCAGGTGGAGCAGGCCCAGAGATGTTTGGAACTCCTTTAGATGTCCAGGGACGAGCAGTGTAATGGAGTGTTTGTTTCCTGTCTCTGGACTGGGAAGTAGTGTTTACTCCATGATGACAGACACGCACAGAATGGAGTGGAGGGGTTCCTTAGCCTCACCTGCAGCCCTGCGGGCCGGGCAGAGCCGTCGTGCCAGCGCTAATGAAGCGGTACAGGAAACGCCACTGGATAAGGTTCAGCTGTGAACCCTGGCCTCCCAACAGGGGAAAAGAGGGATCCTTTGAAGAAGAAGACAGCTGGGTTTTGGTTTCAAGACCTTAACGCTGCCATCACTGGATATTCATCTGTCAGTGCACAGGGGACAACATGTGGGCAACAGTTGCGTCCGGTCAGGCCACGGCGAGAAAGAAATGGCTGATCTCCAGGGTAACTATGAAACCTGCCATGGCTGAGGGTTCTGCTTAGTGTAGCCAAAAAGAATTGATTTGGTGAGGTTGAGGACGCGTGTGAGAAGCCGGGCACTGTGCTGTGGGCCGGGCGGCCCTACCACGTCACCTTCCCTCAGCCCCCTGGCCGTGGAGGACGCAGGGGCTTGCAGTCAGGACCCGTGCTAGTGGGGCACTTGAACCTCTTGGCAGAAACTACTCCCGTGTGTACCACAGTCCTGAATTATCAGAGAATCCAGCCCGCCCCACATCACTTCGTCCAGTATTCCTGAAATGACTTCAGCTTTTCTCTCATTTCCTCGAGGCCATGATTTCCTTGCAAGACAATATTTTCTCTTCTTCCCCGGCCCCCCCTGCCCCCCTGCTCTCTTCCTGACTTTGAGTTGCTGGATTTAACTAGTGGTATTTTCTCTTTCAGGGGAAAAATTTTTTTTGTAATCCTTGGTTGAATTTGTTTACTGAGAGTCCTCTAATCTGGGCAAGAGTTTTCGTCTGAGGGGATTTATTGTTCCCACTATAATGGCTTTTAACTCAGCCGAGGTTTATTTAACAGAATAGGAAGGGAGAAACTTATCTCCTCCCTAATCCCTCTTGAATGTTTACACTGCTCTGTCAGAGTAAATGCTGTAGAAAGTGGCGGCAGTCATTTGCTGTGTAATAGTCAATATGCAGCTGCCAGAGCTGATTGAAACATATTAACATAAGTGATAATACTGTCATAGAAGTGAAAAGTTAAGTTGCTTATCAGTATATTTTGATAAGCTACTTAAATTTTACAGTAGCATGTGCTGGCTTCAGACAGACGTTAATGATGGAGAACTGTGCACTTTATCTGTCCTCTGGATTGCCTCTCACTTCATCTATTACCCTCGGCGGTACAGCTGGTAATCTGTACGGGGTGCTGAGTTCCCTCTGCCTGGCGGGATCAGCGCTCCGCTGCGCGTCCAGCTCTATCAGGAACGGACCTGTGAGCTCAGCAGGGCGGATGCGGGCAGGACAGCAGGGGCTTGGTATGACACCCTCCTCACTTGACTATTTGTCACTTTGGAAAAGTTTCTTAATGGAGAATAAAGCCATTTAAATTAAGTGACAAACTTCTGGGCGGCAGGGGGTGGGGTGGGAGATAGTTCAACAACAATTCTATAACATTAACATGCCTTTGCTCTTAGTCTTTGTTTGGTTGTGTTTGTTCCGTCAACACCGAGCACTGACGGTATGCCGGGCTCCAGGCTTGGCCCCGGGAAGACAAAGTGAAGAAAGATGAGATCCTTCCTTCTCTACGCACAGTCTGTTAGCAAAACAGACACACCATTGAGTGCCACATGGTGTGTGGAATGTTCTAACGGGAGTATGCATGTGACCAGGGCAGCACAGAGAAGAGGGAATTAGGGCGTGAGGGGCGGGGATGGGGAGCTTGCAGAGGACCGTTAGGAGGATGAGTGGAAATAAGCTAGCCTAGACCAGGAAGGTCAGAGGGAGAAAAGGGCCAAGTGTATGCAAGCTCGGGCAGGCTTGAGGATGCCTGGCCATTCTGGGAGGGAGGCTGCAGTGAGAGAAGAATGCACGTGGGGAAGTAGAGCGGGCAGCCAGTAGGGGACCTGACAACGAAGAGCCTCCAACGCCATCCTAAGAAGTCCATTAGTGATGGGGCACCACTGCAGGAACTGGATTTGTGGGCCACTTAGATGTGCATTTTAGAAAGATTATTCTTGAAGCCCCACAGAGAGAGGATAGAGTGAGGTCAGGACCAGACTGTCCTCGGAGTGAAGGGCTGCCATGGTCAGGACCCAGTAGACTGCAGTGGGAACAGAGTTAGAGCCCGTCCTGCAGTAGTCTGGAAGGGGTGCGGGAACAAGTTAGAGCCCGTCCTGCAGTAGTCTGGAAGGGGTGCGGCACAGGTAGGACGTTTGATGCTACAGTATGGCATGGGGCCTTTGGGACACCTTGCGGACAGCAGCAGGGCAAGTGCTGTATGTGTGAGTGTGCGGCTGTGTGTGTCCAATCATGAGGGACTTGCACAGAAGCTTCCTGGAAAGGGTGGGTGTGGTGGGAGAGGCCTGGGGGGGCTATTCAGAGATGGTTCCTGATTGCAGCCTCGGCTTTGAATTTCTTCTCTATGAACCTGTTCTAGCTCTGAGGCATGGGAATAATTTATAATGGATATTCAATCCTCCACCTTACACAGGCAATTTTTTAAAATCCCAGAAATAATTAGCATTCTACCAGTCTGTGTTTCCAGCAGCCTATAACAGGAAGACTCTTCAGGGTGTAGAGGAAGAACTGAAATGTACCAGTCTTGAATTAGCTCCTGGTTAAAGTTTTTGACCTGCATACTAATATTTCATGTTTCTCCTCTTCTTTCCCCAGCTATCTTCCCTGGTTCGAAGTATTTTATAAGCTGCTTAACATCTTGGCGGATTACACGACAAAGGGCCAGGTATTTACCTTGTATTTTATTCTTTTTAGCAAGTAACTTTAACTTTTTTGATCATTAAAGTAATATATGCCTTATATTTCACCAAAATGTTTACCAAAAAAGTAACTCATGCCCATTATAGAAAGTTTCGGAAATTCGCAAATAGGAAGGATGAGAAAAATCACTCCTGATGTGTTCCCCCTTCCCCCTTCCCAAAAATAACAATCACTAGTATTTTGGGATGTTTTCTTCCTTTACTTTTGCAGTTAAAGGCATAATAAATTAGACCCTTAGCATTCAGAGTTAATATTCTGATATCTGATAGCTGATATTCCCAAGTAGCCCTGGAAGTTCATGACATGTATTAAATTATAATTTTGCTGAGGCACAAATTTGAATTGCTCATGTCATGCTGCAAAGCTCGATTTGCGAGTAAAACACTTAACTAGCAAGTGACCTAGCCACCTGTCCCAAGTTCCCCTTCCAGTAAGGCTTTGTTGTGCACTTTCAGTAATTTTTTTAAGGGTCTGAAAAATTACTTAAAAAGTTAGCTCTATTTTACTGTACTTTTGGAAGAAATGATATGCTGAAGTGTCTTCCATGGATGTCAAGGGTCAACTGGAGCTATATTTAGACTTTCATAGCTCACATTTTTCAGGTGCTATAGTAACAGAAGCATTTCCCCAGGCTAGTAAAAACAGTGTGAATATTTTTCATGGGTGCATAGCATTTTATTATGGACCTTAGAAACATTTCCCTCTTGTTGGAAGTTGTTTTTCTTTTTTTTTTAAGATTTATTTATTTATTTTAGAGAACACATGCACACCCATGCACAGACAAAGTGGGGGAGGGGCAGAGAGAGAGAGAGAAGCAGACTCCCCACCGAGCATGGAGCCCGATGCAGGGCTCAGTCTCGTGGCCCTGTGACCATGACCTAAGCCGAAATCAAGAGTTGGATGCTTAACCGACTGTGCCACCCAGGTGGCCCTGTTGGAAGTTTTCATTATTTGGGATTTTTTTTTTTTCCACTGTAGTTGTAGCTATTGGCATCTTTGAACATAAAGCATTTTCTTCTTTATGGAGTATTTCCTTAAGAGGAGAATCTCAGAGGGGCCATTTTTTAGGGCAGTGGACATAAACATTTAGAAAAATTTGCCAAACTGTTTTCCAGAAGAATTTGTACTGTTTTCTTAAAAGATGCCCTTTACTAGGAATGTACGGGAGTGCTTGGCTCACCATACTCTCGCCAGTACCATTTGTTGAATTTGTTGTTTATTTGACAAGTGAACAGTCTCATTGTTTTAATTGCATTTCTTTATGAGTAGTTGAATATTTGTCCATATATATAATTCCTTAAATTTTCCTTTTTGTAAATGGCCTAATATTTTTAATTGATGATACATTATTATTAAATGTTACAGAAATTTTTTTCTCCTCATACTTTCTACAGAACATTAGATCCATTAAAAACAAAAGGGTGCCATAGTTCAGTAATATTGGGGTTGGGGAGAAGGAAGGTTGTGTTTCATTTTTTTCTCCTTAAGATTCATGTCCTAGTGGTTCTGAGAAGGTCCTGCCGTGGAGAAACGTGTTATTCCATGCTTCCCATCTTGTTTGGCCCCAGACCCTTTTTATTCCATGACAAATATTAATATTCTGAGATACCAGTGTTTCCTAGAACATACTTGAGGAAATGCTGCTTTGGAGAAGAAGTGGAAAACGTGTATAATGGAGAAATCTTTCCTTCAAGTAAGATTTACTTACCAGCAATGTATTCCAGAGGCCACAATAATCGGAAGGAATAACTAATAGAAATGGCTCCCTAGGTCACTACACTCACTCTCAGAGGATGCTTAGGTATCTGGGAATTTTGTCATGAAGGAAGTGATTTATTCTTTGAAGTGATTTTTTCTTTGATGAATGAATTCAGAGGCCACCTTGCGTCTGTTCATCAGTTTATGTTCACAATTCACTTTAGTCAAACATTCAGGTTTTCACTCAAATTTGAAGGATATCTTTAGTAAATAGAATTGCATCACACGTAGGCTCTTAACAGTCTTAGAATTGGAGATTGGCTCACATATTTTTTTCTTCCATATTAATGCTCCAGTCAAAACATAGTAGACTTTTAAAAACATGTCTTGTACAGAAAAGGTTAGGTCTGTAGAGCTATGCATAGGGGAGATAGGATTATTACCCCGTAAAATTGGTGCACCGGTCCTCTGGGCCATTGCCCCAGGAAGGACCCTGCCTCTCGGAGTGTTGAAGAGTTGCGATCAGTGATGTGTTTTAGTGGAGTCTGTTTCCCCTGTACCCAGTACTCTTTCTATTAATTCTTTTTCTGGTTAAAGGAATTATGACACAAATGATAGGAAATCTGTCTACAACTGCCTTACTTGTTGGCAGGGTGTGGGTCATCAGATTAGAACAGGAGGAAAGAGCTTTTATTAAAAAAACAGAATCCCCTCCCCAAGTCCAGAAGTCTTTGGGTATGGTAGGCTTCAGTTGGGGGGTTTGGGGGTTGGTAGTGACCATGACAGCTCAGAGTGGAGTGTTGGAGCCTAAGATACATGATGGGGTGTCTGTCTGGGTCATGGATCCACCATGGTTATCAGACCATGGATGGGGCATTGAGGACATCCCTATGGAAGAACTGGCAGGGGTTGAAGAGGGCATCTGAGCTGGAGAGCAGCCTGGCTGAGGGTGTTGGAGCCTGAGGGACAAAGCGGTTGTTTATATGCATGCGGTAGTATTGGCAATGGCTTGGCACCAGATATCAGAACTCTAGGAGGATCTAGAAGGATCCACAAGGGAAAGGGGGCTGCAGTGGTCCAGCACTGGGGTATTGGAACCTGGGGTGGGGAAGGCATTCTTGCTGGGGAGGAGTGGACAGTAGCAGCCTAGCATTGGATATCCCTATTCAAGCAGGGCAAGGAGGGCTCCTGGGTGGATAGGGTCAGTCATAAAAGATTGGTTACATACAAATAAGTAAATATATTAAGAAAATAGGATTGATTCTTCATTTCTATAGAATTTAGTTACAAATATGAAAAGGAAGGAAACTAGAAGGATTCCTATGTTGGATTGGAATTAGCGCCATTAGTATGAACAAAATATGTGATACAGGATTCAGTAAAGATGCGTCTATTGTGGGTGTCTGCGTGCGTAGTATATTTTCTGGCTCTAACCACTAAAAGAGTCTGGGGTTAGCAATACCCAGGTAGCAATGAGCACACCTAGTAGGCAAATCGTGGTTTCTAAATAACATTTTCCACTAAAAGGAGCCAGGGCTCTCTGAAGAAATGTCTAATTCTAGGGCCAGGGCAGGGAAAGTATAAAATGAGCCTGATATCTTTTTGTGCCAAAAAGTGTTCAAAGGAAGTGCTTAAAACATGATGGGGACATGTCAGAAAGACACAGAAGTGAACTTGAAGTGGTTAAGGGCTTCCCACTGGTCCAGTCTGGGACAATTTGAGCATTAAAACAAATAACGATAGCAAAGGCTTATAGCCATTGAATAAAACAGAAAACCATGTGTGCTTACCGATATAAATAAGTAAATAGATAAGTTAAAAGTTTGAGGAAGGGGATGTTTACATAAAGTATCACTCCACAAAATGCTTGCTAAAGACAAAGGGAGAATGAATACCTTCACAGTAGAGACTTCAGATGAATTAATCAAATGATCAAAGTGAACATCATGAGTAATGGAATGAATTGAAGTCTGAATCAATAGAAAACATCAGACAATGGAGAATTATTCCACAAAATGGCTGGTCTCACTGTCAGGTGCCTACAAATCTGGGAAAGACTCAGGACCTGTTCCATGTTCCAGACTGATGAAGACCAGAGATTCATAACTAAAGGCAACATGTGATTCTGAGCTGGATTATTTTGCTATCCAAGGACATTATGGGCACAATTGATAAAACTTGAAGGGATCTGAGGATTTGATGATAATGTTCTATCAGTGTTAATTTCCTGATTTTGATGATTAGTTGTGGTTGTACCGGAAAATGTCCTTTGTATTTATGGATGATGGAACATAATGTCAGTAACTCACTGTTAAGTAGGGAAATAGAAAATTGCTGTCCTATAATTATGTAAATTTGAGATTGTTTCAGAGCAAAATTAAACATGTGTGCACGTGCACACACGTTTATTCCTCCGTGAGAAACTTGAATGATCAGAGTTCAGATTGAAGCAGGTTTTTAATCTGCACTCATCCTCTTTTTGCCTGTCCTTTAAATTCACGACCCAATACTGCTGTGAAGCAGTGGAGAGGTCTCTGGGCTCAAACACAGAAAACCTGCGTTTAGCTCCTGGCTGTGCAACTTACTAACTGGCTGATCTGAGTCCAGTTGTTTCAGCCTTCAGAGCCTCAGTTTTCAGTCTGTGAAGTGGGATAGTCCTGAGCATCAAACAGATAACAAATGGAAACACATGTAAGCGTAATACTTTTCTATTAGCACAGACAATTCCACAGGGTGGGAGAAAGGGCTTTTGCATAATTCTGTAAGCAGCGTTCTTTTGAGCATTTTAAAAGTGAATCTGTTTTCAATCGAATAATTTGTACTGCTTTGTATTTCATTCTGTGGCTCAATTTCACTAATTAAAATGCACAGCCACCATACTATATTGCATGCTGCTGTATGTAGTTCATTTTAACTTTCCATAATTGGATGCTGCTGTGTGTATCCAGTGAACACTCAATAAAATTAATTGAGGGTAATGATGATGAAGACAAGATCTATAGTGTCATCGTTATTTCTCCCAACCACCCCCGCCCTGTAAGCTAGAATTGTTTGCATTTAAAAGTTGTTGCTATGGAGTTGAGAGGATAGGTTTGCTGCGAGCTTATGGTATATGATCCATAAAAGGCGGTCATGGTAGGTGTCTCACTCAGTAGAAAATGTCAAACTTGGTGTGGGAGGATCTATTTGGCTCTTATATTGAGCCATAAGCAGTGTCTTTTGTCCAACCCTACTTGAATATCAAGCCTATTTCTGTACTGGGGCCAGCCCCTCCCCAGCCCCCTTCATCATGAGGGCCTCCGGCTCACTGTGTGCCCAGACCTCCCTGCAGGCCTCTGACTAAGGGCTCAGCCTTGCTTTTGTTACTTAGGCCTTTTATTTCTTTCAGGAGAATCAGTGGAATGAGCTTCTTGAAACTCTGCACAAACTTCCCATTCCTGACCCAGGAGTGTCTGTTCATCTCAGCGTGGTAAGTGGGGGCAGAAAATTAGCGATCACCGAGAAACCATTTCATTATTAACAGTGAGGCGGAGTTAGCCGAACAAGATCGTCTTTTGTCATCTGCACCTTCCCCAGCGCGACCTCTGAATACTCTGAAACCTCTGGACTCAAGACAGGCCAGGGAGTTCAATTTCTTCCTTTCTCTGGGATTCCAATAAGGAATGGGTCCCAAATGTCCCCAGGCTCCTCTCTTCCTGGTTGTCATCCCATCACTAGCATCTCCTAGATGGCAGGTGCTGGGCTTGGAATGGCCCCTACCTGCCTCCTCAGCCCCCATCCTGGGGCTCCCTGCCTCATGCTTTGCCCCCCAGCACTGTTGTGCATGCCTCTTTGCCCATCCTGTCGCCCCTGAACCTTCAACACTGTCTCTCTCCTCTTTACCAAGCTGGCTTACATTCATCCTTCAGAACGCACCTTGGATTTTATTTCCAGAGAAATCCTCCCCTGGACCCCCTTCCCCAAGACTTAGTCAAGGTTTTCTTCTTTGCCCCAAGCATCTTGCACACGTCGCAGTGCTTAGTCATACCACATCTGCTTTCCTATCTTGGCCACTGGGCTGTAAATCCCTCAAGGACAGGGATGGAGAGAGGCTAGCCTAGTTCCTAACCTACAGTAATAATTGTTTCTTTAAACTCTTTTAAATACCTGCTACATGATATATAGTGTGCTGGGTGGAAAACCCTCTGAACTGGGAAGTTTCAGGCCTAGCTGTAGTTTCGCCAGTGACCTGAGTGATCTTAATTAAAACCTTTGACCTTGTGGACCTTGAGTTCCTCATTGATCGGATAAGGCATCAAAAGAGGCGTAGGTGATCTTTTTCATATTTCAGTTACTGGAATTCTCTAATTCTCTAGGTCAAGCCCTTGTCACCACCTTCATCAGAATTCTCAGATGGACACCCTTAGGCCAGCTCTTGATTATGCAGGGGCTGTTTTCCCTATGTTGTGAGAGCTGAATGTTTAAAAAGTTGTTGTGTTTTTTTTTAAGATTTAATTTCTTCTGAGAGAGAGAGAGTGCATGAGCACAGGGTGTGGGGGAGGGGCAGAGGGGGAGAGAGAGAGAATCTCAAGCAGACTCCATACTGAGCATGGAGCCTAGTGCAGGGCTTGACCTCAAGACCCTGAGATCAAGAGTCAGACGCTTAACTGACTGAGCCACCCAGACTCCCCTGAATGTTTAAAAAATTTTATTGGATGTGAGGCTGATCTGGCTGTGACATCTGTCACCCCATTGATCTGGCTGATCTGGCTGCCTAGACAGGTGTCCCCTTCCTCCCTCACCATCCATGTGCATCCCTCCTGAAGCTGTGTGCTCAAAGAGGACAACCTTCTCTGATAGAGGAGGACCGTTCTTCAGTCAAGGGTATATGAGTAGCTGTACTCCCCTGTTAGAACCTCCAAACAAGCTCTCAGGGTCTAGTTGTAGGAGAATGTAGGGTAGTCAGGCTTCCAAGACTCTTGACACATGCAAATGAGGTGTTGTATGTGGCAGTCTGCCTTTTGATAGATAGATGGATAGTTAGATAGATGGATAGATAGGTAGATAGATAGATTTTTAAAATAATGGAAAGTTTTATCTTTCATCTTCTCCAGAAGTAGGTACAGTGTTGATATTTAGTGGTTAGTATCTTAGTATTTGCCCTCATAAAGAAAATGAACATATCTTACAGGTTTTTTTTTATGATGAGCAAATTGAAAGCAGTATTACTACCAGTAACTAATAATAGATCTTCTATTCATTAAGTTCTTAATTTCTGCCAAGTGTGCATCCCTCGTGCTCAAAACAACTCTGCAAAACAGATAATAGTGTTGTCATCCTATAGATGAGGCTTAGAGAGGAAAAAAGGTACTTGCTCACCCAAGGCTATGTGGTTAATAAGTGAGAAGTTCGGGTTTTTCAAACCCAGGGCTAACTTCCAAGCCTGTGTTCTTTCTACTAGGCCATGGGTATTGAAAAAAAGGGAGCAAAGAAGGAACTTCTAGAGGTTTTTGCTCATTTTAATTGAGCATAGGAAGGAAAAGAATCTTAGAGAAATTCTCGTAGGGAAGACTGCCTGGAAAAGATGAAGAAACGAGCTTTAAACCTGCCCAGGTCATTGCCAGATAGCTAAACAACCTTGCCTTTGTCTCTGTCCCTTTTCCTAAATCAGCTTGATCTCTCTGCTTCAGTCTGTAATGACATCCGACAGGTAAGCTGTGGAGTAGCCTGGCTGGGTCACCAGCTGCTGGGGAGGCAGGGCCACTCCTTCCCCTGAGTGGCTGCCAGGCCTCAAGGACAAGCCATCCCAGGGGCAGGAGGAGAAACTGTTGGGGGGAGGAGGTGCAGCTGTTTCGTGCCAGTGGTTCCTAGGAATGTTTCTGACCTCCTCTGGTCCCAGCATTTCATGGGTGATGGAGCAAGACGGAATCTCAAAGGACAGCCTGGGGATGACTTGGTTTTGGAATTGTGATGCCTCACTATTTACAACCCACTGCATCTGTAAAGGCAGATATATGTTTCTTTCCTGTTCATGAGGGATTCTCTCCATGTTGCATTTCTGATTTTGAAGGGTGAATCTCATCTAGTTTATAAAGCCTGAAATGTGGAAAAATGACAGTCCTTGACTGTGTCTTCAGAACAGAATACTTCTGTGTGTCTGATATAGGTGATTGAGAAAAATAGAAATGTAAACTAGCGGTCGAGCAATAATAATAGTTTTCTATTAAAATATCGTTCGTGGAATGCTAGGCACTTCACATCTGTAACATTTATTCTTCCTAACAGTTTTGAAGTAGATATTTACAATTCCCATATACAGGGTTCACAACTAAGGTTCTGAGCTGTTAAGTCAGGTTGCCTGAGATCACATAGCTAGGAAGTGGTGACTCTGTGGCCCTTGAGTTTTCTTCCTCACTGTGCAGGCTGTTGCATTGTCACTCCATCACCCGTGGATGTCCATTACCAAACATTTCCTGGGACCCCCTTCTATAGTCATTTCATATAAAAGTTGGTATCTCATGGCATCACATTTAACCTTGTATTTTACTTTTGCTATTTTAATCATTGTTAAGTTGAATCAATTGTTAAGTAGTTTTCATGCTACAGAATCTCTACTGTTAATACTTCATGGGTAATATTTTGGCCCAGGCACATGGTTTTTGGAATGATGCTTTGTGGAGGGTTTTGTTTTGTTTTTTAAGTGGTCTTTTCATAATGTTTTTTGTTTTTACTTTTTAGTTTATTTCAGTTCAAGTGGCTTTAGCTATAATTTGTTCATAAGAATTGTAGGTATCGCAAGCTGTTTTAGTGGGAAGAGCATAGGATTCTTGCAGACCTGGTTTCAGTTCCTATCACCTGCTGGCTTTGTGAGCAGGTGATAGGAACCATATTACCCATTTGTAATATGGAGATAATATGTATCTTAAAATTAGGGAAATTAAAGATAATACTGATACAAATACCTGGCATAAAGCCTTCCATGTAGCAGGTCGATATCTGTTGAATAGTAGGCAAGTAGCTCATACTATTACTGTTGTTATTGTCATTACTGCAGTTGTCCCCCAGCTTTTCATTTCAAGAAGTCTGTACAACTCATTCTTCTTGAGACCTACTTATTTTGCAATTATCTAAGCATGGAGGGGAGGGACTTCGTGAAATGTCACTTGGGGGTCCAGGTTTGAACTTAGGCCATGGCTAAGCTGACCTTCTCTGCTGCGACCTTTCCTGCCCTTTGCACAATCCCATCTTTAATTGGCCAGCACCAGACTCTCCATTCCTGCTTGCCATTGTCCTCTGAGTCTTTAGTAGTTCAGAGGAGGTGTCATCAGTCCAGCCTGTTGTCATTTAACTCAGGGACATGTGCTCGTTACATACATCGGGATGCCTCCTTGAAAGTTCTTTGAACAGGTCAGGTTTTCAGCTCCATTGAGTCTCCCACTCCCTTCACTGGAGATTACACTAGAAGTCAGGAGGCTTCTTTGCAGAGCATGCTTAGGGGACAGAATTCTCACTCTTAGCCATCTGTAATGGTCTCAGTGCAGCAGTCCTTCAGTTGGAGCTGTCCTTAACATCACTTGGGCCTTTGGGGCAGATTTTGCCTGCAGCTTGTATATGGATATAATCTCAGATGCTAAAATGAAATGGCAGGTTTGGTTGGTAAGGCTGTTGCTGAGTGAACCTAGTGATACTTGGTCCCTCAAGTCCACTTGCCTCATTGAACAATAAATTATGAAGCCTGCAGCTTTCATGTGTTCAGAAATGTGCAAACATTGTAGGGAAATTTAGCCTTTAACCTCTTTGAGCTGTTCATTTATATCTCCGAAAGAAGTTCATCTCTCATAGAAAAGAATTCCGTCTACCAAACTGGTGACTTAATGTGTCTGGCTGTAATCCAGCATTATCCAAAGAAAATACTCTATAGTCATTTCCTGTGAGTGAACCTCTGTTTCCTCATCTGAGTGAGGAACTACCTTCAGATCATTTACCTGATTTCTGAATAATGTGCTTGTTGCATATTTTTGCAAAAGTAAATAGCTTTTGCTTTTCTTTTCAGCATTCTTATTTTACTGTGCCTGATACTAGAGAACTTCCCAGCATACCCGAGAATGTGAGTACTTGTGTGTGTGCGGGGGGGGAGATTAAATTTTTATTCTTCTTTATCTTTTATTTACATTTAAAAGAAATAAAAGGATATATTTTCCCATTATAAAAATAATGCATTACAAAAGCAAAAACAAATAGAATATTTGAAAAGCAGAAAAAGTATAAAGAGGGATCATTACTTATACTTCTCAAAGATAATCACCTATTAACATGTTGATGTCTCATTTTAGTCTTTTTAGAATGTATTTTTTTTACGTAGTTAAAATCACTGATCACATATGCATTTTTCCATCTCATTCATAGAATCCTATTTGTTAGCTGTGTAATATTCCATTTGCTTTGTAATTTACTTAGCTCTCCCTTCACTGTTGTGCATTTAGGTGGTTTTTAGTTTTTGCTGTTGTAAATAAAATGTTTCTGTAGAAAGAACTTTTCTATAAAGATTTCTTTATTAGGATAGATTTACTTAAGTAGAATTATACTACATTTCTATATCCACTTTTAAGAGTGTAAAAGAAAGTATTTGTGGGTATTAGTGTGAAGACCGCCCCCCCACACCTCTTAAAGATTTAAGAGTAGTGAACATGAGTCTGAGGGAGCAGAGGTTAATGTTTGCCCTCTGAACAAGCTGAATTGTGTATCTAGCCTTTAGACATATTTTCAAAATGTTTTACTCAGATTATAAGTAGTACTATGTAGAATTAAATATAGATTCACCACTGTGTAGGCACTTGATTACTTTTTTAAAATTGTGGCAAAATATATATATAATATCGAATTTACCATTTTAACTATCTTTAAATGTACATTTCATTGGTGAACTATATTCACATTGTTGTGCAGTCATCATCAGCAGGACTTTTTCATCTTTCCCAACTGAAACTCTGTACCCATTAAAAAACAACTCCCCATTTACGCCCTCCTCCCATCCCCTGGCAACCACTATTCTTTCAGAGTTTCTCTTTATGAATTTGATTAGTTACCTAATATAAGTAGAACCATACAATATTTGTCCTTTTGTGTCTTGCTTATTTAATTTAGCATCATGCCTTTGTGGTTTATCCATGTTATAACATGTCTCAGCATTTCCTTCCTTTTTAAGACGGAATAATATTCCATTGTATGTATATACATACTCCATTTTGCTCCTCCACTGATGGACATGTGAGTTTTCTACATTTTGGCTATGCGCATTCTGCTATGCGCATTGGTGTACAAACATCTGTTCAGGTCCCTGCTTTTAATTATTTTAGGTATATACCTGGTTATTTTTTTAAAGTACTGGAGTAAGTGGTGTATTTCTTTGTAATCATTACAGACTCACAGAAAGGAAATTCTTTTACATGTTGTCTATAGAGCTCACAAATTATAAATGTTGATCAAGTAATCATGTGTTCTTAATGAAGTTAGACTGTAAGTTGTTAGATAACTATCTTAGTTGGGATTGTCAAATATATCCATAATGTTTATGATGAGGCTCTGGTGGAAAATACTGCTTCCTTTTTGTTTACATTAAGTAATAAAAACTTTGGAGCATAGACCCCATTTCAGCAACAATAGCTAATGTTACTATGTACTACTGCTTGTCAGATGATGGATTCAGTAGGTACCTGCATTTTCTCATTGACCTCTTTTGACAAACTTAGGTGCAACTATTGTAATTACTATTTTATATCTAGAAACAGGCCCTGAGAATTTAAGTAACATATTCAAGGTCCTGCAGCAAAGAAGTGGTAGAATTAGAATTCAGACATTGGTCTTTCTGGTTTTAGAGACTGAGCTCTCACGTACTATGCTATACTTTGAGCCCATTATTTTCCCCTTCATCTCCAAAAAAATTCCATGGAAATGACAAAAGAACAATAAAATTAAGGAGAAGAATGTTCTTATAATTCCAGAAGCAGCTGCCATGAGCCAGAAAATTTGAGGAATTTCCACAACATAAAGGAGATGATTACTGATACTTAGCAGTCAATAAGGAGTAGATAATGGAGGAACCCAGATCCAGTGGGAGAGCAGAAGTAGGGGCATACCATGGACAAATAGCCAAAGGCTTTTTGTTGAAGGATTATTTGCAAATGCCATGGAACAATTATAAAAATTGGCTATGTACCAGATCACTGAAAATTTTAAAATAGAAAAAAAAGTCTTACAGGCCAATCTTTTCATGGCAATGAAATAAGACTAGAAATTAATGATAAAGGTTTTAAAAATATTTGTCTACTTGAAATAGTGGTTGGTGTCAAAGGGGATAAAACATTGAAATTTTGTATTGTTTAGACGTTAATGACAACGAGAACACTAAACAACAAAACCCTAAGGGATTCAGCCAAAACTACACTCAGGGGGAAACTGATAGCTTCTAATGCTTTTATTATAAATAAGAAACAGAAAATAATGAACTTGACTTTCAGTTCAAGAAGCTGGAAAATGAGGGGTGCCTGGGTGGCTCATTCGGTTAAGCATCTGACTCTTGATTTCAGCTCAGGTCGTGATCTCAGGGTCATGGGATTGAGCCCCGTGTCAGGCTTCAAGCTCAGTGCAGAGTCTGCTTGGAATCCTCCCTCTCCCTCTCCTTCTGCCCCTTCCCCCACTTGTATGTGCTCTGTCTCTAAATAAATAAATAAAATCTTAAAAAAAAAAAATGGAAAATTAGGGGTGCCTGGGTGGCTCAGTCGTTAAGCGTCTGCCTTCGGCTCAGGTCATGATTCCAGGGTCCTGGGATCGAGCCCCACATCAGGCTCCCTGCTCGGCGGGAAGCCTGCTTCTCCCTCTCCCACTCCCCCTGCTTGTGTTCCCTCTCTCGCTGTCTCTCTCTCTGTCAAATAAATAAATAAAATCTTAAAAAAAAAAAAAAATTAATGGCAATCAAAAAGCCAAAACTAGAAACATTTAATTACAGTTTTAATTAGAAAATATTGTTAAAGTAGAATTGAAAAATAAGACCTTTTTAAAACTGAATTTTTAAAAAGAGTAATAATCGTAAAATTATGCAATAAATTTGATAGAGATAAGATAAAATTTTCCAGAAAAATATAAATGATTGAAGTCAACCTAAGAAATAGGAAATATAAATATAGAACCATAACTTGAAAAGATTAATTAAAGCTTTTTTGGCCATCTCTTTACCTTGCTGCTACAAGTATGTGAGGTTTTAGGTGGTTATATAGGCACGTTAAGGAATGGATTATTATGTAAACTGTTCCAAATTATAGGAAAGGTATGTATGTATATGTATTAAACAAAAGAAAAAGAAAAATTGCTTGTAATCCCGTATCTCAGAGAAAGTCACGTTCCAAGTTTTTCTTTCCCCTTTATGATAGTAGCAGTTTCTACACTATGCTGCCTAGAGCCCCGAGGTTGCTTTAGGACCCCTGGACAGCCTGGGGGAGATGGATGACTGGCTGACCAGAGCACAGGGTCCCTGCTCCTGCTTTATTCATTGCAGGTTCATTCCTGTCTGCTTAAATTGGGAATTAGGTAATATTTTGTTTGAGATAAGGGAGTCCTTTTGATAAAAAAAAAAAATTTTAGAAGCTACATTTTAAAAAACACAATGGAGATGATACCAAATACATACCTTTCTATCAGCGCTTTTTTTATGACAATGTATTATGAATGTTTCAAATATCTTTGTTGTACAAAGCATTAAATAAAAAGTACATATAGAAAAAGTGAATTACCCCACCCCAGTCCCATTCTCCCTCCAGTTTGCGTGTCCTTCCAGACCTTTCTCTGTGTATTTACTCTATCATATGTGTGAGTACCTGTGTATGTTGTAGACATTTCTTTAGACATAAATATGATACTATTCATATTGTTTTGCAACTCACTTTTTAAAATGTATTCTCAAACCTGTTCATATTGATTTACTTCATCCTTTTTTAATGATTTTTTTAATTTAATGGTATTACTATTCTTATGAAAGTAATACATATTAATGGCTTAAAAAATCATATAGTACCACATAATTGTTGATGGAAATTTCAGATTCTCCTTACTTTCCACTTCCCAGAGGCAGCTACTTTCAAGATTTTAGCAGTTGCAGTATTTCTCTCCATGTTTTAAACTAATATGCACATATCGCTATATCTTAATTTTTCTTTTCAGATATCACCTATTGATTTTCCTGCGGAAGTTGAGAGTTTAGATCTTTTACCACCTCTGAGCCTCTCTCCCCCTAGAAGATAACTTCATCTCACTCACATGTTTTCCCTCCCCCATTTTTCCTCTATCTTCAGAAAATTTTTAAAATTTTTAAATTGTTTACAATTCAGTGAGCATGTGGGATGAGATGATCAATTATGATCGCATTTTCTTTCTTGTATAACTTTTTGTCAAATAGGAGTTCCTGGATTTCACATCTTCTTGTTTATTCCCTTATTCTGGTGAAACATTCTCCAGTAGTTTCCTAAGAAAGTATTGTGTTGCAGGGCTCCTGGGGGCTCAGTCGTTAAGCGTCTGCCTTCGGCTCAGGTCATGATCCCAGGGTGCTGGGATCGAGCCCCGCATTGGGCTCCCTGCTCCGCGGGAAGCCTGTTTCTCCCTCTCCCACTCCCCCTGCTTGTGTTCCCTCTCTCGCTGTCTCTCTCTCTGTCAAATAAATAAATAAATAAATCTTTAAAAAAAAAAATTGTGTTGGAGGCAACATGGTCGGACCTTGCATCACTGAAAATGACTGTTCTACTCTGGGTAGGATTGGAAATTGCCTTCAGAATTTTGAAGACATAGCTCTGTTGACTTCTAGTTTTCCTGTTGAAACTTGGAAGTTGTAAGCCATTCTGATTCTTGATTTATTTTTTAGGATCCTTTTTTTGTCTTTGGTATTCTGAAATTGTCCTTTTCATCTGCTGTGCTGGCCACTTGGTGCTCATTCAGTCTAGAAACTCATGTCCTTTATAGCCAGGAAATGGTGTCACATTATTTCTTTGAAAAGATGCTTCTTTATTTTTCTCCTTTCTCTGGGGCCTCAGTGGTAGGATCCTGTGTTGATCCAGTAATTTCCTTTTCTATTTTCCATCTCTCTCTTTCAGGCTTCTTTCTACTTTCTTTAACAAATCATTTCACCCTTTTGAATTTCTTCTGCTATCATTGTTTATGTATCTAAGAGCTTTTTGGTGTTGTTCAATAAATTATTCATTGTTTAATGGCATCTTGTTTCATGAGTGCGGTATGTTTTCTCATCCCTTTGAGACTCGTTCATAGGTCTAAAAATTTGTTCTTTCTGCATGTTTTCTTCCTCCATGTTTTCTCTCTCCTGTTTGTTTCACTCTGTATCTTTGATGGTAGAGGCTTTCCTCAAGTGCCTGTCCAGCCCTATTTAAGACGGAGGCACTAAAAAGCTGAGTGGAAGCTCTGTGTTCATGAATGGGGCTTGTTACCTGGTGGCCTTTACTGGAGATGATGGATCAGAAAGGCCTGGTTACTTAGGGGCTGTATGTGGGGAGCTTTCAAATGTCAGTATCAGAATCTTGTCTTTGGAACTAGTGAGGTTTTTTTTTTGTTTTTTGTTTTTTTGTCTTGTTTCTTTGTTTTGTTTTTGCCAGTGAGCATAAGCTTCATTTATTATCATTCTGGAAGCTGAATGAGGGTGGTGAGTTATGGGATATCAACATTTAGCATGTATTCTTTAAGCCCCCCTCCCATTTTTTACTTAATGCTTTATCCCCTGTCCTTAGCTATACCTGGTGTCCCCATGCCTTCTGGTTCAGTTCCTCTAGAAAGTAAACACTTCTTTTGCTGGAGGAGTTTCAGAAGGCTGGTTGACTAGCAGAGTAAGCTGGGAGAGAAGAATCTTATTTTTATTGGCACCTTTCCTCCAGCCTTCAAAGCTTCTGGGTGTCTCCATTTCCTGAACCTTTTTGGAGTTGTGTGGTATGAGTTGGGCTCAAGCGTGTGTCCTATCCCTCTGTCCCAGCTTTCGTGTTCTGCCCTTTGTGGGCTGCCAAGTCATCCTCCTTTAGTTTTTCAACCTCAGTTGGCACTGTTGACATGTTGGGCCAGATCATTCTTTGTCATGTGGGACTGTCTTGTACACTGGGGGATGTTAGCAGCATTCCTGGGATCTACTCACTATATGATGGTAGCACACCCCCTTCCAGCTATGACAACCCAGAATGTCTCAGACGTTGCCACATTGTCCCTTGAGGGCACATGACCCAGGTTGAGAACCATTTCTTTAGTAACTTCTGCTTTCTGGCTTCTAAAAATTTGACATCTCTCTTCCAGTAATGTCTTTTCTCCTGTTCTTTGGGGTTTATGTCTTTTAAAATTCTTTCACTGTGACTTTCCCTGGGGAGTTGTTGGGGAGGGATGGTATCAGAGAGAAAAGACAAAATATTTGTGTTTAATCTACCATATTTTACTAGAAATCTCTACAGTGTTTTAACTATGCCACTCCTACTAATAGACATTTAGATTGCTTCTAATGTTTTGCTATTATAAATAATGTTACAACAATTATTGCCTAGATTAGGTTCATCATTTTCATTTTTTTTTTAACTTGAAGGACCGAGAGTTCCTTAAGAACTTAAAATGAGGTCCTGAAAGTCTGATAATTTCTTAATTTTCAAAACTGCCATAACAGAGGTTAGAAATAGTTTGGCGGGGGGGGGGGGGCTGTCTTCTTCATAGCCCCAGCTCCAATTCCTGTCTGCACTGCCCCCACCATTTAAAAAAAAATTTGCATTCCCTCTGCTGGTTTTGCCACTAATGAACCAATTCCCTGTGTATGACCCATTGTCCCCTAAATCCTCCTTTGCAAATCAGTAAAAGGCTGGCCTTGTTTGTTTCTAAGCGGGAATAATAAAAACAATCTGCCAGACTCCTAACATACATGGTTCCATTTAAATCCTTACAGCTCCTCTGTAAGAGATAGACGTGAGCCCCATTTTATATATAGGGACCCAGGGCCCACAGACCTGAGGTTACCAGCCCAAGGTCTGCACCTAAGTGGGGTGTAGTGACTCAGGTTGGTAAGGAACCAAAGCATTTCGTTTTCATTATACCCGCCTGCCTCCCTGCAGTTGACTTTTGATATTCATGAGGAAAGAGGAAAAAATTATTTTTCACATCTCAAATATGAAGTGAAGCAGGAAAGCTTTTCCTCCAAGGAGAATCTGAACTTTTGTAGGACCAATTTGTGTGATTTTTGACATAGAATCAGTATTGAGCTCTAGCCATGTTGAAATTTGCATTTTAATCTCTTGGTGATTTTCAAGGATTAATTTAAAATGACTAAATTGCTGCATTGCAAATTGAAACAAGCAATAACCATGGGGTTGTTAATATGATAGAGTCTGCTGTAGTGGAAAGAACATGAGTTTTGGAGACAGCCAGACACCGGGCTCTACCACTCGGGGACCTTGGACTACTTACTTATATTCTCTGAGCCTCAGTGTCCTTATGTAATAAAGAAAACTGGGAGGAACAAATGAAGAATTAAATGCAAAGTTCCAAATAAATAAATAAATAAATAAATGCAAAGTTCCAAGGTCAGTGCTTGGTGCAAGAAAGATGCTGCTTTTGATGGTCCTTTTCTTTCCCTTCTTCTCTTGGCTTTCCTACAATTCTAGTCTTAACCTCTTTTGAGGTCTGAGTTGTGGCTCAGGGCTAGGGCAC
Organism: Halichoerus grypus; assembly: GCF_964656455.1. Classification (NCBI taxonomy): domain Eukaryota; kingdom Metazoa; phylum Chordata; class Mammalia; order Carnivora; family Phocidae; genus Halichoerus; species Halichoerus grypus. The sequence continues at coordinate 82,974,742 of NC_135725.1, read as the reverse complement.
ATTACTTCTTGGAGCTTATCTGTTCTGGGTTTTTGCTAACATTCTTGGTTGTGAAGATCAGTATTTGTCCTTTCCTGGAGTGTATATTTGACCACACAAGTCTCTTAGCAGGAGCCACTGACCCCAGAATTTCTGAAGCTTAGAAATGGTAGAGGGAATGGAGTCCAGGACTCCGGTACCTGTCATATGGGAGGTTCTGTAAACATTTATTGATTATCTCCTCTAAGAGACATGTTAAACTTAAAAGAATAAGCAAAGAGAAGGGTAAAAGGACTTTGGCACATGGAACTTCATTCTGTCACCAGAGAATCAGGTTGTTCTGGACGGCTTCGGAGAATGGTTAATGTAAGAAAGAGAGAAAGGAGCTAGTGTAGATTCAACACCTGCCATGGATCAGATCAGGCACTATTTATCATGGAATCTTCACAGCAGGCTTACGAAGTGGTTGTTATCCCTGCTCTGAAGAGGAAATGAAGCCCAGAGACCTGAAGTAACTTGCCCCTAGTCATGTAGCCAGTAAATGCGAAAACCGGGAGTCACACTCAGGTCAGTCTGATCCCAGCACTGAGATGCTGCTGGGTCCTGGGCCTCAGGCTCTATGGCTCCCCCACACCCTTCTAAGAAATTGCTCATCGTCAGTTTAAGTTCTGTAATTAATTTTGTGAACTTGTTTAATGTCATTTCTCCTTCCATAATGAGAGGGATTAGTATTTTTTCATCACTGCATCTCTATAATTAGCACTCTGTAAATACCCAGAACATAGTAGATTGTCAATATATATTTATGGAATGACTGAATGATTGGCTGAATGAATGAATGAATGAATGAGCAATGCAGCCACCCCCAAGAAAAGGGAAAATAACAATTCTTTTCAGTTGGCTTTTAAGCCAGTATGTCTGCAAGACGTTAATAAAAAGCAAATGTAGAAAATTCTTTCCACTTTCAGATGGCTGTTGAAGTTAATTCTCATTATTTTTACAATTTTTGTGTAGAAATATTTTCTTCCTTTTCACTGAAAAACTGTCACTATGTAATTGTTCATCAGAGTTATCTCAAGATAATATATGTAGGAGTGAATTTTATACAGGCAATAGTTAAATGAGCATAAATCTTTATAAATTTTAAACAGTTGACCTGCATTAAAAAGAAGTCACAGATCAGGAACAGATATGTAGTAATAATTACATTGTAAACTGGTTGTAGAAGGGATTCTTTTTTTAGCAGCTAGGTTTTGAAGCTTACTTTTGATTAATGGATAATCATATAGACCTTCATTTGGAATATTAAACAAACCTGTCTTAATTATCTGGTCGGTGTCATACCAAGTGGTTAATGATGCGCGGAAAGCATTTAGAATGGACAGTTACATATAACATTGCCCAGACTTCCACTTTGTCAAAAGATGTACCATGATATAGAAAAGATTTATGAACTCATCGTGACTTTCAAAAATAAACAAAGTTGAGGTGGTAGTAGAAGACCTATTATCAAGTACTGAGATTGTAGAGAATTCCATTGTTGCTCTTAAGAGTTGTCAGGTAATTGTTTATTATAATGGTTTTTCCATTCACACGGAGGGATAAAATTTGACCTCCGGGTAAACCCTGCCTTCTTTCCTATAATATACTTCTCTGATGTGATAGCTTAAGTGAGTTTGTGGAATTCTTTCTCAGACAGATTATTTTAGAATGCAAATTTATAATTCCCTTTTAAGAATCCCACACAACTAAAGTAACCTAAATTCTTTAAAAAAAAAAAAATCAATTGAGGATTTTAAAGGTTTACATTATGGTAAAATAATCTAAGCAGGAGTTATTTCAGGAAATAAGACCCATTGGCAAAACCAAGCCTCTTGCCTAGAAGCCTCCTCCAGACACAGTACAGTAAGTCTTTATCATCTGTACTGTGTATGAAGCTGAAAGTCACAAAGACTAATAAAATGACAGACCGTGGGGCGGACTAGCATCTGTTTCGAAGGCTCCAAGGAGTACCCAGCTTAGAGTCGGTTCTTTGGTTTGGGGATTATCTCATTTCCCTAAGGTATTGAACCTAAGACGCTTTTTCTCTAAGCCCCACTATATCCCCTCCCATCCTTGGCCCATCCCCCCCACCCCCCACCTGCTTCCTCACCCCGGGCGTGGATCACAGTGAGCCCGAAGTCCCCAGCCACCTGGATTGGCACGGGAGCCAGCAGGGACAGCTAGAAGCGAGCAGCCATTATGGGGCTTCTCCTGGGGGAAATGAGGCTTGCCAGGTGCCTTCCCTTCCTCTTTGTCTGGATTTAGAGCCATAGAGGGTTAGAGCTGGATGGGACCTTCACCGTCATGTCTTTGCAGAGATGAGAAACAGGAGCCTGGAGAAGCTAAGGAGCTTGTGTAGCACACACCTCTTCCAAAACTCAATTTCCAGGCTGTTCTGACCCAGTTAACTAGAGACCTTCCTTGGACCTGAGCCCTTTCCAGCCCTGAGTAGTGGTCAGCTTCATATTCCTGCTACCCAGCCCTACAGAGTGAGCCCGTAATGAATGCTAGGCGGATAGGAGAATGCTCATGGGCACATAATTGATATGTAACTGAAAGAATGCTTGAGTTCTATGAATAGAAACGGAATGTCCTTAAGCCTAAAAACGTCCTGGCACTGAGAAAACTGAACCCTTCTGAGCATGGACACTGGAAATAGTCCCTCGAAGCAAGATTTTCCTTCCCAGTAGGTGAGTCACACAGAGAGGTAATTGTCAGGGAATGAAGGGGGTGGTGATTTAGACTTAGCCGTGGTGGCATTATAGTCTAGGACACTGGGCCCAAGACTAGGTGAGCAGCAACACCATGCTTGATAGGATTGATGGTTCTTTAGAAGGAGGACTGATTCCCTCATTAAATGAGTAGACTCCTTTTAAGAAAACTGGGCACGTGGACAAGTGTGGTGCTCAGTAACTTGGAAGCCTGGGTGTTGTCTGCAATTCTCTCCACCGCCCCCCCACCCTCCTTCTCAGGTCTGATTCATTATCAGGTCCTGTGATTTCACTTTACAGAGATCTGTCACATCCATATTCAAAGCTTTCATCTCCGTAGTTTATTTGTTGTAATCATTCTTTCCCGGAATATGGCAGTAGCCTATTAATTGATTGTCCTGCCTCCCACTTGCCCTCTCCTGGGCATCCTCCATAGGATCTCTAGGAAGATCCTTCTGAAACATATGTAACTGTATCATGATCCTTCAGCAGCTCCCTCTTACCCATGGGGAAAGTCTAAGCTCCCACAGAATCTGAACCCAGCTCCCCTGCCCCAGCACGTCCCCTGCCGTGTATCCTCCTCTTCACTCTACTGACCTGCTGGAGCTCCTCTCTCCTCCCTGCTTCTGTCTCTGCATGGAATACGCTTCTCCCCCTGTCCATTGAGTGAAGCCCTCTTGGGAGACCCAGACCAGCTGTCTTCTCCTCTGTCAAGCCTTCCCCAGCCTTGCCCCCGCGTATCCATCCAGCAAAGTTAAATCTGCCCTTCTCAGGCAGCCCTGGAGTGTGTGTAGCCTGGACCATGGTACTTTGCACACCATACTGATGCCATTCCCATTCCCAGGCTATACTCCTGGAAAATGGGGATCATCTTTACTTAATCTCTGCAGTTCCAGCTCCCAGGATGGTACTAAACACATAGTAGGAGTTAAATAAGTGTTTGTTGATTGGCTGATTACAGGAGACAGAAATGGGAGGTTGAAGACTTGGTCCCACTGAAGCAAAGTGCTAGGAGAGTAGTATACCTTGTGTCCCTTAGAAATATAAGCTCATAGTATGTTCTGGCTGCAATCTTGACCTAGGACAGTGTGCCATGGAGCTCCCTCTGCTCCTTATTCCCTATTCCCTATACTCTTGTCTTACCCATAAGACCTATGACTGACCTGGCTGTGAAATGAATACCTGCTTCTGTATGCAGCCCCCTCCCCATTACCTGATGAACAAACCACCTATTTCTTTACACATTTATTTTTTTAGAGAGAGGATGTGCATGGGGTGGGGAGGGGAGGAGCAGAGGCAGAGGGAGAGGCGGGGAGGGAAAATCCCAAGCAGGCTGTGTGCCCAGCACGGAGCCAGACACGGGGCTCGATCCCACGCTCCTGAGATCATGACCTGAGCCGGAATCAAGAGTTGGATGCCCAACCGACCGAGCCACCCACGTGCCCCTTCTTTACTTCTAATAAATGTAGCCACAAATACCTTTAACAGCCTCCCCCAAGCCCCAGCTATTTTACATGAGTTTGTGAGTTGCCAGGGTCCATTCTTTCTCCGTGAACCCTTCACCATTACTAAGTATTCGATCACTTATCCAACCTAGACCCAAGTTTTCTGATATCAAATGCTGTGTTCTTCCTAATATACCACGGTGTCTTTCAGGCTGGTGTATTTCTCTTAGGCTACACTGCTCAGACTCCAGCTAAGGAGCTGAGGTCTTCAGTCATTGCTTTCTTTACTTACTGCTTCATTCTTTTATCAAACTGCTAGATGTCGGGATATGTCATTGCCCAGAGGGACCTCAGTCTAGGAACAAAAACATACTTGTAACCAAGTGGTCATAAGATAGAGACAAATAACCATGCCAGCACAAAGTGTAGGAGCTTGACAAATGTGGAATCGAGGAAGCCTTTTAGGAGGAGGTAACATTTCACCTGGGTCTTGAAAAGTGAGTGAGTGTCCTCAAGGAAGAGAAGAGCATTCTAGGAGGAGGAAACAACAGAAGTAAAGGCCTGAGGGTATGAAAAGGTATGACAGGTTTGAGAAATTGAGGGTTGGTGTAGCTTAAGCCACTGGATGCTTTAAGGCACAGGGAGGAGACCCTTCTTGCCAAGGGGTTTTCTTCAGAGATGAAGTTTGGTGGAAACTGTAAATGCTCCCTACAGCTGCTCCCAAGGCCTGCTCTGCCCCGCAGGTGCTCCCACGGCTGAACGAAGTTCCCAGGGCTGTCGCCACTCCCACCCACTCCCACCCGCCTAGGCGGGTGGCATCCCAGAAGGAAAGAGGCAGGGGAGGAAGCAGATAAGAAAGACAGCTTCTGTTTAGACACAAATATCTTGGTAATCAGCACAGATGGGATGAGAAATACCAAAAAAAGTACATGACAGTTTAGAGAGAATTTGGCTAAATGTTACATATTTTTAACATACCTGTATAGAGTTTTTGGAACAAGCACCTGAATCTCTCAGAACCTGATTGGGCTTGGGGGTTATGCCTCAACCAAGTGGTGTTTTGATTTCAGAAATGTTTCCTTCCCCATCCACAAAAGTATCCTTATGATTTTTTTTTTCTCCCACCAAAATAAGGTGCAGGATTTGTCTCTGACGCCGTGTCTCCTTATTTGGACGGCAAGCTGTGTAACATATTTCTACCCAGCGTGAAGCTTCTTGGCAGACTCTTGAGGCCACGTTTTGGTGGCTTCAGAGTTATCTTTGGATCTGTCAAAAGTGCTAATGGGCTTTCTGGCCTTCTTTAAGCTCCTCATTTCTATTTTCTTTTTACTTGCATCCTCTCCTAAAAGAAAAATTGATGTAATTCATCAGCAGTTAAGCATTTTACTGAAATGCTCAGCTGAGGGCCTTGTATTTTTGTTTGCGAGAATAGTTCTGCCATGTCACGGTCTTCAGAGCGAACCCCACCCTGACATCATTAGCTCAGCACTCCTCAGTCCACTGGGCAAGAGACCCACTTGTTGACTAATTCAGACTGCCTTGCTTGTTTGTTTTTTGTTTTTCAAGTTTGTTAGGAGGCAAGTTGTGTGGTGGTTAGAGCAAGGGCTTCAGATTCAGGAGACTTGGTTTTGAAACTCGGCTCTGCCCTTTCTAGCTGGGTGACCTTTGGAGCCTACTTATCCTTCCTGGGCCTCAGTTTCTTCATCTATAAAATGGAGATGATGATGCCTTTTTCAGGGTTGTTGAGAAGATTGGAGAGAACACAGGTGAAGTACCTATTGTCTAACACAGAAGGATTACTCAGTAAATGGGGTAACAGTTCTTAACAGCAACACTTTTTCTCTTTCAGTTGGTGTACTTCGATCCTGCTTTGTTCCAATGCTATGCTTCCTTTCCTGAATACAAGTTTTACCTACTATTTGTACCGATATTAACAAAGAGCACAGGTTTAGAGACAAATTCACCCGAGACTGATGATCCACATAGTGTATAACCTTGGTCCTGTTACTTCATTTTCTCTGTTGTCTGGTCTCCTATCTGTAGAGATGATATTGCCTGTTCAAGGAGTGGTTTCAAGATTAAGTGAAATAATGTATGTAAAGCTTTGTATATTATAGATGTTTAAAAATACTTAAGTGGGACAATGTAAGGGAAAGTGTATGGGCTCTGGAGTTGGATCTGAGTCCAAATTCTGACTCTACCAGTTACTGAATCTCTCCCAGACTTACTTTATCTGGATACTGGGGGGAAAATGCCTCCTTGGAGTTTTGTGAGAACTGCGTAAGATTACACATACGAAGTACCTGATATGGTACCTGCTACTTGGTAGGTAGTCAGTATATGGAGCTATTAATTCACTCACTATTTATAAAGGTCGATGGTTAACCTGGTATTCCAATCAAAGAACAATAAATCATAAGATGAGTGCCCATTCTTATTCCCAACCCATTATATTGTTGAAAAGCACTTTATGCTATTTTGCATGTAAAAATCCACCTGGTTTACTTGAATTTATGGGTTTATAGCTCTTTCATCATTATAAACGGCAAACTCCTGGCAAGTAGTATTCCTTCCCTCCCTGACCCCCTTCATTTTCAGAGGATTATATTGTGTGGCATTGAAAACCTGTAACATTGAAGAAATTAACATATTCATGTGTATTATTAAAGTCAGGTGGGTATAGAAAGGGTTGCAGAAATGAAACACATTATATTTTTTCTGAAATCTGAAGAGTACCAGTCTATAGTACTAATTAAAAGAAGCCCCGGGTACAGAAAAAAGCTAGTTAAAACACTGCTTTGTCACCACTTCCTGCTGCTTGTCTGCAGTTCCCCCCCCCCCCCTTTTTGAGTGAAATACCTGGAAATTGTAAATCTTCAAAATTGCTCTAATTCCAGCCGAGCCCTTTTAGACAATGTCAACGATGGAGGAGGGGGACGCCGGCAGTGATGACAAGAGAGGAGCATGCCTAGCCTTTGCGGGTGGGATCTGTCGAACAGAAGCGGGCTCTGTGCCAAAAAGCATTTTGGTCCCCGGGTCCTTTCTCTTGCCTAGACGTATGGTATGACACATTGGGAAAGTTCTAGGATCTGGGGTCAGAAGATCTGAGCTGCAGTCCGGTCTTTATCGCTTCTGAGACTTTTTGGTCTTGGCATCCCTTTCTGAGGCTTGCTTTCCTCATTTGTAAGATTGCAGACTTCCTGTCCTGCTCACCTTTCGGAACTGATAGGCACAGCCGTGTGGTGCTGCCCGTGACCTCACGTAAACCGTAATCAGCACACAGAAGTGCTTCATCTCTGAGGTCTCTTCCAACTTTGCATTTCATGATTTTACACAAGCACGGGATTCGGTCTCTCAGGTGGAAAGAATAGGACAGGGGCAGAGGAGAGTATGCTTTCTGATGATCTTCTGTTTCTCATACTTTTTTTAAGATCCCGCTTGTGATGAGAACAAATGAAATAAGCCACAAATCTCCCCTTCTTGTTTCTCCTAGAGAAATCTGACAGAATATTTTGTGGCCGTGGATGTAAACAACATGTTACATCTGTATGCCAGCATGTTGTACGAACGCCGGATTCTCATCGTCTGCAGCAAGCTCAGCACTGTGAGTAGACAGTCTTGAGATGGGCTTTTTAATTATTTTATTTCAATGGAAAGATGTATCGGGAAGATGAAAGACAATTTTAGGAAAAGAAATCAGCCACAATCCCCTCAACATGTCATTTTCATTAATTATTCATGTTTCTTTACAGTGCCAGTGCATGTTTTCATTGACTCTTATAGCTTCACAATCAATTATAGTTTTCCATTTGGTCTGGGTATGAACACTTTGCATATTTTCACATTACGCTTCCATCATTGTCATTTTTTTACATGTCTGTATCATATTCCATTGTACTATGTCATCATTTACTAAACCTTTCTTCTCTTGATGGCCATTTAGCTTGTTCATAGTTTCATCCTTTAGTAGATAATACTGCAGTGAACAATTTTTGGCTGCTTTTGATGGATGCAGTTCATAGTCTAATGAGTAGGACCATCAGGTCAAAGGACTTGCTGAGCACTGTGACTTAGGGACTGCCAGACTGCTTCCCAAACACACTGTGCTTGTTTATAGTGAATGCTGCCAGCCATATATGAGTTCCCATTTTTACTGCAGCCTTGCCAGAATTGTGTGTGTATTCATGCATATTTGTTTAAATTTTGCTAATAAAATAGGCATAAAGTGGTATGGCAGGTTTGCTTTATTTTTTTTTGGTTAGAGGTTACTGCATATTTTCCATGGGTTTATTTCCCATTTATATTTTGTTAATGTCTTTTCCCATCTATCTTATAGGACTCTTGTTTTTTCTTTGTTTTTTAATAAATTGCAATGAGGTCTTTTATATTGTAATAACTATTGCTATATGGATAATATAAATATTTTTCATATTCTTTTTATTTTAGGTTTGTTTTTTAACTTGACAGGTATAGAGTTTATATCTTTCCCTATATTCTATTATGAAAATTCTCAAACATAGAAAGTTGAAATCATTTTACAGTGAACACCCATATAACCCGATCTAGATTCTGCCATGAACATTTGACTACTCTTTCTTTGGCACATATTTATTCATCTGCCCATCCCACGTGCTATCCATCAATCCATCGTATTTTTTGATGCATTTTAAAGTAAATCAGTATATATCCCCCTAAATAATTGTGTATGTATATATTAACTAAAGTTCAATATCTGTTTATAGTATTATTTTTCTTTTGAGGTTAAGCTTGCATACAGGAATTAACTGGGAGTGGAATGCCTAACAGGTACTTCTCTGTTAGAGAGGGTAGAAGGACCTTCTTATAGTGAGAATTTCCCTAATGAAGGGTCTATGGATAAAACCAGTTGTGTATTTACCCACGAATACAAGGTGCCTAATAATGAAAACTTTGTGAGGCTGTTAGTTTTCTTTATGGTTTTTAGTATAACTTCATTATTTTATTATTTCTTTCGTATTGTTTGCTTGTCAGGAACGCACAATTTTTTTTTTTTTTAAGATTTTATTTATTTGATAGAGACAGCGAGAGAGGGAACACAAGCAGGAGGAGTGGGAGAGGGAGAAGCAGGCTCCCCGCTGAGCAGGGAGCCCGATGCGGGGCTCAATCCCAGGACCCCGGGATCATGACCCGAGCCGAAGGCAGACGCTTAACGACTGAGCCACCCAGGCGCCCCAGGAACTCACAATTTTTTGATTGTGCCAGGATCACAGCACGTAGTAGGTGATAAAAGCATGGCCTTTGCCCTTGAGGGAAAAACATCCCAGGTAGCTTTTTTTTTTTTGGCATTTTATTTTAAACTAGAAGTGCAGTTCATAATCTCAGGGCTTGAATACCCAGACAGTTTGGGAGTGAGAAGATTGCCATCCAGTTTTATTGCTACATCTTTATGAAGCCAGTTAGAATAAAAGTATAGTTGAGGAGCCTGGCTGGTTCAGTCGGAGGAGCCTGTGACTCTTATTCTCGGGATTGTGAGTTCGAGCCCCACATTCGGTGTAGAGATTACTTAAAGAAAACTTAAAAAAAGAATAAAAGTACAGTTGAAAGAGTCCAGTCTGCAACCTGTTACTATTGCATTGGAGTATTAAACTTTAGTAGAACAAAAAAAAGACATCATATTAGTGTAATTTAAATTCCCTATAATATGATCGTGACTTTTTTTTTTTTTTAAGATTTTGTTTATTTATTTGACACAGACACAGTGAGAGAGGGAACACAAGCACGGGGAGTGGGAGAGGGAGAAGCAGGCTTCCCGCTGAGCAGGGAGCCCGACGCAGGACTCAATCCCAGGACCCTGGGATCATGACCTGAGCCGAAGGCAGCCGCTTAACGACTGAGCCACCCAGGCGCCCCGATCGTGACATTTTTGAGCTCTTAATATGTGCCAGGCACTGTGCTAAGCACTTTGCATCTATTAACTCATTTAATCTTCACTATATCAGCGTGTAGTAAGTTCTGTTATTACCGCCTCCTTATAGATAAGGAAGAATGTACCTTCTATGTAATTTTTTGTTTAGATATAGTGGATTAAACACACAAATTTATTTCTGCTCTTTTCCAAAACTAAAATGAACTAAAGAATAAATCAACAAGCACAAAGAGCAGATGTAGCAGAGATTTTTTTTTTTTTTTGCAGCAGAGATTTTTAAAAAAACAGAAAATACTATTACCAATGTTATGCCAGTATTTTAAAACTAAGATGAAATGGACAGTAGAATACAACTTACCAAAATTGAATCAAAAAGAGAAAAATTGAATAGGTTATTTAATTTATAGAAATTGAATCAATACATAATTTTTTTTTCCCCCAGAACACTCAGCTCAGATGGTTTTACAGGTATGTTTTATCAAACATCTCAAGGAACAGATCATTTCAATCTTAGGCTTCTTCTTGAGAGTCTAGAAAGAAAAGGGAATACACTCCTACTTTTCTTGTGGTAATTGTATAACCTTGACATTCAGCCACACAAGGAAGAGACATTACAAGAAAGTTTATCAGCCAATCTCGCTCATAAACGTAGCTGTAAAAGTTTTAAACAAAATAGTAGCAAATGTATTTAAAAATATGATTCATAATAACTAAGTTGGATTTATTCCAGAAATGTAAGGTTGATAATACTAGAAAAATCTATTAAAAAACTTACCACATTAATATATTAAAAGGGAAAATTCATGAGGCACCTGGATGACTTGGTCACCTGAATGTCCGACTCTTGGATTCAGCTCAGGTCGTGATCTCAGGGTCGTTATATTGAGCCCCGCTTTGGGCTCCGTGGGGAGTCTGCTTGAGATTCTGTCTCTCCCTCTGCCCCTCCCCCTGCTCGCTCTTATACACGCACTTTCTCTCTTCCTCTAAAATAAATAAGTCTTTAAAAATAAATGGAATATTCATATGGTCACCAGAAGACGGAGAAAAACCCTGACTGTGTTCATGAAAAGGAAGACTTGATGTATTGAAGATGTCCTTTCACTCTAAAACGATCTATAGATTGCATGCAGTTCCATTCAAAATCCCATTAGGATTTTATACAGTACTTGGCAAACTGATTCTAAAATTAATGCAGAAAAGTCCAAGGGAAGAGCCAAGACATACTTGAAGAAAAAGAATGGGTTGTGGAAGCTTGCTTTACCAGAATCAAAACTTTTTATAGAGCTGTAGTAATTAGGATGCTAGTAATGGCACAGGAATACACAAATAGTCTTGATGGAACAGGATAGACATTGCAGAAACAGGCCGTGTGTGTGGGGGCGGGCTCTTTATATGCGACAGAGGTGGCATTGTAAAATCTGGGGGAATGGATGGATTTTTCAATAATTGATTATCTACATGGGGAAGAAAAGGGAGACAGTTTCTTAACACCATGTGAAAACTGAATTCCAGATGGATCAAGGACTTAAAGGCAAAATTTTAAAACTTTGGGAAGACAAAATGAATAATCTCTGTGATCTCAGAGTAGGGGGGAAGGATTTAATCAAATAATCCAAAACATACATTGCATATAGAAAAAGATTAAAATTGCAAATATTTGTTCATTAAAAAATACCATTCGGAGAATGAAAAGACACATCACAAGCTGGAGTTGAGATATTTGCCATATGTAAAACCGACAGAGGATTAATATCTGAAATATATAAAGAATTACTGCAGTTAAAAAGCAGAAGACAAATCTATCAATAGAAACATTGGCCAAAAGCACAAATAGGCATTTGACAGAAGAAACACAAATGGCTAATAATAATGTGGAAAGATGCTCAACTACATTAGTAATCCTAGACAAGCAAATTAAAACTACAATGATTAAAACACTAGGTTTGTAAAAATTTGATATCTGATAAAGTCAAGTGTTATATTGAAATTGTACTGGAGAATTCATGTACTAGGCTGAAAAGTATTTGGCACAAAACTATTTGCATACACTCAAAACTCAGCAATCCTATCTCTAGGTAGAACTGTGTGTGCGTGCCCGCTTGTGTGTGTACATACACGTACCTACACACACTCACTGGTCATTTATAGAGGGATATATGTACAAGCATGTTCATAGCAGCATTGGTTTTTTTGCTTTTGTCTTTTAAACCTGGACAGAGCCTGCATGACTACCAACAGAGAACCCCTAAATTATGGTATAGTCATCCAATGGAGTACTATATCAGGGAAAAAGAACTAAGCCACCAACATGATTAGGTTTCTGATGAAAGAAGCTACAGAAGAATGTACAGTATGATTTCATTCACATAGAATTCAAGTAAGAAAAATTAAGTGGTGTATTATTTAGGGATACATACAAACTGCATGGGGGATGAAAAGGAATGATTAACACAAAATTCAGGTGGTAGTTTCCTCAAAGGGAGTGAAAACAGTAGAGTTGGGAAGAGGCATATAAGGGACATCAAAAATATTGTTTTCTATCTTGAGGTTGGTTAGGGAATCAGCAAAGTACTCTGTAAAGGGTCCAGTAGTAAATACGGCTTTATAAGCCATACGGTCTTATAATTACTGGACTGCAACCTTACAGTTTACAATCCGTAAACTAGTGGGTGTGGCTGTGTTCCAACAAAACTCTATTTACACAAATAGGCAGACCAGACTTGGCGTTAAGGCTATAGTTTGCCAACCATGAAGTTAGGGTGCTGGGTTTGGGATGCTTAAGTTTTTTTTCTCTTAAAAGTTGATTATATAATATACATACTTTTATATGTATATATATTTCAAAATTTTTGACAAGTTAAAAAAAGAAGATACCAGGCCCCTTCATTGTGAAATTTTACAACACAGGTATAGAGACAAAGCAGTTCTTGTATAAAGGTTAAGAATTGAAATTGCACGAGATTTGGCACTGGCAGTTCTCGAAACCAGAAGACGGTGAAACAGCATCTTGAACGTCTAGGGGGAAATGATTTTTCACCTGAAATTCCGTACATAGCTAGTGGAAGCCCTCAGAGGAGAGTGGCACGAGCCCCTACCATACCTGTCGACCTCCCGAGGTCTCTCTTCCTCCACTCTCCTTATCCACCTGACTTCATTCAACCAGTATTTTTCATGGCACTATCAGGCACTGGGGATACAACCGTGAACAAAATAGGCAAAAATCCCTGTCCTCCCGAAGCTTACGTTCTAATTCTAGTAGGGAGACCTTCAGTAAACTAGGTAAGTTAAATACATAGTACAGTAGCTAATGATGGGTACTAAGGAGTGTTGATATAAGGAAGGAGACCGAATGGGGAGGGTGAGGTGGCAGGCATTGCGGTTTTAGATAGATGGTCAAAGAATGCCTTCTTGCGACCATCAGGGAATTCCTCCAGCCTTGAGCTCCTCTGTGCTGCATCACTGTTTTCTTCTCTACTGGCCATTCTTATGAGCTTGCTTACATGGTATAATATCTCCCACACTTAAAAACAAAACTTCCACACCCCCTTTATCCCATTTTAATTCTCCCTTTTAGAACAAGATGTCTCGAGAGTTATTTCTATTTACTGTCTAATTCCTTTCCTCCCCTCTCCCCAGTCTTCTATCAGGATTTAGCCCCATCCTCTCCACTGAAACAGCTTTTGTTCAGGTCACCAATGACCTCATATCAAGTAAAATTAAAATGGGTTAGTACTTACAAAACTCTTAGAATAGTCTGGCATGCGCAGGTATATATATAATGTCTGTGTGTGTGTAATAAGTTACTAACATCTGTAATGGGAAGTCAAATATTGTTTAAAATTTAAAATCAAGAAATTGTTTAGAAATAAGGAGATAGGGGCGCCTGGGTGGCTCAGATGGTTAAGCATCTGCCTTCGGCTCAGGTCATGATCCCAGGGTCCTGGGATCGAGCCCCACACTCCTGGCTCGGCGGGGAGCCTGCTTCTCCTTCTCCCTCTGCCTCTCTCCCTGCTCATGCTCTCTCTCTCTCTGTATCTCTGTGTCTCAAATGAATAAATAAAATCTTTAAAAAAAAAAAAAGGAGATAAATACTGTGTCGAATGTGATTACTATGAATTAAGGTTAAGGACAGCTGCTTTTCAGTATAAGCCTTTTGTACTTTTTTGTCTTGTTTTTAAGGCTATAAACATGTATCACTTTGACTTAAACTTTTTTTAACAGACAGTTGATTTTTAACTGTGTTCTGAAATTTACTGATTGGTGGTAGAAACCTTTTCAGGAAGAGGGGGGAATCTCCTTATATCTCACATGTGATCAGCATCCCGATGTGTAATTTCTTTGGGGATAAAGTAGCTGAGCAGACATCAGTTTTATCTAAGCCTTTGGACTTGTCCAATTTCAGAATTGAAAGTTTTCTAATTGTCGCCTTATATTTCCTCAACAGTGGCTTTTTATTATCTTTTCAATGAGTGGCAGAATGCAAAGATTATTTTAATAGCCTGATGTTTCTGATGACCCTCTCTTGACGAACCCAGATGTGGCCTATCATACTTTGGCAAACCCCATTTTTCTCAATTTTCTTTGGTAAGATGTAGGCTTGATGCTCCTCAGGACTGTCAAGCATCTGAAAGATAAAAGCTGTCAAACACTCCAGAGTGCCATTTTCTATAAAGATGACTGTGTCAATAGAAACAAGCCCAGCAATGTTTAGTTCAGAGTCAGGTAATACTCATTTCAGGCTTTCTCGGTCAATAATATGATATTCTGTATAAGAAAAATGTGAGTTTTTGTTCTCTCTGCTCAGTTAATGTATATTGATTGTTTTTCCTTTATAAATGATAAATAGGGAAGGCTTAACTAAATCATGTTCTTCTAATGTAAATACTTCACTGTGATCTCTTCTAGCCCAAAAGCCCCATTTTTCTTCCAGGTTTTTATATCTGAGTTTAACTCATGTTGCTTTTTGGTAACTCTTATGGATAGCAGGTAGGTCTAAAAGAAGACCTTTATGGAGGTGATATCATATAATTTCAACAGCAGTCCTGGAAGCTCAATATTATCCCCATTTTGCAGAATGGCTTATCAACTCAGATGGAGTAAGCTGACCAAGGCCATGTCCTAGATGGGAGAGACAGACATGCAGATGGGTCCTTGTGATACTGTGTGTCTTCAGGAAGAAACAACTGGGAGAATTACACATAGAGATGAAGCATAGCCCCTTCAAAGTGCTTGCCTTGGGGATCAAGTTCTGTGTATTGGGTGTCACCTCAAACTATTGTCAGAACCCTTGCATGGGAACTCTCTAAGGAGCCAGAGGTACATTGTTAAGAATATCTATCCCACTGAGGGAATTTGAGAATTCTCCTAGAGAACCGCAAAGATAGTCTGAGCCAAGCCTAGAGGATAAGGTGGCTGATGGAGCTGAGTAATACTGGTTTGGGTAAAAAAAAATCAGTCCTGATTGTATAGTAATTAGAGGAACTTCTTGTGTAGCCTGTAAATAGTTCCAAGACTTGCCAAAGAGGCACGTTGACCGCATCCGTGGACTAAGTATGTGGAATGCCCTTGTTTCGATTCATAGCCTGTATTTTATATGGAAGGTCCCCAGTTCTCCCTCACACCCTGTTAAAATTCTTTTAAGGTAACCTTTTTGAACTACTTACTATGTGCCCGGCATTGTGCTAATCATACATGTAGGTGTTCATTAGTACTTGGAGCAACCCTAGGAGCTAGTTGGTTTTCTTCTCCTGTTGTAGATGAAAATGTTTGGGACTGGAAGAGTTGAAGTGCCTTGTCTAAGATGGGATTAAAACCCATTGCCTTTGGGCGCCTGGGTGGCTCAGTTGGTTAAGCGACTGCCTTCGGCTCAGGTCATGATCCTGGAGTCCCTGGATCGAGTCCCGCATCGGGCTCCCTGCTCGGCGGGGAGCCTGCTTCTCCCTCTGACCCTCCCCCCCTCTCATGTGCTCTCTCTCTCTCATTCTCTCTGTCTCAAATAAATAAATAAAATCTTAAAAAAAAAAAAAAAAACAAACCCATTGCCTTTGAATGCACATTCAAAGCTTTTTATTTTGGATTTCGTGAGCACCTACTCTGTGCCTGGCACCACTTGGCACCAGGGAAACAGAAGGCCGATATGTGAATTTCTCACTGACACGCTCACCCTATTAGGCAAAGCCCCGTTTCCATGAGCACTGCTCAGATTCAGCCCACTCTCTCTGCGGGTGGTTAGATGCGCCCCTATACGAGCCTCACCCCTGCCGTTCCCCTGCCATGAGCACAGCCTTAGTGGGTCCCTGGGGCATATCTTCCGCAACTCATTGTTGCTTCTGGGCTCCTGTGCTGCAGTTCCTTCCAGCCTCTGGGCATCTTGGCCCTAATTGCTCCTTCTATAATTTAGGGGTAGTATAAGAAGTTTTGTAAACTGAGAATACCCAGTAAATGATGACAAAGGCATATTTACTTTCCAAAGGAATGTATATTTGTTTTATTCAGCGGATGCTTTTTAAAAACATGTTCTGAGGAAGGAAGCACAGTTTAGTGGCAAGACCACTACCTGATTAATTGAGCTTCCACACCTAATTTTTGAGGTAGTACCCATAACTATGAAAAGAACTGTGACTTTTCTGATAGTACCTCATTTAGGGAAGAAAAAAACCCGACTGATTTTTCTCCCTGTCAGTTTCTTCCTAAGTATTAGTCCCAGAGAACGTGGGTGATACTTAGTGTAGGGGTGAAGGGGTGGGGATGGGTGCCCTCCCAACCTCACCTCAGGCCTGTCCCACCCACTCCCCCTAACAGCCTCCATTATCTCGGCACCACCTGGTCTTGTCACCTAAGAAGGGCCAGGTTGTGCACTATGAGGGTTTTCAGATTTGGCTTCGTTTTCACTTCTTTCCTGATGAACTCCACCCGTTCATGCCTATGCCAACCTGTGTCATGGGATGTGCACCCGAATGACGTGTGTCAAGCTTTCCTAGCTCTTCTGGACTAGAAATAACTAATCCCGTTTGCTTATCTGCCGATCTCTCGAAGCAGAGATGAGAGTGGCAGTTTAAGAAGGTTGGAAATACTGGACCAGAGCCAGGGCCTCTTTGCCTGCACACTCCACTCTGCATGTTCCAGCCGTAGGAACAAACTGCATTATTTTGTTTCAAACTGTGCTCAAGGGAAGCCAAGACCTTGTAACTGGAAACTTACCAAACAGAGAATTCTAAGACTAAATTTAGTGTTCTATTTAAAAAATAAAATAAATCGAACATTTTGTTTGTTCATCTTTTATATGTTAAAAAAGAGAGATTAACCTAGTTCACACTAACAACCTAAGAAGAGTATTCAAAGAAGTGAGAAGAAAACTAATCCTCTCGGTGAAGAGGGAAATCCTTAACAAAATGTAGTGAAGGGGCGTGAAATACAGACTCTGCAGCCAAACTTTCAAATAGCGTAGCCTCTCTAATCTTCATCACATAAAATTTTATTGTGGCTCAGAGAATATTAAAAACTTAGAAATGAAAGGAACTTCCATCGGCAGGAAGTAGGAGAAAAGACTGGTAGGTTTTATTTATGTGGTTTTTCTCTGGTTTTGAAATGTAAATACAGTTAACTGCTTTTTGAACTATGTTCTTCATTTAATTATGTGTGAGTTAGTTTTCTCCCGTTCGTGTTGAACTATATCTGGAATGAAGAACCTTGAGATGTTACAGAGGCTCTGTAATATAGAGAGAGCATCAACAGTTTAATTAGTGATACTTTAAAAATTGCTGTGATTTCAACCAGCCAAGGTATCCCTAACTAGTTCTTGCTCTTCCTCTCCTGCTTCTGCTCCCATTGCTTCAGTGAGCATTAAGCACCCGCCTTGGGCTAGACACAGGATTCAGATTGCTAGTGATCCCCAAACACTTGATCCATGGGTTATTTGTGTTAGAATGACCCAGAGAACTCGTTAAAAATCCAGGTTTGGGAGCACCACCTCCAGACATTCTGGTTCAAAAGGTCTAGCATGAAACCACAAAAAGTCTATTTTTTTAAGGTTCCTTAAATGATTGATATACAGCCAGATTCAGAAACAGTGAATAGACCGTTCTCTAATAAGACAAAAACAATATTTATTTTTTGATTACTGTTATTTTGCATCATTAGACTAATTTTCATTTTGAAACTACATAATGGAGCCTGATTAAGTTTGTTTAGAAGACATGACTACAGCCTAGCACAATTCTCTGTTTCCATGTTTCTCTTTAGGAGAGCTTTGATTTTGACACTGACTAGTCTAGGATCAGACAGAGCTAAGTATGATCTGTGTAAGCTGTCAATAATGTTGGTTGCTGATGCAGTCCACCATTGTAATTTAGGGTGCATGTGTATAAAGAGAGAGAGGTGAGAGTTCTTTTTAGCCATTGCGTCGAGAGCATGGCCGAGAATCTTATTTATTATTTTAGTGGTGTGGTCAGTTTGTGAAATAGTATATTCTTTAGGTTAAAGGACTGATTATAGCTTACTTTTATATGACTCTTAAGAATCAAATCTCTACCAAAAAGCACTAACGGGTAATACTCAAGTCACCGATATCTTAATATGCTTGAAAAGCCCTGAATGGCACCCATGTTGGCAAATGTCATGTGGATTTTATTAAAGAAATTTGAGCACCTACTAGGTGCTAAGTCAGCAAGAATAAGGACTCACGATTTCCTGTGGTTTCTGTAGGCTGAAAGTGTGGTCACTTTGGTGAGCCATAGTGTGATGTGAGATTAGGCTGTGCTGTTAGGTTGGTACAGATCTTAGGAAAACTCACATTTTTTCTCTTTTACTATCTTGATAGCTATGTAGTCTGCCAGCTAGATGATTCAGCCAACCATGCTGGTGATCTTCTCCCAAGAAAAAGGACAGCAGGGCTGTATGAGAGAGAACCAGACTTCAAGTCAGGATGCTTTTGTTCAATTCCTACCTGTGTACTTAATCCTCCCTAACCATATGGCTTTGGGCAAATTACTTGATTTTTCTGAATCTTTCTGTCCTCTTGTGTAAAAATGGGGTAGTATTAATACCCACCTTAAGCCTGTTGAAAGAATTCAGTGGTCGTAGATGTGAAGCACGTCACCCAGTGCTGGGCACATACTGCTCAGTCAGCAGAGGTTAGTTGATTCTAAAGGGCAGTAAAACCTGATTTGACTTTAGAAGCAAAGAGGGCTATAGAGATCCTGGAAGTGTTGTGAAGTTTTAATTAGTATCGCTGGTGATAGTAGATGGTGAATGAATCCAAGCAACAAAGAATAGTCATGGCAACTCATATGAGGTTTTCCACATCCACCCACTTCTCATTAGTCACTTAGTCATTGACTAAATTGTCATTTCTTGTTTGAGTCTCCACGGTCATGACTGCATAGAGGCTGAGGGGCCTAAGAAGTTGCTGTGTGTACTTGACCCAATGTTACCACCTGACCACGCTCCCGGAGAGGACTAGCAGCTTCCTGTCTTCATCCGTCCAGACTCTGCTCTGATGTCTCTCTCGCTCGCTCTAGGAAGCAGGCCTGATTCTTGCCCCAGGCAGAATTAATGATTCCTTCTTTATGTGCTAACACACTTGAACCTCTGTTATACCACCTCTTTCATAATGCCTTTGTGTTGAAGTTGATTGTTTGCTTTTTGATCTTTCTCTCTCTATTTTAAATTGCTTGAGGGCATGGCTTGTACACATAGTGAATTCTCAGTAATAGTCGGATTAATACAGATCCTAGCACAGAGGCAGTTTCCTGTGAGCTAAGAGCAGACTCCGGAGCTAGACTCCCTAGGTTCATCTCCTAGCTCTGCCACTAGCTCTATGACCTTGCACAAGGTCCTTAAATATGTAGTCACCTTGGTTTCCTCATCTGTAGAGTGGGGACAGTAGTGTTACCTACCTTACAGGGCTGTTACAAAGATTAAATGAGTAAACTAATATAGAAGCACTTGGAACAGTGCTTGCGGTAGTCAATGCAGAGGAAGTGAAGTGGTCATGGTGGTAGCTATATTACAGCTTCAGTCTTTCTGAGTTTACTAGTATTTTCGAAGGTTGGATTTGCCTGAAAAAATGCTACAGGGAAGATTTTTTCCCCACATGCCTTCAAATCTAGTGACTCCTACCACCTGAAGTTTCCTGTTTTCTTTATGTACAGATACCTGATAGATAGGTACTCATGATTCCATGTTCAGTTATGCTACCCTTTTTTTTTTTTTTGTAAGATTCTTTTTAGAGTGTGCGTGCGGGGTGGGGGGGTGAGGCAGAAGAGAGAGAGAGAGAGTCTTTTTTTTTTTTTTTTTTTTTAAGATTTTTATTTATTTGAGACAGAGAGAATGAGAGAGAGAGAGAGAGAGCACATGAGAGGGGGGAGGGTCAGAGGGAGAAGCAGGCTCCCTGCCGAGCAGGGATCCCGATGCGGGACTCGATCCAGGGACTCCAGGATCATGACCTGAGCCGAAGGCAGTCGCTTAACCAACTGAGCCACCCAGGCGCCCCGAGAGAGAGAGTCTTAAGCAGACTCCATGCCGAGCACAAAGCCCGACTCGGGGCTCAATCTCATGACCCCATGACCTGAGCCAACGCCAAGAGTTGGGCGCTTAACCGACTGTGCCACCCAGGCGCCCAGTGCTATCTTTCTTTTTTTTTTTAAAAAATGTGATTCTTTATGAAAGCAGCAGTGTAAATTAGCTAAACATAAATCATGATCTTAGAAATATTTTCAAAGAACTATTAATATCCACTTATATGAAACTTGAGGTGGCCGATAGATTTCTTTTTCAGTGCCAGCTTAGATCCATTGACAAGGGTTGCGTGTTCAGAGGAATCCTCAGGCCGTGTCCTGACTCCACAGTTAGTAATGTCTGTCACAGGCACAGAATGGAGGAGTGACAGCACCTTGCTGTCCCTGTATTAAAATGAATTATCAATCTCAATGTAACTTTGCCTTTTTCTCTTTCATCTTAAAGAAAAGGCTTCACTCCCCTCACTCTTGGTGCTGTGGGCTTATTTACATTATAGTGTGCCATACCATCGTTTCTGCCTCTGTTTTGAAAGCTAGAGCTTTTCTCTGGCAGTTTTAGTTGCTTTGATATTTTGCAGTGTCAGATCTTGGCACAAAAGCTTGTTGCCCTGGCTAATAACTTACTCTATTTACTTTACCTAGTAGGTCGCTTTTTAAAAAAGGAAAGGGAGAAGTGATTAAGCAGGTGATCTCCTGAGAAAGCTTCCTGTTGACTGGATGATCTCGCTCTTAGATGCTCAACTCCGTGTTGGTGTGCTGGATATTTTTTTTTTTTCCCCTTCCCTTTTGCCAGAGGATAGTAGAGAAGCAAGAGGTAGGATGTGTTCCATCCAACAAAGAGAAACTACTG
This sequence comes from Halichoerus grypus, assembly GCF_964656455.1. Taxonomy (NCBI): domain Eukaryota; kingdom Metazoa; phylum Chordata; class Mammalia; order Carnivora; family Phocidae; genus Halichoerus; species Halichoerus grypus. Next base: position 82,953,293 of record NC_135725.1, on the reverse strand, counting down.
GAAGAAAGATTGCCCCCACCCCCCGCAAAAAAATATATGTATATATATATTAAAGAAGCATTACATTTTGGCTTCTAAGAGAAGCAGGACATTCTTTGCTCTTTTCCCTCTTTCCACGCACATGTCTGGCATCTGTCTAGACCAGCCGAAGGTCTTTGATTTCTAAGGCTTTATAAATTGTCTTTCTGTTAAAGCATCTTTGATAGTTTCTTAAAAGCCAACTCTTCCCTCACTAAATATAGTAAACACAATTTGATCATAGCTGAACCGTTTATAATGAAAGGTTTTTCTCATACCCTTGGAAGGGTTGAGTAGATTAACTTTCATAAAGTACCTGCAAAAAAACTGTTGATCTCATAGTGGGTTTTCTATTTGAGAATAAATAAAAATCAAAAACAAAGTCAGCAACATGGTTTGAATCATGGTACCGTTTATTTCTTGATGACTACAAACATGGTTTAGAATTAAATAAAAGAATCTGGTTTGTAAACTGAGAGAGCTAACAACTTCTACAAGACACACAACGTTTTCTGCAACTGTTCTACTTAGGATGATTCGTGGTTGAAATGAGTGGACTTAAAAATGACCTATCTTTAAAGCTAGTAATCTGGTATTCTTTCTGTACTCTTTGTTTTTATCAATTTCCTGGTGTTTGGCTTCAGAGGGGAAATCGAAATTCTGCCTCGAACTAACCCTGTGATGAAGCAGGTGTCAGTTTGATCTTTCAGCATCCTGAGATCTAGGATGTGAAGAATGACTGTGACCATCTGATTTTTCCTCTGTCCGCCTTTAGAACTTGGAATCTCAATATCTTTTAGAAATGTGCAGCTTCTAATTGTGATCTCTTAAGCAATTACCGTTCGTTAAATGTCTGGTCATCTTGCCTACCATTCCTCATGGTATTAAGCTGGAGGCATTCTTATATTCCCCAACGTTTGCCCAGCACCTGCTCTGTGTCAAGCATAGTGAGATAGGGAGGGGAAATCAAATGTGGTCTCTGTCCTTGAGGAGCTCCCATCCCTGGTCTCCTAAGATCATCTACCTCTGAGATACCCAGAGTGTTGGGGGCCAAGCACCGGGGAAGGCTGTGCCCTCCACGGTCAGGTGTTAGGGCTGCGGTGGCTGAAACGTGGTAGTTCCAAGGAAACACAGGAATTCCAGGTGGGCCCCTGTAACTGCAGACCTGAAAAAGTAAGACTAGCTTTGAGACAGACCCTGTTTTACTTATACTTGGTATAGCTGAAGAAGGTGAGCTGGGGCAGGGGAGGCACATTCTTCATGTCAAAGGATGGTAATTCCTCTAGATCAGAAATTGTCAAAGCTGGAAGAGGGCACAGAAGATGACAGAATCCAACTTCTTGTTTTCCCTGTAGGTGAAATTGAGACCCAGGAGAGGAAGCGGCTTGCTCAGATCAAAAAGAGAGTTAATGGCAGCCCCATGCAAGTATATGAAAGGAAACATGACAGAAAGCCAGACTTTGAAATAGGTGTGCCAGATTGGGGTGTAAGCCTTTCCATTTGACCAGCAATCATTATGCCCTTGTCTAGAATTTCCAGTGGATTAAAGACAATACAACACCCTAGTTTATATAACTAACCCCCAGGAAATTATCAGATCTGTGTTTGTTTTAAAAATGATTATTTTCTGTTAATTGGTATTTTACCCCAGATATTTGGTCATCTAACAGCAAGGCAAACATATTTCTATGTAATTTGGCCACGCTGGTAGGAACAGTGTCGCACCTAGTTCAGGCTCCTCAGCATGGTGGTCAGGCACAGGGCGGGCAGTCAGAAACCTTTTTAGTTAATTTATGCATTGTGGAAACACAGTGGCCGTTATAGTCTGACAGACCTGGATGTGAGTCCCGGTTCTGTCACTTACGAGCTGTGTGGCTTTGGGCAAGTTATTTCACCTTTGAGGCTGTTTCTGCATCTGTGAAATATGGTGATGAGTGTATACGTATGTAAACATGCACGCTTCTAAAACAATACTTTTCAGTATCCTAAACCGCTAACATGGTACCTGGCACATATACTGTGGGGATTCCTTGGGTTTTTTTTTTCTTATTTGTTTGTTTGTTTTAAGGGGAGACTCTTACTTTTGTTTCATGTTAAACTGCAGAGCTACCATTAGGAATCAGCCAAGGAACTAGAATCGAAGACTGTGGCTATCTAGGCATTATATCTGAGAACTACCTTAAACTAAGAAAAAAAAAATATGTCTACACACACACACACACACACACACACACACACACACACATATAATGTCTTCGTGATTTTTCCAGCTCTATCATTGATCACTCTCCCTGTCCTATCCCTGTTGCCTTCTTTCTTTCTCTCCCTTTGCCTCAAAGAAAACTAATGGAGCCATACAGAAAGCTCCAAGATAGAACTGACCTTGTGCACCTTTAATTGAGGACAGAATTTGCTAAAAGTGTGTCTAGAAACCCACCAGTGGTTTACTTTACAATCTGTGTCCTGGCTAGACTGGCTGTTGGCTGTATAATTTGTCTAGTTTTGTCTGGAGTCTTAGACTATTCAGCTGCTTCAGGGCAAAATCTTTTGGGGTGTCATTAAATGGGATTGATAATTGGCTTCTGATGAATATTCATTGTGACTAATGACTTTGGGCAAATTTTACACATACTATCTTTCTATTCTCCCACTGAGTGAGATTTTGATAGGATAATTTTCTTCAACTTGCACTTCAATTAAATATTCAGAATACCCCTTTGTTGACTATAATTCAAATTGTATACTTTTATTACTTTAAAATTTTGTATTCTATAAGGAATGAGCATAGGCTTTTAGGAACCTTATTTTTACAAATGGAGTTGGCCTTAGAGTTGTTTTTAAAATAAGTGGCTAATGATAATTTATGGGATATAATATTTCTGATTAAGCACAGGTAAATCATAACACTTTTCTTATGGTTGACTCACCACTATTTCTAAGTAATGATGTACATTGTTTTGCCACTTTGCATTTTGGAAAAGAGCCAAACAATTCTCTTTTTTGTTTGTTTGTTTGTTTTCTTAACCAAATGGGTAAATGCATTTTACTCCCAATTACAGAGATTTGGCTTTTAGAAAACCGCCAATGAGAATGATGATCAAGCACCTTTAAAGTTCAATTTTTATGAGGGATAGGTAATTTTAAAATCTTGACATTTAGCTTTTAGGTCTTTTTGAGGGAAAGGAGACATGAAAAGAACATTGTCTAGAGATAAGATCTCTGTCGCTTTATTGCTTGAAATAGGATTTTGACTCAAACCAATTCAAGCTAAAAAGAGGGAAATAATCAAGTTCTGTCTTAACCAGGAACATTCTATGGAATGACTTTTCCAAAGAGAATTACAAATGAATTCATGTGATGAGGACATCTTATATTTGTACAGCACCTTAGAGATTTTAAAGTGCTTTTACTTATTTATTTGATGTGTGGTAGAGTTACAGAATAGGCGTATTATTGAAAGAAAGGAAAGAAAGAAAGACAAGAAAGAATGAATCCATTGACATGACTTGCCAAAAGTGGCATATTTGTGTGTCTAAGCTTGCCATTATTGTTTTGGAATTTGAGTCCTATACCCCACTCTGTGAGACTCGGGAAAATGTTGGTCCAAGAGCTAAAAGCCAGGCCACTAACTATCTTTATATTGTGAATATATTTTAAGTAGGAATTATTTTTTATTTATGGAAGAAACATTGCATCGGCTCTCACTTGCAGAGATGCTGTGCCACTAGGACACGGAAGGGAAGAGAGGCAGGGTCTTCCTGGAGTTTACAGTGAGAGGACCGGCGTGCAGACAGGAATAGTGCCATTAATAATGGGGGCTTATGCCCAGAAGAGCCGTGCGAGGAAAGTAGTGTTTTCACAGAGACCCAGAGGAGGAGTTTGCTAGGGGCACAGATCCAGGAAAGGAGTACATAGCTACTCTTAAGTCTGAAACGACTTATTCAGAGGATGAACTTGGAGAAGGCGGCAGAGGTTGTGGCTGGAGATGCTGCTCTCCAGGTAGACTGGAAGCTGGTGGAGACACGTCTGCTCCCGACGTGCCCCCAAAGACTGCCGAGGAGGATGTGACATGACCGGACCTGCACTTTAGTATGAGTCCTTTGACAGCTAGTTAAAGGATGGGCAGGAAGAACTGGGGCCCAAAGCCAGGGTAACCCTCCAGCCTGACTTCAGGGTACAGTTGGAGTGAAGTTTATTCATTTTCTCCCCATTCAGCACCAGCAAAGATTTTTCATCTCTTCTAACCCTGAAGAGATGAGTCATGTAAAATATGACAGCCTTCTCTATATGGAATCCTACTGAAATGGGTTGAGAAGGGATGGATTAAACCTACAAGCCTTGGCAGAGTCGCTGGGAACAACTCTTGAGAGCTTGCTGGATCAGCTCCTGTTCATGGCATGTACCTGATTTAAAGAACAGCGTCTGGAGGGAGAAGGAGGGGGAAGAAAGTAGCGGCCGTGGATTTAATACACAGCTTTCACAACTGGGAAACATCAGCAGAATATCCAATTTAAAGCTGTTCATGTTACACTAACCTCTGGGATTCTTTTAACTGGGCCTTGGCACGTCACTCTTTCGCCACGTAAATGTCCTTCTGTCAGCAAAGGCCAGTTAACAGCTTCCAAAAGAAGCAAAGACCTCATGGGAACAGGCTTCCCAGAAACCAAAGAAACATTAAAGAAAAAAGGCAGAAAGAAACATGTGTTGTTGGCTTTTGTCACTTCATAGCCATATCTCCAAAGGTGTTGGGTTTTTTTTTCCTTCTTTCACTATACTGAATTTTGTAGCAATTTTATTCCATTATATCTCTGTCCCTAATTTTTTAAATTATATCAAATCCTGATAGGCTGTGTCTAGCTCTTAAGAAAAAGAAGGAATATGAAATAGGGGCATGTCAAAAGAAGAGGGAGAGGAAGGATTAGTCAGTAAACAGTGCTGGGGCAATTGATTAACTATGTGGAAAAAATAAATTCTCACCTCTGTCCTTAAACCTAAATTAATTCCAGATGGATTAAAGAGTTAAATGCTGGGGAAGAATTTGGAGGCCTTTCTCAGTGTAACAGCAGTAGAAACCATCATGAAGGATAAGATTTGTCTGTGAAATTATTTAAACCTTCTCTCCCCCCCACCCCCGCCCAGTTCAAAGGAAATTATAGAAGGATAAGTTATTTTCAGAAACATTACAATTAGTATCCTTTGTATATCCAGTGTTTGCTTGTGAATCACTTTCAAAAAATGCTAATACTCATTAGTGGACTAAGAATATGAACAGACCATTTATCTATGAAATATAACCAAGAAACATGACAAGATGTTAAGCCTTAGACATGATCAGAGGAATAAAAATAAAATCCAAATAGATACACTTCCAAGTTACTAACTTGACTACAGTTCTTAGCCCTGGTGAAGTGTGGAGAGGACATTCTAGTGCATGGCTGTGGGAGTGTAAAGAGCCTCCATCCATTATTTATTATATTAATACATTTATTATACTTAAACTATAGTTACTGTCTCTGAATCTTACATCTAGGAACCATGTATAAAAATTATTGACATGATCTGATTATATATTGTAATGTTGGGAGAGTGGTTAAATATAGTGTGGGAAATTCACTGAGTGTCATTAAAAGATACGTCTTCTAGGAATATTTAAGGATGTGGGAAAATGCCAGCAAATAAACATAAACTTTAAAAGAAGGCAAATGAGCACTGTATTTACAGTAATCCTAATTTTATTAGAAAGGGGAATAAAAGTGCTTTGTTGGTAATTCCCCAAAATGTCAAGTTATCTTCAGATGGTGAAAGGCTTTTATTTTCTTTTGCCCCTTTTTCCATTTTCTAAACTTGTTACCGTCGTTCTGCATTAGCTTCATAAGCAGGGTGGGGAGGAAGATTTCTTAGGAAAAGCAAGCTCTTACTAAATTTGAATTCGAGTGGTTGAGTTAACTCATATTTCTAAAAATGTCGAGAAGTAGGTATTGAATTTTATTGCTCACCTCCAACAACAGCGTCTCCGCATGTGGATTTCTTAGCTCTGAAGTTTTGGTTTGCTTGTATTGCAGTTGACCGCCTGCATCCACGGGGCCGCCGCCATGCTGTACCCCATGTTCTGGCAGCACGTGTATATCCCCGTCCTGCCTCCGCATCTGCTGGACTACTGCTGGTAAGGCTGCTGCTCACCCCGTCCCCTGCTTCTCCTTCTCCAGCACCTGCCGAGGACATTAGGGCCGTCCCTTGTAATGCAACTGGTGATTAAACTGAAACTATTAACTTCAAAACGACGTGCATTTTAGACCAGGTGATTGCATGGCCCTTTTGTTTCCAAATGGCTTTCGGCTATGCCATGGCTTTCTGCAGAGTTCAAGGCCGTGGATCTTTTCCCATCTCTCACTTTGGAGAGACCAAAGCACCAAGTAGTGGTGTGATTTTTTTTTTTTCCTTTTTTTTTCTTTTTCCCCCAAGATGGATTGGAGCCTGGTGAAAACAGTTGGGGTCCCCGAGGTCTTCAAGTTTCAGCCGTACCCTGGCACATTCTGTAGGACTCGTTTTCAGCTGTGGTTTGGGTGCACAAGCCAGACTTCAAAACCCTCTGCAGTTTTTTGATGGGAGTTTCACTGTTCAGGGAAATGTATTTTAGTGGAAGGAAAGCAGGCAGGCTTTAGTGTCAGCTCTACCACCTTGGGCAGGTCCCTTGGCTTAAGCCTTTGTTTCCTCATCTGCAAAATGAAGTTGTTCCATATGTAATATACAAAGCTAAATGATACAGGAGAGGAAGGGACACGGTGTAGAAAAGCTGGCTCATGGTAAGGGCTCAGTAAATGTTTCCGCAGATACATTGTCACTGTCTGTCCTCGATAGATTACCAAGAAAGACTGTCTGTGTAACGGATTTGGATCTGTTTTCTTTCTGAATAATTTCTTTCTGTAGCATAATGTGATTAAAGACATTGTCTGCAGACAGCTCAAGTCAGCAGACGTTGATAAGGGAGCACTGTACGTATGTGGGTAAAGGTGCTGCCTGCCAGAAATTAAGAGCTTCAGGAGAAAGGGACCCACTGAGGGGTCACAGCCCTGTCACTTAAAAACAGATGATTTTAGGACATTTACCATCAGGTCAGTCATAATCTTTGCTGGGTTCTTCCAGCCCATTTTGCAATCCTGTCACTGGAGATGGTTCGCTGAAGTAGCCAGATTGTCCTGGGAGCTTAAGGGTATTCTGCAGTACTCCTGATTTGAATGTGTTGGGCTCACTCTCATCCCAAGAAGCCATATGTACAACCAAGATGTAGCTCAGGGCCATCAGGTAAAAATCAGTGGCCCTCTCCAGTGCATAGCACTAAGTGAATCAGCTCATTTCTCTCTCAATTATGTATCTTTCTTATCAAAGTAGCTGTTTTTATTTGTGCCTTTCTCCCACTTCCTATGAAATTAAGGGACTATTCCTCTGCTTAGACTTACTGCTTCCTTTTGAGCTTCTAAACCAACTATCTTGGTTTTTTCCATACTGCCATGTGTCTCAAAGGAGAGGACCATGTTTGCTATCCAGTAGTGTTTGTTGTTGTTTGAATGAAAGACTGGGGGGCTGGGCGGAGGAGGACACTGACACTCAGACAGGAAGAAAGAGATAGGGGAGTGGGAGGGGGAAAGAGGACAGACAAAGGTGGAGGAGGATAGTGAGAGGAATAGACGGAAAAGGTAGAAAGGGGACATATGTTCCTAAGACAGACTCACACAGTGATTCCCAATCCCCTTAGCACATGGAAGCCTGCTGCCAGCCCCAACATAGAACACTCTCATAGACACCTACCCCCACACAGACATGTGGCCCCCATACTCTCTCTCTCTCTGTCTCACACACACACACACACACACACAGGTCCCTTCCCTATGTACATGTCTCTGATCCCCCCCATGGAGAGACACCCCCCCACACACCTCACCTCAGACATGTGCTTTAAGAGGAAACCTTAGAGTTCTCCCTGGAAAAGACTCACCTGTGTGTCTTGATGCCGCGCTTCACATGGGAGCACAAATGGGCTTCTGTGTGCAGGTATTGGTAGGACCTGGCAGCGTCATTGTAGTTTCTCCGCCTCCCAAATAGTACGACTTTATTTTTCTATTATTTCAAAAGCTTTGGTTGCTAAATTGTCAGCTAGCTTAAAACTAGCAGCTTACATTCCCAGAACTGTGCAGAGAAAAAGGCTTTGTCAGTTACAGTGGTAACAATAGCTGCCAGAGTTGAACATCTCCTATGCCCCAGTCTGTGATCTCACTTAATTCCTCTAGCAACCCTGGGAGGCAGGTATCATTAGCTCCATTTCACAGATCGGGAAACCAAGGCCCCAAGAAGTTTAGTAACTTGTTCCAATATAGATACCATGTATTATATGATTCCGTTTTTATAAAAACAAACGTGTGTCTATGAAACACAAAAATGTGTGTATACATATGTAGATGTATGTATATGTATGTGTGTGTATGTATATATGTATACACACACATACACAAAGGCAGAGATCTAAGAGGAAACACACCACAGTGTTAGCGGGGGTTTGTGATGGGGAGGAGGGAGAGGAACTCAGTGTGATTTTTATTTTATTTTGTTGTATGTTATTCTGTTTCTACAACGAAAAAGTATGGTTTCTATACTTGAAAAGTTTCACTTTAAAAAAAATCAGTATTCTAGCCAGTTGTTCTTTCCAGCCCACCTTTCTTGTTTGCTTAAAGGATTTATTGGCTGTTTTGCTCTTTTCCTGTGGAAGGTGATCCGAGATCCTCTTTCCAACTTCCTCTCTAACTCCAGCCCTCTCCTGAACTGCCTGCCCGAGAGCGATGATGCTGGCGGGTCTACCTTAGAAGGGAAGACCCGACAGTGAAGGCTGCTAAGTACTTGTAAACCCCAACTTCCACTCCAAAAGAAGCTAAGACTTGTATTTTTCAGAGCCTGAGTGGGTTTTGTGATTAGGCTCCATCTTGGAGGTTTCTGTGTATACGATAGCAGTCCCTCTCCTGGTCTCTTGTTTTCACAAAAGAATTTTTTTGACATTTGACCAAAGGATGATTACAGGCCAGTGGAGATTGGTATCTGTTTATTAACTACAAGATGTTAAGAATGTGGAAATAAAAGACCCCCAAGAGAAAAAACAGATCTTCCATTCAAGGCTTGATTTGATCACCTTCAGCCTGCTACCAACTGCTTTGGTCAGAAACTACAGATGTCATGAAATTTGAGTCAATGCTAATAACTTTATTCTATTGTGCTCGGTGACTTTCACCACTGTTGAGTTTAATCCTTGGTGGTAAGAGCCAGCAGGGATAACTAGCATTTTAAGTAAAGTGCTAGGAGCTTGAAACATGTAAATTTGAAGGAGGTTTGTTCCTCTGCAGATGATTTAAATGTTAAGTACGTCCCCATGCAGGGGATACACGAAATGGAATCTGAAAACTATTATCTCCTGTAGAAATGAACTCTCAATTTACTCACTGCACAGGAAGGGCAGATTCTAGTCATTTTCACTGCCAGCAGGTGCCCTTTCTATGCATAATAGACTTCGAAAGTGTAATTAACACATGAGGACCACTGCTGCCAGTTTTTCTTCAGGTACATGCTGCTAGGGGTTTTCAGGACAACAGTGTAGGCTGTGAGAGCTTTTTACATTGCACTTGAAGATGAGGTGTTCATTGACTTCTGGACAAAGACATGTTAAATGGGACTGAGTCCAGATCCTGCTGTTGGTATCACAAGTCATGGTCCTTGGGCCCAGAGACCCCAAGAGCTATAATACAGCCTTGGGTAGAACAGAGGCCAGTAGAGCAAAGCTCTGGGCCGCAGTGAATAAATGGAAAGTATGATGCCGAAAACCCCGCAATTATGTGGAAGACTCTAATTGCACATTACAGCAGCCAATTATCTGAGTTAACTTTAATTAGAGTTATAATCACAGATTTTAATTATCTGAATAAATCCGTTTAGTACAAATGGTCTGCCCTAAATATTTCCCAAATTAAATTTTTCAAATCCCTTCCCATTTTTGGAGAGGATGGTAGAGAAAGTGCCTGGGCTTTGGATTCAGACAGACCTGGATTCAAATCTCAGTTTCGTCTCTTATTAGCTGTGTAACCATTAAAAATCTATTTTATCTCTTTGACTTGCTGTATCTTTTTCTGTAAAGTGGGTTTAATTTACCTACTTTGAAGAGTGGCTTTAGAATTAGAGAGATTGGTCATCAAGTGACACACAGGGGCCATTTAGTAAATGGTGGTTGCTCTTATCATGGTTATTATAAACATAGGGCATGGATTTTGGTTTCCAGAAGGTTTAACTCACATCAAACATTCTTACTTCTACTGCTTTGTGAGCTCAGGGGAAAACTTTGTAATTCATCTTTTCTTTTTACCCCTCAGATTGTTTTTATTTTGATTTTTTTTTTTTTTTTATTTAACTTGAGTTATTGTATGGTTGTTTTCATTTGCAGCTGTGGCATAAGAATGAAAAGAAAAGAAACAAAAGCAGATGGCAGAGAAAACGAAAGGAGTAAGACATTTCCAGCCCTTATGAATATTTAAAAACATGTGCTGCTGGTTCCTTTCTACTTTAGATCTGTACCATTTTCTTGACTTTGAAAGTGAAAATGAGAATGTTGCCTACCTTGGCTGATGGCAGCCCTGACCTTGGCCAGTGTTGGGAGGGCCTGCCCATTTCTGGGACAAAGGGATTAACTTGCTGATGAGAATCTGCGTTTCCCTTCATTATCATAATCACCATCTTATTGAGTAGTGTGTGTGTCATACTCTTTATAAACATTATTGCAAATCTTCAAAATCAAACCGTAAATAATATTTCATTATTAGCTCCATTGCATGGATTAGGAAATCGAAGCTCAGGGAGGTTTAGTGACTTAAACCACTGTCACACAGCTAAGAAATGGTAGAGCCTGTGCTTAAAATGTAAGGCCATCTGATACTAAAGCTTTCCTTACTAATATCCTCCAGAGTTTTAGAGAATAAGTTGTACCCATCACCACGATTTGGTGAAAAAAACTTTCCATGTAGGCTTCTTGATGACTACGTTTTTCATTCAGAAAATATTTGTAGAGCACTTACCATGTACCGGGCACTATGCTAATTAAATGTTGCTAATAAAAGGTCCCAGTAGAAACCATATGGTATTTGCCATGTAAATTTCCTTTTCTGCCTTACTCTTTCAGAAGTAGTCCTAAATAAGGACTACAATACAAGTCAGTTCCCAAATTGCATTGCATATTTGGGTTGTTCTGGACAATTGTTAACATGCCTTTGTGACAAAATATTTCCAGAGCAGATCAGGGCAAGTTCATGCTGTCCCCCAAAGGCCAGCCAGATCAAGAGTCAAGTTTGTAGCTAACTCCTGATGCTCTTGAGGACATGGTTGAACCAAAAATTATATCCTGTGTGTACAATTAAGGTTTGAATTTTGCAGTTGTGTTTGTAAAATGCATTGTATCTCCTGACTCTGGAAACCATTCTTCCACTCAGAGTGGGCATGCTCAGATTCTGTGTGAGAGATACTAGTTCTAGATTCTTTATTCATGTTGCGTGTTGGGTTCTGAACCCAATCCCCACATGCTGCATCATGTATTCCATCTAGAATTTTTAGCAAGCAGTCTGGAATGTGCCTGATCACAGGGTGCAGAGTCCATGTAGTGTAGGGGCATCAGTCTGGACAAAGCTATGAAGTGACTTCTGGATGACTGGGGCTGGGTCCCATCTAATCTCTCTCTTCATCAATGCAATGATTTTGCATAGGGAGTAAATTGATGCTGAAGTTAGTGGGATTATTGATATTCTTAGTGACAGAAATAGAAATCAATGAAGTGTGGTGTGATGGAAACAGAAAAACCTGGCTTTGGTTCTGGCTTCCCCATTTACTAGCTTTGAGGTCACTGAACCTCTCTCTGAGCCTCCTTTCTCTTCTGTCAAACATGAATAGTAATTACTACTGACACAAAACGGGTGTTCCATGAATAGTAGATACTATTTTTGTTAATTAATAACTATATATATTTATATACACACATATATGTGTATCTGTATATATATGTATATGTGTGTATATATATGTATATATACATATATATGTCTGTGTATATATATATAGTCTTGTCTATTAATGCGAATATATATAAATGACCCAGCAAAATCCAGTTGAAATACATGACACCCAGGTAAAATGGAAGTAGATTAGGTAGACAGGTGTGGCTAAAATTCTGTATATACCAAAGTCTGGGCTATGTAGGTTTTGTTGAAGATTGAATTCCAAGTGAGCAAAAACTGTCATTTCCATTTTGTAGCAAGTATTTATGAGTGCCTCCTATGTCCCTGGCATTGGGCACAGGAAGGTAGGAGCTTATCTATAGATGGTCCCTGATCTGATAAAACACTCCTTCACAAAAGAATTCAGGTGTCCCGGCAAGAGTAGGAGGACAGATTTTTTTCAGCTAAGAAGCAGCAAGGGACCAGGTCCAATGCTCAGGGGGCGGAAGCACCACAACAAGTGCTCCTCTGGGAGCAGTAGGAGAGGGTAAGGACCAGGATTTCAGTTTCAGACAGAAGAAGGGGGGAAGTTGGGTCTGTGGTGGGCCTGACAGGCAGGCAGTGTACAAACAATGTGTGTTGGTTGAACAAAGGCAAATTCTAGATTTCCAGGTAAATCCCTTAGTAAGATTTGGCTAAACTTGACCCTGGGGTTTGAACAGAGAGGCTGAGTAGTAGACGAGTTAAGTTTCAGGTCCAAATCCTGGCTCTGGTCCCACCGAATTCATGTCTTTGGGTGAATCACATAACCTCTCCGAGCCTCCCGTTTCCTCATCCCCAAGAGTGTAGCTAAAAATATGTTCTCTATGAAAAGCCTGGCATCTAAAAACTTGTTTGGTGTTGACAGTCACTACATTTAAATGCCCCTCCATTTCCTTCAGCACCCAAGACCGAGGATGCCAAAAGCCTTTGGAGGAAGTTTTGGACAATTTATGAGTAAACTGTCTTCCTGGTGGAAAAATGGCAGAGAGAAGAGACCGGGAGCTCTTTGCATTATCTATGCTATAGATTCGGTAGGAATCTATATTGATACTGTAGGTTCTATAGGTTCAAGTTCTCCATTTTTTTAAATTCACGTGTAATTCCTATACTGCAGCACTTAACAACCTTTTTAAAAGTGTACAATTCTGTGGGGTTTTTGTGTATTCGCAGGGTTGTGCAACCATCACCATTAATTCTAGATCCATTAGATTTTGAGTACAGTCTTTATTGTTAGTAAGGTAATTGGCCCTTATTTAAAAATAGACATTTTTTAACCTTCCAGAAGCATATATGGCAGAAAGCAAATGTTCTGTGAAAATGAGTAGGCCGTGTAGGTGGTTGGCACCAGACCCTTAACTTGGTCCCTCCAAGGTGCCCCGTCACCCAGCCTCAGCGTTGCATGCCCTCAATGGTGCAGAGACTTGCAGGGTTAGAGAAGACAGAGTGCCCCTCTACCACGGGAATGTCCCTTCCCCAGTTGGGGATGATGGCTGTCGGCTCACTGACGCGCCCTTTGGGAGCTCTCCTGATGGCAGCTTACCCACTCTGTGGGCCCTCCACCTCCTCTGCTCCTGCATCTACATCTGAGTGTCGGAACCTGGCCTGCTGGTCTCACCTTGCCGGGCCCAGTCCTGCTGCCTGATGTGACAGGGGGCAACACAGCTTGCCTCCCTTGTCCTAGTCTCTGACTAGCCTGCATGGAGCATGGCTGGCCCTGACCTCTGCTTATACAACCAAGCCTTGGCCTGGCTTTCCCTTTCTTTTTTTTTAAGATTTTATTTATTTATTTGACAGAGACACAGCAAGAGAGGGAACACAAGCAGGTGGAGTGGGAGAGGGAGAAGCAGGCTTCCCGCCGAGCAAGGAGCCCGATACGGGGCTCGATCCCAGGACCCTGGGATCATGACCTGAGCTGAAGGCAGACGCTTAATGACTGAGCCACCCAGGAGCCCCCTGGCTTTCCCTTTCTTGAGACACATTCAGTATGTAATTCCTCATTCCTCCCTGACCTGGAACCTGTCTTGGACCCAAGACTTAGAAAACTGTGGAATTTTTATGGCACAGCGTGGTGGTCTCTACAGCAAACATTCTAGACGTGTTCCTGGTCACTAACAGAGCAGGAGCCACAGACCATGTGATGCCATCATGCCTCAGCAGGGGAGGTGCCTTACCTCAGGGCAGGACTTTTGGCATAAGGGTCCTTGCCTCTCTCAGTTGTTGGCCCAGGGGAGAGTACATGAAGCACAGTGTTAACCTCAGAGCGATCTCTCAACAAAATGGGTTTATTCTTACCCTTAAACATTTGAAAGACTGAGAGGCTAGGCTAAGAAGTAATTGGATGCTGTGCATCTTGGCATGTGACATACCTTAGTCCTAGAAAAACAAAAAGAAGAACTCTTTCCCTCTTTTTAAACTTTTACATCTGGGGGGGCGGTTTACTTTCTTTTGATTTATCCATAAACCTCTTTCTCTCCTCATTTCTTTCTTCCCTCATTCATTCCTGCATTTCTATGAGAGTCTCATGGGCGGCTGGTGGCTCACAACTTGAGACTTCCCTCTGCAGCTGGCTCTGGCTGTTATGGTTCTCATTGAACTCCCTGGGGCAGTAGAGAGCCCTGTCTCCTGACCTTTTCTCTGTGATTAACTTCTCCTGCTACAGTGGTCTTAGCCATGGAGCCCTTCCTGATGTTTTCCAAGTATGTCTCCTTCCGGTAGACTGAGGAGGCACAAAAGGGCGGACCACTTCAGGCTTTGATGTTGACCTTTCCAGGTTTTCATCCAGGCCTTATCTTTGTAGCTCGTGTGTTCATTTAGGTTGGGTTCGGGGGCTCGGAGCTCTGGAAGGCATCTCCCCCAAGCCCCAAGGTTACCCCGGGAAGCCATAGGGCCCACACTGAGAAGGACACTGTACCCTGTCCCCTACCCCCCACGCTTCAGCTGCAGCGATAGACCTGTGTCGCATTAGCAAACCATCCCCAGTGCCCGACCCCGTGCACACCCCACTGCCCCACAGTTGGGAGCCCTGTATGCTGGCTCCCAACAGCACACATGGAAGCTGGGCAGTCTGTGCCTCCTCTCCCAATCTAGAATTGCTCCTGTCCTCTCATGGGTCCTCATCCCGGGCTATTGCTCATAAATCAGGGAGGGCCGGGTGGAAACCAGGCACAAAGTTAAATACTTTTTCCCCTAAGAAAACTGTGATTAACTCATGGCTTTTGTACCCCCTTCTGCTTTTCAAGCCGTATTTTCTGCCTCTCACCAGCTGTGACCTTTGTCGAGTCACTTAACCTGTTTGAGCCATAGATGCCTCTGTAAATTATGGAGCTCAGCCTTTCAAGACTGCTGCCACGATGAAATGAGGTCACCGCAGGTCCGCCCCGTAGCACCTTGTGTGTTTCCTTTACCTCAGTGCACACACAGACACTAACACGCTTATTTCATGTCTGCTGTTGGCTGTAAGCTCCGAATAGGCGGGGACCCGCGCGGTTTGCTGTGTCCTCTATCCCCGGCCCTTGGTGATGCCTGACACACAGTAATATTTGTCGGTTGCCTGACCAGCAGATGCAAGACACTGAGCACATAACAGATGTACCATAAGACGTTCATTTTCTCTTTCCCCTCCCCAGTTGCCTTTTTCAAATTCAAGCTCCTGAATGACTAGTTGATTTTTCTCTATGGACACCATGAAGCCTGTTATAATCCCGTTTCTCCCTGGAGTGCTCAGAGCCAAATTTGTGGCCCTCGCAGCAGGTGTGGAAGAAACCTCACAGCACACAGCTAGAGCACCAATTTCACCCCGGCTTGCGTTTCTTCCCTTTGCCCTATTTCTTTTCCTGCTCTTGTTACTGTATTAAATTGCTTTAAATCTTACTTAGAACAAAAAATATCCATTCATTTAAGCTAGTAAGGCAAACAGTTTTATTCTATGAAGTATCCACTTGCTGTTTGCTTTTTCAGTTACAATTGTCAAATAATTGTTGTTGTTGTTGTTTTCTTAAGGTAGCATAATGGTTAAGAGAATATTAAGCAAGAGTAGTATAAGAGACTTTGAAGTAGAAGGATTTGAGCGGGAATCACCATTAACTGTGACCATGGGCAGGTTTCTGGGAATCCTTTTTTTAATCTATAAAATGGATGGTATAAATAGGATTATTTGGGGATTAAATGAGATAAGGTGGCTAAAGCCTGCTGCACAGCCCTTGGTGTCTGGTGCGCACTCAGTATGTAGCAGCCCCGCTGTCGCTGTTCTTCCGTGCTCAGCACGTGGTCGCCTCTGCGAACGGGAGACCGTTCGGCTCTCCTGTGACTGACAGTCTAGGAGAACCATGCACATGTACATGTGCTTTATGCCAAACGGGCAACCCACACAAAAGCCTCTAAAAAGGGAGGTGTTCGCAACCACCGGGGTTACGTGAGAAGTGGCGCTCTGCTCTGATGGGCAGCAGAGGTTCAGTAGGACTTGAAGGAGGAGGGCTTGGGGCCCAGGGACACCGTCTGACGAAGGGCTCAGAGAGAAATTTAGGACAGGAGGATTCCTATGGTGAGGGGAGGCGGGGAGCTGGGTGCCTAGACATGACGTGACGGGGCCTGCGACTTGGCATAGCTGCTGACCAGCCCTCAGCAAGCAGAGTAGGGACGACCTCATCTCCTTTCCCTCCTCCTTCCACCAGCCGCGCAAAGGCTGGGCTTCCGGGAAACAGTCTGCTCGTTTTGTCTCAGCAGAATGGACTTGGGTTCTAGTCTGTTCTGCCATTGACGAGTTGTGTGACCTGCATGACCTTCATTTCTTCATCTGTACAGTGCTGGGAGCAGTCGTACCTGCCTCACACTGTTGTGGTGAGGGTCTGCTGAGAAAATGCCCGTTGAGCCCCTAGCCCGGGGCTGGCTCTTGGCAGGGGTGCAATAGACGGTGGCTGCTGGGCCCGACTCCCTGTGCACACCAGCCAGGATATCGGCCTGTCCGCCGTCCATCTGGTCACTCTCGGTGAGACCAGAGCTATGATGCTGAGTGCTCTCTGCCAAGACGTGCTGTGAGGTCTTTGTTGGTGCTTTTTCTCCCACCTCTTGTCTCCTTATTTCAGAGCAGAATCTACAAGGGACAAGCTGTGTTTACACTTTTGTTTCTTTTCCAAAAAAAAAAAGAAAGAAAAGCTCAAATGAAGAAGACTTCTTTCAGAGTTTTCTTTTCCTTTAAAAGTAGTGAACTGAGGGGCGCCTGGGTGGCTCAGATGGTTAAGCGTCTGCCTTCGGCTCAGGTCATGATCCCAGGGTTCTGGGATCGAGTCCCGCATCGGGCTCCCTGCTAGGCGGGGAGCCTCCTTCTCCCTCTGCTTCTGCCTCTCTCTCTCTCTCTCTCTCTGACTTTCATGAATAAATAAATAAAACATTTAAAAAAAAAAAAAGTAGTGAACTGAGGAAAGACTTACGGGCTCCCCTTGGCCAGTCGGGATATGTGATTAAGGAGGTGCATGCCTCTGAGAGGTGGACTGGGTACTGCAGCGTGTGAACTGTAATGCTGACTGTGCATTTTTATGGGGGAAAGAAAAGCAACACAGTGGACCTTCCAAGTCCCTGGGCAGCTCTTAGCTAATTCCTTACTGGGGTCAAAGAGGTGTTGCTCACCTGGGGTGGGGGCCCTCCCACCTCTCCGCAGGTCATCCCCCGCCCCTCCCCCTTTGTCCTGGGAAGCTGTATTTTATGTATTTGAGCAGCCAGTGTTCTTTTATTTCACCTGACTCTTTTCCCATTAGTAGCCACTCACCTCAGGGGAACATAATTAAGAGGGCTCTAGTTGTCTGGGGAAAGGAATTAAACAAATTGTGAATGTGCAGTAATAATGAACGGGGCTGCAAGACCCTTAATAAGTCTGCAGGAGCCACATTCATGCTGGGAGTGAGCTCGTGCATAGAACTTACCTGTAAGAAAGTTCTCTACGTCGCAGGCCTGAGTTCATAGGATTGGGTGAGTAGCCCCCTTGGTGTACCAGCACGTCTTTTGGCTTAAGTACTGAGCATGTGCTGTGGGACAGCCTGGGCATGGCCATCCGACAGCCCTGGGTTTGAATTACAGCTTCCCTATACTAGCTGTGTGACCTTGGGCAACTTACTTCACCTTTCTGAGCCTGTTTCCCAGTCTGAAAATGTGGATAATAGCACTACCTTGGAGAGTTATCTTGAGGATTCTGTGTAAATAATGCATAAAAGCAGCTGGGTTATAGTAGCTCAATAAATATTATAATGTTCCTTTTCCCCTTAATAGGATTCATATTAAACATACCTTTCAGGTCAAGGTCCTTATATTGTCACTGCCTTGACACCAGCAACAGACGTTCTTTCCTTCGCAGGGAAGAAGGAAGAAAGAGTAGTTTCTGCTCTTCCAGAATGTAACTGATGAAGTCAGATAGTGCAGTAGTTCCCGAGAACGAAGGCCTAATAGAGATCCACGCTGTTCCGCTGTTCAGAGATGCACGATGGCATCCCACAGTTGCAGCCAGCCACAGGGCAGCTGTGACACGGTTGTCGTGGCCTGCCTGTGTGTGAACTTGGTCAGAGCTGTTAATATGACCACCGCTTTAATTATGTGCACTCTTGGTTCCACACATGTTGTGTCTAATTGCCATTTACAATGTCTCCAAAATCGCACTCGGAATCGGCTTTGAGATGCAAAGTCACTGCGAATACTGAAAGGCACCCAGGGCAAAGCACGGTGTTCATTTGCTATTAGTCAAACAGATATTTGCATTGCTGTGTTCTTGAGAAGCAACAAGCAAGTTCTTTGGGGGACCTAATAAAGGACGGTAGCTTCTAGATGAAGTTGGATTATGTCTTGTTACTGAGATACCCTTGGGAAAACATGCACACTGATGACTGAATCAAAATGATGCAGGGTGGTCGGACTCCGAATGTTGAAGGAGTGTTTTAGGAATCGCTTAAACAAACGTATTTTGCTGTATTTTCCTTTTAAGGTGAGCGATCAAGAGTGATAGGTGGTTTTTAAATTTTGTCATTGTAAGTGGTGAGGAAGTAACAAATTACAGTTTACTTGTGGTCTTTTGCATCCTTGGTGGTATATAAAACCAAGAGTAAAGGTTGCCGTCCGAAGAAAGTGTCAAGCAGCCTACTGAGCTCAGCGAATAGAAGGGTGATGAGAGTGTGCTTGGTGTCAGCAGGACATGTGCCTGATGATGCCCAGCAAGCACCTCACACTCATAAGGGAGTCTCGACTGTCCTCACCAGGGCTTTGCCAGGTATCCCTCAGAACCAGGGCAGGAACAAGAAATCATTCTTCGGGTGCTAAGCAAATGGGTCCAGTGGGACCAGCCATGTCAGGGCCTTAGAGAGAACCCATCTGGGCATGAGAAGTTACTGAGCCTACCCTGTGCTACTCCCGTAACAGGCACTTCATGGGTTATCTCCAACCCTTGCAACCGTCCTGGAAGATTTCCAGTGGGGCAGGTCCTGCCCTTTTAGGAAGCACTTTGCCAAAAAATAACAAAAGGTGTAAAAAAAAAAAAAACAAAACAAAACAAAACCAATAGCACACACACACACACACAGACACACACACACACCAGCCCTGCCTTTTTAGGAAGCACTTTGCCAAAAAATAACAAGGTGTAAAAAAAAAAAACCAAACACACACACACACACACACACACACACACACACACACACACACACACACACACACACACACACACACACACACAGCCCTGCCTCTTGATTTAGTAATTCCATGATTGGGAATTCATGCCCATGAAGTTGTTCATTTTCATTACTGCATGACTTATAGTGAAAAGTCGGAAGCGACTTAATATCTAACTCTGGAAATAGGGTGCAGTAAATTAAGGCATATCCACAGCTGGTGGAATGTTACACAGTCTCTAATCACAAAGATTGTAGTCTAATATGGGAGACGTTAACGTGGCCAATGAGAAAACAATAAAATATGTATGCACTCTATAATTTCGAAGATATAAATATGTTTGTTAATGTGGGCCAATACTGGATAAGAAAAGTGTGAAAATAAAAAGTAGCATTAAGGTGATGTGATCCCCCTCCCCCAAATTTCTCTTTACAATAAAAAGCCAAAGAAAAGAGGTTTCCAAAGAAAGTGAGTCAGTAGCTACAATAACTTTGAGGTTTACTGAGAATAGAAATTTTCAGAACACACCTAGAATTACCCGGTTACATATTTGCTACATTGAGATGTTAAGGAGACTCTGGGTTTCCTTTTTCCCCCCATTTTCCTCTCCCCACTTGGAATTTGTAATTAGTATCTTTGCAGAGCAAAATGCAGTCAATTCAGGGAAGTATTTGAGGCTTTGTAAGCAAATGATGACAGTGTAAAAGGTATTTGTCTAAATTTGCATTTATACAAAACATGGAGCTGCTGTGATTTCAGAGTAAATGTGCTTTCAATATTTTCTAAATACAGAGCTGTTGCAGCCCTAACAGTACTTGGCTAAGAAATTGCACGTCTATGATAGGCCATAATTACTCTTTGGGAAATTATTGGGCTTAAAAAAAATGCCTACCTAATGATACCTGAAGGGTGAGTCCCACTTTGTCCCATTTTGCATCTGTAGTCACTTCTGCAAGACTCCTTTTCCTCTCTTTCAGAGTATCACTGATTTTAATTGCAGGACAAAAGGGCATGGCATTAAAACCTACATATTTAAAATTCTAGAAAACATTTCTTTTTCGGGTAAGAGCCTTTAGTTATACAGAGACTTTTGCAGTATTTATTTTCACGTCTTTCTCACACTTGTTTGAACGGTCTTTTTCTGTACATTAACTCATTTGCTGGAATTTCAGTTCTGAAATTCTAATTAAAACTCCACATCCTTTGTCATTTGCATGATTAAACGTAGGAGCTGGAAAAGTTGATGAGATTTGGTTAAATATTATGGATTGGAGTTTTTCTCCCTTCTCTGTGTTAGGCTGTGCTTCTGGACAAATTAATAAGTGGCCATTTTTCTGGAATTCTGCACTCTTCCTGCTTCCTTTCATTACATTAGGCAAGGTTCCACTAGATGAGACATTTGCAGTCTTAAGACTTCCTGCCAGGGTTCAGACTTTGTATTTTTGACATTGAAGCTGTCGTGTTCCTGAAGCTACTTAATTAGAAACACATTCATTTCAGTGTACACTGGAAAAAGCTTGGACAGCAGAGCCCGGCACACTGGGAAGTTTGAGCATTTGTTTGGCTGGCAGCTAAACTAATGGTTTACAGTTTAAGCGAAAAAAATATCATAGGGCATTTCCTTGCCCCTAGAAGCGAAGAGAAGCTGAATGTGCACAGCAGATACCTTTTTTTAAAAAAGGAGAGAGGAAGAAGAAGAAAGCAAAGACAAGACAACTCCACTTTCACTGCAGTTGTGTGTATAATTCTTTCTTTGGCTATTATCAAATACAAAAGTCTTCTAGAAGAATAGTTCCCGAACTGTGCTGCTAATATTCAAGTCTGTTTTACAGGCTCCCAAGATATGTTACTGCTGAGATCTGTAGTAAGGAGGACATTTTATATTCTGGGAAAGGATTTTTGCTTGAAGAATTTTATTTGTTGAATGGTGATGAGGGAATTGTGCCCTCTCTTATTTTTAAATGTTTGAGCAATTTTAAAATGCACATCTGACGTTTAAAAACCTTCATTCCCTACCCACTGCTTTCAGGATAAAGCCTAAACTCCTTAGTATTCAAGTGAAAGCACACCTCTGTGTTCTCACTTCTTACCCCTCTGGTTCCCCCCACCCTGTTCCCAAGAAAAGCCATCCTTGCAGATCCGCTTGCAGTCTCCTGGCTGCCCCAGAGGAAAGGTGCCTGGTCACCTTGATCAGAGCCAGGTATCTTTGCTCTAGGCTCACAGAATAACTCTTGCACCTTTCATAGGATGTGTTACATACTGGAGAGACCTGGGGAAAAGGTGCCTGCTCGCTCTCTTCCTCCTACTTCTTGACCTCTCTCCCCTACTGTCCCATTGATGGGAGGTGGGCCCAGGGATTTTAGGTTCAGTGTTATGAAGTCCTCATGGCCCAGAAGAAGAAACTTCAGAGTCCTCCCAGGTTTGCTGCTTCCTTTGTTTTATGGCTTTAGAGGAGGGATTTAAGCTCTCTGGGGCTGTTCTCTCCTCTGTAAAATGGGGATAACGCCTACCTTATGCCATTGTTGTGTGGATTAGGAAAGATGAATTTGAATTTCCTCATATAATGCTTAGCCCATTTATTGGTAAGTAGCATCATAAATGATAATGTGTGTGAGCGCACACACACACACACACACACACACACACACACACACTCCTGAAACTAAAGGAAATCAGTCCATAATGCCCAGGTTTTAAGAGCTTTGGAGTTGGGTTCTCTACTCCTGCTCAGTCACTGACTTAGGGAACCATTGCCCTCCCTGTGAATGAAGCAGTTGAAAGGGGCTTTGTGAACTGGGGTGTCATTGGATGGCATGTGTGCCCTTGGTGGGGGAAGGCTTGCTCGAAGTTCCTCACGTACTTAGGCCAGTCAGAATGGACAGTTAGATCACATCTCTGGATGGCAGAAGGAAACAGCAAATAAAACAATCATTTTTCGCCGAAACGCATCATGCCTTCCATTCAACCTTGTTAACTGCTTTTTCTGTCGTAATTGTGGCAATAACAGTTTCCTTTTGTGCCAGGAACTGTACTAATCATTTGACGTGTATTCTCTCTTGTTCTGATCATGAGCTGCCAATTTGATTCCAGTATCCCATTTTAAAGATAAGGCAACTGAGGCTGTGTAGTCACAGAGCTGCTCCTGAGGGATTAACGCCAAGGTCGGTGCTCTTCCCACCACCCATGCTGCTTCTCAGGCTGCCCACATTTTGAAATTCTCCGGAAGTTTCTAGGCTTGGGAACAAAATGTCACATTTAGGATTTTTGTTGTGAAAGGAAATGTAACTGTGCATACGTTTATTAAAACAGTTTTTCTCCAAATAGTGAACCATCTGTAATTTTCTGTCGGAAGCAACAGACATTAAAGCAGCTGTGTGTCTCTGTTTCTCTTCACAGTGCTCCCATGCCCTACCTCATAGGAATCCATTTAAGTTTAATGGAGGTAAGTTGGCGCCTTTCCTCCCCAGATCTCTCTACTTGCAGCTTTGTTTTGCTATGTGGCAGTGGAAAAGACACAGTCTCTGGATTCACAGCTCTGCACATGGGAGCATGTCGAAGCAACACCTCATATGCAGCCCCCTCCCAGGTGCACAGAGCTGAGCGTTCAGCGGAGACTCTTTCCACTGGGCTCTGGTTTCCAGTGTTTTTCCACTTTGCTTGGAGATTGTCAATTTTCATGGGTGAGGGAGTGAGGTTCAAAGAGGCAGGAGGAAGGGGTTCTTTAAGGGTTTGAATGAGGGAAGGGAAATTGCTTGCTTTTCAAAATGATGTTTATTCTAAATCACTGTAACAGTATTATGTTTTCATTGTAGAGCATGTGGTATAAGGAAGTACAAAGAAGAAAGTTAAAATTATCCACAATACCATTATTTCCAGATTCAACTACTGTTAGCATTTCATTATTCTTCCTCCTAGTCTATATTCTGTGAATATATATTTTGTATGAATGTGCATAACTGGTTGTGTGTGTGTGTGTATAATTTTATGTCTGTTTCACTTAACATTATGGCATGGGGATGTCTACATGTTTTTAATCTACTCTCAGTAATAATAATTTTTAATTTGTTGCCTGTGAGCCCACTGTTTGGATATACCACAACTTAACCATTTTCCTATTATTGTTGGACACTTAGGTTGTTTATCCTTTTCCGCTATTATAAATAGCATTTCAGTGAACATCTTTATGCATAAGGCTTTATCTGCATTTTGACTTATTTCCTTAGCACAGAACCCCCAAAGTAGAAATGCTTGGTCAAAGCTATGAATCTGGTGCCAGATTGCTTTCTGCATGGCTGTACCAATTAGATAGCAGTTCTTTTAAAGGACTTTTCTGTGCTTTTGTAAGTGCCATTGGTTCGTAGACATGAACCTTAAGCTTTTCCCTCCTCAAGAGAGAGTTTAAATTTGTACTAGAGCAAA
This sequence comes from Halichoerus grypus, assembly GCF_964656455.1. NCBI lineage: Eukaryota > Metazoa > Chordata > Mammalia > Carnivora > Phocidae > Halichoerus > Halichoerus grypus. The sequence goes on along the minus strand of NC_135725.1, from coordinate 82,929,159 downwards.
ACGGGGTGGGAGGTGGGGGCTTGCCTGTTTTGCACAGGAGATACGCTCTCAGAGGGAAAATCTAGAGCCATGTCCGTCTGTGATGATGCTTTGCATGTCTTAAAGGAAGTGCTACTTCTCTTCTTCTGTTCCCTTCATTTCACGTCGACGAGGACCACCTGCTTCTTCACTAACTGTTGCACGCTGTGCTATTGTGCTTACGAAAATGAAACAAGTTGGTTATCGAAAAACCTGTTTGTTTGACATTGAGAATCTTGATCAAAATAGACCACAGAAATCTGCTCAAATTTCTAATTTGACAGGACGGCCATGTGGCTCCTACATTCTGTTAACAGTTCCTCCTTGTCATCACCCAGCCCTGAGCACATACAGTACACAGTTTATGGACTATCTTGGATGGTGTATTTAGATCAGATTGAAGAGATTTCTTCTGTGTTTTACCTTTGTTTGTCAAGTTTAGGGGTGTATTCAAAGCTCCTGTGTGAAAAATTGGAAGCGAATCCTTTCTCGTTGACCTTTCATGCCTGTTCTTGCAGAGTTTGAAACACGAATCTAAAGACCATTTGGTCTATCAGAGTCCACAGCTCTTTCCTGCCCCTCCTCCTGCCTTCCAGACTGTTCCAGCACGGGCTTTTTCAGACTCCTTTTCATGTGTCTTTACCTTCAGCATTGTCCACGTTTCTAGTCTTAGCTTGCTTTTCTTCTCCACATGCCCTCTAGTCTTCTCGAGTAAGGCTTTTTGCTTCAGCTACCAAGGTAATGTCAGTGACTCTCGGCTGTGATTCTAACACTGGCATCCCTTTCTGGGGACTTCAGATGCAAAGTTTCAAGTGCCAGTTGACTGTCCCCTAATGTCCTACAGATGGCTCAAACTCAGACTTCCCCAAACAATGCATTACACGCACACACGCATGCACGCACGCACGGCCTCCCGGTGCTCCCCATCCCTGTGAGTGGCACCGCTGCCTGAGAAGGCACCAAGGTGGGACATGCGGAGCATGGCTGAGGGCTCCTCTTCTTCAGTTCTTTCTCTCTAAGTAGCCACCGCGTCTCTGACTGGACTCTCACCCTGTTCCTTCCTCACTGCCTTCATTGACCTTTTTTCTTTGCTCTCTTGGATTCTTATGAAGCCTTCCTCATTCATTTGATAAGCAAAATGCAGGCCTCCGTGTTCCAGACATTTGCTAGGCTGTGGAGGGATGAAGATGGAGATGAAATTCAGAGCACAGTCCCGACATCTGGAGGAGAGCCTTCCGCCTCGTCCCTGTACCTCTACGGCCCACCTCTCTGCCCTCCCCACATCTGCTCAGTCTCCGCCGCTGTCGTGCCTCATGTCCCCTCACTGTCCCTTGCTAGCCAGTGCTCTCAGTGATCCCTAAACACACACGCCCCCCCCCAACACCCCCGTGGCTAAGCCTGCCGTTCTCCAGTTCTTCCCAAAAGTCCCCCAGTTGTCATCTTTCACTTCCTGTACCTCTTGCTCTGGATGATAGCTGTCTGCTTCTCTGTCCTCTCTGTCATCCCTAGGAGTATGAGTTCTTTGAGAACAAAGACTGTGCTTCGTTCTTGTGGTGTCCTCAGCACTCAGCAGGACGCCGAGCAGGTGCTTTCTGAAAAGGACTGAGTGCCTGCTTGGAAAACTGGAATTCGGAACACATTTAGAGCCTCCAATAGGCATCACAATTTCCAGGGAACCCAGCACTATAATTTTACTTAAAGATGGAGTAAATTTTTGACTTTTTATATGATTATAAGGCATTTTTTAAAAGGCCTTTGGTAGTAAAACATGCAGTGCAAAATATACATAAATTTTGAAGCTAAAATTTGAGACAGTTTTGCGTTTAGGTAAATGGGTGCAAGTCTACTCTCCTCAGCCTTTGAAGGGCTTTAAGTGAGAAGGTTCAGGAAGCACCAGTCAAGATAAATCTTAGACCTGTTTGAACTTGGGGAGGGGTTTGCCATGCTGAACTCCTGTGTGGTCAGCACTAAAACAGAAATAGTTGTCGCCCCATTCTTGAGGCCAGCCAAGCCACTTTCCAGACAAAGTCGTCTTTCCTGGGTGTGTTGGGCAGCCATGAACTACCCAATCATGGGATTGGGTCTATCTCCTCGTGTGGGTTTCAGCTCAGACTCCAAGTGCTCTAGTCATTCCTTTTGATTGGGTTTATCTGGTTCTATTATACCCTTCAAGGGAGAGAAATGCTTTCCTGAGATTTCTTCCAGGAACTATGGGCTGTAATGCTCGGGGAGGAGCTCGTACCTGGGGCCAAAGGAAAGCTCTTTAAGGAGGGAGCTCGGGAAGGCCCATCTCATCTCGCACACTAGTTTTCTTACTGGCAATTCAGCAAAAAGCTTATTTTTGACTGTCTTGTTATTTTTTCTTGAAAGCTATAGGCACCTTATTATGCCTTTGCATATGTGCCAGAATTTTTTAAACTTCAAATGAATGTGGCAGATGTTCATAAAAGTTTAGAAAAAGCTACCATAGGAAGACTTTTTAACCATTTTTATGACACTCAAATTTGTTGCACAAAAGGAAATATAAATTATAACCTAGTGTTCTCATTTGAAAAAAGTTATTTTGGGGAAAGACCTCATTCTGGTCTTCCTGCTCTACCAGGATGCCCTTGCTGTGTGTTAAATGGTAACCTCGTCCCCTTAAAGAGTCCTCCTTCCTTCTAAAGTGACAAGTTTATAGTTGATCGTGATTCTTACCCCTCCTTCTGCCTTTTTATATTCTTTCTCTCATTTAAGCAAACATTAATTTGAGGCTAGTGGTAAGTTAGCAGGATAGCCAAGGCTATTGGCATAGACCTAGTTTCTTCTTGGAGAGAATGATCTTGTTAGCTGGCAGCTAGGAAGTACCGAAACGTGGCCAGATTACACAGTGGCTGTTTCCTTTCATTCTTTCAACCTCAGTTCAGTTCAGGAGACGTTTCTGCCGCCCCTCTTCTGCGCCATGGCTGGTAGCAGGTGCCAGGTCACATCTGGTCGATGGTGCTTCTCCTGTTTGATAAATGAAGACTGTCCTTTCCAAGCCTCACAAACAATGCTTTGTGGCCAGGCCTCAGAGCGACATGAGGGATGGATGCAGGATATCATGTATGTATCAGTCCTGGTGGCAGAATGCTCAGGGAGGAGGCAAGGAAGTATAGTGGTGAGAACGTGGGCTCTGGGTGCTGGCTCCCCTCCTTCCTGCTTATGCGATCTTGGGAACCGTAATTGACCTCTTAACCTCTGTTGTCTTATGTATCAAGTGAGGGCAATGGCCATCTCTCCCTTAAAGGACCGTTGGGGGATCCAGTGAGGTCATGCTTATTGGGTGCCTCGCACAGTGCCTGGCACATAGAGTTCAACAGAGATCAACAACCATTGCTGTTTTTATTTCCTCAGTGGCCTTAAAGCCATTTACATTGATAAGCTGATGGCTTTGAATTCTGTTTCAGAGACACTTAGGTTACCAGGCTCATCATCCTCATCACCTGGGGGAAGGAGAATGTCAACAAAACTGGTTTGTGCTCGCCCTGTTGTCTCCTGGTTTGCAGTGCCAGAGACTATGTCAGGGATGGGAGCAGCACTTTTGTAGAATTTGAACGTACTGTCAGTCCCCTGCTGGACCGCTCCCCTGCTGTAGGAATTTCGGGCATGATACTTTGTCTCTCTGTATCTTAATTTCTTCATTTGGAATAGTCGTTAGTATCCATCTTTTAGGATTGTGGTAAGGATTAAATAAGGGAGTCCTGTATGTGCCCAGCATGTCCCAGGGCCTGGCCTGTGGTAGGATGCAGTCTACATCCCCTTCTACAGGAATGTTTCGAGATCCTTCTGCGTACCCAGGCACTGCATCATGCGAGGAGTTCTGTATGAAATGGTGAATGTCACATAATCCCTGCCTTCACAGGGTTTTGTCTGGAGCAGACAAGTGGAAAGTAAGTGCAGTGAATTTGGGATGCCATGGGTCTGGTAGGGCAGACACCGCATCTAGCCTTGAGGGGCGTGCTTCCGAGAGGAAGGGACTACCTAAACTGAAACCAGGGAAACTGGGAACGGCATCGGCAAAGACTTAAAATGAACACGATGGAGTTTTCCAGAAAGTATGAGTAGTTCAGTATCGGACAGGAGCACAGAGCTGAAGGGAGAGAGGAGAGCTGAGGTAGGCAGGCAAGGGCCAGGCCATCCAGGGCCTTGTAAGCCTTGTTAAAGAGTTTGAACTTTATAGGGCAATGGAGAGCCATTGAAGTGTGTAAATAGGGGAGGGACATGGTCAGGCCTTCTCCTTCTGGGCCATTAGAAACACAGTCCTTCCATATAAAATGCTTGGAAACTGCTTAACCATGTTAATAAAGTAAATTGATATTTATAAAGATCAAGGTAATTCTTTAGTAAATTACACACCACGACCATATATATAAAATTCAGATGTGTTAGCATCCCAACCCAAGCTTCCGATTGGCCCCTTGCTACCACGCTGCGGCGGAGGTGTTTGTGCTGATGACTTTCTTCAGGGGTTTAAGCACCACTTTTACTAGATTTTGTCTTTTCCTCCCTGTTTCCGAGTACTTTTTTATGAATTAGATATTCTTTCTACAGCCCAGTTTGAGGACATAAATTTAGATTGTATACTAAGTGATAGTTCAGGCGGTAAGAACAGGGGGAGTGAGACCCAGAAACCAGGCTCACAGGCCCCTAGCCACCTCTCCCATCACACTGCAATGTCAGGAGGCATGTGATAGGTACATGAGGGCACAAGGCCAAGGTCACAGCATTCCTCTCTCTTTCTCTCCGTCCTTTACCTGGGGAGGCTTGGCGGGAGCGTCTAGGCGCCTGATTTTGCAGATGCACCAGATGCTTGGCACAGCACTGGGCCACCACATCCAGGGACCAAGTTAGAGCTCTTTTTGGTCTGTGGGAGCCAGAGGCAGCATTTGCATCTGCAGTGGGGCTCCTGGTGTAACTGGCGGGCTCCCACACAAAAATCACAGCATTTACTTATTTACAGAAAAGAAAAATAACCTTTCTTTTTTTCCTATGCATCTCAAAGAACCCGAATTTCTGTCAAATGAGTTGGCACAATTTTAACTCGTTTTTTCTTTTCATTTTTCCCTCGGCATAGAAAGTCTTTAATCCTTTGTTCGCCTTTTTTTTATATATACATAAATTAATTTTTACACCGTTTCATAGTGAGTGGAGAAGAGTGTTTCCTGTTTACCATTGTGCCATTTTGCTTCTTCACAGGCCTCCACAGGTAGACGGTAATAAGATATAGTTCACACTTGTTGATGCTGAGATAGATGCAAAACTCTGAGCCATGATTATATTCAGATGTAAGTGGTGGCTTACATATGTATCTGCACAGGAATTGAGAAATTCCTTGTGAGATTTATTTGTTAGTGCTAAATAATCCTATTCTTGCTTTATAAGAAGGTGATACTTGCATGAAAAACTCCACCTGGCAGTTTTAGTCACAGGCTCACGGGGAGAGCTTTGGCAAGAAGGGGAAGGGGTTGGGACATCTTCTGAATCCTTGCTCAGCACAAGACACCGTGCCAAGTACTTTACCCGTTTTCACTTTCGAGCATTCCTCCGGATCTCCCTGCCAGGCAGGGGGTATCCATATTTGCCAATGGGGAAGCTGAGGCTCAGGGAAAGTAATTTCTATCCAGTCCCTCTGCTACGGTGGGTTTGTGAGGACCCAGAGCCTCTGCTCTGTGCACCTCTCCTCGGGCTGTGTGGATCATGCCTGGCCCTGTCCCTGTGCTGGGCAGAGGCCCCAGCTTTGCATGAGCTTTTCCTTCTCGGGGCGGCCCCCATGCCATGCACTGGGGATTGTGGTGAGGGGATGGGAGAGACGCATCTGGCAGCCTCACATGCCTCCAGAGAAGAGATCTGAGTACACTTGTATCTGGGGCCGGGTTACTTAGCCTCTCCACGACTTCATTCTCTCCACAGTAAAATTAAGTTTATATTACCTGTCTCAAGGAGTTGTGAGATTTTAGTTGATAAAGTGGATGTGAAGAGCTTTTTAAAAACACTATATCAAGCATTATTCTTTGCAGTGAGGCGTGAAGTTTAGATCACTTGCTGGCACTTGCTTTATCATATAAAGAAAAAAGTAGTTGGACAGTAACTTGGTTTTGCAGGAATTTCCTCAGCATACTATTTGTTATCATGCAGAACATCACATGTGAGTCTCTGTCACATGCGCAGCATTCAGAGTGACAGTTCGGCAGCTCTGTTCAACTTAGGGCCTGAAGGAGCTCCTGCATTTCGCCTGTTGGGTTTCCCCTGGAAGCGCTCTCCTCTTCCCGTGGCATCTACTTTTAAAATGAGTGTGATTCTTAAATGTCACTTATCCTAATGTTGGAATTAGTTAATATAAAACAATTTAAAGCTCTAGTAGTAATTTATGTAATCAAAGGGAACAAGTACTTCTGGCTGATTTAAGTATCTCTTGCAGTCAGTACATTTTCAGTCTAATTTGTTGTGACTGAAATGTTCTCTTGTGAGATGAGATAAGCCTCTGTTATAGATTAGAAAAACTGAGTAATTTATGAGGGAGAATCCCAGTAGAAAATGTGAAACCATCATTGATGCTCTTGTTTGCCAATTTTCCTATCATCACTTAGCCAGTCATTATATGTAAGTTCCGCTTAGCAATGTGAAAATTGACTTCAAAGAAAATTTAGTTTATAAACTGTTACTAAGAGAAGCTTGAACTAATCAAAATCCTGTCAGATTAAGAAAAGGAGCGGCACGTGGGGAGGCTGTGTAGCAGAGTGGAAAGGACTCCTGGGCTCTACAGTTAGGTGCCCTGGATTCAAGTTCTAGCCCAAGCTAACGTCTAGTGCAAGTCAAGGTAACTTTAAACAAGCTCCTTTGTTGAACCAAGAGGTCAGTCTTTTTCTGGGGGGGGGGGGGCGGGTATTATTACTGCATCACGTAGTTAGACTACTCTGTACAAAGAATTATTGTGTTGTCTTCTTAAGAGATGCCTGTTCAAGGGGCGCCTGGGTGGCTCAGTCGATTAAGCGTCTGACTCCTGATTTTGGTTTCATGGTCTCGGGGGCCTGGGATCGAGCTCCGCGCTCAGCGGGGAGTCTGCTTGAGGATTCTCTCTCTCTCTCTCTCTCCCTCTGCCCCTCCCTGCCCCCTGCTCACATGCTCTCACTCCCTCTCTAAAATAAATAAATAAATCCATTTTTTAAAAAGAGAGAGATGCCTATTGGAAATACTTAATGATATCAACCACTGAATGAAGGTCTACCGGTATACATGGCCCTTGAGCCATATCATTTCTAATTGTCACTCTGTGAGGGGAGTGTGGATTTTGCAGAGAGGATTTTATGGTTTCTCTTTGAGCCTCAGACACCTTGCTTTTAAATGGGTAGATTCCCCACTTCATAGGAGTTTTTAATGAGGAGTAAATGAGGGAATTGGTACCTGACACATGGTAGGTGCCAAATAAATGGAAGCGACTATACATATGTCAATATTATATAGTTAAAAGGCATCTACCTAAGATTGACTTTCCCCTCTTTCTCAGCCTCCTTTTGTATTTTTTAGTGAGTGACTTTTTCTAAATTGACATTAACTCAAAGGCACTTTTAACCCAGCACAGCCACATGGGACTGGTGACTTCTTTTCATAAAGTCCTGGCAAGTGATTAGGGGTGGGGCCGTTGTGGGAGCCCAGAGACCAGCGTGTGATGATTGAAGAGCCGTACCCTTGGCCTAGGCAGATCCTACTTGGAATCCGGGCACATGTGGTTTTGTTTAACACCATGCTCCGCAGACTCATGGTCCGGGTTTGTGACCATCAGACATTTGTTGTTGATAGGTGAGGTCACCACAGTAGGGGTGTTTGTCAACCAAATTAAACTTCCTCTTAATGACCTAAAATAATTGATTCGGAAGGCCTTTAAATGGGCCACAGCAATGTGTAAGCAGGCTGAAATCTGGTATTTTCTGCACAGATTATTGCGTGTTATTGTTTTGCTTCTTGGGGGGAAGATATGGATGGACCATGGGCTTTTAGGGCAGGCAGTGAGCCGAAGTTTGAATCCCAGCCCCACCATTTGTCTGCGTGGGATGTGGGCTAGTCCCCGAACTCCTGTGCACGCGTGCCTTACCATCTGTGAAATGGGGCACCTGCCTTAAAACGATGACAGTTAGAAATAATGTGACTAAAATTCCACGCACATTAGTTGACCCTCACTCAGTGATAGAGATTATTGTTAATAAAGTATTTCCAGTGGGCGTCTCTGAAGAAGATAGCTTAGTAATAATTTTGTACAAAGTGGTCAAACTCTGATGTAGTAACGTACCTTTTTTTTTCCCCTGCTAAACTGATTTCTCCATAAACTGCTTTCTGTACTAAACTTAAACGCCCATAGAGAAAAGTGTGACTAAAATTGGAGTCTGTAAACCTCTCTTTACATATTGTTTGATTCTCAGCTGATTTCAAAATGAATTTAAAGTTGAGTATTTAAGATCTATGCCATGTAGGCTACAAGAGAAGTGAGTTTTTTATTTGCCTTTGGATTCAGACATTAATGACCTGAGCTTTGGCCTTTGCAGGTAGAGTGGGGCCACCATATTATGTTTGTTAGAAATAAAGGCATGGCTCAGGGCTTTTCCTAAGTTTGATCAACAGTGGCACTAAAGTTTGCTTTTGTGTTTGGAAGTTATCAGTATCCCACAGAGTGGTTTATGTGTCCTGCCTAAAATCCTTCCCTTCATAAACCCAAATATCTGACAAAAATCTAAGAGCTGCAGGCTGGGGCTGCCTAGGGTTCTGGACATGTCTTTAACCAAATATAATATATGTTAAACCTTGGCATCAATTGTTTTGAATGATTTACTGGTAATAAATTTATATCCTGCCTCTTCAGCATTTTATTGCATATATTTTGTACTGACCGAATGGGTTAAATTATGAAGCTTGATAAGTACATATGCACATTACCCATCCCTAGCTTTAAAAGAAAAAAAAAGAGGAAGAAAAAGATAGCTATGAGTTTGGAAGTCATCCCAATTTTTAAAAATAAGAGAATTTGGACATTTTGGCATATGGGGCTTTTTAAATGAAATTTCATGGAACTGAAAACAGTCAATTTTAGGTTTCCAAAAATTGTTTTGATTTTCATTGGTATAAATTTGCTGCACATGGTTTTAGGGAAGTTCTGAGAGATGCATTTGGGACTTCGGGGTTGATTTTTTTTTTTTTCCTGAGATTTGTGATTTATTTTTAAAAGGTGATTTTTTTTTTCCCCCAACTCAAAGTATAAATCGGAGGAGACAGAGTTCCATTTCTAGGACAGCTTTTTTGTAATGACATCGTTAAACATTGCCAAACAACTGGACTTGGGGGCTGAATTATTGAGCATCATTTCGGCACCATTTGGACAGTACACGGCAGACACCTCTTCGCCCATCTCGGAGTTAGAATCTCGGGGCCAAGTGATTTGGGCCGTTCCATTAGCAGCAGCTGCTGGTGATAAGCACTGTGAGAGTCACCTGTGTAGGGTCAGGCTTATTGCACATCAAGGTTCGGCAGTGTCGGAAGAGAGGGAAGATGCCCAGGAGGGGGCTCCAGGCCACCTGCTGTGTGAGGATCAAAGGGTTGAAAGGTCAGAGGGCGCAGCTCCCTTAACCATATCTGTCTGTGCAATAGCTATTTCAGATTGTAAATCTTGGCGATTTCATTAAGTCCTCCTGGCTGCTACTGGGGCATTGAAATAATAAAATTTTATATCTGTTGCCTTTCCTGCCTCTGGCAGCCAGGCTGATACATTCTCTGCAAAATGGGGCGTCTTTATGAAAACCTTTCCTGGAATGATCAGAGCAGCCCTAATGAAGCTCCGAGTTGGGAAGTTGGGGTTCGCAGAACCTCATCCTCTGGAATAGTTTAAAAAAAAAAAATGCACACAAACCATTTAGCAGCCTTTGTGATTTATGTAACACCTCTTTTCTGAAAAGCAGGTCACCAAAATATTACATATTGCTAAATGCTTCATCTTACACATAGGAGGAAAGGTGTGTTTTCTTGGTGCGGCTGCTTTATTAAATAGCCCGTCCTGATGACGCCAGGGCCCATTCTCTTGGGCTGCCCCAAGCCACTGGACAGATATTACTTCCCACTCGGCAGGCCTTTTGGGTGTTTTTAGAGTCATGTCTCCTGAATATGATTTTCCAAACACTTTTCCTAGATCTTAAAGTTGTTATGGACCTTTAGGGCTCCTTGGCTCTTGGGCAAGACAAATCACAGTAATGGCTGCCCCTTTACTGCCCATATGTTTAAGACCCCCTGTAGTTTGTTTGAAAAGTTAAGAGATTTTCACAGTGAAGGTGCCATTTCTGAAATTTAAAGTGTTCCTTTTCACCGGGAGATAAGTTCACTCTGATTAAGTCCGTAATTCTCACTAAGCCATGTTTATGGGGGCAATAAACAATGTTTCAGCGTGCTTGTTAAATTGGGTTTCCAACCTCTCCACTCTTTAAAAATTGACATTTCAAATAAAAGGCAGGTGGAGATGGGAGTCCGGGTTTTCTGTGCCTAGTGATGAATGAATGATGGCAAGTTGGCAGTTGTGTGGGAAAAATGAGGCCCTATTTTATGGAGGGTGACCCCAAACCATTTTGGGACTAGGGAATCGACATCCCCTTCTACCGCCAGTGAAACTCTTAAATTCAAGTTTCACCGTTTCAAATTGGATGGATACTGTTTCTGAAATCCTGCCAGCCACATTACACACACACATTATTTAATTTTCACAACAAGCCTGCGCTCCAGTCGTGGTGGCCCTGTTTTACAGATGATGAAAGTTGGGCACAGGGAGGTTAAGTAACTTGTCCAGAGTCACATAGCTAATAATTACAGGACCAGAATTCAGACCGAGTTATTTCATTGTGTGAAGTGTTTTAGTGTATTCAGAAGAAAAATATGGTACTGGTCCAGGTTTAGGGTCTGTTTGCTGTTCTGTGTCTAGCCATTGATACGCCTATCCAGAGGTTACAAAATAAATCTGTGACCTAGTCACTGTCCTTAATATTCGCTAAGCTGGGAAAGTAGAGGGGCTGCACAGACAGGAGAGGGAGACCACCAGGCTTCGGGGTCGGGCAGTCCCAAGCTCAGGTCCTAGCTCTGTTATTACACAGGGACCTGGTGCAAGCACTTCAGTCTTCTCTTCTGTAAAATGGGATTAATAATGCCTGTTCTGTGAGGGTGCTTTGAGGATCAGATGAAATAATGTATTTTAAAATATTGGTATTTAGGGACCCCTGGGTGGCTCAGTCGCTTAAGCGTCTGCCTTCAGCTCAGGTCATGATCCCAGGGTCCTGGGATCGAGTCCCGCATCGGGCTCCCTGCTCCGCGGGGAGCCTGCTTCTCCCTCTGCCTCTGCCTCTCTCTCTATCTCTCATGAATAAATAAATAAAATCTTTAAAAAAATAAAAAAATAAAAAAAAATAAAATATTGGTATTTAAAAACCCTGCAGTACTTTATAGATAACAGTAGTGTTATTACAACATCAGTAAAGATAGTAAGGTTAAAACGGTTATTTTAAAGGAAAAGTGACAGAGCTACATGAAACAGTTGGAAACATAACTAAACAAGCTTTTTTTTTTTTGTGGGCCCAGTCATATATGGTCCACTGTGCTTGGCGCCTGGGACTTCGAGAAGGCAACTCGCCGTGGGGCAGGAGTAATCAGGAAGGTTTTATAGAAGAACACGGCCTTGTGGGATGGAGGTAATCGTGGTGACCTAGGCCTGGGCCATCTTCACATCTCACCAAGTGCTCCAGTGCTTCATCTCTCCTTTGTGCTTTACCACAGACCTTCCTCATCTTCTTGTTTGTCACACATGAGGAAGCAGAGTCTCCAGCATGGGGAGCGTGCCTCAGTTCGAGGCAAACCACCACCAGCACAAGGGCGGACTCGGATAGCGAGCTGCCAGGAGAGCTGGCAGAACGAGGCTCTCAAGGAGGCCGTATAGTTGGCCCTGTAGCTGGCCCTCCAGGAAACACAGGCCCTACTTAAGCTTTCATCTGCTCGACAGTCCTGAAGGTGTCGCTTCTCACAGAGAAGGCAGCTGACACCCAAGAAGGTAGAGTGCCTTGGCTGTAGCTACGTGGCCTAGTGCGTGAAAGAGCCAGGACACCAGCCTTGGGACTTTCTGACCTTGAGCCCTGGATCGTCCAGTGGAGGGAGTTGAGCAAGTTCCGTGTAAATGGAGATGTTCTCTTCCACCATACATTCCTGTGCCTTTTCTTAGGCCGGTTGGTTAGAGTTTACCCCACTGCTCCCTATCCATGCCCTCCCTGTAAGGAGGCTGAACAAGGGCTTCTTCAGTTCAGAGATCACGTTTCATTATCTGGCTGGCTGTCGTTACAACCTAGCTTAAAGTTGGTGTGAGTGACCGGCTGACACATGACTGACTGAATGGGTGAATGAATGAAGGAATGTCCAATAGATGGACGGTCGGGAAAGGAAAAATAGCCCATTGGAGAAATAACTCTGTGCTGACCTGGGTTGAAAATCCCTGGACTTGTTAATGAGAGTCAGTGCTTATTACCTTGTGAGGAGTGGATTTGGCCTGACCTGTGAGGGGCTTGCACCACTTTCCTCCCTTGTCAAGCTTCTGTTTCTGTTTAAAGCACACTGGGAAATTCCAGCGGTGTTTTCAGGGGTCCTCTGAACTGTCGGGCTTAGATTTTTAATTTTGCGGAGCAGGAAGGAGCAAATCAGTGACTCCTGGCTCCAAAGAAAAACCACTACGTTTATCAACTGCTTGGCAGCTTGGTGACCTTTGGGGCCTGAGGAAGGGAAATAAAATGTCACTCTTCCCTCTGCGTGTATCCAAGATTTCAGGAGGGAATAGAGTTTAGAATACCCGAAGATTTGCCTTTCCTCTTCTTGTCCTTTCCACTTTTCCTCTTATTTCTCTTTCCTTTCTTCCTAGGAGGCCACCAGCTCCCATGCTGTTCTTTGTTATGTGCTCATATATATGCGCATGCATTTGAGCACATTTTATATGTGCCGTATAGTGGAAAGAACATTGGCACGTGGAACCCAGATTCAAATCCTTTCTCTGACAGACACCGATTGTAAGAACACGGGCAGACTATTTAATCTCTTTAGCCTCAGTTTCTTCATCCGTCAAATGGGTGTGATGTTCTGTAGAAAACCCTCTCCCCTGGGAATTTTAATGGGGTCTGGGCCAACCATCAAGCTACTGAAGGGCTTCATTCTTTTGGTATGTGTTTAACAAACATCTGTTAAATTACAGTTGCTCAATATGTTTGTTGATTGAAACAACGTGTCAGAACAATTAATAAGATGCATTGGGTGATTGGGTCTTGGTGTTCAACTGGCTTCAGTGTGTAGCTCCACCGTTTCTAAGCCAGAGGACTTTGGACAAGCTGTTTTACCTCCCTGATCTTCAATTTCCTTCTCTCCGCAGGAGTGTCTTGGGGATTACATTATATGGTACTTGTAAAGGGTTGGGTGTGGGAGGAACACACAGGCTAGTAGCCATCACGTTGTTGTTGTAAGAGTCCGTAAGATGATGGATGCAGAGCATGTACCCCCGTCCCTGGCCCTTGCGGTGGCTTGGCTTGTCAGGAGTAGAATTAGCCTAAGAGGGGACTGCATGAACCCAGCAGCAGTCGTTTAGCATAAAATTTGGATTAACATACTATGAAGATGTAAGAGCCATATCCTCCATCTTTCAAAATTAAAGCAGCTGCTGAGAAGTCAGACTTAAGGGAGACCTAATGTCTGGAGCCGTATCAATTTGCCTCTCTCACAGAGGGACAGAGACTAGATTTACTTTGAGCCGAAGAAAAGCATTTTGTGGGTGTGATAATGCTCTGATTTGGGAACATGCTACGTCCTCTTGAAACAAGGTGTCCTTGCTGGAAGTTGGTCTGGACCTGTCCCCTTTCCTTGATCATCTAGTTGCTGGTCTCAAAGGTGCTGCCTCAGCCACGGGAGAGGAGACTAGGCTTCCAGGCCTCAGGGGTCACTCCAGCAGGGAGAAGGCCTGCTTGTGGTCAAGGCCAGTGCCCTGGGCAGATGGGAGGGAACATGGCCACGTAGGTGCCAAGTAAATATTTCTACTTTTTTTTCTCATTACGTACTCTTTTCACAACACTATGTAGTAAGTGGCGATGGCCCCATTATATAGACGAGGAAACTGAGGTTCAACTAGATTTAAATAACTTGCCCTGGGTCCTATGAGTAAGAATTAAAGAAGATGAAACCCAAAGCCCAGTCCATCTGACTCACGCTCCTTCTACTTGGTCCCGCTGCTCCCCCAAACCTAGCTGACACAGGACTGCAAGGGTCTCTCAGAAGGTACCCAGGTAATGTTGCTGTTTTGATCTTCACTGGAGAGGCAACAGGACAGATTGAAGAAATAACATGTACCCTGGAGGTGTCTGCCTTTGCAGGTAGATTTTCTGACAGTGAAATACATTCCCGAGTGAATCCTTTTTATCAAAATAATTACTCTTACATTGTTTTTCATAATAATAGTAATAAATGCCCAGTGTTTATTATATAGCAAACGTTGTCCTAAGTACTTATACATATTTTAACTCGTTTAATCACCGTAACAATCCAGTGAAGTCCATGCTCTTTACTGTTTGTATACCTACTGTTGAAGTATGAGATTTCTAGGGCGAAGTGCACTCATCTTAAGTGCACAGCAAGATTAGTCATCCATGTGACCACCACCAGATCAAGAAACAAAATATTAACAGTCCCCCAGAAGCCCCTCTTGTGTCTGCTTGTAATCATTCACCCTCTGACCTAAAGAAAACCATTATCCCAGGGGTCAGTACTGTTTTAATCTCATCGAACAGATGAGGAAACTGAGGCACGGGGAGGTTAAAGGGTTTGCATAAGGCAGCACATTTGTAACTGGCAGAGTTGGGAATTCAGACTTGGGCAGTCTGGCTCCAGAGAATGTGCTCCTATGCCTGAGACATAGCTGGGAAAAGAACACTAGATTGCTGGTGGTTTCAGTTTTAATAGCACAAAATCATCATAGTGGAGTCCTAACAGCTTCTACCTTTGGTCTGAAAATCAGTTTAAATTCTTACAGTCTTGGAACTGCAATCCATTTTAGTGGCATAACTTTCAAGTTGCAAGGATAGAAACTCACTTCCCTTTATTGCTCACTTACTGCAATCAGGTACTGTGTTAAATTCTTTCCACACATTCTGTCACTTAACCCTCACAACACAGCTGTGCAGTAGGTAGTGTTATCCCCATTTTATAGATAAGAAAACTGAGGCTCAGAAGTAAAGAGCTTGCTGGAGGTTACACAGTCACAGAGGCAAGGCTTGAATCTGGCTGTCTCATTCCAGAGCTCACAGTTTTAACCACCGTGTTAACTCCTATCTTACTTTCTGTGTCAACTGTGAATTAATTCTACACTAATTAATCATAATTTCACGTGATTATTATCATTGCCATCATTATTCTTATTCCCATTACACTTCCTTGAGCAAACTCTGTTTTGCTTACTTTGGGCTTCCGTTGTCCATTTGGGCTTACACTGACATCTGCTTCCAGGCCTGCCTCCCAACAGAGTGGAGCCAGCCACGATATCCCATTCATTCTCTGGTTAATAAGCATTTGCCCCATGTCAGGCACGGTGCTGGGCACTGGAGAGGGAGAGACAAATATGCCCCAGCTCTGCCCTGATGATGGTACTTCTGGAAGGACAAGAGAAAAGATGTACTGCATGCTGGCTCATTTACTCCATGCACGCTGCCTCACTGACCCCTATCCTAGGTAGGGAGCCGAATGCTCAGCTGAGGAAGCCAATGTGGAGCTGGGCCTCTGCTCCTCAAGGTCTAGGACCAGCTTTCAGCTTTCCTCCACATCTAGCTCCCAGCCTCCTCAGCCAGGGGAGCATCACATGCTTCTGACTGCTGTTTGAATCCCCTAGATTACACTGCCAGTGCAAACCCTTGCTCTTCACCTTATGGGCTGGTTCTGAGTCCTACATTTTGTCACTAGCTGCCCAGTCCCCTCCCTGGACAGGCAGGATCACTCCCATGGGGGGGGGTGTATTGGTGTGGTTTGAACTAGTGTCCCTGTTTTATATGTTAGGGGAGGAAACCCATTGTTTTCATACGACCAGTTTTAGAAAGTAAGGCTCAATAAAGTCTTGGTTTACAGGGGAAACACCAAAGGTAGAGTGATTCTCAAATAGACTCCACTTTTGTGTAGGGAAGTATATCAGGGGCATCTCTAGGGGCATTGGATTTTTATATTTATCCTAAGAAGGCATGAGCAGAAAAGCAAAGTTAAAAAAAAAAAAAAAATCCTGGGCTAGATAAAAGAAAGGAAAGAAGCAGGGAGCCAAACTCAGTTGCAAATCGAATGTACCAGGGACAAATTACCTTGTCATGTAGCATCCATTCACCATTCATGCGTTGTTAATTTTTTACCATCTATTGTGATTTTATTCCATGTTCTGGACATAGTACTAATGTGTTTATCAACTTCATTGGGATACAATTTATGTACAAACCATCCATTTAAAGCATACAATTTAATGAATTGTGATCATTTCATACATTCATGAAACCGCCACCACAATATATAGAATATTCCCACCACCCTCAAAGGATTGTTCTTTTTAATTTAACAAAATAAAGCTCACTTATCTTGAGCTTCTCATGTGCCAGGCACCACTGTACTACTTTAAAAATGTTAACCCATTTAATCCTCATCACAAGCCTGTGAAGGAGGGACTGTTGTCATCCCCAGAGTATAGAGGACAACACTGGGGCACAGAGATGGAATGAAATGCCCAAGTTTGCACAGCTGGTGAGTGTTATAACTCATGGACTGGCTCCAGATCCTGTGCTGTTCACCTCTCACCTCTGCTGCCTCTCATTCATTCATTCATTCATTCAGGAATTGCCTACTGTGGGCCAGGTGTTGGGATAGGAACTGACAGTACAGAGATAGGTCTTTTTACCCCCAAGAAACCCACAGACTAGGGGAGGAACCGAATACCTCTATAAATAACTCTAGGTTGGCGTGTTATTCTGGTTGTGGGAATGACCTCAAGGGAGCACAGGGAAAGGCAAACTTGAGACCCTCTGAAGTGAGGTTGGCCAGGCTCAGCCGAGTTCTTAGGAACTATTGAAGGAAAGGGGACAGACTGACAAGAGAGCCACTGTTTGCTGAATGCCTGTTAAGGTGTCCTGGGAATCGGGCTGACTCCTTTACATACGCTTGCTTATCTAACCCTCACAGCAACTCTCTGAGGGGGTACTGTCTTGATCCCCATTTCATAGATGAAGACCTGGAGGATTTAGGGGGGTGAGTGAGTTGCCTTAAGGCAGCCCTCAAGGTAGAGGTACGATCCATAGGTGAAGCCTGTATTAGAGCGCGTAACCTTTCAGCTGCACTGATCACCTCCCGAACGACAATGTTTCCTTCCCTGTCCTGAAAGGCTGGGGTCAGGCTAAGTCTGTCTGTGACAAAGCATGAAGAGAAAGACATTTCTGATTAACAATATTTATGGGAAGATGCCATTTTTGTGTGTTTCTCTGTGCAAGAAATGCCATTTGGAAAGTCGGTGTGCATGTCAGTATTTTTTTTTTTTTCATTCTGAGAAAAAGCCTGTGGAGTCTGGTGGGGGGAGGGTTTGCAGCTGGCAGGAGCTTTGGCATATGTTGTAACTAAAAAGAGAGGGAATGTGTTGGTGGGACAAGCTACCGGAGAGCTGTCTCGGTGTGCTGCGGTACTAGTAAGTGTTTTAATTGGGTAGGGTTTTTGGAGGACTATTTTGACATCTGCTCGTGTCTTTGCTGATTTTTCTTCACTTAGAGTAGGAAACACAAGCTGTGGATAAAATGACTTTAAAATAATTGGAAGTAAAGATATCTCCCTCAAAGTCGAATTTGAGAGGGACACTTTTTAAGAAGTGGAAAGTAAATTCCACTTCTAGGAATCCATCCTAAAGCACAAGGCTTTATGCCTCATGACAATATTATATATAAAAATTTCTGAAAAACTGGAAATAACAGCCAATAGGAGGGGGTTGGTTGTGTTTTGTTTCCGTGAAATGGAACATTTTGTGGCAATTAGTAATGGTCTTTATAAAGTTTTTAATGAAATGGAGCATTCATATGTTGTAATAATGAGAAAATCAGAAAGAAGTATTAAGAATTGTTTTAACTATATTTTTTAAAGGAGGGATCAGGGTGAAGGGTTATGGAAGGAGACATCAAAACATTATCTCCAAACAGAGGGATGAGGGTAACTATAATTTCCTTCTTTGAACTTTTTTGTCCATCCCTTTTTTTTCTTTTTTTTTTTTTTTTTAGATTTTATTTAATTGACAGAGACAGTGAGGGGGGATCACAAGCAGGGGGAGTGGGAGAGGGAGAAGCAGGCCCCCCGCCGAGCAGGGAGCCCGATGCGGGGCTCGATCCCAGGACCCTAGGACCATGACCTGAGCCAAAGGCAGATGCTCAACTACTGAGCCACCCAGACGCCCCCCCCTTTTTATTTTTAACAGGCGTATGTGATTTTTATGATATAAAAGGCGAGTGTTATTTTGTGTCAGAGAAAGCTGGCCCCGGAGTGTTCCTATAGCTTCATGCCCTACAGGTACTTGTTCTGAGGTCAGAGCAGTTGGATTTGGGTTGTCTCCAGAAATAGTTAGGCTTTTGAGTCAGAGTGGGTTCAGAAGTCAGCTCTGCTGCTCACTAGTGGTGTGATTTGGGGCATTTTCTTTGACCTCTCCAAGCCTCATTTTCTCATCCCTCCCATGGAGATGGTCCTATCTTCCTCTTACCGTGGTTGGGATTAAATGAGCTGGCAGCCAGTCATGGTCCAGCTTCCTCCTCTACCAGCACTTCTCACTGACACCCCCCCCAGTTTGAAGGTTTTTGTGGGATTGGGTTTTTGTTTGGTGGGGGGCAGGTGGGGGAGAGCGGTTGGCCTTTCTTCATTGCTCTTGTTTCCTAGAGCCTTTCAGGGATAAGGCACCATCCGGCCAAGCTGGCCTCCGATTCTCTCCTTGGGAACACTGAGCTTCAGGAAGGCCCTTGAGTCTACGCCAGCCCCTTTGGAAGAGGCCTTGCTGCCGGGAGGGCAGCATTGTCCTATAAGAGGAAGCTCTGCCGACCCAGCTCCTGCCTGGAGCCTGGGGCTTGGGCATTTTGGTTACTAAGGGGACCCTGGCCTGCTAAGTCAGAAAAAAGGGCCAGGTTTTTTCCTCTTCTTCAGCCTGCTGCCATTGTTGAAAAAGTAAACACTCCACACAGCTTAACCGGCAAGCCCTCCAGCCAGGAGTGGGAAGAAATCAAAAGCCTGTTCCAGCCCAGGCCATGGAGAGCCCACAAGGGTTGGTCTGTGCTGCTGGGGCCTCACTGGGAATACAGAAACAACGCCTGATTCTGGTCCAGAATCAACATCCCTCTTGCTGGGCCTTTCAGCCTCTGAAGCTTCTCTGCGGTGGCCAAGCCCCCTGCCCCCTTCTGTCTGGGGCCATTTAGAAGGTCAGATGAGGCAGAATAGGCAACTCTGGGGTGCAGTGACCGTCCAGGCCTGGAGTCCCTTGCTAAGTTATGGAGTTCCTTGCGGCCCCTTCTCCAGTTCCGTTTCTGGTGTCTCGGCTTTTAAGGTGACAGCCCCTTAGCTGCTGAGAAGGGGCCAGCAGGTTTTTGTCCTTAGGCAGTTGGCACTACAGCTTTCAGACTTGCCAAGGCTGATGTGTGGATTGTAAGAGTAATAATCATAGCTACTGTTTATCAATCCTGTGTGCCTAGCACTGTGTGCATAGGGGGGTAAGGACAGTGGTCACAGTTATCTTACCAGTTTTACAGAAAAAGTAGCCAAATAGTAGCCGCATAACCTGGGGTAAGCCACTTCACCTCTCTGAGCCTGTTTCTCATTCCTGGGGCAGAAATGGTGATACTTTGTCTCCAGCTAAATTGTCAAATCCAAAAGGATCTGTGTGGGCTCTGACCGGTGAGAGGAGTGAAAAGGGTCGTTGTAGAGGCTGTTGTGTAACTTCCTGCCAGCACACCACTAGGTGTTTAATCTGCTGGACTGAAAAACGAGGCAGCAAAGGAGCCCTGGACAGTTCACCATGAGTCTTAATGTTCTCATCTGAAAAGTGGGGATTGTGCTTTGTGAAACACTAGTGATTTGTGTTATTCTCAAGGCTCTTGGCTGATAGCTTTTTACCCTGTAAACAAAGCAGTCAATTAATGTGAGTGTTGGGGTTTGGAGGGCAGAATAAACTTGTAAGGAGGCAATTTTGTCCCTTCTCTGCAGTTCTCAGCCCATAGCGAACACTTAGGAAATGGTGAGTGGATTGAGAGGTTTGTGGGCTAGCCCCTGGTGGCTTGGAAGACTCAGTAGCAAAAGGAGTTTGAGGCTCCTAGGTGTGTTCAGTGGGAGGGACCCAGGATGCTGCCACCTGAGACCATTTTCAACCATAGGAGGCTTCTAAGCAGCTCAGCTCCACCCTCCTGCTGGGAGGAATCTTAAAATGTTTACTTAAGTACCGTGTTCTGTCCTAGAGACTGCTGTTTGAGAGAATAAGCATCAACCAGTATTACTAAGTGCTTACCAGGTGCCAATCATTTTGGGTGCTGGTCATCATGCAGTGGTGAGCCAAACGGATGAGCCCATGAAGGAGCCCACACCCCAGTAGAGGAAGGCAGGCAGGCAGGGGGGTGCTGGGGCTCAGTGACAAGGGCTCTGTGGAGGTCCCACTGAGGTGCCCTATGACGGGGGCTGACGGTGTGGTGCCATGGGAACATAGCTGTGGAGGCGGCCTGTGCTATTACCTCCGCCCCTTACCTCACCTCTCTGAGCCTCCTTTTTCTCCAGGTACATAAAATGAGGGTAATAACATGCACTTCGCAGAGTTTGGTAAGAGTTAAATGAGATAAAGTATAAAACACCAGTAGGCTTCTAGTTTATATTATATTATTATATATTCTGTATTATAATTGTCCATTTCTAGGTTGTTAGCAGACTCTGGCTTTAGCAGCCATAGATGGTCCAGCCCCAACACTAGGCTATGCAGTTCTCTTGGATGAATTAGGAAAAGGCATCTCCTTCCTCCCACCGCCACCACCCCTGACCTAGGCATGCAGCTTAGCAGATTTCAGCCCCAGCTGGCTGGCTGGGCGTCCTTGGGCAGTGCACATCTGCACGGTCATATGCAGTGCCTCAGAGGGCAGCTAACAGATTGATCCCTTATATATGTAAGGTGGCCATATGTCCCACTGTATGTCTTTTGCCCTGGCATATTATGTTGTCCTGCACACCCACAAATATTCCAGTTTGGGAACTGGAAGGTCTTTCTAATTAACCAAGGCCAAGTGGGATAAAGACAGCAGTTCTGAAGTTCTAGACTCTAAGGGAATGAGCTTTGATATTTGAGAGAAGAGGGTTGAATGAGATTGGGAGTGGTGGGGCAGCAGGAGAAAAATGGAGGTGGATTCCAGTAGTGAGTGAATAGCATGATTAGAAATGAAAAACTCAGGCTACACATAATCTCATACTTCTACAGTCTGTGGAGAGTTGCTCCCAGATGGTGGACTTTTCCTTTCTCTGTATTTACCTATCCCTTCCTCCCCGGGGCACAGACATGTGGACCCAGTAAGCACGTCTCCCTTACCCTCTCCATCACTAGCCAGTAGAATAATAGATGGCCAGAGCCTCCGAGCCTTGACTCACTAACTGGGTTTCTATGGAAAATGGGACCCAACTGAAAGTGTGACCTTCCTACTTAATGTTTAAGGGAAATGTTAAATGTTAACACTAGGCCATACACCATATTCCATACCCAAGCATGACAAGGTCCAAAAGAGAGATGGACAAGTAGCTTTTGGTAAATGAAAGGGGATGGGTTGAATGTGGGTGTCATAAGGGCCTAGCTGTACATCAAGAGTTCCTGGGGGCCAGAGCTTTAGACTGCAGCTTCTACTGTTTTAAAAAAAAAAAAGAAAAGAAAATATAAGAAAAAAATAATGTTGGAGTGTAAAGATCTCTCTTCCTAGCTGTGTGACCTGAGCATGTTAACTTAGTCAGCTTCATCTCTGTGAAACCCTTTCCACTCCTGGGACTTGGGGATGACTATAAAGCTTATAGAGTTTTTGTGACAGTTAAAAGGACTCAGAAAATGTGAACCACCTAGCATTGGGCCTGCCACAAAATGAGCCTTTGTCAAAGCCTTTGTCACTGTTCTTCCTTATGCCCCTTCCCCAGAGAGGGCCAGTGGAAGTATCTGTGGCCTCATGGTGCTTCAATGATTTTTTTCTCTTGGAAATTTTTTATTTGCAGAAAGTCAGAAACATGGCCCTAGATGATGTCGTGATCCTCAACGTGGACACCAACACCCTGGAAACTCCCTTTGATGACCTCCAGAGCCTCCCAAATGATGTGGTGGGTAATGAACTCTTGAGGTCTGACTCCTGTGAGTTGGGGGAGGGGACGTGGATGTGATTTTAGAGAAGGGGAAGGAGGGGAGACTGCTGTGGTTGTTTCTATCTCTGCTGTCTCTGCCCCCTTTGTCTCAGTGGAGAAAGTTGGAGGGTGGTTCATTTCTTTAGTCTTGCTTCGCTCTGATAACTTGCATCTGGAGGGCTGTGAAGCAATCCCCCGGTCTCCTCAGTTCCTCTTTCTGTGGGAGCCAGGGAGTCTGGGGGTCTTGCTGTCCCTCTCCAGCACATTGCCATGTCCAGAGAATCAGACAGCTTCCCCTGAGCAACCCCACTGAAGGGGGACCAGAGGGCTTTCCATGTGAGCGACATGGGGCACTTCAAGTCTACATTTCTTTCCTGGACCATCATCAAGCAGCCGTTTTTCCATGTAGCAGGGTGTCTGCCGACAGTGCTCTGTGGTTCCGTGTCCCATAAATCTTTGTTACCTTAGGTCTAACCAGATAGCGAGCTCACTTTAGCAAAAGCAACTGGCTGCCACATTTGCCACGCTAACACATGACCACACGCTAGTCTCAATGTTACTACTCGGGTGGCCTCATGGGCAGCTGTTTGAAGTAGACCCAGTCTCCCCCTTGTCCATGTGAATGAGGAGGTTTGGGACTCCCTGGGAAATATGGTTTTGATGTTTCTGGTTTGACCTCCATGGCTCTGTCTGCTAGAAGATCTGTAAAGTTATTCTGGCTTCCAGACTGAAAGGAGTAGATGTTCCTGGCCATGTGTGCTGACATGGAATTGGGTTTGTGTCGCTAGGTTTATGTCATGGGAGGGGGAGCTCCATTATTGCGAGGAGTCCTGACGGCCCCTTGGGGTTAGCTATCTGGAAGAGATTGCTGTTTGTTGATGAATGGCTTGCAACATGGTTTCAAACTCCTCCACTTTTAACTCAGTATAAGATTTGGGGGAGTCATTTGTGCAATATAAAGATATTCCATTCGTAGCCTAATTAAACAATGGCTGCCATTAACTGACTTCCTCCAAGCTGAGCACTGTGCTAAGAGCTCATTATTGGCCTCTCATTTCCTCTTCACACTGCTCTGAGGAAGGTATTTTCCTTATTCCCACTTTACTCACCAAGCTAGAAAGAGGAGGAGCCAGGAGGCAAACCCAACTCCCTCACTCCTGAGAGCCAAGGGGTCCCCATTGCCTCTCTAGGGCCTGCTGCATTCAGGGATCGCATTCAGTTAGCATCATAGCCCAATGGAGGAGGTGTTCTCTCTCCTTTTCACAGGGGTAAAGAGCCTCAGAGAGCACATGCCTTGCCATAGGTCATACGGCTGGCTGCGGCAGAGCTGAGATTCAACACCCCCAAAGCCCCACGCTGCCTCCTCTCCTTATATACTGCCCCCCTTCTACAGCAGAGAGATGGCAGAAGCAGGAAAAATGAAAGCAACAGACACTGTTAGGTTTGCTCTTCCTGTCTAGACAGGGTATGGGCCTGGGATCTTAGGTCCTCCTGACCATAGTTTGAGTTCTGTTGGTCCAAAGAATATGTGGTTTCCACCCTGGTTCCCTTTCAGTGGAAGAGCTTTTCCTTTAAGCCATGGGTGCCAGAGGTATGGACCTTGTAGCTCCTGAGTGAATATGGCAAGTGAGCCTAGGAATGGCCAGGAGCCCTGGGACGGCCCAGAGTGAGTGACTGGTGGTTAAGAAACTATGTAGTAGGATGGACTGGCCCTTTGCAGTGCTCTGACCCAGTGCTGGGCATTAAGCAGCAAAGATAAAGCAGATCTAGTCCTTTCTTTCAGACAGGAAAGTAGGGGAAAAAAGATATGTAAATTACATCTATATCACGATATAGCATAATAGGGGCCACAAGGGGAATAGGAATCAGGCACAGAAGGGCCCGGGGGGATGAGAAAATTTGGGAGACAGGTAATAGAGGCTTCCTGAAGGTGGCACATTCCAAGATTGTTTGTTTGTTTGTTTGTTTAGAGAGGGAGCACACATCTGAGCATGTGTGTGCGAGATCGTACACAAGTGGGTGGGGGAGGAGCAGAGAAGAGGGAGAGAGAGAATTTTAAGCAGGCTGCATACGCAGCACGGAGCCTGACGTGGGGCTCAGTCTCACTACCCTGAGATCCTGACCTGAGCCGAAATCAAGTTGGATGCTTAACCGACCGAGCCACCCAGGTGTCCCCCCCTCAAGATGCTTTTTAAATGATCAGTGAAGTGGTCTCAGGGAACCAAAGGAATGTGAGCAAGTTATTTTTTGTCTCTGAGCTCAGTCTCCCATCTTGGAAGGAGGAGTATGAGCCCTGTAGTTAGGATTGCTGTAGCAAATAAATGAGATGGTTATGTTCCTCAAATGCTTGGGACACTGCTCACACATTGTCAGTGTTCAATAAAAGGTACCTGCATTTGTTTTTCATAAAATTATTGTTAGTAGTTACAGCCAGAGTTAGAGGACAGTTGGTTCCTTAACAGTCCTCAGCCTACATGAAAAGGTCCTCTTCATTTGCAAGTTGGTTTGTGGCAGGGTTGAGAGTGTTCTACAATGATGTTCCAGCACGGGGCTCTAGACCCATTAAAGATTCCAAAGATATAGTAATGGAGAGGGAATGTGGTCTGTAAGGTATTTGTGTTTCAGTGGAACACACAAATATGATTCTAAAAGGCTATGTGAACTATCACATCCTTGAGAGAAGAAATCACATTCTGTGCTTCTCTGTGTCCCCTGCATTCAGCACAGGTCCAGGTACTTTTAGGGTACCAGCATATCCACAGTTGACCTCACAATTTCCCCTTTTGTCAGAGCGGCCTGTTGACAGCATCTGACAAATTCTGCTTCTTAAACTATTTGTCAAATCCTCTTCCCCATCTCTCCCTACACCACCTAATCCAAGCTCTTATTTCTCTCCTGCACTATTATCAGCAGCCTCCGAACTTGGTCTTCAGAATCCAGCCCTTCCTCTTCTTGCACCAGAGCGACCTTTCCAAAAATAAATCTAACTATATTTCCCTCTTAAAACCACTCCATCAATGAATATAATTAAAAAACTAAAAAAACAAAACAAAACTTTGAAAGATAAAATATCCTCCCCGAATTTCCCAGTGCCTATAGCTTAGAGGCAAATTCCTTTTGTTGGCTTTGAAATCAGACAGACGTGTGTTTAAATCCTGGCTTCTTCACTTACTAGCCGTGTGATCTCGGTCAAAATTCCTTAAGCTCTCTGAGCCTTCGTTTCCTCATAGGTTGTTGTGGGAATTGAATGTAATGTATATAATATATGTAAAACATATATCCTACGTGTATGATAGATGGTAGTGGTAATGATTTATGGGTGCAAATGATGATGATCATGGCATTCAGGGTCCTCCTTCAGGTTCTGACCCTCCTGTGTTTTCCCATAGCTTTAACTCACTCCCCTCCTAGCTCCAAACCCTTTATTATAGGTATTTGGAACTGTTAACTAGTTCTCCAAACCTCACAAGTTATTTTATAAAACTTCAAACTTTGCATACAGTTTCTTCCCCCCACCCCACCCCCGGAATGTCCCATCTCACCTGTCAGTCTCTTACTCATTCTTCAAGACTAACTCTAAAGGTGAGGCTATAAAAACCTTCCCCGGGGCACCTGGCTGGCTCAGTCAGTAGAGCATGCGACTCTTAATCTCAGGGTGGCGAGTTCAAGCCTCAGGGTGGCGAGTTCAAGCCTCAGGGTGGGTGTGGAGCCTACTTAAAAAAAAAAAAAAAAAAGTAAATAAATAAATAGTAAAAACCTTCCCTGACCTCTCCAAGTAATTTGACTGTATCTTTCTCTATGTCTTCAGAGCTCCTTGTATTGATTGTGTTAATTATACTTGTCACCCAGCAATATCATTTATTACACATTTCTGGCTTTACCTTTTAAAATTATCAGTTCTGTGAGGGCAGGAATTAAGTTTTATTCATCTTTGCTTCACAGAGATGTAGCAGCGACTGAATAGATAGATGGAAGGGTGGATGGGACATATGGATTGGGTTATTTTGGTAGATGAAATCTTGCAAAACATGGCACCCATGCTCGAAATTTTATTAAAAGAGACCTTTGTTCTGCTTCTAGCCATGATGGAATAATTGGAACTGGCTTTATCCTCCCACCATTAACAACTAGAACTCTGGACAGATATAAAAAGAACAGTTTTCACATGTTGGACAACAGGCAGTTCAGGACATTGAATGGAAACAAGTAAAGGGAAGCCTACCATCTCCCCTGGCTTTTTGCGTTGAGACATTGCTGGACCGTGGTGCCACGAGGCGGGGGATCCCCAGCAAAGCACAACAGTCTTGCTGAGTTGAAGGGTCAGAGATCGAGGGAGAGGTGGTTTACATTTGTGGATCAGAGTACCAGACTGGAAGCCACTCATCAAAAGAGCTCCAGAAATCGGAATCAGGTCCTCTTGACTAATGTGCTGAAGACTGGGCCTGCCCATGTGTAGGGTGGAGCTCACACAGAGTAGGAGACATTCAAATTCTGACCAACCAGCGTAAGGAGATCTTGTTGATCACTCGGAGCAATTGTTAGAGACCACAGGAGGCCATGCCTTGGTAGTACTCTGAGTTGGCTCTAGAGTAAAGATAATTTTAGCCTTGCCCTCACAAAGCTTAACAGCAAGCTTTGAGGAGCTTAAGAGAGGGCTTCAGGAATGGTGGCAACATGCTGGGGTGTTGTTGTTGTTGTTTAATACCAGTTACTGGTATTGGGCAAGAATTCATCAAGCTGAACACCAATGTTATGTGTACTTTATGTCTGTAAACTTCAGTGAAAGTTTTAAGCAAAACTATTTCTTTTTTTTTTTTTTTTTTAAAGATTTTATTTATTTATTTAACAGAGAGAGAGCGAGAGAGGGAACACAAGCAGGGGTGTGGGAGAGGGAGAAGCAGGCTCTCCGCTGAGCAGGGAGCCCGATGCGGGGCTCGATCCCAGGACCCCAGGACCATGACCTGAGCCAAAGGCAGACGCTTAACGACTGAGCCACCCAGGCGCCCCAAGCAAAACTATTTCTTTAAAAAGAAAAGGTCTGATATGCAAGAAATTCAACTTTCTGTCAAAATAAACTTCAACCCTCTTTAAAAGAAGACAAATAGAGGTGCCTGGCTGACTCAGTCAGTGGAGCATGTGACTCTTAATCTCGGGGTTGTGAGTTTGAGCCCCACATTGGGTGTAGAATTTAATTTTTAAAAAATTAAAAATCTTAAAAAATAAAAGACAGTAAAATCCACACCCAACAGTATAACATTTACAGTATCTGCCATCCTATTGTAAAGGTACAAGAAATGTTGAGAATTAGAAAAATGTAACCCATAGCCAAGAGAAAAACCAGTTAATAGAAACAAGCTTGGAAATGACAGATATGGTGGAATTAGCAAAGACCTTAAGATATAAAGATTATAAATATGCTTGTGAATTTAGAGGAAGACCTGAATTAAATGAGAAGAGAAACAGAAAATATAAAAAGACTGAAAAGGAACATGTAGACGTGGAAAATATCATACCTGGAATGAGTATTTCACTAAGGTTTAAGTGGATATTAGACACCGCCACATAAAAGATGAGGGAACTTGAAAAACGTAGCAATGAAAATTAGCCAGTATGAAGCAGAGAAAGAGAAAAGACAGGAAAAGGTTAATGGAACCTCAAGGACCCATAGCACAATATTAAGAGGACTAAAACACTTATCATCCTAAGGAGAAGAAAGTAGGGAAAGACAGAAAAAATTATTTAAAGATTATAGCTTTTTTTTTTTTTTTTTACTTTTGATGAAAATTGTAAAGTCAGAGTCCTGAGAAGCTCAGCAAACCACAAGCATAGTAGATCCAAACAAAACCACACAAAAGCCCAAAATGATAATTACTCAAAAGCAGTGATAAATAGAAAGGCTTAAAATTAGCTGGAGAAAAAAGACACATTATATAAAAGAAAGAAGTAATGACGGAAGACTAATTATAAGAAGCTGCATAAGCCAGGAGATAATGGAATGACATTTTAAAAGTAATGAAGGAAAATTTTTGTCAACCTATAAATCAATGTCCTTCAATAGGATGAAAATATCCTTCAAGAATGAAGGCAAAATTAAGACCTATTCAGAGAAAAAAAGTGAGAGAAAATCATTGTCAGCAGATACTACAAGAAATGTTAAAGGAAGTTCTTCAGAAGAAAAATGGGAGGGAAGAGTGCCAGCAATAGTTAGTATGTAGGTAAATATAACAGACTTCTTTTCTCATTTTTAGTTTCTACAAAAGACAACTGAGTAAAGTAAAAATAATACCAATGTATTATGTGTTGTAACATGGGTAGAAGTAAAATATATGGCAACAGTAGCACAGAGGACAGGGTGGGGATGGAGAAAGGAAGTACACTGTTTAAAGATTCTTAAATTCTATGTAAACTGATATAACATTATTTGAAGGTAGACTATTAAGTTAAAGATGTATACTGTAACTCTTAGAGGGGCCACTAAGGGGGGAAAAAACATGTAGCTAATAAGCCAACATTAAAAATCCAAAACATTTGGGGGGAGGGGGGAGGATAAAGGAACCAAACACAGATGGAACAAATGGGTAAATCTATCATCCTGCTAACTTTCCTAACTATATTGATTATTACATTAAACGTATATTGTCTAAATACTCTTAATTAAAGGAGAGTAATAAATTACATAAATAATCAGGACCCAGTTGTATGCTGTCCACAAGAATTTCATTTTAAAGAGTCAGGTAGATGAAAAGTAAAAGAATAGAAAAGATACACAGTGCAAATGCCAACCAAAAGAGAGTGGATGGGGGACGAGAGGCAAATCTTCCTCATAGAGGAATTCCAAATAATATCTGTAGATACTCGCCTCTCTAGGAGAAGGTGCTTAATCCCACTCACCCCTCTCCCGCTCACACACACACACACACACACACACACACACACACACGAGCGTGGGCTGGACTTAGTGACTCATTTCCAAGAAATGGAGTAGGGAAAGGGAAAAAGTGTAACTTGAGCGGACAAATGTCAAACACTACTTCAAGCGATTAACATCACCGGTGATGTCGTGTGGATATCACGTGACCTTGATACGATGAGGATACATGACCTCTGGTATTCTTTCCAAAAACCCAGTCAAATAATGACAAAAACTTCTGTTAAACTCAAATTGAGGGACATTCTATAACATACCTGCTGAGTACTTCTCAAAACTGTCAGGGTCCTAAAAAAAAAAAAAAAAAAACATAGGAAAGACTGAGGCACAAGCTGAACACAAGGTGGAATTCTGGACTGGATACTGGGATAGGAAAAGGACATTAATGGAAAAATCGGTGAAATCACAATAACGTTTGGAATTGAGTTAATGATGTGCCAGCATTGACTTCTCAGTTTTGACAAATGTACTGTGATAATATAAGACCTACTCGGTGAAACCGAAACAGAGTGTGGAGTGTATGGGCGCTCTCTGTAATATCTTTGCAACTTTTCTGGAAGTCTAAAACTATTCCAAAATAAATAGGATATTTTTTAAAAAGGAAAGAGAAAAGCAAATAAGGGAATGATTATAAAGAACTTGATGCCTATAATTTTTGATAAATTAGGTAGAATAAACATTCTTGGAAATACACAAATTACAGAAAGTTACACGATAAGAAAAATAGCACTATTTCTATTAAGTAAATTTGAATTTGTAATTAAAACTCCCACAGGGAAAATTCCAGTTCCAGATAGTTTCATTAATTCTATCATGCACTTAAGAACAGATAGCATCTTACGCTAACTTTTTGAGAAAATAAAGGGGGGACAAAAAAGAAAATAAAGGGGAAAGGAACACTTCCCTACTTACTTTATGAGGTTAGCATTACTCTGACATGAAAACCAAATGAAGAATTTACAAGAAAAGAAAACTACTGGCCAATATACCTCATAAATATAGATGTAAAAATCTTTAATAAAATATTAACAATACATGGTGACCAAATGAATATAGATTGGCTAAATATTTGAAAATCAATCAATCTAGTTTACCATATCAACAGACTAAAAAAGAAAAATGGTATCAAAACATACCGACAAATTATTTTAGGAAAAACTCAGCACCCATCATGATTAAGAGATCTTCACAAACTAGGTATCCCCGTTGTGATCAAGAGCATCTAGAAAAAACCTACAGCTAACATCTTACTTAATGGTGAAAGAATAGAATGCTCTTCCTCTCAGAATGAGACCAAAAAAAGGATATCTGCTCTTCCCATTTCTGTCCGGCATTGACTGGTGGTTCTAACCAGTTCGCTAAGACAAGGAAAAGAAAAACCCGAAATATTAGAAAGGAGGAAGTAAAACTGTCTTCA
Source organism: Halichoerus grypus (assembly GCF_964656455.1). Taxonomy (NCBI): domain Eukaryota; kingdom Metazoa; phylum Chordata; class Mammalia; order Carnivora; family Phocidae; genus Halichoerus; species Halichoerus grypus. The sequence continues at coordinate 82,898,353 of NC_135725.1, read as the reverse complement.
TTCAGACATGATCCATGTATATGGAAAATCCTAAGGAGTCTCATAAATGAGTTTAGCAAGCATGCAGGATAAGGTCAGTATATAAGACAAATATATTTCTATATACTAGTAATAAGCAGTTGGAAAATGAAAAATTTAAAGTGCCACTAAAAATAGCATACAAAACACAAAATATTTAGGAATAAATTTAACAAAATATATGTAAAATTTGTATACCAAAAGCTATAAAATATTTCTGAGAAAAAATTTAAAAGACCTAAACAAATGGAGAGATATTCCATGTTTTGGATTGGAAGACTCAACATTTTAAAGATGTTAATTTTCCCTGAATTGATCTATAGATTCAATATATTCCCAACCCAAATTCCAGATGGCTTAAAAAGAAAAAAAAACCAACTTGACAAGCTAATTCTGAAATGTATATGAATATGCGACAGATCTGGAATAGCCGAAACACTGTTGAAAAAGAACAAAGTTGTAGGACTTACATTACCTACTTTCAAGACTTACTATGCAGTTATAATAAATGTAGCTTGTACAGATATATAGTTCATAGAACACAACAAGTATTTCAGAATTAGACCCACATGTAAATGGCCAGTGGATCTCCAACAAATACGCCAAAGTAATTCAGTAGAGAAATGATAGGGTTTTTTTTTTTAACAGATGCTACCACAACAAAGTGAATCTCGACTTTTACCTCATGTAAATATTAGCTCAAAATGGATTATGGACCGAAACCCAGAAGCAAAAACTATAAAATAAGTAGAAGAAAATAGAGAAGAAAATCTTCGTGAACTTGGGATAGGCAAAGATTTCTCAGATAAGACAGAAAAAGCACACATCATAAAAGAAAAAGTGATCAATTAAACCTCATAAAAATAAAAGCTTATCTTTTTCAAAAGGCACCATTGAAAAAATGAAGAAGCAAGCCATACACTGAAATATTCTCCATACATATATATGAAAAAGGGTTTTTTCCCAGAATATACAAAGAACCCTCAAACTCAATAATAAGGAGACAGTCCAATTAAAAAGTAGCGAAAGATTGAAGAGACACTTAACAGTAAAAGATATTCAAATGGCCGGTGCACACAACCCTTGAAGGAGCAGATTAGTAACACAATGAGCATACCGCCATATACCCACTGGTATGACCAAAATAAAATGACTGCATTTCTTATAAATGTGTATCTTAAACCTATGTTTACTCTTTGACAAAGTATTTCACTCCTGGGTATTCACCCAAGAAAATTAAAACTTACGTGCACACAAATACATGTATGTGAATGTCTTTAAGCAGCTTTTTTCATAATCACCAAAAACTGGAAATAACCCAAGTGTCCTTCAACTGGTGAATGTATAAACAAAGGAATACTACTCAGCAATAGAAAGAAACAATTGATCTGTTCAACAACATGGGTGAATCTGAACTATCTTACACTGAGCAAAAGAAGCCAGACGTAAGAGAATATACTATATGATTTTATTTATGTAAAATTCTAGAAGAGAGAAAGCTGTTCTGTGGTGGATGAAGGCTGGGATGGGGAGGACGGGGACTGACTGACAGGGGCACCAAGGAACATTTTGGGGTGAAGGAAGCATTCTGTTTCTTGATTGTGGTGGTGGTTACACAGGTGGCATACCTTTGTCAAAACTCCTCAAACTGTGTTTTGTATGCATTCTGTCATATATCCGTTATGACTCAAGGTCATTTTTAAAAAGAAGAGGACTTGGAAATGAATTTTAAAAAGGAGCCTCCAATATTGAGTAGCTTTCAGAATAGCACTGTTGATTTTCATGTGATTTATGAACATGGGTAAAGGGGTAACTTTAGACATAGGGTGGTTCTGGCTTTCTACTAGGTACCTAGACAGATGGACAAGGCTAATACCGTTGTATTTTGTTGGGTTCCATGAGATTTACAGATATAACCTTTCTTTTTTTCTTTTTTTTTTTTTTTTTTTTTGCAGGCTCCCTGTGGAGCAAGGAGCCCGATGTGGGACTCGATCCCAGGACACTGGGATCATGACCTGAGCCGAAGGCGGACGCTTAACGACTGAGCCACCCAGGCGTCCCCAGATACAACATTTCTTACTGACAATATTGTATTGTTCCCCAGCTGTGGATTTTGGAGGAGGAATGTTGCAAGAATAGTCCATCTCTTATTGATCTCCATGCCTGCATATAGACTTCATGTTTATCTCAAGGCCACCAGGGTGCAGAGAACAAAAACATAATGTCCCCTCCCTCCACAGCCTTTTAAGTAAGCACTCTTCACCTATTTCTTCCCTAAATTTTAAATAACATCTCTTGTTCCTTCAAGAGTATTAAGTGTAGGGGCACCTGGGTGGCTCAGTCGATTAAGCATCCTACTCTTGATTTCAGCTCAGGTCATGATCTCAGGGTCGTGAGATCAAACTCTGCATCAGGCTCCGTTTTGGGCATGGAGCCTGCTTGAGATTCTCTCTCTCTCTCCCTCCCTCTCTGCTTCTACTCCCCCTAAAAAAAAAATTATTATTATAATAAATAAATAAATAAATAAATAAATAAATAAATAAATAAATTCTTTAAAAAAAAAAAAAAAAGAGTACCAGGGCGCCTGGGTGGGTCAGATGGTTAAGCGTCTGCTTTCGGCTCAGGTCATGATCCCAGGGTCCTGGGATCGAGCCCCGCATCCGGCTCCCTGCTCTGTGGGGAGCCTGCTTCTCCCTCTCCTGCTCCCTCTGCTTATGTTCCCTCTCTCGCTGTGTCTCTCTCTGTCAAGTAAATAAATAAAATCTTTATATAAAAAAAAATGAGTATTAAGTGTAAGCTGCTTAGCCAGTACATAGATTGTAGGGCTTTTAAAAAGCTTGATAAAAGGGAGTTCAAACTCTTCCAGGCTTCCAGTGATGTGGACATACCACATTTTATTACTGGAGAACAAGATTTCCCATGGCTCAGTTAGAGTCCTTTTTAATATTCGTTGGCCTGGAATTTGTAGGCTTTTGTGTATGCACATATATGTGGAAGCCTTTACTGTCCGCTTACTTTTTACTTCATGCTTTCTATAGCCTGAGTGGTGCTCTTTTATAATACACTTTCTTATATGAGGATATATGTAATGGGACATTAAAGTGTATTCTTTTTTGACCCAGTAATTTGACTTTAAGGTTTTTTCTTTCTGGCAAATACTTCTAAATGGAGAAAGTCAACCAAATAGCATTGTTTATGTTAATGTTAGCTGAAGTTGGAAGCAACTTTAATATCCAAAATTAAGGGGAGTAATTAAGGTAATCTAACCTATTGCTATTCAGTGGCATGTACCCTACAGTCATTAAAAATGATGGTTATGAAGATTATGGGCAACACAGGAAATGCCAAAGATACAATTTAGTGAAGAAAGCAGAATATTAAGTGATACATCCACCATGAGAATAAGGAAGAAAAACAGCCAGATACCCAGAAGTAAAAGATTTTTAAAACACCTTCCAAATTGCCAACAGTAGTGTATTAAGATAGTAACGTTAAGGGTTAGCATTTTTTCTCCTATTTTCCAAATTTTCCATAATATGACTATTACCAGTTTTATGATGGAAAAATCATCTTTCCTCGTCTCATCTGAAACACTGGAATGTTTTGGCTTTGGGCTTCATGGTTTGTAGGTCTTCAGGTGTCTACCTGTCACCAGTCACTCATCCCTCATGCTTTTAAGTAATTGTCTGTAGGTCTCTGTTCTGTGTTGGCCACTCTCCATGATAGTGTCCACTCCATAACTTGTAAATTTGATGCAGAGAGAGAAAAGGAGCATCATGATCCAGTGGGGCCTTGCCCTGAGTGTGTGTATATGATTTGTCAACAATCAAGTATTTTATGGGGGTTTATGGGACTTCATTAAAGATGCTGGAGCAGGAGCACTGTGGGACATCAGAAGAGACCTCAGCAATAAACCGCAGCTCCAAGCTTTGGAATGCAGTAAATGTTTAAGAGACTTCCTTCCTTTCATTACTGAATTTTACTTTACTTTTATACCAGTAAAGAGTTGTGTTTTATTGGTTGAAGTTTCTTGATTCCGTTTCCCCAGGTCTGTTTAAAAGCTACATTTTATCTTTGAGGATGTTTGGCTCTTGGTGGAGGAAATGCTGCCAGCGAATTCAATTAACTGGCAGAGCTCACAGATACTGTACACGGATTTCTTTTTTTCTTCTTTTTCACAACTGCTACGTAAACACAGCTGGGTTTAATATTTGTCGTAACAAAGATTTAACTTGAATCATTTCACTCCGGGTAATTAATGCTTGGAATCTCGGCTACTTTTTCGTTCGTCCGCTTGTAATCCTCTGCATTTCTTTACTCTGGCTATCTAGATAATGATGTGTGCTCCTCTAGGTCTTTGCCCTGCCTTAAAACTGCTTAATATTTGGCCGTTCCCACTAGAGAGCAGATGCTTTTCTTTGCAAGAATTGAATTTCTGTCAGCTCTTTTATGCATCATGTGTTTGGAACTGTAAGTGGATCAAGTTGTTCATCACAGCAGGGACACTGTGAAACACATCTATTATACACACTTCCCACCCCCCCCTTCCTGTTTTTTTCTCCCTCGAGGAGGTGGAGATGCCCAGATCCCGTTGGGAGATATCTCACTCTGTGCGGATGTATCCATGTGATCCACCATGGATCCGGCCTGGCTGCATCCCTAAGCATGGAAATCTATATCCATTCAGCCCAGGATTGTTGCTGAGGCAAATCCCGCTTTTATCTTTGTAAACACCACGCACTTCATTAACTCCCAAATACACACCGAGTTTGGGTCACTAAATAAACCCACCAGGCTTAGCATAATGAGTGACATTTCAGTAATTGATGCCCTAGAAAATGTTAATTGTGAGTCCATTATTCTTTTTTATGCTACAATAATGGCTAGGGTGGTTTTGGCTTTGGAGTTGAGTTGTGTCGAAGAATAGTCACCATCTATTAGGCTCCTACTATGTGCCAGGCACTGTGCTAGAGGCTTTGAAAGTCTTGACATTTAATCTACATAACAATTCTGAAACAAATGTCTTGGAGGTGGGGGTACTTTCCCCCTTTTTTATAGATGAAGAGAAGAGGTTAAGTAGCTTGCCTAGAGGCCTCCAGCAAATAGCTAGCCTCTGAGGCAGAATTTGAACCCAGACTAAAAATCAGCGCACTTTTGGGTGTTGTACTTTCATGCTCAGGGTTCGCTAGACATACATTCATCCGTTGGTTGGTTGATACACTGATCCATTCCACATGTATATTACGAGCAGCCCCATTCCACGTGAAGTCTCAGGCCAGTTGGCTTTAGCCAACACCTCTCTATCCATCTAAATCTGAGCTGCTGGTGATATTTGGAGTTGTTTATTTAGTTTTGCTTTTTCTATCAGAGCTCGGTGTGAATGTAATCCAACAGCCCCAAGCAACCTACCGCGTTCTTACAGTTTTCATTTTGCGAGTTTCAATCCCTAGATTTAGCTTTGAGCTGATGGCTAAAAATTCCAAATCTGAGTAGTTTAGTTTGTCAACATTGCTTTGAAAAGCCGGAGTCTTGATGATGTTCCTGCTGTGATATGCTCATCTTTTAGGTCTCAGATAGTGCTGCTGAGGGCAAAAGTGCATTTTGGTGCATTTTTAATAGATATCATTCAATTTGCAGGAGTCATTCTGGGACATTGACATTCTGACTGAAATACCGCCGATCTATAGAATTAATCATAGTTAAATAGATAGGTGGCTTTTGCCCATGAAGAAAGTCATTAATCTCTTGATAAACATTTTTAGTTATGGTTAACTTTAGTCTTTCTGCAAATACTTTTCATTAGAACCAGGCATTAGTGTCCTGGTTCATTAGAAATAGACCAACCCCTTTTATTTTTGATTTGCAGTCCATTTTGTTGTTGAAAGATGTTGGCATTAAAAAAAAAAAAATTGGCGGAGATATGTTGTAAAAAAAACAAAACAAAACACGTATAACTTCCCTCTTGCAAGTGCATATCTGTTTTTTTCAAAGGTAACTTACATTTGTATTTTGTGCCTTGTGTTTGCAAGAGAATGGTTCTTGGTTTATTCATGTTGACAACTGAAAAGCCTTAGACCTAATTAAAAGAATTTCCACGAGCACCTTTACTGAACCATTTCATTACGCGGCACTGCACAGATTGCATTGTGAAACATGGTGATAGTTTAAATCTGACCTTTAAACCTAAACTGCCAGAAGTATGGGGGAGAAAACCCTTCTTTGAAAATACTCCCCGGGTGTATATATATATATATATATATATATATATATATGTATATATATATATATGTATATGTGTATATATATATATGTATATGTGTATGTATGTATATAGGCATACATGTATGCACATATTTGGTTAGAAATAATCCTTTTATTGAATGACCACCTAATAATATAAATACACATTTATTCTGAGCTCAGATCTTGCTTGTAGCCTCCTTGAGCTTGGGCAGAATTTTCAGCTGCATTAATTTTGTGTGTGTTTGTGTGTGTGTGTGTGGTGTTATAAAGCTAAATTGTTTTATAGGGAAAACAAAGACAATTTCACTTCCTCTGGGCAAAAAAAAAAAAAAAAGTGCTTGGAGGAAGAAGAGTATTACAAATAGGTAGAAAAATACAAAAGTTGTTGCTGCTGTGTTTCAGTTTAAAATGCGAGGTACTTGTTTTAAACACATGGGGAGGGGCTGGAGTGCTTTAGTGTGTGCAAGACTCCTCCTGAGCTTTGTTTGGCAGATAGTGGAAATGGGCCTTTTTGTTTTAAAATTGTACTTTTTTATTCCCAAGAATGTCATCCTAAGGACTTGATAGTTTGTTCTTAAGATGCTCAACAAAGCCATTATAGCGTATAGTGAAGTAGCCATTCACATAATGAAAATTGATCCTTTTGTCCAACAAAAGCTGCTTAGATTGTAAGGCTTGCCTCTAACTTTCTGACTTAATGCTCAACCAGTGAGATGTCAGGAGAGACAGAGGGAGCAGAAACCTGGGCCCCTAGGGTCAGAGCCAGCTCCAGCTTGGAGCTCCACATAACTAGCACAGTCCCCACTCCCCCATGGAGAACCAGAATTTTTGAGGGGAAAATGGGATGCAGAAGAAGCAATTAAAGCCAACTGAGGTCAAGGTACAACCACGTTCTCAAGAAAGAAACAGAAAAGCAAGGAATGAAAGGAAGCAATAATGGAGATATATTAAGTTGGGGAAGAAATAAACCAGTATCAAGGACAGATCTAATTTGCTGGTTTTAAGAAATCCTGGCAGCAGTGAGAATCAAAGAAATAGCACAGACTTTGGGGTAAGACGGACTTGGGCTTGACTTTGGCCTCTGCCCTTCGCTGTACTAGCTGTGTGACTGGGGCTGAGCCTCACTTTACCTGTCTGTAGAGTGGGGATAATCATGCCTGTCTAGCCCAGTTCTGAGATTTTAACACAGCTGGGTATGAAAACACCTGCCATGATGTTTGGTACCTAGTGGGGGGGGGGGCGCGTTGTGTGATAAATACTAATTCCTCCTCCTTTCTCCTAATGAATTCCTGGTTTTCCCAGAAACCGTTACTGTGAAAGACAGTGGGGTGGGATTGCCTTCACATATCAAGACTTTTTGCTTCAAATGGGAGGCAAGAACTAAGGCATCGGTAGATACACTGCTATTTTTCACTGCCAATGTGAAAGTAGCAGAGGAAGTCAGTGTCTGTGTGTCCCTGGAAATGGGAAAACAAGGCAATAGTTTGTTCTCCCCTCTCCAGACCCAGACATTCCCTGGGAGATCTTATAACAAAGCCTTGATATCTAGCTTATTCAGGAAAGGAAGAATCACTGCCTTAGTCCTTACAGGCCATTTTTAAAGGGGGAAAGAAAGTGTGACTCTCTTGCCTCCTCCCAGCTGCTGCTGGGTGTCCTATTGGTCAAAACAACAAATCTTTTAACTTCATTTCTGACACTGAGCAGTTAATGCAAGAAGTGGGGCCCCCTGCACAGTCTAGCTTGAGTCAGACTGTTAAAAGAACTCTCTAGTTGAGGTGTTTTGCCAGCACTGAGGATGGTCCTAGTTCCTGCCTTCCTAGAACATACAGTGTAATAGAAAAGAGACATTTACGGGATTGTTGGGACAGGCACCATTACATTTGCTCTGTGTCTCTGAAGGAGAAGTACCAGGAGAGTTTATGACAGGGAACCTTGGTCTCTTCTGAGGGGTCAGGCCCAGGAAGTGATTCTGTCTGAGCTGAGACCTGAAGAGTGAGTAGTCATTGTCCAGTATGGTAGCCACTATTCACATGTGGCTATTTAAATTTTAGTTGATTAAAATGGAATAAAATAAAATAAAACATTCGGTTCCTCAGTCACACAAGGCACATTTCCAGCCCTCACTTGCAGCTGCCACAGCAGACGACACGGGTGATAAATTATGGACGGCACTGGGTTGCGGGCGAGGGGGTGATGGTGCTGGGAGGCGCTCCAGAGGAGTAGGCCTACCAAAGGTCTTGGGGTGCGAGAGAGGCCAGTGTGACTGGGGCCCAGATAGCGTGGCTGACGCCGTGGAGGGGATGCAGGGCCTCGAATCTGAAAGAAGCTGAGGCCGGTCACTCGGGGCCTTGCAGGCCAGGCTAGGACTTTAGTCTCTTTCGTCCAAGCAGTGGGGAGGCTGCACAAAGATCCTAGCAATCAGAAGGGCACAAAACAGAAAGTGAAAGCATCCCTGCAGGGTCCATGCTTTTCATGCTTGATCCATGGCTTTTTAGATTTTTAGTTCACATATAAACTTATATAGATATGTGATTTTTTTAAATGATTCATGCGGTGTGTATTGCTCAGCAACTTGCATTTTTGCCCCCGTCTGGCAGTATTTTGTGGACATCTTTTCCTGTCAGGTGGATAGGTAAATAGTGGGCCATCTTTCTCTCCACCTTCCCCCCCACCCGCCACAAGTTGCAACCAAGTAATAAAGAAACTTATATTTATTGAGCACAAATAGTTTATCTTCATTCTCGTCAGGGGAAGATACATAAAAACTAGTTATAGAAAAAGCTAAATACTAGGATGGTGATACATACCACCTGAGAGTTCCTTTCGAAGTAGTAACGAACTACCTTGTGGCTGGTCTTGGGGGAGCCTGACTGCAAGCTCTCCTGTGCTGGGTCCTGGTCATCCGTGGCTGTTCCTAGCACCGTTCCAGCATGGGGCCTGCAAAGATTAGGCATCAACGAAAGGAATAAGCTAATGTGCCCTGAGAAAGTGCTATTTGTTCTGACAGAGGGCATCACAGAAAAAGGCTTTTGGCTTTTTTTTTTTTTTTTTTTTGATAGAAGGATTTTGTTCAAGAATGTGGGGGGGAGGGGTAAACAACATTCCAGGCTTTTAGGGATGGTTTGGAGGCCTCTGAAACTCAGTAGAGGACGACGTTGGAAATGGAGCTTGAACTGAGCCTGGAATATTTTGCTAAGGAATTTGGACTTTATCATGTTAGCACTACGGAGCCCCTGAAAGTTTTGGAGGACTGGAGTAATAGGATGCAACCTCTTGTTTTAGAAAGACAAGTTCATGCAAAAGACGGATGAAAATAGAAGAGCCACCAGTTGAAAGATGGTTGCAGGAGTCTAAGGACAAGAGGAAACGTGAACGCCAAAGAATGGAGGCAGTTCGCTGCCTCCACCATCCATTTTACATCCACTGTATTTAATCCTCACAACGAACGGATGTTGCAGATATCTCATTTTATAGCAAAGGAAACGGAAGCTCAGAAAGGTTAAGAAATTAGTAGGAGGGCCAGGTGTCCAATCCTAGATTTAAGTGATCCAGTCTCTACCCTCTGCTGCCTGAGGAGTGCATGTGGACAGAGAAGCAGGTGAAATCAAGAGACCTTCAGTGAGGAAGTACAGCAGGGACTTGGGGTAGGGAATACTGCTTTTGTTATTGCACGTGTTACGTTTGCAGTGTTAAGACTGGACTAGGTGTGTCTGCTTTCACGGAGAGGTTTGTTTTCCTTGCAGTTTTGGTTGCATCTAAGTGGTGGCTTTCTGCAGAAGGGGAACGGATGAGTATCAGTTTCTCTTACTACAGCCCCTCCGCCCCGTCCACCGATCCTTCCCAACGGAGACCAGATTCTTCTAATGATCAGTCACTAAAGAATGTGACCCTAGACTTTCCTCCAAGCAGTGAGGCTCAACCACTGGAAATGCCTCTCAGGATATCAGAACACTCACTCGCCCATTCTTTCATTTAGCAGCAAATGCTGAATGGTTACACCAGCCAGGCCCTGCTGGCCTTCTGGGAACTCAGGCTAGCGGGAGAGGTTGTAGCTGTAGCCGCTCGCCGAAGACTCACCTAAGCAGTCCGAGCACCCCAACAGGGTGTCATTAACCCTGCCTTAGGGGTCGGGAAGGCTTGGTAGATGAGGGGACATCTGGATTCCCTCTTTCCCTTAACCCAAGGTAATCTTTAATTTGACTATTAAGGAAAAATACCTCATTTAAAATCTTTATCATAAAAGGAACATATGCTTTTTAATAAAGGATAATCAAAACAATCAAAAGTGCGTAAAATAGAAAGTGAAAGCATCCCTTCATGGTTAAAGTTTGATCCATGACATTTTAGATTTTTACTACATATATAAATATATATATATATGTTTTTAAATGATTCATGCTGTATAGCTCTGCAACTTGCATTTTTCCTCCCATTTGGCAGTATTTAATGGACATCTTTTCACGTCAGTTCAAGTACTGTCAGATACTTTTTAGCAGCTATGCAATATTTCATTGTGAGGATGTGGTATAATTGACTTAATTGGCCCCCACTGATGGGCACTTGGATGGTCTTTCGAAGGGTGAATAGATCTTCCACAAATAGAACAGGAAGGGACAAGAGACAAGGCTGTGTGAGTTTCCGGCCTGTGTATGGGCTGGAGAATAGTGTATGCTTCTAAATAGTAATTCGCTATCAGTCCAACATACGTTAGGTGGGGCTGAGGGAAGTGAGGCCAGTTGAGCAGAGTGTCGCTGACTGCTCTGAGAAGTTGGGATGTTTTTCTGCAGGTGGTAATGGCCAAGGGTGGGGGCATTGAAGGATTTTGATGGAGGGATTGAAATGACCAGATTCATGTGTTTCTGAGCTTCCTGGAACAGCTATGGGTGGGCGGCACTGAGGGGACACTGAAGATAGCCTATCTGGGAAGCTACTCCACCAATCTGGGCCAGAGAGGAGGGATGGAGCTGCATGGCGCAGTGCCAGGCACTGAGAGGAGAGGGTGGATTTGAGACATATTTGGGGTGGTGCTGATAAGATATGAGAATGGTGGTGGGTAGGGAAGGAGGATTATGGAATCTGACCTCCGATTCTGGCCTAGGAGATGAGCTGGGTGATGCTGCAGTGGCCAAGATGGGACACAGAGGAGGGGGGGGGAGCGTTCAGGAGAGGCTGATGCATTCAATGTAGCATCCTCTTTCCTTTGTTTTCTGTCTTCCTCCTGATACCTCAATAAAGGAGAAAGCCATCCTCATCAGCATTTCCGTCGCCCCCACATTATGCGTGATGAACCCCAATGTTAATGATTTGACCAGGAACCCCATGAGTACTCCTGGCAAGTTCAGTTTTAGATGTATGATTGTGGTTTATTTTAAGCCTCCGATTTTCGTCCCTCACTTTTATTTAAAGGACAAAATTCTATTGCCAGTTATCAGATGCGCATATACTTGAAGTTTCAAAGTTTGAAGTGCTGACAAAAGCTTCTCCATGTTGCAGGGTGAGGAGAGGTCTTCAGAAGTCTTGGCCTAAGTGGTCACAGGGGCACCAAGAGCCCAGGACCACTTGGCTGGTTTCAAACCAGCTGGGGCGGGCAGGAAGGCACACACTCATATTTGCTCAGTTACAATCAGCAACGACTTCTTTGTGTAAAATGATAATGAGGCCATTAGGAGAAGCTCACCTGAAGTGCAGCGTTGTGAATCCAAGGTAATTAAACACCTCCCGAATGAAAGGGAAAGGCCAGGGAAGGTTAAGTGAGGAATCATCTGCAGCACAGGTGGCCCAAGGCCTTTGAGGATCTAGAAGAGTGACAGCGGCTTGCACCAGTTCCAAGGATGGAAATGTCACCCTCGTCCCTGGGAGAGGCAGGATTTCTATTCTTCAGAGGGTGGGAAGTGGGCAGTATTTTTCACATTTTAATAAAGCATGTTCTGTTTTGTTTTCACGTTGCTATTTCAAGTTGCAAGTCCATGGCAGAGTCTGCCCGGGTACTGAGTGGCCTGCATGCTCTTCGTGGGCTCTCACCACGGTGGCACTGTGTCAGGGCCATGTGTCCCTGAATGGGGAAGTCACGGTCAATGGGATACTGACACCCACCGCTTCCAGAGCAAGGTGGTTTTCCTTGGCCCACCTCCAAGCCCAGAGAGGGTAGCCGCCCCCTCTCTGCATATTCCCATCACTTCTGACATCCCAGAGAAGGACGTCAGCCTTAGCCCTACCCTCACTCAGTTCACTGTGCATATAGCACAGCCCCGTAGCAACAGCACAGGAAGTGTTCTCTCTACTCAGTAAACACTTCGTGGCGACTTACTAGGTGCCCAGCATTGTGCCCCACGACTTCACGTGTCCTTCCAGCTTATCTTTATAAGCTCCAGCAACAGGATTTTCACCGTTCAGTTTCTGGCCTCAAAATCTCTGCTGTCTCCACATAAAAGTTTCTACATGAATGTTGATAGCAGCATTATTCATAATAGCCCAAATGTGGAAACAACCCAGACGCCTGTCAACTAGATAACCATGTAGGGTAAATAAGATGTGCTGTAGCCATACAGTGGAATATTATTCAGCTGTGAAAAAGAATGAAGTACTGATAAGCACCACAACATGGAGTAACCTTGTTTATAATGAGCATTATGCTAAGTGGAAGAAGTCAGTCACAAAAGAGCTCTTATTGTATGATTCCGTTTATATGAAATGTCCAAAACAGGTAAACCATAGAGACAGAAGGTGGATTAATGGTTATGTAGGACAGGGTGCAGGAGGAGGGGAGGAAGATTGGTGGGGAATGGGAAGTAACTGACAATAAGATGGGTTTCTTTTGGGGGTGAAAAAAATATTTAGGGGTTGGATAATAGTTCTACAACCTTGTCATTATACTAAACTATATACTTCAAATGAGTGAATTTTATGGTATATAAAATATATCTTAATAAGCTATTTAAAAATCCCTGGGGTGCCCGGATGGCTCAGTAAGTTAAGCGTCTACCTTTGGCTCAGGTCCTGATCCTGGGGTCCTGGGATCAAGTCCTGCATCGGGCTCCCTGCTCAGCGGAGAGTCTGCTTCTCCCTCTCCCTCTGCCCTTCCTCCCTGCTCGTGCTCTCTCTCTCAAATAAATAAAATTTTTAAAATAAAAAATAAAACCCCTTATCAGAAGCTTATTAATAAATAAAACCCATGGAGCATTTCTATTTTGTTTTTAAGATTGATTTATTTGAGAGAGCATATGCGAGCAGGAGGGGCAGAGGGAGACTCTTAAAGCAGAGCCTGACACAGGGCTCGATCTCATGACCCAAGAGATCACGACCTGAGCTGAAACCAAGAGTCAGACACTGAACTGACTGAGCCACCCCGGTGCCCCCAAGAAGCATTTTTAAAGTCTATGTAATCTATCCCAGACCAGCGATCCTTAATATTTTTAGTTTCACGGGTACCTTTACGGATCTGAGGAGAACTGTGGAGCCTATGCCCAGAAAAAGGATCATCACTCATTCATATTAAAATTTTGTAGGTGGTCGGCACCTGGGTGGCTCAGTCGGTTGGGCGTCTGGCTTCGGCTCAGGTCATGATCTCGCGGTGCTGGGATTGAGCCCTGTGTCAGGCTCTCTGCTCAACAGGGAGTCTGCTTCTCCCTCTCACTCTCCCTCTGTGTTCTCTCTCTCTGGCTCAAAAAGTTTTGTAGGTGATTCATGGGCCACCTGAATCTAATTTTTCTATTTTATCCTTAAATAATGTCAGACCATCAGATAATCTTATATCAAAGCCCATACAGATTCCTGAAATGTGCTCTTGATATGCTCCTGCATGCTTAAAAACAGTTGTTTGGTTTACATTTTCCCTAAGACGAAGGGAAAAAAACTCCTGACCGTACTCACAGCACTTCTGACCCCTGCCTTTCCCGCTAGCCTCGTTTCAGGCCATGTTCTCCATCATTCCCTCCCCTGGAGCCATAGTCCTTTCTATTCTCCGAACTCCTTCTCACCACAGGCTTTTTTCCCTGTGCCTGGGACACTGTTCCTTCCCCTCTTTGCCAGGTTCTACTTCAACTCATCCTCCAGATTTCCATTCAAGCCTGATTCCCTCCAGGAAGCCTTGTTGACTTCCTCAGTGAGCTCTAGCATAGACTCATCACGGTAGCTATGTCACAATCATTTGATATTTTCTTCACCGGAATGTAAGCTTCACGTGGGCAGGGCCCAGGTCTGGTTTTGCTCATCGCTGGATCACCACTGACTCGAGGCTACCACATTGCCAGGTTCCAGGGGTACTTTTCACATGGAACAAACACAGTGTGAATGGTGTGCCCAGAAGCTGTGCAGTGCGGCATCCTGAGATGAATGAAAAGCGTGTTAGAAACGGACCAGGAAGCTTGACGTTGTCTCTGATGTTGAGGGCAAGAGCCATCATGTCACACGTGCGGATTTCCTGCGCTGAGGATTCATAGGAGAAATCTCTCTGAGTTCTCACTTTTAGGAAAATGTGTTTTCATTTGTGCAAGTGGCTTGTTTGTACTACATGGACCCAAAGAATCTCACAACTTGAGTTTCTCTTTTTGCTTTGACCACTAGCAGGCTCTTAAATCAAATTTGCAGGCCAGTTGTAGCCACCATGTAAGACCTTATAGCTTACATTGATATACGAAATATTTCTGGCTGCTTTTCCCAGTGCCATGGCTTTCTTGCCTATTTTTCTAAATCTTTTGAGTACATTTCTATAAACTGCCACGATTCCTTTAGAGAATGAAGGATATAAGAATATATATTTATACATCTGTTTACCTTATATTTAATAAACATTTGATTTATAATATATTCAATAAATCTATATCACATGTGTTTATATATTTAATGTATAACTAGAGTATGAGGTGTGAGGTATATATGTTATAAATAAGCCATTCATTTCCAATATTTTTAAGTAATTTGAAGAGGGAGTAGAATTGGAACTAAAAAATTTGTGTTGTCTGGGCTTAGATCATAAGACTTTCAATTCACGTTCCAATTGGCCACTTCTTGGGTTTGTTCCTCTCTCTGGGATTGTTTCACCCTTGTAAGACAGGAACGCCGATCCCTTCCTTGCAAGATTGTGGAAAGAATTAAATTAGAAAATGTATGTGAACACACATACCCGGCACACTGAAACTACTCAGAAAGTAGCTTTGTGTTTGCTCTTATTCGATACACTCTGTTCAGTTTCAGAAACCTGTCCTAATACTGAATGCAGTTTTGTTCTCCAGAAGCTGAGGTATTAAATCCATCCCCCTTCCAGGGAATTTCTAGAGCTCCGTATGTATCGGGCTTAGCCAGCCATCCGCCCACCCTGCCCTCAACCCGTGTCTCCTTTCTCTCTGTCACCAGATCTCTTCCCTGAAGAACCGGCTAAAGAAGGTGTCCACAACTACTGGCGACGGTGTGGCCAGGGCCTTCCTCAAGGCCCAGGCTGCTTTCTTCGGCAGCTACCGAAATGCTCTGAAAATTGAGCCGGTGAGTAGCTTCTTGGCATTTATAAATTGTTTGGTCAGGGCTGAGAAATGTGCCTCAGGGGTCACAGGAAATCAGGTCTTCATCTGGTGGTTGAATTCACCCAGAAGGGGTTGTGCGTCTGTGTTGTGAGGGGCCAGGGGGCTGCCTTCCCTTTGCCCTTCCTCTTAGCGTGAGGAAGCCATGCTGCTATGTGTGAAGCACTCACTGTTCCTGTGCACGTTAAGACCCGTCCCCTCCCTGGACAGTAGCGCCAGCTGCGTGTTAAGACAGTGCCCGGACCTCTCACACGCCTGTTCTCTGAGGATCCTTTCCACTTGACAAATGGGGAAACTGAGGCTCAGAAGAGACATGACTTGCTAACCAGCGGAGGAGCTGAATAGTCCCAAAGCCGATGCTTTCCCTCTGTGTCTCAAAGCCCTTTTCCTCTAAAGGGGCTTCTACTCCACACTCGAGAAAGCAAGGTGTCCCGGGGATTCACTGCTCAGGTGCTCCCAAAGTGCTCTTGGTGTATTGACTACACGGTGTGCCACAAACTGGGGAATAATGTTATCCCCCTCTGTGGCCCTTCAGCCTTCCTGAGCCTCAGTAGCCTCATCCATTCCCCTGCCTGCCCTGTGAGGTGGGAAGTTATATGAAGATACGAAGGTATCAGGTCAACCCTAAAAACAAAGTACCAACTCTCCCGGCTTCAGTGAGAAGCTTTCATCTGATAACGCCTACTCCTGGCCTCTTGGCCACAGAGAATGGAGAACTTGGCCTTGGGGGACCTGGGTCACCATGTATAGGAGGGAACGCTGGAGGGCGACCTTGCCCACTGCCCTTTTCTCTCAAGAGCACAGAGCTCCCTTCATCCTGAGCCGGTGGGTGACGGCAGCCGCGTCCAGCCTGGTTGCAGTGGGTGTGAGGAACCAGCATAGGTCGCACTGCCTATGGGCCAGGGCTGTTTGTTTCTGCTTTTAACCCACAGCATTTTTATTATATTAAATGACAAAAGTTGAGTTATATGTCAGGCAGTGCATTTCATGTACAAACTCTGACAGTGAATCTTGCTTACGCTTCCCCATGAGCCACAGTTCTACATTGTTAAGAATTTTTTTTTTTTTTTGCTACTATGACTCCATCATATGTCTAAATGAGACCCAGAGTAATAGTAAACACCTTGTTTTCCCTTCACCCAGCGCATACTCTCTGCCAAGTGGGGGGCTCAGGAAGCAACAGACTAATGCCACCATCCTCCTTGTTCCTTGTCTCCCGTCCAGCACTTAGGCCTGACTTTCTAAGCTGCCTCAGCTTCAGGCAATGTCATGGTCACATAACAGAAGGGATGTACTCTCTTTTTGCTTCCTTAGAACTACTTCCCTGAGGTCCTCTAAAGCCCTTCATTAAAGCAAGTTCCCCATGTCCTGCTTATCTCCAAGTGAGGCAGCCCTGATTCTTTGTCCTGACCTTGGGCCCAGCCAAACCAGTCAGGTCTAGTGCTAATTTGAGAGCTAGTATAATTCAAGAAAAATACTGTTGTCTTCCCATCTCTAAAAGGAGACTGGGATAACTGGCCCAGTCCTTCCCTTGCATTGCTGGGAACTGAAAGACATGAGGTATTTCCACTCTTAAAATGATCTCATTATTGTCATATATGTGTCTCGAATCCAGAGACTGTTGAATCTTGGTAGGGGATTGCTGGATATATGATCTGGGCACAAGTTGCTCCTCAGAAGAAGTTTATGGTTGTACTTGCTCTTGGCTCTAAAAGTCATTGGGTTTAAGCACGGAAGCCCTGGAGTTCAAAGCCGCGCTCTGCACTTCTAAGCTGTGCGACCTTGAACAAGCCACTTAATCTCTTTAAACTTCAGTTTCTTCACCTGTGAAATGAGGCTAAGAATACCTATCATTCTACATCTCCAGATGGTTATAAGGATCAAATGAGCCATAAAATGTTTCATAGGGAAGGTGAAACTTGACCTGGGTCTGATGGCTTAGGTTTGGAAAAAGACAGAGCATTCCTTCATGTGGTGGGTGTGGAGTTAACTGAGTGAGCAAAGGCTTGGAGGCGGTACCCCTCATGGCCACTTGTCTGGAGTCGTGGGTTTGGGTAGGGAAAGGGTAGGAGAGCTTGGAGCCAAATCTGACAGAGCCTGGGATGCTAGGCTAGAAGTGTGAACTTCACCCTGTAGGGAATGTCAGTTTTTGAGCAGAGATACGGTAAGACTGAAGTCATGTTTGACCAGTGATACAGTGATGGACTGAAAGGGGAGTTGGAAGCAGAGACCAGTTGTCCGGGAGACTCACAAGAGAGCCCTCTGGTGGTGACACCAGGAAGAGGTACCATGAAGAAGAAGGGACTAAATGAATCTGCAAAGATACAAAATATGGGAGACGAGGGGCAAGAGATGTCAAAATAACTCCCAAGATTTGGACCAAGGAGAAAGTGATGATGCCCATAAGTAGAAAAAGTGAAAACTTAATGCAAAGGTGTTCCCGGTAGCAGTACTGACGATGGTAAAAACATGGAACAGACTTAAGTATCCATAATAGGAAACTGGTTAAAGAAATTGAAATATATCCATATGCTAGAATATTATATAGTCATTAAAAGTAGCATTTTGAGGATAGGATGATGGGTTTGGTTGTAAACAAGGTACATTTCACTGAGTCTAAGCTGCCATTCAGTCATAGATGTACCATTACTCTAAGTACCATTACGAAATGGGAAAGGGTGCTGCCAATCACAGTTGGATGCCATCAGTTGTAAGACACATCCAGATTTCAGAGATGTTATGGTGTGAAGAAATCTGCATCTTAGAATCAGTGAAATATGGCAGATTTGTCATGCTTTCAGTCCCATTCATCTCCCAAATAGCTTTTTTTTCCTGGAAGTCCAGGAGGGAAGCCAGAGGGCCTGCAGTTTTCTGGCCAAGCATCATCACCATGTTACGATGGTTTTTAAACCATAGATTTAATTCTAGGCATTTCTCCTTACCTGAAAGATGGGCTAACAACACTTCCTATGCAAGATTGTTTGGAGAATTAATGAAAATAATTGACTGCAAAGCACATGTGAGCCCAAGAAGGGATGAGGGCTGGTGGGCACTGGCCACATGGGGGTGGCATGGGGAATGGGACCTTGGGTGAGCCTGTTTTGGATGGCAAGTAGGGCCACTTGTCTTTTAGTTGTTTCTCTGGTTATAAAAAATAGCACCTGCTCTTGGTAAAAAAAAAAAAAAAAAGCTTAAAGTAACAGAGAACTAGAAATGAGAAAATACCCATAATCCTATCATCTGGACTTAAGGCAACATGTTAGCATGTTTCTACCTAGGCTGTAGGGTTTGGGGGTTGTTTTTGTTTCATTTCGGTTTTGGTTTTTGGTTTTTGGTTTTTTACTTAAAGACAGTTGAGATATTCCTGGCAAAGCAATCCAGTTCCCAGTTATTTGGTTTTGCCTTTTAGTATGTCGTAAGCATTTTTTCACCTGATATAAAAACTCTCCTTAAACATCATCACTTATGATGGCAGCACATACCCCATCAGGTGACCCCAGTTGTTCTCAACCCTGGCGTGGATCAGAATCACCTGCGGGGCTCTTAAAAAGGCAAGTGTCTGAGATTTTTATCAAGTTCCCCCAATCTGCAATCAGTGCTGAGGCTCATCACATTATCCTAACGCTGGTTCTTTTGATGGTCGGTCACCTCTCACCATTTTAAATCACACTGTGATGAACATCTTTATAGAGATCTTCGTGCACGGTCTGAACTATTTCCTGAGGCGAAATCCCTGGCGTCGATTTACTCGGGCAGAGGATCCGAGTACACGGAAGCCTTTGCTGTAGAAGGTGAGGGAGAAAGCTGGCGGCCAGAAGCAGGTGCTAGTCTCGGGGGGAGAGCCTCTGAGGCAGATGGCAGGGCAGGGCAGGGCCCAAGCAGCCGCCTTGCGTTTGGAGAACGTTCCGCGGCCGATGGTGGAGGGCGCCAGCAGGGTGGAGGGCCCGGAGAAGCGTGCGTGGGTGTGGGGGCACAGCAGACAGGACTCCTGTGGCTCGTCCTCTCTGGCTGCTTTGTCACGTGCCCACAGCATTCGCCCCATTGCGGTGGGGTGGCTTCCCACCCTGGGCCAGCGGGTGCAGTCACGGGACTCAGGTCACTGCGAAGTCACAGAGTTTGGATTTTTTAAAACATGAAACGTGACAGACTAGACTGTGCTCCTTTCTACTCTGCTTGGCGGACAGCTCCCGCTGCGCCCCTCGGTGCCCCGCCTGGCTCTGGGAGGGGGCGAGCCCCAGTCGGGCGGGGGGGGGGGGGCCGGGATGCGCCGCTCCAGCCCCGCGGCCCAGGGCTCACTGGAGACTTTTAACTCTTTGGCTTTTTTTTTTTTTTTTTTTTCCTTTCCTACTGGAAAAATTTCAAAATGCAGCTGGCTGGGGAATCTCAAGCTTCGTTTCCGGGCAGGGGAAGGCAGCCCCCTGCTGAGGCCGGCCACATGCCAGAGCAGCCCTGCTCCCCGTCCAGGCCTTGCTCCGTGCCCGTGCCCGGGCCGGAGGGCCTGCGTCGGCTCACTGGCAGTGTCTCTTCGGGGCCAGGTGAATTATTTCTCCCAAGGGCCAGAGTGGGATACCAGGCATGTCCCGTTACAGCCAAGTCTACCTGCTCAGTGGCCTCCCACAAGGCTGGCTGGAGCTCGTTCATCTCCCGGGTGGCTCCACTTCTCCCCTACAACTGCCCCGTTCCTGTCCACGTTCCAGGTGGGGAATGAAGGCTGAGATTGCTGGTGACTTCCTGGTGAGTGGGAGAGCCAGGAGGCCGACTCAGGTCGGCCTGACTCCAAAACTCAGGTTCCTTCCACCACACCCTCTTGCCTGTCTTTGTTCTGGTTTCCTCAGGCTCCATGTTAACAACTCTCTCTGCATTTCCAGCGCCGGGCCCGGGTCATGGCAGGGTCCAGGCGTCAGGGAGTAAATTTGGGAATAGCGGGTGGAAGGATGGGTGAGGGAAAGCAAGGAACAGAGAAGTGTGTGAGGCCAGGTTGTGTTCAGTGTGTTCAGCGCAGACACCTCGCATCCTGCCTTGGCTTTAGGCTTTGCAGGTTGGTGCTACCTGGCAGAGGGGAGAGTGTCTGCAAATCGCAAGGGCACGTGACCCATTTTTCAGTCACCCCGAGAATATGAGGTGCAAAGCCCAAGATATTTAACAATATCGGCCACGCCAACTTGTTCTTCTCCACTTAAATGACAGAACCACAAGCAGCCAGGCAGCCCCATTCGGAAAAACCCCCTTTATCCATGTCAAGCGGCAGCCCAGGCTCCAGCTCATTTATTTAGGCCTTTCTTGCTCTCTGACACGCCTCCTAGCAGTTGCCAGGCAACTCTGGGAGTAGCAGTGTGTGTTAGGGATTAACTAGTTAGGGCTGGGGTCCTTTTTGGCAAGAAGGGGATAAAAGACAAATGATTTTAATTGCTAGGCCAAGGATCCTTTCTGTGCTTGGTGGAAGATAGCAACTTTCGGAGGATATGTATAGCGGTGTGGTTCTTGAATTTGCCTCAAATGTTCCCCTCTCTCCCTCCCAGGGAGAACAAATGAATTTTTAAAAGAATCCTACTTTTCCCACACTCCTTTGTTTAAAATAATATCATCGTGAAATCGGAATAAGACTAACCTACCACCCTCTCTTTGGAAGACAACACAGTGGCCTCAGTTTTAAAGAACTTTCAAAAATAGAATTGTGTGCTTTAATTTCCTGCCTTTTTCTGTTCATAGTTCTCGTAAGCTCGTACGTGGAGTCCTCTCAAGACAGTACATTTGAAGGTTACTTGTTCCCATGTCTGGCCCACTGCAGGTCTTGGTAAAATGTTAACTCAGAGAGCAAAACTGATGGATATTGGTGCTTTCGGATGCATCCTGCTCTGTGCCAGGACCTGCGGAAAGGCCGGTGTAGATGGAGCACCGTGAGAGTTGTCAAGTCAAAAGTCCAGTGCGGCTCTCTCTGGGCCAGCCTGCTAGCTGGGCCTCCTCAGGATGAAGGGAGCACAGCCCCTGCCCTCAGGGAGCCAGTGCTGGGGTGGGGGCAGTGAACAGACAGTCACTATCGTGTGTTCTGAAGGAGGCCGTGCAGGGAGCATCCAGCTCTGCAGTCTTGCTTGCTTAGTCTGTCCCAAGGGGCCCGGCTTCCAGATTCAGCTGTGGGTACGCTGGCATCATCCACCTTACAGCCCTTGATTTTGCACATGATTCTGCTGAGTCATATTTATCCACCTAGAAAACCCCTTAAAGACAGAGAAGTTAAGATAAAAGCAAATTGATAGCCTGGCTTTCAAGCATGAACGGACAAGGCTGTGTTGGAACAGGTCGGAAAAAACACCACGTATGTCTGTTTCCTGGTTGAGTAACGCCATTGATCTCATGGCTTCAAAAGACACAACTATATTTATATGCGTTTTTAGTGTAACAGAAAACAGAAGAGTATTTAGAAACTAGAAACATTAAAACATCACGATAGTCCCACTGAAGTAACACAACTACCTTAACTACCGTTTGTATACTCTCTTCAGTAATTTTTCATTTTGCAAAGTATTTCCATAGCTGCTGTCAAATCTAAGTTAAAAGTTTGTTTCTCCTCCATTTAACGTTACATCAAACACGTTTTTGTATAGCTGCCGATCATTCCATCAAGTACAGCTAACCATAATTTCTATAACTACTCGCATTGGACCTTTAGATCATTTCCAGTCTTTTAATATTATAATTAATACCGCACCAAACACCTTTTGCGAAGAAAGCTCTGAAACGCTGTATTTTGAAGGCTTCTGAATAGAAGAACTACACGTCAGCGTGCAGGAGCCTGACTTGGGGTGCCAACTTGTCACAACGTGGTAAGGAGCAGATTTGCATTGAATCGGCCTAACCACAGCTCAAAATGGAAAGCATGAAGAACCCTTCATGGCGTGCGCTCCCTGCTCTCCACACAGGCAAGCAGAGGATGCCCAGAATGTATATAAGGGATGTCACTAATTTGTGCCTCCGTCTTGTGCTAAAAAAAAGGGTTGAGGACCTTAAAACAGCGTGTACAGGAAGACGAGAGAGAGGAGGTTCTGAGATTCTCTGCACTGCTTGGGAGCATAGAGTTGGAAATCGAACCCATGTCTGTCTTCCGAGCCCATGCTTTTTTCTTTTCTTTCCCCTCTCTTTTTTTTTTTTTTTGGCGGTAAAGCATATATAACATAAATTTTCCATTTTAACCATCGCTCAGTATACAATTCAGTGGCAATAATTACAGTGACAATACCGTATGATCAGCATCACTGTGTTTTCAAAATTTTCGTTACCCCAGACAGAAACCCTGAGCCCATTAAGCAATAATTCCCAACTCCTCCATCCCACCAGTCCTTGGTAACCTCTAATTTATTCTCTATGAATGTCCCTATTCTAGATATTTCATGTAAATGAAATTATTATTATTTGTCCTTCTGCATATGGCTGATCGTAACATTTTCAGGGCTCATCCACACTGTATGTAGCCCGTGTCAGCACTTCATCCCTTTGTTTAAGGCTAAGTAATATTCCACTGTGTGTATGTATCTACCACATTTTGCTTATCCAGTCTTCTTTTGATGGACACTTGGGTGGCTCCCACCTTTCGGCTATGGTGAATACTGCTGTGAACATTCCTGTGCACATATCTGTCGGGAGTCCCTGTTTTCAGTTCGTTTGGGGTATATACCTAGGAATGGAATTATTGGGTCATATGGTCATTTTATTTCTAAGGAACCACCAAATTGTTTTCCACCAGAGCCCATGCTGTCTTTAAGCAGGCAATGGTGTCTTGGTGATGCGTGGATATGTTCCCATGAATACTCTGTAGGAAAAGTTGGTGAAAGATTTTCTTATTTTTCCAGTTTATTTTAGGCAAGCAGATAGGGAATTATAGCCAAAACCTACAGTCCTGAGCTAAACAGGTGCATTGACAGCAGGAGTCTATGGTGGACCGGAGAAGCGGTTAGTACTTACTGGTTGCCAATTTTTCTCCGTTTAGTGTTCATCCCAAGTCAAGATCATAACCCTGCTGATGAAGCAGGGATAAGGGGAGGTACCACCACTCTAGCTCTGTGGCTCTGAACAGCCAAGGAGGCAGAGTGGGATGGAAAGAGTATGTTTGGAGTCACCTGGGTTTTTGTCCTGGAAGTCACTTAACTTCTCTGAGGCTCAGTTTTCACATCTGTAAAATGCAAATAATGCCTACCTTATAGGACTGCTGATAAAAATAGCAACAATGTATGTAAAACACCAGCACAGTATTTTTGCTGACAGTAGATATTAACTGAATGATAGTAACTGTTCCTGGGTCAATGAAGTAAAGGAGGAAGTGGAGAATGAGACTGCCACATTCTAGAACAATGGTGGCCAAATATTCTTGTTCAAGTGTCAGATTACCTGAAACCATTCACAACACAAATGAGATTTTGGCCTATTTTTTCCTATCTCATGAAGTAACTGAAGGTTTGGCTTTTATTTCAAATGATACATAAAGGATTTGTACGAAAACACATAATATGAAATAAATATTGAAGGAAATAATTATTCATTCGTGTTATTGCTCACCAGCGCTTACAGGCAAATACGAGGGTGGTAGGTACCAAAGGTTTAAAATTTAAAAATGTATTAGAGTCAATTTTTTTAATGCACAAGAGAGAATATAATTAAGAATCTTCTGTTCTATTTCATCAAAACATTTTGTGCCTCTTGGGAGAATATGACCATCGTTCGATATTGACCCCAAACCTCTATAGTCCACCTCCCAGGGTAGGACACTGATGTTGCTCCTGAACATGGTTTGGGAGTCATGCACCTTGGAGCCACATTACAAATGCTTGCTGAACTGAGAGCCATTGTTCTAGTAGTAGACTGCCCAAGTAAAAAGTAGGTCCTTAAGTGAGAGAAGATGAGAACTGGCAGGAAATCGCGTAAACATGACGATCAAGCTTACCTGAATGATTTCAAAGAGCATCACCAAATATGACCAAAATGAAATTCCCATATGTTCTAAAATACTTGAAGAATAAACCACAGCTAGTGGTATCTTAGACTATCCAGGGGGGAATTCTGTACTTTAACTTGATCTCATATCATAATCCTGGCTCCTTTCTTACTTCGTTCCTATAGGATGGGACCACATTTTGTATTCCTTGGTGTTCCTCACATAGTCTGATATTTAGTAGTAGGTGCTCATTAAATATTTGTTGAATGTGTGGGTGAACGAATGAATGATACATGTTTTCCCATGCTATGCATTGGAAAGACTAGTGGCCATATTTCAGTGTTGCACGATATAGATGCTTAGTTTAAGAAAAAGAAAAAAGAAAAACCAACTCCATTACAGTGTGAGAGGAAGAATCTGATACAACATCATACCGTCAATGTATAAATGTAAAACAAAGACACGACCCAGCAGCTACCTGGTAGCTAACCAGAGGCAGGTAGGGTCTAGAGAAGATCACCCTCTGTGAGATCACCACGTGCAGTAAATACTCAGGTCTAGTTAGGAACATACAAGAAGTGAGCATGTTAATGGAGTAAACTCACTTTTAAATACCGTATCTTTGTAGAAGCCATGGCAAAGAGAATCGTTGCTATTATTGGAGTTTTAAGTCAAATGATCTCATTTTAGGGTCTTTTACTTTTTCATGGAGACTCTGAAAAAGAGACCTTTCTGATCCACCTCCAAGCAGTGATAACATTTGACAATTTCCAGCCTAAAACAGTGATCCATGACTCCATGTACTAGTTAGACTGTGAGCTTAAGAACAGGATTCTGTCATATTCTTTCTTCTACCCCCAGCACATACATAGTAGCGGCTCCCTAACCTAAGAGGGAGTGATGGTGGAGTTGTTCTGTGGAGGATATTATGGTATGTGTGGTGATGATTAGAAGATAAAATTATAGATTTCTTTCCCTCTACCCACCTTCCCAGACTTGAATCCACACTGATTTTCTACAGGATTTGGATACATTCTCAGAAATACACAGCTACATCACATTCAGTCTCGTGCTACCCTTTCACAAAGAAGTGGAAATCCACTTCGGAAGGTAGTGGATTGTCATGTCAATGTATCCCTGGCACAGAGCCTGATACATAGAAGGGGCTCAATAATTATCTGTGGAGTGAATGAAATTAATATAGTTCTTACCTATAATGTCCTTAGTTGTTTGGGAGCTGAAACATAGTTTTGTTAAATAAATCATTAAGAGTTAAAGTCTTAAGGAAAAGAAAATAATATGAAGCATTTGTTATATGTTAGACTCTTTGTATATAGTCCATTGCTTGATTTTTACAGCCCTCATATGGAGAGAGTAGTGTAACCCCATTTTGCTGATGAGACACCAAGGCTAAGAAAGGTTATGTGACTTTTTAAAGAAGTGGCAGAGCCAGGATTCAGACCCCTCCATCTGCCTGAATCTAGCACCATGCTCTTTCCTCTGACCGCTTGCCGCAATGGTGATTACCATATGGTCCATGTTACATACAATTTGAGGGCATATCAGAAGCAAACTGAGCTGGTTTCCTCTTAGGAGTCAATGTCTCCAATCTGTGCAAATGTTTCTTGAAAAATACAGGTTAAACTAACACCATTTATAAACTATTTTGCAAAGGGGAAATGTCAAAATTTTAGATATCTTTTAAAAAACGTTCCTTTAGTAGATAATTTTAATTGCCTAATATTTTGTTGTTTAAATATTTGATATTTATGGTGAAATTGGATGAAAAAAAAGTAAAACACTTGGAGGGACAGCCCTCCCTCCTCTTTTCCTGGGCTGACACCTAGTGGCGAGTTCTGTCACGGCAGTGTTAATCTGGGTGTTAAACTTTCTTGATGGTAGTTGTTTGTCAAGTGATTTTTAGGATTTTTTTAAAAAATCAATTATTTTCATCATAATAAAAATAGCTGCATTCATATGAGGTTAACTTGTTAGAGCTCATAACGATGGAACTTTTATTTGATTTAACATGAAATACAAGTCAATTATAATCAAGCCTTGCTAGCAGAAAGTAATATAAGTTTTTAAAATCTTGGGGTACTTGGGGTGCCTGGATGGCTCAGTCGGTAGAGCATGTGACTCTTGCTCTCAGGTTCATGAGTTTGAACCCCGCATTGGGCACAGAGATTATTTAAGTTAAAAAAAAGGAAATATAAAATCTTGGGGTACTTGTCCCCCCTCTCCCTTTTCCCCTGTGAACCTGACTGGTAACCATGGTAACCACCCAGCCCTGGGCACTGGCTCGCACTGACAAGTAAGACTCGATCACTGCACTTAAAGACAGTGCAGGGCAGGGAGACAGATTTGCCCTGACGTATGGTAACTGCTATGGTAGAATGTTGTACGAGGTGGTAGACATCCAAATGCAGGACGAGTTGCTCTGCCTGGGTGCCAAGGAGAAGTTTCCCAGGGACAGATGCACGTGGGTGGCACCTTACAGGAGGAATAGCCGTTCCCCAGGAGCAGAGGCAGAGAGTGGCTCATGCAAAGGCAAGGGGCGTTGGAACTACACCGCATGGTCGGGTACCCGGGATGGTCACCTGGCTGCAGCATGGACAGCAGAGTAGCCAAGGGTAAAGTGGGAAGGGGCCAGCTCCAGTCCATGAAAGACCCGGATGGCCACAAAAGGGTTTTAGCACCAATACCGTAAACCAGCGTTTCTAGAACAGTGTTCCTGGAAATATTAGATCCACAAGATGTTGTGTTTTCTGATCACGTAAGATTTGGGATTGTCGCACATTGCATATTGTAACTCTTTTATTTTTTTTAAGATACTTACTATGCACATTACTAAAGCCTGGCTGTAAAGAAATCTGGTTAACTTTGTTTAAGCTAGCATTTTTCAAAAACCCTTTCCCCCACAAAATACCTATCAACGTTCCATGCATCTACTACTCCTCACCACAGTTGGGGAAACCCTTCCGTAGCTAATGATTGATGATGAATCTTTCTCACTCCAAGGCCATGGAATTTGGATACCAACTGTGGTCATTTTACCCCCATCTCGTTGCTATGAACCTCAGAAAGAGAAAAGCGTGTGCCTTTTCCAAAGGCTTTCTTGTCTGGCCAGACAGAGGCTTGTGGCCAGCGTGTGGTCCTGAGACACAGAGCCCAGCTGTCACTCGACTCTCAGTTCGGGATCACGAGCTGCCAGTTGGTTCCCTCAGTCCAGCAGCTTGATCAGCTTCTCAGGATCTAACCAGGACAACAAAAACCCCTTCAGATGTTTATAGTAAGAGGAAAAATAATTCAAGGAAATGGTTATCCAACTGAGAGAGCAGCTGAGACTCAAAAGGGGGCAGAGAGGTAATCCAGAGATCAGCAACAGCAGAGGTGGTGCACCTGAGGCTAAAGCCAGAGTCAGGGTCACCTGACTAAAGCTGGATCCTTTGGGTGGGTGCAGTGGGCATCTGAGTCAGGAGATGAACACTGCTAGACGAGCCACCCAGGCAGAGAGGAGAAAACCTCAGCTTCTCCCTCCTGTTGTCGTCGTCCTTATCCCTCACCAGTCCCTCACATGGGCCCAACCAGGCAGGAGGCCAGCTGACCTGGGAGCCCAGGGGATTCAGCCTTCCTTCTACACAGAACAGAGCAGAAGAGTGGAGAGTGGGTCTAAGGTCAGACAGGGAGCTACCAGATCCCAGATATTAAGCTACTTAGTGATGCAACCCCCCACACCCCAGGCAAATAATAGACAACATGGTGAAATTAAAAGCCCCCTGATTTCTAGTTAGACGTGGCGCCAACCTGGACTCTCCCTCTTCTCAACTGTGTGGCTCTAGGCAAGTTACTGTACCTTTCTGAACCTTAGTCCCTCAATTGTGAAATAGGAAAAAGAATCTCTACTTAAATGATACCTCTACGGGGCCTCCTTGACATATTTGTGGCTGGTTCCTGTTTTATAATGAACCAAGAACAAGGTATTTACAACTTTTTGAGCTTAGCCTGGAGCTAATAGGAGTGTTAGCACCCCGTGTATGTTGGTCAACCACTCTGAACTTCAGTGAATTGGTTGAAGTTTTGTTAGCTAGCAATCATTATCTAGTAGATGTCTAATTTCTTAATATATTCCCTTCCTGGGGACGTTGGAGTGGGAGAAAGCTCGTAAAATGGGCAACGGAACTTCAAGTGTTGGAGAGGTTCTCTGCGTGTATTACAGCTACCAGTTCAGTACAAGGTAAAGAAAATGAGATTCCAGGAGAGCTGCCACTTCAGAGATGTTAAACCTTGGGAATTACTTCCTCCTTGAGCCACAGGTTTACCTTATTTTAGGGGAGAAAAATGCTAGCCTCATAAAATTATTTTAAGAATTAAATGAGATGGCAGGTGTAAAGTACTTGTTGTCCACTCACCTTGCCTGCCCTCCACAACCAACTGTGAATGCCCAGTTCACCAGCAGCCACATTCCATGCTGGTGTGGCAGGATTTTTGGAAAGCCTTAACGGGAGATTATTTGTTTGGTTTGCTGGTCCCTGTTAGTGATGTGACCGGGCAGGCCTCCACTCACCCTGTTCCCGTCAGTCACAGCTCACTGGCATTATCCATAAGCCATTTGCTTGAGACTTTCTTTGCCCATATCCCCACTGTGATGCATTTTTAGTGTCCTCTTCACAACATTAAAAATGGCCTGTAGGTTTTGAGGGTGTCCTGAGCAAGTCAGTTGTCAGCTTAAAAGGTCATTATCCTTTGAAGGGAAACTGTTATCCTGAGTTCATTAGTTTTATCCTCGTTTGATGAGTGTTAGGCAAAAAAAAAAAAAAGGTGGGGGAGGGTGAAACCCATCTGTTGAACACATACTTCTTGCCCTTCATTTTTATTTTCTTGGTTAAATGTGCATGGTATTATCCCCAATTGATAGGTAAGGAACTGAAAGCAGAGAGACTTGAAATAATTTAAATCAGCAACTTGGAACAAACGTTTCACAAGACCTACTTTGCCTGACACGGTTTCTAGACGCTTAGAGATGCAGTAGTGAACAAAATAAAGTCCCAGCCCTTGAATCCCTTATATTGTAGGCAGACATGGGAAAAAAAGATGAAAGTCAGTATGTAGTGTGTCAGGTGGTGGTAAGTGTGCATAAAAAGAAACCTGAGGAAGTGGATAGAGATGAGGTAGATGCTGGTAAGAGATGGAGCTAGACTGGAGGCCAGGTCTGCCTGCCTGTAGAATTCGTGTCTTTTACCATGGGTCCCACTCTGCTTCTGGTCCTCTTTGGTGATGGTTTCCAGCAACTGGTAAAGCAACATGAACTTGGACATTTTGCTTCTTATGCTGGAGTTGACAATTCAGTGTGTCGGGGTGGTGACATTGCATTCCTAGGGTACAGAAGACATTTTTGCTGCACTCCCTGGTGTCAGCAGCATGTAGCTGTTTCCTTCATCTCTCTGGTTTCCCAAACACATTTTATCTTGATCCAGAAAGCATCTTGCCAGCTTGGACTTGAGCCGTAGGGCTGAGGAGCCTGGTCTGTCCTAGAGGAGGGTCCCTGTGACTCCTGGCTCAGAGGAACTCATTGCCTCTTTTCTCTCTGCTTCCAAAAAGTGATGTCATAGGTAGTAGCTTAGGGAGTCTTAATTCCAGTTTCCTGATCTTTAGTATTCAGTTAGGCAGTTTGATCCTGTATGTATTGGGCACCAAGAGATGGATCAAATATGGAACCTGCCCACAGGAGTCAGCTGGACCTGGGTTCTGCTTTTCCACTGAAGTAGTTTTGAGCAAGTGAATTCAGCCCTCTGTGCTTCGGTTTCCTCCTCTGTAAAAGGGGTAGGACAAATGTAACCTGCCTCATAGAATTGTAGTGAAGATCAAATGAAGTAATTAGCATGGTGCCTGGCATATGGAAGGAACTTAATATTAGGTAGGTAGGCTCTTTTTTTTTTAAATAAACTTTATATTTTAGAGCATGTTCACAGAAAAAGTGGAAGGTACAGAGATTTCCCATATACCTCCTGTTCCCACTCATGCGTAGTTTCCTCCATTAATAATGTTCATTTTGAAATATATAAAAATAACTTTAATTTGTAGCTGAGCTTTCTCTACATCTTATCCTATGAGGAAACAGTGGAGTAGATGTGAAGTTTTCTTTTTCATAGGGAAGACAGTGTATGTATTTTAATAAAAACGATGGTGAGAATTCTCATCATGATGACAGTTCATAAAGAAATGTTGATATTCAATCTTTACAATACTTCCCACTGGATAGATATCGTTATATGTTTAAAAATATTTTTATTGTAAAGTAACTTGTAAAGTAAATCAAGGAAACTGCCTTAATCACATCAGCAGCTTAACCCGTTGTTATAAGACCAAAACTGCCCAGGACAAGAAATAAGGCTTTACCACCCATCACAGAAACCCCCTTCCATGAAAACCCTTTCCCTCTTGCCAGAAGCAACCGCCATCCTAACTTTCCTATTTTTATAGTTTTATTACCCAAATGTTTATTCCTAGATGCTATAGTTTAGTATTGGCCATTTAAAAAAAAATGATACAGTTCTTAATTCTCTTTTATATGTTCTTTGTCCACCCCTTTCATTTCATTACAATTTGTCTGTTGAAGAACCCAGACCTATAGTTTTCCACAGTGTGGATTGTGCTGTTCACTATGTTCCTCTGTCTTCTCAATTTCCTGCTCATTGGGCAACTGGATCCTGAGATGGGATAGACCATGGCTCAATCCCTTTGGCAAGACGATAGGAGGCATGTCAAGGCTGGTTGTGTCTCTTCTGGTGATTTTTAGTAGCCAGTAATCCTTAGTGCCTATATCGTTTATTCATTGGGAGTTGCAAAATGGTGATTGATGTTCTAAGTTTATCATTTATTTTTCATTTACTGGCTGGAATATTTTTACGAAGAGACACTTGCCCTCATTTTCTATTTCATTACCCAGTGACACAGTTCATAAGGCAAAAATAAGACAAATGCTTGGTTCTTTCCCTTTATTTGCCAGTTTTTAATATAATGAATTAGATCCCTAACATCCTCAAAATGTGACAGTTCTTTTATATATGTAGATTATGGCCCAGTGGATTTAAACATTTGATGGTTTGGAGTCTCTTGCAATTATAGTTGTTAACGAAATTCAAACTGTTCCAACTTCTTCAATTTGGTGCCTGAGTACTTTTTCTTTAAACATGATCCTAGTAGTCTTTGATAGTTCCCTTGTTATCTGATATTGCAAGATATTCCGGGTTCGTCTTATACATTTCCTGCCCCCAAACCTGGAATCACGCATTTCTTCAGGTAGCACTGTTATGTTTTGTTTTGTTTTGTCTTTTAATGAGAAAAAATCTCAAGACTAAAACCTGGGTGCTAAGTGTGCTCACTGCTCCTGAACTGGTCAGTTTCCAGGCCTTTTCAGTGGACAGAGCTAGGACACACACACACACACACACACACACACACACACACGTACATGTGCATGTGTGTATGTATCGATGCTTCCAATTCAGATTCAAGACCATAGAGCTTTTGCCTAACCTCTTCTCTGTTACGTTTGTATTTCTTTTCTTCCATACTGAGAATTCTGGTTCTCAAAAGGGCACCGGGGATAATGGAATTAGAATATCCCATAATTACTCATTTGTTTTCACACACAGCAGCTTCAGTGAACAGTACTAACACTAGCACCAGCATGATTACAGAAAACCTTTTAACCCTTGTTTGCATATTCTCTCCCTATTCTCCCTGGCTTTTGTTCAGTCGCACTGTGTTTCCACTGCTGGAACATTCAGCCTTTACCCGCCTGCTCTCTCCCTCTCTGCCCTCCTGGTCTTAGTCTTCAGGTCACAGTAACCAGTTCAAATGGTGATGTCTCTTCAGTCATTGTTGGTTGTCTGAGGCTCGCTCTCTCTGGTGGATTCCTCAGGAGGGGCTCATAGGAACAATACTCCCTCTTGTTATTAAAGGTTGATCATTATCCTGTGCCCTTTCTACATGAGTCAGTTTGGCTGGATATAAAATCCTTGGCTCATACCTTCTTGCCTTGAGTATCTTAAATCTTTTACTCCATTTTCTTCTGGCAGAAAGCATTGCTGTCAAAGTCTGATGGTAATCTTAATTTTCTTTAATAAGTCACATGTTCTCTTTTACTAGATGCCAGAAATTTTTTTTTTTTCCTTTTTCAAAGTCCAGTAATTTTATTGCACTGTTGTGGATGGTCATTCTGGGTCTGTAGTCTCACGTATATAATGTGGTCTCACAGTGTATGTGATGCATACAGTTTCGAGTCTTTTTTTTTTTTTTAATTTCAAGAAAATGTTCTCTAACAATAGGTTTCAGCTTCAGTTCTGTTGTTTTGCTTTATTTTTCTTCTTCAGGGGCTCCAATTATTCTTCTATTTGATCTTATTTTTCACTTTCTTCAAAATCTTTATCTCTTTTTTTAACTTCTTATATTATTATTGAGATAGAATTCCTCTTTAATTTTTATTTTTAACATTTTTTCTCTTTGTTTTGTTAAAGCATCCATCTTTCCGATTGATTTGCTTTTACATCCCCTCTAGTTTGTTTCTAATTCTTGCTGGCATTCTATCCCCTCATATCCAAGTTTTTATAATTCAGATATATGTTGTCCTTTTGTGCTTTGTATATTTTCTTAATGTCTTTAGCACATTTTGACACCATAGATTTCAGTTTTAATCTATTTTGTAGACATACGCTCAGGATATATTTTTGTGGACATTTCTTTTTTTCTTACTACTTTGTGTAGGGTTTGACGTCAGCGCCTCTACGTTATTAATTTTTATGTGAACTTAGTTTGCCTGACTTGAGAACGAGATGGAGTTCAGGAACGCTTTCCTCACTTCATAGAGCTCCCTCTTCTGTCATTTTTGGTAGTGTTCACAAATTCCGCAGCTGCTTTCTGAACTTTTCTGGCTGTGTTCTCTTCTCCCACTTCAATGGAGATCTTCTCTTCCCTTCCTCTCTCATGTGTCTGTCCTGCTCAGTTGTGCATTCTTGATTCCACTCCCAGAGGCTTCTCCCCATTGTGGATCCCTTTCTCGAAAGGGAGTCCTGACACATTCTGTCAAGAATCCATAGGGGCTCCTAGGGCTTGTCAGGGCAGACCCTTCCAGCCCCTCAGTCCTTCTTCCTGTTGGCCCCTTGTGCTCACTGCTGTTGCAGAGGTCAGAACCCTCCCGGTTTCACCTGCTTTTCTTAGATAGGCCCACGCAGCTTTCTGCAGGACCCTGTCGGCTGTTTCGAGATTCACTCTTCTCACGTCCGTCTGTCAGCGCAGATGCCAGCACCAAGCAGGTCTGTTGGTGATTTGCAGTGTTGATGGTTTGCACTCAGCTGCTTGCTTCTGGGGGCCCGTTGTTCATCTGGGTTTGTTGTCAGTGTTGCACGTTTGAGGTTTTGCTGCCTAGTTGTTCTACCTTTTTTATGTGGGGGTTTGAAGATAATCACCACCACCAAATTTCCCGAATTCCCCTTTCCCGTGTCCCATTTCTTCCTGAGAAATCCAGGAACACGTAACATATCTCCCACAAGCATAGGACGTGCCCTTGTGGAACTCATATTTCACTGGAGGAATACCAGTAGTAAACGTGAACCAAAAATGGAAGCAGATGATCTCAGACAGCGGCAAGTACTATGAAGAAAAGAAAACACAGTAAGCGGTCGTGAGTGATAAGTTTGAGGGGAGTGAGGGGAGTGCTCTGCATTTTGGTGCTCTTTTCCAAGGAGCTGGTATCTGAGCTAGAATGTGAATGATGAGAAGTATCGGGTGTACAGGTACCTGGGATGAGAGCATTCTAGGCAGAACAGACAGCAAGGTAGGAATGGGTTTGGTTTGTTTGAGGCTCAGAATGCAAGGCAGTTTGGCTGACGCAGAGCAAACACAGGCCGAGTCCTAGGAGACAAAGTCAGAGAGCTAGGCAGGGCCGGATGGTGAAGGGACCTTGCAGGCTCAGGAAAGAGTTTGGATTTTAATGTAGATACAGTGGAACCCAGTGGGGGGACTTGAAGCAGGAATAAAGCATGACCAGTTCAAGTTTCCAGAAGCTTGTTTTGGCTGCTGTGGGGGCTGCAGAGTAGAAGTCAGGAGCAGCGGAGGGCACTGGGGAGAGACCCTGTGGCCAAATGGAGATGGAGCGGAGCGGTCAGATTTGGGGGTATAATTTGGTGACTGGACTTGCTAATGTGTTGATGAGGGTAAGAGAAGAATCAAGGATTCTTCTAGGTTCTTGGTCTACCTCCAGTTTGGGTTTGTTTGGGTTTTTCTTTTTGTCTTTTTGAAGCTTATTTCTCAGAGAAGGTCAGACAGAACTTTTCTCCTGAACAAATAAATAGATAATACTGTAAAGCAGGTGAAAAATAACAAACCACAGACTAAGGAAGACATTTGCAATGCAACAGAGTCTTGGTTTCTAGAGTATATAAAGAATTTCTGTGAACCAGTAAAAATTAAAACAGGGAAAAGATGTGAGCAGACATTACACAGGAGAGAGAACAACAATGGTTCATAAACTTACAGAAAATACACTCAACTTCACTAAGAAATCAAGGAAACAAATTAAGACCAAGGCATCGTTACTTTTTGCACCTATTAAATTGGCAAAAATTAGGGAATCCATGACTATGTGGAGCAACAGGAAGGCTTATTTTGCTGGTTAAAGCATAAATCGGTTTCTCAATTTTACAAAACAGTTTGGTGTTATAAAATTGAAACTCTAGCCCATTTAGGCTAGGAGACATGCGCAAAAATTGTCACGACAACAACAAAAAACTGAGAACAATTCCAATACCATTGAAGGGTAATAGATAAATTATAGTGTATTTATATGATGCAGTATTATACCGCCATGAAAATCAGTGAGTGAAGCAACAGCATGGATGAATCTTAGCAACATACAGTGTGATACCAATTTTAAGGCTCAAAAGTAAGTAAAACTAAATATTATCTAGACCATATAATATGTGCTAAAAATTTTTTTTAATGAGAATGGGAATGAGAAACATAGAATTGAAGATAGATATTAGTGGGGTCTGGGGAGAGGAGGAGACAGTAGAGGGGATACCAAGACAGTGCAATGATAATGTCTGTTTTAAGTTCAGGGGTAGGTTTACAGATGTCCATTTTATTATTACGCTACACAACTCGGTATAGGTTGCATGTAGTCTTTCATGTGTAAATACAAATTACATGATCAGTGAAATTCAGTGGAATTACAAAATAGGTAAAGTATTTATAATTTCCAAATCGCATAATTTTATAATACTATGTTTAAAATCCAGCTCAGAGTTTGCAAGGTCTGGACGCTTCTAGTGTAACATATTTCAAACCTCCTAAGGATCTTGAAATGTGGCTTGACCCAGTATGTTGAGGTTCTGGATTTCCTTAGTGGCTGTGTGAACGTACGTCAACATTCTTTCGCAGGTTTTTGGTAACTAAACACAAAAGCCAAAAGGAAGAAAGAATCCAGAAACTCTTTTGGACAAATAAATTGCTCCCTGCAGCTTCGAACAGATAGTCTCAGAATGATCTGATGGGTCCCTCTCAATAGTGGCCTCATCATGTACCCTATTCTAAAACCTACCTGACTCGTTAAAGACTCTTCTCCTCCAGTTTCCAGACACCCCACAGGATGGGTACATGCAGATCACAGTTCCTAGCCCCCAAACTCCAAGAAGTTTGTCTTTCTGAACCCCATTTCCAGCACAGGGAATGGCAAGTCAGCTTTGGAATCTGAGAAAGCCAGACTCCAGTGTGGTGCCATTTCTTGCTCTATCATTTAGAGGAATTATGAGGAATTCTCTATTATTTAGAGTAGTAATGGCATTATCATCCTGTGTCTCTTTATTATTTAAAACCGTCCTTTTCTAAACCTCAGCATGCCACAGGATACATTGTTCTTATAGATTCCTTAGCCTTGTTCTTGGAGTGCTAAAGAGAGTAAGTGAATTAGTGAATGGACGGACAGATGGATGAATTTATGCCATTTTCTTTTTAGTCAAGGTAAGAATCCAATGGGGAGGGGGAGCCACCACTAAAATGAGTAAAAAATGTTTTTTACAACATATATTGAGCACCTACTGTGTGCTTGACACAGAGCTCAGCACTCTACAACCCCATGGCAAATAAGTGGTAGAATTGTGATCCAGATACAGGGCTTGGTGCTGTAGAAAATGTGCTTTTCCTTTTGCAGGAGAAACGTTTCCAGAGCAGAAACTGAGGAAGCCAAAATGAGATAATTCATCCAAATATGAAATTGTAACCCTGCAGTTTGTACATAAATGTCCTAGAGTGGCTTGTGGGGGGGCGGGGACAGTGGTTTGTGAGCACCAACCCTGGGTGAAGCAGTGAGCACTCTCCGTTATTTATCCGTCTCTAACGTGCGGCTTCTTTGATTCGTGTTCCACCCTGGACTGCAGCCTTACTGGGTCCTTTTTTCTTGATTCGTATGCACAAGAACCCTTGCAACTCTTAGAAGATACGGTGAGAAAGACTTAAGATTTAGAGCAAGACAGACAGGAGTTCATACCCTGGCTCGGTTTCCTTATCTATAAAATTGGAACTTTAACAGCAATTTCAGAAGCTGTTACGAGGATGAAGCGCATATATTACCGTAATAGGTATGATCATCACCTTGTAGATGCTCAGTTCGCAGTCTTTCCTCCCCCAGTCACCACGTTAACCTGACTGTCAGACTTCGGAAAATGACTGGCCAGTGAGTGGCATGGACTTCCTACACTTTGGATGATGGTAAGCCAATTACTTTCTGTTGTGGACAGGTTTTCTGTGTGTCTCAAGTTTTTAATTCTCTTAGAAGAAAGGACTTTTATTTTAAGGGCAGTTGTTTTATTTTAGCTGCTATCTTGTAGGTTTCCCAGTGCAGGTTTCAGTTGATTTTTCAAAGGGAACTAGGATAGAAGCTACACACCCTACCCCTTCTCACTTGAATCACATTCAGAAGATTTCAGGCTTTAATAGTACTTTAGCCAACAGTGATAGTTTGAGGTAAGAGTAGAGGGTTTGACCTGAATTAAGGAATGTTCTACAAAGTAGCTGGCCTATACTCTTCAAAAATGTTAATGTCTTGTGACAAAGAAAGACCCAGAATTATTCTAAAGAGAACTAAGAGGACAGCTGCATGCAATATATGATCCAGGATTTTCTTTTGCTATAAAAAGACATTGTTGGGACAATTGGTGACTTCCGCATAAAGTCTGTAGATGAGATTTTTATTTTATCAATGTTAATTTCCTGATTTTGATCATTATACTGTGATTATGTTCTTAATTTTAGGAAATACAGTCATTTGCTATAATGCCTGTTTTAACAACACAAGAGTGTTCTAATGCAACTGAGAGATTCGGGAACAATTCCAATGTAATGTGAAGTTTGTGTTTGACTATGCATATCATCCGTGAGAAATACTAGGTGAACGCAGAAAACTGCACCCAGATTAACCAAGCTATGTAGGAATACACAGAATGCACACATGCACGCACCCCTCACATCTGCCAGCTACCTCTGTTCACCGCATGAGCCACACGTCCTGTCCATAACAGTGTCATAACGCTCTGTCCTTCTGCCACCACACCACAGTCTGCCCATATGCTGCAGTCCTCCTGACGCACACGTCCACAGCAAACTTCAGGCATTTTTCAAGGTAAAATGACATATTTATTGTCGTATTTTTATATTTCATACCCATCGAACGTGTATAAAACGGGGCTACTGTTTTTATTAGGTTTTTTATCTTCTTTCTAACATGTCACTGATGAAGTTTTTGAGCATTATGCCCCTAAGCGTGGTGATTTTTAGGAGCATATATGTCACGTTGTAGCATAACTGACTATACTTAAGAATGCAGGGGGTAAAAGGGCATCATGTCTTAAATTTATTCCCAAGTGGTTCAGAAAAACACTTCATACAGATAAAACATTTATAATATTATAATATAATAATGTGTATGTGTGTGCTCACAGCCATGTGCAAAGGGAAAGAAGAAGGGATAAAGCCATTGTGGTAAAATGTTAACATTTGGGGAATCTAGGTGAAGGGTAAATAGGAATTCTTTGTACTAATCTTGCAACTTCTCTGTAAATCTGAAATTATGTCAAAATAAAAGGTTAAAAGGGGAAAAAGAGTGGAGTATTGGGAACTTTTTTTTTTTTTAATTGAAGTTCAGATGTGAAAAGGAAGGAAATTAAAAGGGAAGGGAAAATGACTCATCTGGGAAAAAGAGCAAAGCAGATGGGGGGAGAGGATCCTAAACACACCTTCCACAGAGTAGATTAAAACATGAGCTGAGTTTAAGGCAAGCATTTATAAAATATTATAGGAAGAGTACATCTACAAAATGGAAAAGAGAGACATTTTGCTTTTCCAGGAAGATTTTTTTTTGGGAGTCTAGCCCAGAATACTGAAAAACAGAATAAACTTACATATATGGAAATCACATAAATTAACAATTCTAAATTAGTATCTTTATTCTCTTCCTAAATAATACTGGGATTTTAATATACTTTACTCATTGGACGCCCCCATGTACAAATCTTATCATTATTAGAATATTAGTTTCACTTTTTAAAAGAACATTAACAATAAAACTAATTAGTTTTACAGTGTATCAATGTGTATGTCCTACTGTTTCTATGTGGGTTCACTTTTGTCTTTGTATGTCTGAAATCATCTTTATTTTGCTATGACTTTTGAAGGATAGTTTATCTGGGTATGAAACTGTATATTGACATTTTTCCTCCTGCCCTTTGAAGATTTGTCTTTTCTGACCTGTTTTTATTGGTGGTAAATCCAACTTTTTTTTTTTTCTTTTTTTAATAAAAACCCATCTTGGGGTGCCCAGGTGGCTCAGTCGGTTGAGCATCCAATTCGTGGACTCTTGGTTTCAGCTCAGGTCCTGATATCATGGGTCGTGAGATCAAGCCTTGCATCTGGCTGCATGCTCAGTTGGTGTCTTCTTGTATATTCTCTCCCTTTGCCCTTTCCCCTGCTCGTGCACACTTGTATGAGCTCTCAAATAAATAAATCTCTAAAAAAACCCAAAAAACCAAAAACATTTTCTCTCTAGGAACTTGTCACCTTCTGTTCTGTAATTTTGCTATAATGTATCTAGGAATGGGTTTATTTTTATTCTACTTGGGTACTAATAGTGTCTTTTCAATATGAGAGATGTATTTTCTCAATTCTGGAATATTCTTAGCCATTATCTCTTCAAATATTACTTCTCTTCCAGGCCTAGGGTTTCTTTGTTTTTGTGTTTTATTCTGGACACTCCTATATAAACAGTTGCAACTTCCCAACCTATTAGCCATGCCCTCAAATGTTCTTCTTTTGATCTCTCTCTGCTTTGTTCTGCTGAATTCTTCAGTATAATCTTCCAGAATAGGTGATAATTTTCAAATTTTATGGCTAAAAAAAAGAACTGAGATTATATTTTACCCAAGGTGAAATAGCTAGTAAGATAGAGAGCCTGGATTTGACTACAGGTCTGCTTAACTTCTGACCTGGGCTCTATCATTTGTGAATAAGTTCATCCCAAAAGTTAAAACCCCAGAATAGTGAAATAGCTTCAGATCACTGCATTATCCTGTCATGTGGGTGGATGTAATTGGAGGATGAATGTGACTTTAGCCCAGACTGAGCAAGATGTATGTGCTGGAAGACCTGAGAGGTGTCAAGAGTTATATTTGGCCTCTTTTCCATTTTCACCCTGAGTTGTTTCTGAGAAAGAGAACTTTAGTTCCTTTTTGTCTTTTATGGTGCACAAAATTTCCATCTTTCCCATTCTTTTGGCTGTCTAAATAGACTGTTTACCAAGGTTTGTTTGTATACCACTTGTCTCTTCTCAGTAGCAGAATTTTGGTTTTGTCTTATTAGGCAGATGTTGTTAAACTTAGAATTTTTCAACCACAGGGAAGTGATGAAATGTTTACAATGTTATTCTATAAATACAAAAGAGTCTATTGTTGCTATTATTCAACATTTGTTAAGCGCCCACAGAGTGCTGGGTGTTGAATATCACTATGGGGGGGAGGAAGGGTCCAAGCTCACAAATTTTTTTTCTGTGCAAATAACATCCCTTATAATTTCTTTGTAATATTATATCTGTTGTTTATCTCAAGTAGTTCAGTAACATTTTGTGGGAGCTCACATCACCCAGCTTGGGCATTACAGCTAGAGATGAGATGAGGGTGACACATATATTATTTTGTCACTCATTCATTTAAAATATATTGATCATCTGTTACTTGACAGGGGAACTCACAAACACAAAAAGCTGTTGCAGTGCAACATGATGAAGGGCAGTGCTAGAGAAGAGAGTGGCAAGAAAGAAGGTGTGATGAGCTCTGCTGGGATAGGTTAGGAGTGGCTTCCCACAGGAGGAGATACTCACTTAAAATGGGTCTTGAGGGAGTCTTCCAGAAAGCAAAAATCTTACTTTAAAGAAGAGGACAGCAAAGCTAACCCTTTAGAAAAAACTCAAGCTCTTCTATGTGGCTGGATTATAGGGGTCTCTTAGAAAGGCATCTCCAAGAGGTAGGGGCCGGTTTGTGGAATTCTTTGCTTCACAGGAAGTTTGGGTGCCCTTCTGTCATCAGTGGAGAATTTTAAGCAGGGAGTGTTTACAATTCTGGAGGCATGGAGGAAGCTGGTGGGAAGGAGGTGAGACCCCAGCAGAGACCAGTGAGAAGGCTGTTGTAATAATTCTGGAAAGGCAAACCCAACCCAGAACTCTAAAGCAGTGGAAATAGAGCAGAGAGAATACATCTGAGGAGAGAGAAGAGATGGAGTCAGTCGGTCAAAAATCGGGGACTGGCTAGAAAGGGAGTGGGCCAGGATGACTTTGAGGATCCTGGCTTGGGGGCCCCTCGGTGGAGACGTTTTCACACCATCAGGCTCCAGCCGTAAATAAGGCCAATATTTCTTTGCAGTCTTGGTTTCTGTCAAGTGACCCCTCGGTCCTGGAGGAAACCAACAATATTGCTTTCCTGCAAGGACAGCGTACTAGAGAAGAAGCCCAAGGAACAAATGGCCTCACTTTCTCAGCCGCTTGTGAGGAAAGTAATGAGAACAACGTGTGGAAACTTAGTTCTTGTGATTTAACGTCTTTGGAGGGATTCTCTCCTTTGCCAGAATAGCTTTGATACTGAGTTCGTGACTCCTGCCTTTAGCTTTCTTTCATCATTGCAGACAGAGCGCTGGTCATGTGTCGTACCAGCCAACTCTATCCTCATGTGCCTCAAAATGTTCTTTTTGAATAATTAGACTTTTTCACTTAATTAAAAAAAAAAAACATTTCTGATGCCTATTATGCACCCTGCTCGGTGGCAGGAACTTTCACGTGGCATCTCATTTAATACTCACACGAGTGTTACAGATGAGGGACAGAGATGCCAGGACATTAAACAATCAATCCCAGGTCAGAAAGTCAATCAGTTGCAGAGTCAAGGTTAGAAGCTGATTCATACCACAAATCTGATGGTTTTTTTCTCCCATTGTATGGCTGTCCACTCATGCCACTTGAACTTTTTTTAACAAACGCATCTTTCTTTGAGATTTCTCTCACTCATCCATTCATTGTTGCAAGTACAAATGGCCCCTCTTATGTGTCAGTAAGCAGATTGGGTGCTGGGTTGGCCACAAGGAGTGAGACAGACGGGTGGAGAGAAAGACAAGCAAATAGGCCATGATAATCCAGTTTAATGAGTGCTCCAGAGGGGAAGTAGAGGATGATGCGGGAGATCTTAGGAGGGGTGCCTGATCAGGAACTGGGGCTCAGGGAAGCTGCCCCAGAGGAAGTGATATCCAGGCTGAGACTTGAGGAGTAAGAAGTAGCCAGGAGAAGAGAGAGCAAAGCAGCCCCCAGGCACAGGGAGGGCATGGCAGGGGATGAAATTTAAAGGTAGATTTGGGTCAGATCAGGGAGGACCTTCTAAGCCAAATCAGGAAGCTTAAAATGAATTCTGGTGTCAGTGGGGGCGGCTCTGGAAGAGTTTGTAAGCAGGAAAGTTACATGAGCATGCGGGCATTTTCAGAGGTGGCCGTGGTAGTAGTTCGAGAACACAAATGATTCACTGGAAGACAAGCATAGAGGCAGAGACCACCCCGGAGGCAGCTACCATGAGGGGAGAGAGGAGGGTGACCTGGCCTGCAGAAGCAACCACAGGTGTGGCGAGAAGTGGGTGGGCTTGAGAAATGTGACAGTTGGAATCCACAGGGAAGGGAGACAGGAGAGAGAAGTAAAGCAAGACTGA
The DNA here is from genome assembly GCF_964656455.1 of Halichoerus grypus. NCBI lineage: Eukaryota > Metazoa > Chordata > Mammalia > Carnivora > Phocidae > Halichoerus > Halichoerus grypus. The sequence continues at coordinate 82,855,370 of NC_135725.1, read as the reverse complement.
CCCTTGTGATGGGGGGGCGGGGGGGCATTCATTGGGATGAAGGAGGAAGAACTCATTTGGGAAGGAAGATGAATTCAGATTTATTCATGTCGAGTGTGTCAGTGGACATCTGATCAAGAAATGCCCCGTTAGGCAGCTTTGAATATGAATCCATGTGGTCAGGGGAGAGGGGTGGGATGGAGACATAGATTTGAGAGATGTCAATATATGGATGATAAATAATTAACCAGGGAAAGTATATAAAGTAGGAAGTAAAGAGAGCGTAAGCCAGAGAACATCTATATTTAAACTACCAAAGAAAGAGGAGCCGGTGAAGGAGCCAGAGAAAGTGCATCCAGAGAGAGGGGTTAAATCCAGGATAACACACTGAAGCCAGGGATGAGAGTGCTTCCGCGTGGCTAGCCACTGAAGAGAGGTTAATTAGATAAAGACAGAATCTCCTGTGGGCTTTAGCCACAAGAAGGTCTTGGGAAACTTGGGTGAACTTGGACCGCTCCTCTGGGCAGCTTGACTGGTAGGAGGCAGAGAGAAAGAATGATGACAGCCACGTGGTCTTGTAGGGATGAGGGAGAATTGGGGGGTTTTAGTTTGTGTTGTTTTAACATTGAAAGAAACTCGAGCACATTGAAATGCTGATGAGAAAGATCCAAGGCCCTGAGATGGGAGGGCTTTGGCAAAGCAGGGCGGGTGGGTTGGCCTTGGAGCAGTGGACAGACCCTGTGCCTCTCTGCCTGAGTATCACTGGGGAAGGAAGCCTGAGGGGTGGCGATGCAGGTAGGAGCGTGTGTGTGTGTGTGTGTGTGTGTGTGTGTGTGTGTTGGGCAGTGGTTGGGGACTAAGAGGGACGGGTCAGCAGCTGGGGAGAATGGAGAAGGTTTGAACAGAGAGTGGTGGAGAAGTACTAGCTGAGTGAAAGTGGAAGGTTTATGATTTTCAAGAAAGCTGCCTAACGGGGCATTTCTTGAAACTGGAAGGTTTATGATTTTCTTTGACCTAATGCTGGGGGATTTACCCAGTTGTGAGGAGAAAGTGGACTTTCCATGGTCTGCCTTATTTGGTCCTGTTTGCAGCGTGTTCTTAAATTTTTTCCCCTGTGGCTCCTGTGGAGAAGGGTCATAATGCTGGCTGATTATTGTTCAGTGAGTTATCGATCAGAGAGAGAAGGATCCAGTTAAAGCAGTCTTCTCGCTGCCCTCTGGCATGTGGCATTTCCTGCCACCTCCGTTAGTACACAAATGATTGAGGTGAGCTCTCTCTTGGAGTTTAGATGGTTAGCACCTGTATCAGGATGCCCTCGAAATGGGAGGCCAGGATTCTTGCTCTGCCCCTTCCTTCAGTTACCTTCCCACTCCCCGCAGCAAGGGTCAGTTAACCAGCAGGCCAGGTTGTACCTAATGGCAGGCCCTGAGAGTCGGGGCAAGAACCCTTTCTACAGAGAACTCTGAAGAGGGCTGCTCGCGGGTCTGGGTTCCTGCACCAACACCTCCAGCCTCCCTGTAGAAACAAAAGGCGAGTTTAGAAGGAAGCCTTGCCTAATTTCAGATCCTGGCTCTGCTGCTCATTCACAGTGTGACCTTGAGCGTGTCCCCCCTTTCCTGGGTCTCAGTATTATCATCTGCAAAGTGGAGCGATGATACCTACTTCTCAGAGCGCTTTAGAGGAACTGATGACTGTTCCGTGTCCTTTCCCCACTCTGGCTTTCCAGGGGTGGGCGCCCGTCCATGGCCAGCCTGAGACATTAATCGCAGAGACATTTTTGATGGTAAGAACGGTGTAGTCCATCCATTCCTCTGTCAGAGGTCAGAACTGCACTCCCCTGTGGGCCAGATCCAACAAACCCAGCCCTTATATGTGGTAATTTGTCTAGTGGTGTTTTAACCGTTTTTTGGTGGAGGGGGGATGACTTCAAATACTTGAAGACACGGAGACAGGGCGTGCCTGCTCACGGTTGTTGTACACCTGCTCCGTCACTCATCTCATTTATATTCCTGTGGATCACTATTTATTCAAAGTCTATTTATTGAATGACTATTATGTGCCAAATATTGTATGTGCCCTATTGTCAATCTCTGTGCCCTCTGTGGGAAGAGCCCCACATAAGTGGCCTCTATCAGGTATCAGAAAGCAGCAGTGTTTCCCCCTTGGGTAATTATAGAAAAGACATCATTCGTTGCCAAGTCAAGTCCCCCATTTATGTATATTTTCATCCCCAAGATGCCACCGGATCCTTCTCTCTTTTTCTTTCAAACTGAATGCTCAGATCACCCTTTCTATCACCATGCTCTTTCTACAAGGTGCAAAGGGCCTACTCTGTTGTTTCCTTAGTTTTTAGGGAGTCTCAGTCCCCTGCTTTTATCACCTCTTTGAGACTCCAGCTTCGCCCAAAATTCTAATGGTTGTCAACTCCAAGGTTGATTCCAAAGAGCAGACCCAGGTAGTTTCTACGTGTATCCCATACACTAAGTACTTCCAGGTAAATTCATTCTAAATTCTGACCCTGGACTCAAGTTCGCCTTTCCAAGTCAAGGCAGGCTGAGGAGCAGAGCCCTTTGCACCGAGCCACCAAGCACCTCTGGCCTGAGAGCTCTTCCGCTGGGTCATTTAACTAGTCCTCCTTTTCATTAGAAGTAGGTTAATTTAATGGTATGAAGTGTCTTTCAGTTTCAACTCAACTGTTCCAAGAACAAGCTGTGAACTTTTCAACAAGTTGACGTATCCATCTGAATCTATTCAGCGTACCAGATAAACACTACGAGCATTTTCCCGGGGTGACTCGGGTTCACATCTGTGACTCTGTAACTTATTAGCTGTATGATCCTAGAAACAAGTCGCACCTTCTTTGAGCTTTGGTTCCACATCCTATTGTACACCTGGAATACAAACTACCACTTTCTAAGGTTCTTGTGAGGAAAGCCTCGATAGGGTGAGGAACATGAAGTGCTGAGCAGACCCTGTGGCACGCAGTTGGGGGTTAGCTTTCTGTTGCTATAGCATGTAAGGGAGTTATATCATCGTCCTGAAATCTGTTTTGTCAATGAAATTACCGAATGTGGTCTCCTAACTCCACATGTTAACAATTAGATGTGGCCTCACGTTGATGTTTTACCTCCATATTTCTTCCCCTCACCTCCCCCCCCCCACACACACACACATTATCCTGTGAGCTTTTTGAAGGAAAAGAAAGTTTCTTGCTCATCTTGGCGGGTGCCCACTGAATGTTCACTCCAGACCTGGCTCAGATGCTGCCCCTTCCCATAAGCAGACTGGTTTATGACTCCCTCTCACTAGACTTCAGGCTCCTTGCAGGTGGGGACAGTGTCCCAGGACGTCTCGTGTCCCCGGGGCACATAGAGTTTGCGCTCAGTCGATGCCAGCTGATGGAAGTAAGGGAAATTTCCGTCAGTCCGAGGCCCAGGACATAGTAGGAGCTCATTAAAAGGTAGCTGCTGTTATCATTATTAGGACCAAAAAAAAAAAAAAGAGAGAGAAGAAGAAGGAGGAGGAGAAGAAGATAGGCATCTAGTCACCCACTTTGGCATGAAGTGTGGACATTGATTGCGAGACTATTTTAGAGAAACAAAATGGCCCTTTATTCGCTTTGGGGAGGGGAGGAGGGTTAACAAGAGCGTCTTTTTCACGTGTTCGCTCCGTCTTGCTGCCACTCTGCTGTGTGTGCTGCTGTTGCTATGGCAATTCTTTAAGCAACTGAATAGAACAGCACTGAGTTGTTGCAAACCCGCTCTAATTGCTTCCATGCACCAGGCCTGCCCACACGACCACTCTCTGCACAGCAATCCCTTTTTCAGACGCATATTTTCGTAAATCTCTGGGCATTGTGCAGCTCCCTGGCTCTTGTGACATTGCCATCCTCGGGCAGAGGGCACAAGAAGCAGCTCTGAGTCGGGGAGAGGGGTCTGCCAATTTTCTCTGTGTGAGGGAGCTGTGCAGACCCCCATGTTCAAGGGGGTAGCGGGATGCAGGCACAGCAGGGCCTTAAAACCAAATAAAACATTCGTGGGATAGGTTTATTATACGTATTTGCCATTGTTGGGCAATTCAGTTCTCTTTTTAAAGCCAACTGTACCATTCCCGTGCCCTCCTGCTAGGGGACCCAGTTCATTGTGTGGTGAGAACTTCTGGTTTTGACCTGAACGTGGTTGGAAGAAGTGAGGAAGCGAGTTGGCATGGACTGTGGCCCTCTGTGGACTCTGTTACTCAGTCCACAGAAACGTTGGGCTGGGGGTGGGGGTAGCATGATCCCTGTTACGGATGAGGAAACTGAAGGGCAGAGATTTAGTGTCAAACGCCAGGTCACAGCCACCGAGTGCACAGCTGTGATTACACCCCAACTCTGACTGAGTCCAAGGCCTGAGCCCTTTTCACTGGGCCACACTGGCTCCCAGGAAGGAGACCAGCTTTTGGCAGCACTGGGAATCCAGATCTCCCCTGACTTGTGGCACACGACATTTTGCTAACTCCCGCGTCCTTCAACATGTGAGGCCCTTCTTTAAAGAATCATGACACTTTTAAGAATTACTGCAGGAACAACTTCACCATAATTTTTTGAGCATTAACTATATACCAAGCTCAGTACCGTATGACTACCACAGTCAATCTTAACCCTCCACCCAAAAAGTCTATGAACTTGATATTGTTCCACTTCTATAAATGCAGAAGCTAAGGCTCAGGGAAGGTAAGTGACTTACCTAAAGTCACAGCAGCTAGGGGTGACAGAGCCAGGATTCAAATCCAAGTCAGACTGCAAAGTCCTTTAACCACTAGGCTGCCTCCCTTGGGGCTTATTTGGAAATGGGTGCTCCATATACACTTAAAACTTTTCATGTGAATATTCTAGGAAGCTTGATCACCAACGGGAAATTTTTCTTCCTATTCCAGGGCTGTTTGTAAAGCTACTTTTTTTTTTTTAATGTTATGTTAGTCACCGTACAATACATCATTAGTTTTTGATGTAGTGATCCACGATTCATTGTTTGTGTATAACACCCAGTGCTCCATGCAGTGCGTGCCCTCCTTAATACCCATCACCAGGCTAACCCATCCTCCCACCCCCCTCTCCTCTAGAACCCTCAGTTTGTTTCTCAGAGTCAATAGTCTCTCATGGTTCATCTCTCTTTCTGATTTCCCCCCCTTCATTTTTCCCTTCCTTCTCCTAATGTCCTCCATGCTAGTCCTTATGTTCCACAAATAAGTGAAACCATATGATAATTGACTTTCTCTGCTTGACTTATTTCACTTAGCATAATCTCCTTCAGTCCCATCCATGTTGATGTAAAAGTTGGGTATTCATCCTTTCTGATGGCTGAGTAATATTCCATTGTATATATGGACCACATCTTCTTTATCCATTCATCTGTTGAAGGGCATCTCGGCTCTTTCCACAGTTTGGCTATTGCGGACATTGCCGCTATAAACATTGGGGTGCATAATTTTAGACACAATTTTACCATTCTGATGTAGCGCAAAACTGAGCTGTTAAAGGGAAGGGTCATACTGTAAACACAGACCCGATGCACTGGGAATCCACATCACTTGGGAAACTCTATTTCTGTAAGCTGCCTCAGTGCATCGGGTCTGTGTTTACAGTATGAATCTTCCCTTTAACAGCTCAGTTTTGTGCTACATCAGAATGGTAGAATTGTGTCTAAAATTTTTTTCTCTTTTTTTTTTTTTCCTTTTTCCTTTTAATGTAGTTTGTATAATAAAAGGGGGGGACAAAAACTGAATACTTTTCTCATAGAAATGGTATGACTCCTACTTTTAGTAGCATTTTTTTCTTAACACTTTACAATGAACACTGAGATTCATTCATTCAAATAAGTTTTATTGAGCCTACTATGTGTTAGACATTATACCAGATAGGAGGAACAGAATAGGGTCCCGGGAAGCCTTCAGCTGCAGGTGACAATAATCTGGCTAAAATAATACAGATTTTACTATGGATTGGAGGAGGGTCAGAGGTAGGCAGTTCAGTGATTGGCTAATTTAGCAATTGACTGATGATATCGAGAACCCCATTCTTTTATTCTTGAGTCTGTTAACCTCAGCCTGTTGGCTATGCCATCAGACAGGCTTCCTTCTTGGTCTCAAGATGACTGTGTTACTTCCATGCATTACATCCTCACAACAATCTTTCAAGGCAGGAAAGGAACCTTCCCTTCCTGGTATCTCCTGAGATTCAGAAAACCTTTGCCAGAGGCTCTCCTGGTGACTTCTCATGTGTCATTGACCAGAATTGAATCACATGCCCATGCCCTAACCAATCACTGGTAAGGAAATGAGACCACTGGGATTGGCTCAGATGTGAGGATCCATGTCGCACCTCTGGGATGGGACCTGAGTCACTTGTCCTCACAGAGGAGGTTGGGGGCATGAACGAGTTGGGGTTGAATTGGGAAAGAAGGAGAGAATGAGGGTTGGGTAGGCAACAACAGTAGGAACTAGAAACATTCCATTCTAGTAAAATAGGCATAGAAAACAAGGAGACAGACAAACATATCATTTGAAATGTGTCATCGGAGTGGTCCTTCCATGCTTCTACATCAGATGGAGTGGTCAAGGAAGCTCTTTTTGGAGCTGATATTTCACCTGAGCAGAGAAGGATGAGAATCATCCAACCAGACTGGGTGAGGGCAGAAAATGTTCCAGGCAGAGGGGAGGAGGTAACACAGCATCTTGGAAAAATCAAAGGGAACTGGGGAGCCTAGGATGTAGCAAGCAAGGAGGCAAGTGGCATGAGTTGAAGTTAGAGAGTTAGGCAGGGCTGAATGACACCAGGTCTTTCAGGCCACAGGAAGTTTGGATTTTATTGTTTTTTTGTTTTTTTTTTAAACTTTATTTAAAAAAGAAAAAAGATCCAGAGTATTATGCTTCTTTTAAGGGCGTGAAATGACAATGTCAGTTACAAAAAAATAAGAAAAAGTATATGAAATCTATTTGGCAAAATTCTACTTTGTATTTTTTTTTAATTTTTTTATTGTTATGTTAATCCCCATACATTACATCATTAGTTTTAGATATAGTGTTCCGTGATTCATTGTTTGTGCATAACACCCAGTGCTCCATGCAGAACGTGCCCTCCTCAATACCCATCACCAGGCTAACCCATCCTCCCACCCCCCTCCCCTCTAGAACCCTCAGTTTGTTTTTCAGAGTCCATTGTCTCTCATGGTTCTTCTCCCCCTCCGATTCCCCCCCCTTCATTCTTCCCCTCCTGCTACATTCTTCTTCTTCTTTTTTTCTTTCTTAACATATATTGCATTATTTGTTTCAGAGGTACAGATCTGAGATTCAACAGTCTTGCACAATTCACAGCGCTTACCAGAACACATACCCTCCCCAGTGTCCTGGATTTTATTCTAAGTCAGTGGAAAGCCATGAGGGTTTTTAAAACAGGTGTAACACAATCAGTTTTGGTTTGTTTGTTTGTTTGTTTTTTTAAGATTTTATTTATTTATTTGACAGAGACACAGCGAGAGAGGGAACACAAGCAGGGGGGAGTGGGAGAGGGAGGGAGCCTGATGCGGGGCTCGATCCCAGGACCCTGGGATCATGACCTGAGCCACCCAGGTGTCCCTTGTTTTGTTTTTTAACCACGCTGGCAGCTGGGAGGCGGGGGCCTTCATGGAAGCACAGAGAGCAATTATCCAGGTAGGAGATGATGAGGGTACCTGGACTCTAATGGCGACAGTCGGAACAGATGAGAAAGTTCTTTGGGAGATGGAGTCAGTAGAACTTGGCAGGCGCTATGCTAGGTATGTCCCCATGCCTCTCTTGTCCAGTCTTCTCTGTACTCTTAGACAGAATTTTCTTTTTATAAAGTAAATTTTTATGCCCACTTTTTAGAAGTGGCCTGCACTGGATTGTAGCATTCAGACCAAGCCAGAGGAAGTGAGGAGCTGGCTTCCGGGAGAGGTAGGCAGGACCACTCCAACAGTATTGCACCAGGATTGTTTTCCACATGAAGCTTTTGTTTTCAAGGGTGATATTTTGAGAACTGCTGTCTCCGTGGGAATATCTCCGTTGTGTACAGCAGACCCATCTCTGCATCTACGTTTTCTTGTTTAACACATGGCTGTCTTTATAATGAGTGCCTTCTTTATATGGGGTTATCAGAGTAACTCTGAATCTGTTTTACAACTAAATTAATGATATCCAGGAAACATTTATTTGGCTCCTTTTCTATTTATAATATTGTTACCAACTAATTGCCTTTGAATGTTCCTACTTAGAGGGTCCTTTGTGCTAGTTAAAATCCATCCCACGTAGGTGAATCCCTAATGCCACTCAGGGCTACCCAGTCACTTGTGAAGTTTATCTTCTTGTTTTAATAACAGGAGCAATCATAAAAATTTACAGCAGGGCAAAGGGCCAGGTTGGGACAACATCTGAAAAATAATGTGTATTGTTTTTTCTGATTATAAAAGTAGTATGTTTTCATTGTAGAAATTTTAAAAAGATGGAGAAGCATATGAAAAAAGGTCACTTACATTCCCACTACCCTGAGGCAACCAGCATTAAATTTAGTGCATCTTTTCAAATGTTTTTATGTCTTTTTACATAAAATTGAGCTTTTACAGGTAATACAGTTTGTTCTTTTTTCCTGTGGTCCTCATCATAAGGTTTTCCTCCCACCATGAGATACTGTCTTTATAAATAGTTGTATAATGCCTTTGATTAGTTGTGCCACAGTTTACCTAATTATGCCCCTCCTGAGGGAAATTTAAATTTTTGTTGTCATTTCTGATGTGAACAGTTTTATACATAGAGACTCATTGGCGTTTGAGGTTTTTTTTCCTTAAACTAAATTCCCAGCAATTCCAATACTAGACTGAAAGATAGGTATATTTTTTTAAGATTTTATCTATTTATTTGAGAGAGAGAGAGAACACAAGAGAGCAGGAGCAGGGGGAGGGGCAGAGGGAGAAGCAGACTCCCCGCTGAGCAGGGCTCCATCCGAGAACCCCAGGACCATGACTTTGAGCTGAAGGCAGACTAAGCCTTAACTGGCTAAGCCACCCAGGCGCCCCAAGATATGCATATGTTTAAGGTTTTTGGTATACTTACCAAATTACTTTTCATAAATGTTTTACTACTATCCATTCTTATCTACATTCCATTTACAGTCACCCTGGGCTGTAACTAGGGGTCTTTATTTTTTATCTTTGTTCATTTAATATGTGAAAAAAATTGTCTTAATTTTCATTTCTTTTTTTTTTTTTAAGATTTTATTTATTTATTTAAGAGAGAGAGAAGGATAGATAGTGAGAGTACAAGCCGGGAGGAGAGGGAGAAGCAGGCTCCCCGCTGAGCATGGACCCTGGGATCATGACCTGAGCCTAAGGCAGACTCTTAACTACTGAGCCACCCAGGCGCCCCTTAATTTTCATTTCTTTGATTACCAGTGACATTGAACTTTTCATGGTTATGAGCCAGGTATTTATTTTTATGTCTTTTGCCCATTTATCTGCTGGGCTCTCCGTGTTTTTTGTTTTTAGTTACATGAGCTCTTTATATGTTTTGGATATATACAAATTTGTAGCAAATAACTTTTTCTGAACCAGGACTTTATTTTATTCTTGCTTTTTATTAAAAGGATTTCCAAATATACACAAAAGTAGAGAGTACAGATCCCCTACCTCTCTATCACACATCTTGTATAGCCATCAACATTCTGTCATAATTCTTTTTTTCCTATCCCACCCTCTCCACTTTCTTTCTCTGAAGTCTTTTAAGGCAAATCCAGGTATTTCATTTTACCCTTAAGTTAGATCAGTAAGCATCTTTTAAAAATAAGAATTTGACATTTTCTTTCTTGTTCAACTTTTTTATTTAAAAAAAATTCAAACCTATGGAAACTTGCAAGAATAGTACAATGAGCACCCATTTACCTAAGTTCATTGACAATTAATGTCCTATACATTTGCATTGTCTTTCTAAATATGTATACACACTACACTTTTTGTTTTGTTCTGTTTGCTTAACCAATTTGAAAGTAAGTTGCAGATATCATGACCCTTCACTTCTAAATATTTTAGTCTCAATCTCCTAAGAATCAGAACATTCTGTATCATAACCAAAAAGCTACTGTCACTCTCAAGAAGTTTGACATTGGTACAATAATATTGTCTAACTTACCAGGTATATTCAGTTTTCCCAGTTGGTTCCAAATCTTTTTTTTTTTTTTTTTAATTTTTAGAGAGAGAGCACATGCGAGCAGGGGGTGGGGGGGCAGAGGGAGAGAGAGAATCTCAAGCAGACTCCCCTCTGAGTGCAGAGCCCTACTCCAACCTTGATCTCACATCTCACGACCCTGAGATCATGACCTGAACTGAAACCAAGAGTCAGACGCTCAACGAACTGAGCCGGGTGGCACCTGGGTCATGCCCTGGTTTCAAAATGTTTTATAATTGCCTTTTTCAATATCCCTGACCTCAAATCAAGGATGACACATTGCATTTGGTTGTTATTATCTCTTAAATGACCTTTAATCTAGAACAACCCCCTTCTTGTTTTGTTTTGGTCTTTCATGACACTGACATTTTTGAAGAGTTCAGGCCAGTCGTCTTATAGAATGTCCCACAATGTGGATGATCTGATTGTTAACTCATATATTCCAGTATGACAAGAGGCTTCCAGTTCATCTTGTACATTTCCTTCCCCAGATCTGGAATCAGCCTTTTCTTCAATGAGCCCTGGTTCCTCTTAGTAAGAAATGGTCTTTAGAGACCATTTTCTGAATACTGGCAGTGGTCATTACTACTAGTCTGTTATTACTTCTAGAGATTTTCAGTGGACAGAATTCAAATGTCTATTTAAAAAAAAAAAAAGAGGGAAAAGAACAATAATGAATTCATATTGATATTTTCTTTTCAAATTTAAAATTTCAGAATTTATACTTTTTTATTTTATACTTCTGTGTTTATTCTTGAATATTGAATATTCTTGAATCTTGAAATTCTTGGTTCCTAAAAATGTTAATGGATATAATTATTTGTTTTATCATACAATATATACATAATCATTTTTGAATTTAAAAATCAACTTTATTGCTGCCAGTAATTCTCATTGTTTTTTTATTGTTCTTTTTTTAAGATTTTTATTTGAGAGAGAGAAAATGATTGAGAGAGAGAGAGAGAAGGAGCAGGGGGAGGGGCAGAAGGAGAGGGAGAAGCAGACTCCTTGCTGAGCAGGGAGCCCGACATGGGGCCCCGGGATCATGACCTGAGCCACCCAGGCGCCTCTTTATTGTTGTTCTTATTGTCCTTAAAGAATACCCCCCTGAGCATATATGGTTAGAATACTGTCTGTAGGGTTTGTTGCAATAATTCTTTTCTCCAGGTGGATATGTCACCAATGAAATATATAATTAGGTTCATTTGTTTCAGTATCTTCTCAATTTTTAGGAATTCTTTAAAATTTAGTTTTGGGGCACCTGAGTGGCTCAGTTGGTTAAGTGACTGCCTTCAGCTCAGGTCATGATCCCAGAGTCCCGGGATCAAGTCCCACATCGGGCTCCCTGCTCAGCAGGGAGTCTGCTTCTCCCTCTGACCCTACCCCATCTTGGGCTCTCTCTCTCTCTCAAATAAATAAATAAAATCTTTAAAAAAATAAAATAAAATTTAGTTTTGTTTTTTTGATCTTGTGAACTTTTTACATGATTTTAAATGTAATATAGCAAGGTTCATTTGGAGAAACCAGGCTTTCATCCCAATCCCTTCTACCCCAGTTCTTACCTCCCTCCTAATCCCTCTCCATTACTTTAAAAAAAGAGAGAGAGAGAGAGAGAGAGGTAACTACTACATACATTGTTGTGTGTCTTACTTTTTTTCACTTAATCTATCCTGGAAATCAGTCTAGAACAGTGTAGAGAAATCTTTATCATTATTTTTCACAGCTGCATATTGTACCATAGTATGGATGTGTCACAGTTTTTGCAACCAGTACTATGTTGATGTTTTTAGAATTTTGCTATTAGAAATAATGTCATGACAAATAACCTAATCCTATAATCACATTCTATTTTCCTAAGTATATCTTTGGGATAGGTCTTGTAGGTCAGATTGCTGGGCCATGTAATGTTGCTGGATATTGCCAAATTCCCCTCCACAGGGGTTGTATCATTTTTTCATTCCTGTCCTGTTATCCCATGGCTTTACCAATAGAGTATGTTGATAAATTTATGGATTATTTCCAATCTGATGGGTATGAAGTGATATCTCAGTGAAATTTTATATAAATCTCTATTACTGCAAGTGAGATTAAATATCTTTTCTTACATTTAAGGGTAATTTGTGGCTCTTGTCTGTGAACTATATGATTCTCTTGTCCATTTTTCTATTGGGTATTTATTCCTTTTCTTGATTTTTAGGAATTTTTTTTTTATGCTTCAGATTAATACCCCCTTTGTTTTTTATATAGATTACAAATACCTTTTTCAGACTGGGAATTCTCAAAATGATTGTTGATATTTAGTTCCTTGAGTACTATGTATATAGCTTCTATTTGTCCCCAGCTGTTTCCTTCCTATCTTTTCCATGCTAGAGAATAGAGGCTTTGGGGATAGGTGTTGCGCAAGGCTGCAGTGAGGAAGGGAGGAAGGTTTTGAGTTCTCATCCAAGATATATGTCAAGCAGACACCTGGTGGGCAGTGCAGGAAATCATTAGCAGGGCTGTGTGTCACTATTCTGCACAATCATTTGCCTTCCAGGCTGCAGTAAGCCCAGCTGTATTGACCAGCCCATCCCGTCTATGAAGCAGCCAGTTAGCCCCTTCTTACCAGTGGTCAAGGGCAAGGCTCTGTATGTTGACTTTATTTTGGGGGGAGTGGGGTGGGCAGCACCAACCCCAAGCAGTACTTCTAGTTCGGGGCAAATTGCCTAACCCTTTTTGGCTTCAGTTTCTCCAACAGTAAAAGGAAGAGATGGGCTTGATGAAATCCAGAGCCTCTTCCAGCTCTGATATCCTTAGACCCTGGGCCTTAGTTGGCTTCCTAGCAACCAAGGAAAATGGTAGAGATCTTGACTGAGAAAATGACAGTGTAGCACTGGGGTCTGTAGAGAATCTTCTAGTTGCATCAGTTTTGTTGGAACTCACCTGTCCATTGGGACCCACCCTAAGAAAAAATGTATTTCCTGCTTGAAATTTCCGGCAGCACATGCATACAATGTGTACAGAGAAACTGCTTTTACCACAGCAAGCCAGTGGTAGCTTTGGACTTCTAACCAGAGTTTCTGACCGCAAAGCCTGAGCTCCTTCCCTTGTGCCAGGCTGACTCTCATTGAGGCTGTGGGGTGAACAAGGAGGCCTGGGCTGCACTGAGAATCAGAGTCAACAGAGAAACTTACCCTGAGCTCTTCCATCCAGAGTTCAGTCCAGAGCCATCTCACAGGGCACTGGAAGAAAACAGCCAAAAGGTAAACAGACCTCAGAATGACATTTCAGTAGTAATAAACTTGAACCATCCAAGTTCCTGCGGCCCATTCAGACAAGAGCCACAAGTTATGTACTCATTCTCTAGTTTCCAGAAATACCAGAGATGTTGTAAAATATGGCAGCATGACTTCTTCAGATTACCTAAATTGCACAACCGTGAGGCAGACCCACTGCCAGGCATTTTCCCATCTCATTTAACTTAACCCTCACAGCACCCCTTAAGGTGTGTATTTTCTGGTTTCGGAAACTGAGACTCAGAGAGATGAGATAATTTGGCCAAGATCACATAACCGTTAATGGCAAGGCTAGTATTAGAACCAACATCTGCTGGCTCCAATTCGACTCCTCCTTCCACTGTTCCAAGCTGCCCACAGTTCTTCATTGTTGCCAGCCCAATTTATATACACCCTTTCTGGGGCCACCCTGCAGATTTGGGAGCCTTCCAGTTGCATCACTTCTGGTAAGTTCCTGGCTCCTGCTTTGTTGAGCTCTGTGGCACTCTGTCATCGCTGGCTGCTGGAACAGCCAGGGGGCCCATGCAGCAAGGAAGGACACCGAAAAGAGGAGCGAAGGAACTCTAGTCCCCGTGATGCTGAGAAGGACACTCACCTTTCCTCATTTGAATCTATAAGTCCACGTCCCAGGATGCTGTTCTTGCCCGAGATCTGTGTCTATAGAGGCCTCTGAGCTTTCAAGTGAAGTGAGCCAAGTGCCAGCCCATTCACTCGCACCCCACTCCCGTGGCCAGGGGCCATGCTCCCCCCCGAAGCCAGCACAAGGCGAGGTCCTCATGGGGCCTGGCCCTCGGCGTTCACAGAGGAAAAATGAAAGTTGCTTTATTCCCCGGCCTCTTCATAGCTCCCATTATGACGAGAGGGCTCCACAGTGAGGAGCCAGGGCTGTGATATTTCTGCTTCAGCATGAGAGATTCATATGTTTGACTAATCAATTCTTTGGCACTGACTTCCCGGCCTGCATTTTGTTCTCCTGCTTTTGATCGTCTGTTTGCCTTTTTGCCATTCTGCTGGTTCTTGTTTGGAGCTTTTATTTTCCAGGAACACTTTGACCTACTCGATCCTCTATACTCTTCTCTCTCTCTCCCTTTGTCATTTTCCTCTCTGATTTTGGTTTCCCGTGTGATTGACCGCACACAGCTTCCACATACAAGCGAAGTGGAGACCCTCAAGTCACGAGGCCCCGATAACTGCAGGGTTTTGTTTTGAGAGCCCAGGGACCCTGGACTGCAGCCAGCCCCCAGCCTCCCAGCCAAGCTGGGCGGTAGCTCTTCTGTCCCCATCCCAGCCTCGCCCTGCAGCACGCAGTCGCCGATGTCGGGTTGGCGCTCGGTGGTTCACAAAGCCCTCTCGAGCACACGCTGCAAACTGGGAGGGAGGGCGTGCAAATAACTCGTTTTTGGTCCCATTTCTCAGTGGAGGGAACTGGGCATTGGAACCAGGAGGTGACTTTCCCAGTGTCCCGAGCTAGTGAGTGGCCAGTCCAGGGCCAGGCCCGGGGCTGCGTGCCGCTGCGTTGCAGCCGTCCGTGGATTGCGGGCTTCTTCCGTTCTCGGCGGGCATTGGCCTCGCAGCTGCTTTGTCCTCGGTGCGGGCTCGTCCGGTGCAGCTGCCGCTTCCTGAGCGCTTGCTCTGGGCCGGGCTCGGCGCCGAGCGCTTGGCCTGTGTTAGCGCCCGGGCCCTCGCGGTCACCTGAGCTCAGAGCCGTGAAGGAGCTCTCCTGAGGTCACCCTTCCAATGCCACGGCCAGGACCGCGGCCGGCTCTGGCTGCCTCTCACATCTGCGCTCTTAGCAGAAGAGCCATGTACACGGGGCCGTGGAGGCAGAGCAGAGGGATTCTTACCTTGGGAGGGAGTCTGGGAAGCTTCCTGGAGGCAGGGATATTGGAATGGGGCCTTTGGGATGAGTGTTGGGCAGTCAGAGGAAGAGGAGGGCTGTCGCAGGCCTTCTGTGCACTTGCCTCCTGACCCGCTCTGGGCTCACCTTGTTTTCCGAATCGGCATTTTGCATCCGAGGATCCCAAGGCTAGAAGGATCTGTGGTCTTACTGCTTGTGCCATGCTTGAGTCTCTTCCCCAGCGTTCCCCCACCCCCACCCGACCAGGAGGCTTTCTAGCCTCTGCCGCACACCTCCAGGGCCAGGGGATGTGCTTTCTTCTGAAGCAACCTGTTGCATCTTTAGAATGCTCCCCCTTGCCTCTCCCCTCGCTCACGCTCTCATCTCTCTCTCTCTCTCTCTCTCTCAAAGAGGGGAGGGGCACACAGAGTTGGGAAAGAGCAGAGGGAGAGGGACAAGCAGACTTTGCGCTGGGTGCAGAGGCCGACTCGGGGCTTGATCTCATGACCCTGAGATCATGACCTGAGCCAAAATCAAGAGTCGAACGTTTAACTGACTGAGCCACCCAGGCGCCCCAGGAATCTTCTCTTATTTTAGTGAGAAGTTTCCCTCTGTGCCCCCCACCCCTCGAGGCTGGGGAACGCCACCGGGCCGCAGCACTCGTCTGTGGAAGCAGTTGACAGCAGCAACTGGAATGTGAGGCGGAAGTGGGGTTTCTGCATGTCTGCAAGAGGGGCTTGGTATGTGGAAAGGCCAATGGTGTGGAGTCCAAAAGCCCTCGGTTACGTGTCACCAGTTTTGCTGTGTGATCTCATATGGGTTACTCTCCTCCCCTGAACTTCCTCATCTGTGAAATGGGAATAACAGTCCCCAGTCTACCCATCTCAAGTGGCTTCTGTCCACAAAACATCACAGGCACACTCGTACTTATTGAAGTGCCGCAGAAACCTCGCCGTCCATCTGTATTCTGTCACGATGGTGCATGTTTGGGGTCTGTCTGTGTGAGCTCGCTCTGGTTATTCCATGCAGTCAATATTCCTCTTGATCCATTTAGTGTATATGTGTGTATGATGTGTACAAAGTTGTGATCAACAGATTTAACCCATGTTCCTGTTCCTGGGTAGCCACTGTGGGCCTGGGTCTGGGGTAGATGCAGGGAACATGAAGGTTCCTAAGACAGCCTCTGCCTTTGAGGGGCTCTCATGTGGCAGGAGAGACAAGAGCGAAACTGTGAGAGGCTCAGGGCTTCAGGCAGTGCTGCCGGGGCTGTGGGGAAGACAGCAGCGGTGGGCACCTTTGTCTGGACTTGTGAGCTGTTTTTGCAGAGGCCACCTCTGCTGACCCAGGAAGGGGAGGAAAAGGAGTGAGGAGGCAGGGACAGCCAGCTGTAGGCACTTTACAGGTGGTTTCATCCTAAGTAGGTGGCTTCTCCGAAGTGGAGGAGGAGGAGAGAGAGAGGAGTTGGAGACGGGACTGAGCGCAGAACCCGATGAGTGGGTGAGTGAGTGGAGGTTTCTTGGCTGAGGTCCGGAATGCCGCAGGCTGAGTGGCGGGGCAGAGACTTCAGAGTTGGAGTGTCAAGTTTGAGGACCACGTGGGTCATCCTAGGGGAGGCACTCAGAGTGCTGTTGGAGAAACAGGTCTTGGAGTTTCAGTGGAAAGTCTGGCCTGGAGATGGAGAACTGGAAGGCTTTCCTCTCTTGTCAGTTCATCTAAAATTATAGAGGCCTGTTTGGTGCTACTCAAGAGTATGGAAGACACCTTTGTGCACTCACTGGGCGTGTGCTATCCATCTGCAGCCTGGAGCGAGGGCTGGATAGAAGGTCATGAAGATGGGACAATCATTGCTAGTTCCCTTTGTTGAGCACCACCAGTGTATTAAGAGCCTCCCACCAGCCCTCCCAGTTAGTATTGGTATCCCCACTTTACAGAGATGGAAACCGAGGTTCAGACAAGTTTAGTTAAGCTGACTGGTGCTAATTTAGAAGACGCATCCACCTGATTCCCAGAGCCCCCCGGGTGCTGTTGTATACTTTCTCTTGTGCTGTCTGGTGGTGTGTGCCTTCAACAGACTGAAGCTTCTGACATTTGCCTGGCTGCTTTGCCCTCAGAGCCAAGCCCATTCACGGTCACATGTGTATATTCATTATCCATCAGGCATCTTATTTTTGCAAATTACCTACATGTGCTGGTGGTGTGTTTGAGTGTGATGATCATTGGGCGAACCATCCCCTGCTCACCTTTGAAACAATATCCCTGTGACCCAGTCCAACTGATGCAAGAGAGTCTTCTCTCATCTCTTTCCTTCATTCCTCATTTCCTGTCCAGTTCCTTCACTGTACCTTTTGGGTAGTATATTAGTATATCGTGATGTGAATATGCACTATGTAAGTTGTAATTTTACTTTATGTTTAAATAAATTGTGTGCGCACAGAGCATAAGCTGTATGCAGGACACAGCCAGGGGTACTCTGCTCTGAATTCCTCTGGCTTCTATGTTTTTTTCAAGTTTGAAAATGTGTTAGGAAGAAGGCAACATTATGATAATTGGAAGTTCAGTATATCTGTCTTTTTCCTCTATTCTTTTATACTTTTTTAGATACAATTAACACTTCACACCTCACCTGGTCCCTCCTCGGTTACCTTTGACACTTCCTTGATATTTATTTAGATGTTCGTGGCACCTTCGCTTTGAACTCTGGTTAAGAAAATCAATAACTTTAACATAAGCATTTTTTCCTCACTGAAGATATGCAATTAGTGAATTACATACACGTGGACGTCCACTTTCCTTTTTTTAATGTGTCAAAAGATCATGACGCAATTATGTGAAAATAGTAAAGAAAAGTGATTTACCATCAAATCTGTATACCTGCTGTGAAGTTGCAGAAACAGCTCATTTTATTACATTTTCCAGAACAGAGCATTTCACAGAAGATGGGAAAATGTATAGGGAGAACTTCATGGGTGTCGTCTCGGAATTTACAAACCGCGCATGACGCATTTATTTTAAAATGGCTGTGTTTTCTGTAAGCGTGTATGAATGCAAATTTCAAGACACACTAGGATTTGACTCTCTCCTATCAGGTGCAGACAACATGATCTATTGTCCTCACTGAGAACGAAAGTAAAAAATATGCCTTTTGCCAAAACTTTTGCTACTTTCCCAGTTTCACTTTAGGAGGCTTGTCTTGTGTAACATTGGCTCTGGACTTGCCAAGTCTAGCTGAGGCAATATTTCCTTGATTGGTTCCATCCCTCTTTGCCTGTGCTATTTGGGAGCTGTCAAATAATGTCATCATTAACCCATTGCCAACGTGCTTGAAAAAGAATCCTGAAACTCTAGATGGATTTTGATGCTAGAACTTGAAAGATAAAAAGAAAGTTGTTTTCTGAGTGAATATATTTTAAGGGCAACTGAACAAGGCTGAATGAAATTTCACAGTAGAAATGGAAAACTATCTTTTCAGTCTCTGAACACTAGTTATTTTAAGACCAAAAAAAATTGTTTTTCTATGTTAATATTTCCCTGGCTTTCATCCATTTGGGAGAGAAAAGTCATAACCTCACATATCAACTTGAATGGCTCTCAGCCTAGAGCCTTGCCCACAAACACACAGTGAATGAGTTAACACACTTAATCATAACTATTATGATCCTCAGTTATAATAAGGATGCCAGTTTTTACATTTGGATCATTTGCTACATCAGATGACTTAGGTCATCTCTTTGTGTAGATAATAAAATCTATTGGAATTTCCTTTTGGACAGAAGTTATGGATCTCATAAGACAAAATGGTAGTGATTGCACTTAATTCTCTCCACCCAGTTACCCAGACAAAAATACAGTAAGTGTTTCTTTATCAGCGTATATAGAAATTTTGAGTCTTGGTTGGGTTCTGAAGTTTAAATAGGTGTTCATTCTGTTTTATCCTGTAAGCAACATCTCTTAGTGGAGAGAGTCTGAACTTAAGACAAACCTGGGCTGAAATGACCACGTGACCGTAAGCAAATTAACTCACCCTCTCTGAGCCTATTTTCTCATTTGTAAAAGGGCCTTACTTACCCTTATCTCAGTAAGTTGTTGTGAGGACAAATGTGGAAATATTTATTAATAATAATAATAATAATAATAGTGCTTGGTGCCAGGTACTCTTTAAAGCACTTGACACATTACCCATTTATCTTCACACCAACCCTGTGAAGTGGATACTGTTATTTTTCCTGTTGTATAGATGTGAGAACTAAAGCACAGAAAGTTAAGTGACTTGCCCAAGTCACAAAAATAGTAAGCATTAGGGTTCTAACTCTAATGCAGAGCGTCTAGCTCCAGAGTCCTTGCTCTGAATCACCATGCTATGTTGTCTTTCAGAGCCCGGCAGGTCGGAGGTGTTTGATAAATGCTTGTCATATCTGGAATCTTTCAGCTCAGGTGTATAAAGGGGGCATACTCATGCCCACCGAGGAGCAGTGGCACTGTAGATGGTATTCCTAGCCTACTCTTCTTGATCACCAGGTACTTGTCTAAGGGAAGCCACATTGCTGGATAGAAGAAAGAGCACCTCTGACCCAAGACTATCTGGGATCATCATGTCACTGACGAATCTTTAAATATGCTATTTCTAAATTTCAAAGCTAGTTTGAGCTATATTTACAGCATTTAGCATATGAAAAATCATTGGGAAAGTGGGCTTTTAAGTGGAACGGTTGTGTAATGGAATATTTCACGTTCCGGTTCAGCCATAAAGCTCAGGGCTGATAAACAAAGCATCTGAAGCCAAATGGCTCCTCATCTGACCCCAATTAAAATAAAGATTTCATTCCATTCTGTCCTGACAGAGAGGAACATATTGTTGCCTTTAAGGGAGTTTGGTTTAGTTAATGAAAGAATTTTATTTCATTTTTTCCCCCCCAAATACAATATCTAATTAAATAAAATTCAGTTTGTTAGAACTTCTGGTAGGGATATGTTAACTCTTTTAAGGCCGTGTTGCCTACGTGCCTCAAGATGTAGAGGGTACTTGTAAATCCCATTTCACACTTTATTGTTTAAAGAAGAAATAAGCTCAAGTCATCTTAAAGACAAACATCTTCTTCAAGGCGTATCTGTTGATCCATCCATCACAGCAACCTGTGTATGTAGGTAGCGTGGATTCTGTATAAAATATCACGTATTTACATAAAGCCCTGTTTCCTAGAAGCATTTGTACTTGTACATATTGTAATTTATCAATCACCATAGATCTGTCCATATAGAATATCTCACACAGGGAGCTGTAGCTGCTAAATATGTTAGGTAACATAAGTTGGATATTGATGCCAAGTTATCACGGAGTTCCTTTGGAGTTATCTTGAAGAAATATGCGACTGTCTAAAGAATTCATCATTTAACATTAAGAGTGAACACCAGCCAACTCTTTTGGGAGGTGGGGGGGGGGGGTTCTTGTGTCATGCTGTCACTGCTTTTTTGTAGCCTTTTCTGTACATGCCACGGCTCCTCATGACTGTTGAGTTCATAATTACCAAGCAGAACATTTTGGTGTCATTGTGGAGAAGTTCTCTTCCGCCCAGTGAGGCATGAGGAGGCGGCTGGCTTGCAGGACCCTGATCGGTCACCTCCACACCTCTGAGGACTCGCCATTGTAGTGCGGGAAGCTGCAGGGAAAGAAGGTGGCCTGAGCATCCGGGCACCTGCCCCCGGGCAAGCCCCTCCCTTCTCTGGGCTTCAGGTTCTTCGTCTTTAAAATGACTGAGCAGGGTCCGTGGCTCTCTGAACGCCCCTTGGCTCTGCCCTGCTCGGATTCTGCATTCAGTAGAGCAGAAAGTACATGGTGCTTTTAAATCCACTAAGAATTTATAGTCAGATGCTAAGGATTTATGGTCTGAGAAATAAAAAGTCTTTAAGACTATAAAACCTAAGGCATTTAAACCACATTAAAAAAAAAAATTCTGTGAGTTTGCATGCAGTGGTTCCTTCTGACATTCAGGGAACACTGACTCAGCGTAACTGAGCACCTGTCCTCCACAGGCCCGATGCCAAGTGTACAGAGACATACTATTCATGGCCCTGCCTTCCAGGAGCTTATCTCCTGGGCAGAGGGCAGGGAGGCGAAAAGCAAGTAAAGAGGTCAGCCCTTTATTAAAATTGTACTCTGGGGGCAGGGGTCACAGAGGAGAGCATGTTTTGGCTGGACTCTGAAAGGTGAGTGCATTCACCAGTTGGAGAAGGAAAAATAAGGAGAGACACACGGGAATGAGGGAGGCAACATACAGGGGCAAAGCAATGAGTTCTGCACTATTGGAACCTGGGGATGGGCTGAGTGAGGAATAAAACTAGAAAAGAAAGCTTGTGAAAAATCTTAGACTCTTACAAGTCGCAGTGTAAGGTGTGTGTCCCATGTTTTTCCAACTGGCAGTAGTGGGTGTTCTTTGAATATGTAGGGTTCTGTGGCCAAGGGATTCTGGGAATACAGTTGAATTGGTTCCCCTCTTAGAAGTACACAGTGTACGATAAATGCTCTGCGTACACCTCAGCAATTATCTGTACCAAACTTGATTGAACCCAGTATTTCTCAAACTTTTGACCATTGAACCTCCTGAGGCAGAAGACCTATTGATACTGTGGGACCAACTTTAGGACAGAGAGCTTGAGATGAGGAGCTCCACTGGAAAGCAGTGGTCCATGGAAATACAAGATCCAATCCGCATTTTAGAAAGATCATTCTGGCCTGGAGGAGGAACGGGAGCTGGGGGAGGCAGGGAGAATGTCACCAGTGCCAGAAAGGTAATTAGACACCTGGTTACACTTGGAGCTGTTAGAGGTGCCTTTCCAGGAGAAACCGCCCCCCCACCCCCCCTCCACCCCGACGACAATCCACACCTTCACGCGCATATCTGAGCCTTGAGGGAGTCCTACAAATGGGCTCTCCAGATGCTGACATTGAAAGTCATCTCTGGCAGCCTTTCCAGAGCTCACAGATGACATTGGTGGCCAACCCAGGAATGAGCTTGGTGATAGCAGCTTGAGAGCAGGAGATGAAGACAGATGCTGAGGGCCCACTGTGTGCGGGGACTTGCTAGGTACTTTTACATTCACTCCCAACTATTCCTCAAAACCACCTAAAGGCACTGATGTTGTGCCACTTTGATGTGTAAGGAGAAAGAGGCCTAGAGAGGGTGGTTGACTCTCCCAGTGTTACATGGCTGATAGGGATCTGACTGACTCCTAAGCCCATGGCCTTTACCACTGAGCTGTCCTACCTGCCCCAGATAGCCTCCCTTTAAAAGTACTGACCATTTGCCAGGCCTTGTGCAAAGCACTGTGCATTCTTGAACGTACTCTGCCCAGCAGCCTTATAAGGTGAGTGGTATCCCTGCCTCACCCATGGGCAAACTAAGGCTTTGTTAAGTAGCCAGGGTCATAGCTGGACATTGTAAAGCCAGGAATTGAACTTCAGTCTGGCTGCTCACTACTCCCCCTAAATAATTCTGAGGAGGAGGTTCAAGAAATTGCTCAGAAATGTTTCTCTATAGAAATACTAGGAAATTAGTGGGCTTTATTTTTGGCACAATACTCCAGCTCTGGGCTGAGTTGAGCCCAATGGTTCGATCCTTGCCTTGTTGTTGGCCATGCAAAACTCAGATTTCTGAGTGAAGAGGTTATTGCAATAAATTCATCATGTGTCCTCAAGCCCCGACTCTAGTCCTTTCACTGAGCTCAGAGCTGAAGGTTCAGGCTTGAGCGGAACGCTGTCTTGGCTCTCACTGTCGAGTGGGATACCCATATGGAGAGCTCTCAATGCAGCGTGTTAAGTGCAATTACCAAAACCTGTTGAAGTAACCCAGAAGAAGGGGAAATTAACTCTATTTGAGAAATTAGTGCAGGTTTCACAGGAGGTGTGTCTGCAGTGGGTTTTAAAGGATAAATAGGAGTTCGCCAAACAGAGAAGGGAAAATGTCTGAGCTTATTTTTCTCTCTTGGATTGAATGTTGATGATCCACTTAAGAACAGTAGCAGAATTCATATAGAACTTAAAATTAGTGCTCTTGTTGCCTTGATTTGCTTTTAAGAAAAATCTAATCCCACCCTGTCTGCCAAGCTGACATGATTAGAATCCTGAGATGTGGTGACCCGTGGAGGCCTTTTACGTCTGTCTTCTCTGAGCAGCATTAAAAATGTTTGTTTACTTAGAGACCATGGTGTATCCAGGTGACGTGCTTCATTTAAAATCATTCAAATGATGAAACCTGGGAAAAAATAAGCAAATTATTAGACTTTCAGCTTTTTAATTAAACCCGCCCGCCCTCCTCCCCCCGTGTAGGCTGACTGGCTGGAATGAGCCCAGTTGTGAAGGAATTGCACGCTTCCTTGCTCACCGATTCATTCGTCGGTGGCAGGATACTTACTCTGTGCTGGGCTCTGAGGGTACGAAGAGGGAGGACACAGGTCCTGCTTGCCAAGTGCTCACAGATGAGTAGAGGAATCAGAGGTGTTTGATGTGGGCAAGGAGTGCTCTGGGAGCAGCAGAGCCAAAGGAGAGGTTGCTTTAGCAGCACTTTCCCAAAGAGGTGCTGAGCCGAGCCTCAAAGGATGGATTACCACCATTGCCATGAACCTATAAGCAAGAAGAGGTGGTGGGGAAGCATGTGGGCTCTAGAGGCAAGCTGCAGGGTCCCCACACCAGTTCCGAGTGTCCTTGGCAAGTCCTTAATTTCTCTGTCCATTGTCTCCTCATCTCTAAGATGTGAATCAATAATAGGCGCTCCCTCTTGGGGTTGTTGTGACCATTAACTGAGCCATTATTTGTACAGAGATTAGAAGACTGCCTAGTGCATTTGTGAGGGCAGTAAACATCCATTGCCTTGTACCAGACACCAGATTATAGTACTTCAGCTCCTCCCCACAAGCCTTTATGGTATGTGGTTTTATACCCATAATTCAGACGAGGAAACCAAGTGTTGAAAGTACCTAGTGATTTACGTAAAGCCACACATTTAGTACGTGACGGAGCCACGAGCTGCACGCCAGCCTCCCGGGCCCCAAAGCCCCGGCTGCCTCCATCACACCCGTGCTCACATCTTTACTGCGCCCCTTCTTCCAAGCTCTGGGATTTTTTGAACAGTGTTTTTGCTTTAATGGTAGTTAAAGCTTTTTTCATAAGAGAAAAATTTTTGACCTATGTAAAGTATGGTATACGGAGAAAGGATGGGCTTAGAACAAGAAAGACCTGAGTTTCAAATCCCAGCCCCGCTTCTGCCCAGCACCCTGGTGATCTCGGGCAAGCTCTGCCCTTGACCAGTGCACTGGTGACCTTCCACCAGTTACCTTCCTTCCTGAGCCCCCTCAGTAAAACAGAGATACTAATTCCTACCTCACAGGAATGGTCATGGAGGCGAATGAGAGAAGTGTGTAAAGCTAGTATGTGCCAAGTGCACAGAGTAAGGACTCTGTGAATGTCAAGTGTCCCTTCGTCTTTCCCCACCCTTCCGTGATGTAAAATCTCTTCTTTAAATTAGAATTCCCCAGCAGTTATTTCAGCCAAGACTCTACATATTTAAACCATCTCTTAGTTGTCCGCATGTAAATTCTTCTACTGGAAGTGTCTTTCTGACCTGAACCCTAAAATTGCGCGCATCTCTTTTCAGAGCCCGTACACGCCTGCGTCCGCTCTTCGGGCTCCTTTGCACAGTGATTACAAACTTTCCCTCTCCTGGAGTGGAGTCTGGCTTGAGGGGGCAACTGCCACTTTTGTGGTTCTGCTTGTAAAATCAGTGTCCCGTTTCCCAAGGTTTGGGACGTAACTTGAGGAGTAGGAGTTGTGTTTTGTTTTGTTTTTTTAGTTGGGAGGGAGATGGGTCTATGGAAATCTCACAACAGCCAGTATTTATATGGCGAGCCACAGAAGCTGGATTTGGCACACTCAGTTCTGACCATGGGAGTCATACCCGTAGGTCCTCTTCTAGAGAAGCAAGGAAGCAGTTCACATCAAGAGCCTCAAAAACGTTCATGCTCTGTTGGATTCAGCAAGCTTTTCCTGAGTCACTGCCACGTGCCAAGCCCAGGGTTAGGCAGTCGTTCCTCGGCTCTGGGCTGCACACTGTCAAGTAAGGGAAGTTAGCCGCGGGAGCAGACGCTTCCCAAGCAGTATGGGTAGGTGCTGTGATAAAGGGAAGCCCGGGAGCCGTGGAGTCCCACAGAAAGCCTGCCAAACCCAGCCCGAGAAAGGCATGCGGGGGCTCAGTGTTGAATGTTGTCACCCCAGGAAAATTTGTAAGGGGACCTGTCATGGAGGAGCGCTGTCCTGGTGGCCGTGTAGCTAGAATGAACCAGAAGAGGTGGGGGAGTTGTGGGAGACTGCACGGGACAAGCAAACAGGGTCCAGATCCCGGGAAACCAAGGAAGGCACATTCTGGTCCTCAACCCAAAATGAATTTGATTTCAGCACAGCCCCACCAAAACGGTTCCCACCAGGGGCACCAACAATATGTAGACTGCAGTTTTATATCTCTACGTGCCCCAGCACAGGAATAACAATGTTCTAGTAGCAGCTTCTAATTAAAGTTTATCATGGTCCTGAATGCACCGCTGACCTGCGCACTCTTCCAAGTGGGTCTGATTCATAGGACATTTGTGCAGTTCTGCAATTTTGAAGAGGAATTTGTTCTCGTTTTTTTGCCTCCGCGGTCCGGCAGAAGTTCTAATTTGTGTAAGGCGGTTTGGGTAATTAACGAAGTGTGTTCTGTGGAGTGAGGCAGGAAAACTCAGAACGGGACCGTCTTGCTCTGTGTACTTATGTGCTTAGTTGTAAATACCAGTGAAATCCTTAAAATGAAGAGCTGTTTGTGTTAAAAATAAAAAAAGAACCCACGCCAAACATGTCCTGTTCAAAATCACTTGATGAAGCTGAATTTTTTGAACTCTGACTAGTACTTAATTTTAGCTAGTTTTTTGTTTAAAGCACCAGGGAAAGCAGTGAGGCTTTCAGATCTTTGAATTTCCTTTTTTGGGAGAGATGACAGTGCTCCTCTAAAGTTTGTTTCTTACCTTTCCACCTTTGAACAATTGATTTTGATTAGAAACATTACACCCAGCATTTACTTTGACATCCCTGAGTACAAACAGTCATTTTAATGGTTTTTTTAAAAACAAAATCATGACAGGGACATCAATCCTTTGCCTGGTGTATGAAGGCCTGGTATATTAATTGGCTGTCAGATTCTGAAGAAATAATGGATTAATGTGCTTGATCGTAACGCTGTGTTCAGAGACTGAAGTTTGATCCTGATGTCCCCAGTCTCTCTGCTTAATGCAATTACAGATATGCATTCAGGACATTTGAGTGGATTGCATTTCATTAATATGATTTGAGCGGACAACATTAGGCTGCTGTCGGGTCCTCTCTGACAGCTAATTACTAGAGTGAAGCGTGTATACCGCTAAGGAACAATGGTGCCCTTATTGGGGCCATTAAAACAATAGAAAAATAGTGCTTTAAAACACTCGGGAGAGTTACTTTCTGTACTTGTCATGGGCCATGAAGATCACTCAGAGGGGGATGTGAGGAAGAAAGAGATGGACAAACACTGGCGGAGTCTATAAGAACAGGACTCTTGTCTTTGAAAGAATCCTAAATTCTAGCCAATAGGTGAGGTCCTTCTAAAGGAATGGGGGATCGCTTGCTCAGTATTGATCTGGGGGTTCTTTCAGGAAGTATCATGATCTCTGACCACGAAACCCTGATTATTTTGCCCCCTCCCCACCTACCCCACTCCCAGAGGTCTTTCATACTGGAGAAAGTGGCAATTTGGAACATCCGTGGTTTAATTACATTTTTCCTTTGAGGAGAAAAAGTGGCCTTTGTCTTGTGTTATAACTGGGCCATATGGGCCATTTGAGTGTCTACCCATGGAGGGAAGAGGTGTAGGGTATTAATGAAAGTTCGCCATCCCGGGGGTATTTCCAGGTCCCAAAAACGCGCCCCCCCGCCCCCCGCCCAGTCTTAGGAAGACCATGCATTCAAGAAGCATTCATCTGACTCCCGTTGTGTATCTAGCACGGCTGGTAATGTGATAAAAAGATGAATAAGGTGGGGCACCTGGATAGCTCAGTCAGTTGAGCATCCGACTCTTGATTTCAGCTCAGGTCATGATCTTGGGGTCGTGGGATGGAGCCCCATGTCGGTCCATGCTCAGCAGGGAGTCTGCTCAAGATTCTCTCTCTCTCTCTCTGCCTCTTCCCCAACTCACGCATGCACACTATCTCTCTCTCTCTCAAATAAATAAGTCCTTAAAAAAAAAAGATACGAATAAGGTACAACCCCTTGTTCCAGAGCTCCTCAAGTCCTGTGAGGGACAGACATTTAAAAAAAAAAAATGCATTTGCAACCATGTGGATGGAACTAGAGTGTATTATGCTAAGCGAAGTAAGTCAATCAGAGAAAGACAATTATATGATCTCACTCATATGTGGAATTTAAGAAACAAAACAGAGGGATCATAGGGGAAGGGAGGGAAAAATAAAATAAATCAGAGAGGGAGACAAACCATAAGAGACTCTTAATCGTGGGAACCAACCTGAGGGTTGCTGGAGGGAGGGGGTAGGGGTGGGGTAACTGGGTGACGGGCATTGAGGAGGGCACGTGATGTGATGAGCACTGGGTGTTATATACAACTGATGAATCACTGAACTCTACCTCTGAAACTAATAATACACTATATGTTAATTAATTGAATTTAAATAAAATTAATTTTTTTTAAAAAAATGCACAAGACAGTGCTGGATTGGAACAGATGGATGTATAAGAGAAATATAGAGAAGGGAAGCCTGAAGCCTTCTCAGAAGAGAAGGTAACATATGAGGCTGATCTTAAAAGATGAGTAGGAGTTTGCTGCCAAGTTAGGAGGTGAGCTGGGCCTCTGTGCAGAGGCTAGGAAATGGGGCGGTTGGACTGTGTGTCCTTAACAGGGATGAACTGGCTTAATGACCCATCTGGGACCAAGCTGGAATAGAATTCTTAGCTGCACTCTTGAGGGTGTGTTCTGCAGCCTTGAGCCACCTTTGGCCAATGCTCCCCAGAGGCTATGGAAAAATCTCAAACTCAGTATCAGGGTCTGGATTCTAACCCTAGATTTAGTCCCTAAAAGCCACATAAATCCCCCAGGTTTTCTCATCTACGAAATCAAGGTAGCACCCACCCTGCCAGCCTTGTGGTGGAGCAGGTTTGGTTTAAGAGGATGAAGTTGTTATATATGCCCGGGCTCCCCTGGCAGCTGTGAGCGTCAGAATCCAGAGTTCAACTCAAGTTAGGCCAACTTCGGGGCCTATACGCCACACTGCTCCAGGTTCCTTTGGAGAACCAGTGTAAAAAGTTGGGATTATTAGCTAAGTGGCGAGCCCTGGGGGATTCCACCTCATCTTCAGAACCTCCTTTAGCAAGACAAGGTGACAGGAAAATTCCCGCCACTGAAGCAGCCGTCAGTTGACAGACACTCAGATGCACCCTGCCTCTCTACCAGGAAATGTGAGGGGCCTCTGGCCACCTACCCATTCTTTGTCCCCAGGATGTCGCAGCGCCGGTGGAGGGCATTTCCCCAGAAGCCATGGCAGACTGTTCTTAGAGTCCTAGAGACAGATCATCACCCCCCCTTCCCCCCTAAATGACTGCTTTTTATCTGAACTGCCATTAGGAGAGAGAGCCACAAGCTGTCGGTGAAGTATGGTGGTACAAGCTGTCACCCTCTGTCTCCTCCATCGTTGACACCCTGTCCGCTCTCACCTGTAAGTCAGCTCCTCGGCCCCCAGCAGCAGTTCTCAGATGCCCCAAAGGCAGAGCGGCTGACTTTGACCCCCGGAAATCCGATCCCTGGCCAAGCTCTTTAATTTCTTTAGGCGTGCATACCCCAGTTAGAAACGCCAGGCCAGATGGTACCGTTTAGGGCACGGCTGTGATTGCTCATCTCTGTTCTCTAGCTCCTGGCCTAGGAGGGCACTCCAGGAAACTCTTGGCTGAAGGAGTGTCTGGAACCTGAGAGAGTTGCTGGTGTGGCGGCGCCCCTCCCTGGGTCACCCCCATCTGCCGTATTGGCAGTTCGCAGCCCTCGGTTTTCATTCTGACCAGTGAGTCCCCTCTCCTCTTCCGCTCTCCGTATCCTGAATGATCGCTAGGACAAGAGGAACCGGGTTTAAGTAGAGTAGCAGGGAAAGGAGGCGGGGATGACAAGGCCTGCCCTGCCTCCCTCGAGGCTCGAGTTCCACCACCTCGGGGAGTGTGAGCTTCCTGAGGACAGGGCTGGAGTGCCTCAGTCATCACACCCGGTACCGGGACAGTGGTCCAGGGGTGCAGGGCCAGCTCTTGGGACGGGCCTGGGGGTCACGGCCCTGCCTGGGAAGGACGCTCTGCTCGCCCGAAGCCTGTCACAGAATGTTGGACACGTCTTCTGCCTCATCAGGGGTTCCTCAGGTGGAAGCCACATGTGCCATCATTCCCCAGGAGCCTCACCGGGTGAGCTCAGAAGCCCCCGCTTTCTTCTCTGAATTGTATTTGCTAATTTCTCCATGGGAAACACAGCCCTGCCAAGACCTGTTTCCCTCCTATTACCTGGCTGGCATTTTTCTAATGGTTTCCTTCCTAATGATCCTCCAACAAAGAGACGATGGCGGAGGGTAATGCATCACTCCTGCCTCTCACTCCCTGGTCATTCTTGCTAACAGGCTTAGCCGCGCTTCGCAGTCATTATCACATGTCTCACTGTCTTTGGGATGCAGAGATGATTTGCCAGCTCCATAATGCTTCATTTTTACTAAAATGAAGGCAGGACAAAAAAAAAAAAAAAGATTCTTATAATAAGTGTACACTCACTCCCGACAGATCTGATCTTAAAACCCTCCTGCGTCCCCTAGTCCATACAGGATAGTGTCTCCACTCCTTGGCCAGGCAGCCAAGATCTTCACGATCTGGTCAGGGATCTCTTTTGACTTCACAGACTCTTCTCGTCACCCTCAGGCCCCTTGTGGAGACACTTGTCCCCAAGGGCCCCAGCTATTCCTCTCTGTGTTCCTGCTCATCTCTCTGCCCGAGACGCCTTCTGGGGTCTGCCAAACGAGACTGTCAAAGCTCAGTACAAGCGCCACCACCCTGTGTTCCTCTGGGACACTTTTCCGGATAGCCCAGGTGGGATCAGCACCTTCTTTCTGGCCTCCTTTATACCCAGGCAAGCCTTTACCTACCACCGAAGCCCTTCTGTGCTTATTCATGAGCCGATCACTCCTGGGAGGCTGCCAGCTCCTCAGTGACAGGAGCCCCATCCAAGTCCTTGGTGGCCTCTGGTGCCCAGCACAGAGCCTGACACACCGTTTAGGGCACAGGCTGTGATTGCTCATCTCTGTTCTCTAGCTCCTGGCCTAGGAGGGCACTCCAGGAAACTCTTGGCTGAAGGAGTGTCTGGAACCTGAGAGAGTTGCTGGTGTGGCGGTGCCCCTCCCTGGGTCACCCCCATCTGCCGTATGAACATCTGAGAAAGGAAAGGAAGTCCTTCCCCAAGAGACCTTCCAGGCTCCCCCAAGTGAGATTTGTCTCTGTCTACCTCTGCTACTCCAAAGGAGCTCCTTGAAAGCCCTCTACTTCTGCGAGTTTTCTTTTTATTAGTTTCGTGTACCTCTCCCACTAGGTTGTGAGATCCAGCACCTAGGTCAGAGAGAGCCACTGGCTGAATAGTGAGCTCCCCCAAATCTGGGGTCACAGAGGAACAGGTTGAAGGATGGGGTAGGAGATAAGGAGCTGAGTCTGGAACATGTTACTGTTGAGATGTTTGTGGCACATTCAGGCAGAGATGACCAGTGGATAGTGAGACAGTCAAAGCAGGGCTCTGGGCTTCCCAGGATCTTTGATGGGCCGGAGGCCCCACTAGCCTTGAAATTCATTTTAAATGATGTACCCCTTGGAAGAGCAGTTTTTCTTTTTAAAATTTATTTATTTGTTTGTTTGTTTATTTCTTATTTGACAGCGAGAGAGTGCACAAGCAGGCAGAACGTCAGGCAGAGGCAGAGGGAGAAGCAGGCTCCCCGCTGAGCAGAGAGCCCGACATGAGGCTCGATCCCAGGACCCCGAGATCATGACCTGAGCCAAAGGCAGACGCTTAACTGACCTGACTCAGCCACCCAGGCGCCACTAAAGATTTATTTATTTATTTTAGAGCAACAGACACAGCAGCAGGGAGGGGCAGAGGGAGAGGGAGAAAGAGTCTTAAGACTCCATGCTGAGTGCAGAGCCCAACACAGGGCTCGATCTCATGAGCGTGAGATTATGACCTGAGCTGAAACCAAGAGTCGGATGCTTAAGTGACTAAGCCACCCAGGTGCCCCTAGTCTTGAAATCCATAAGGGCAAGTGGAAGTGTTCTTTTTCCATGAGCTGGCAAGAGGTGCACTCACAGAGTCTTAAGTGGGGAGGCCTCAAAGACCCTTCTTATAGTACTTCCTGCTCACTCCAGTCAGCCGAGAGCCAGCAAGTTGACACCATTACTCAAGGAATGTTCACTGCAGACGCTCACTTACAAGCTCTTTGAGGGCTGGGACTGTACAAAGCCAGGCCCTACAATCCCTGTTTCTCACAACCAGAATTACACAGGCAGCCTGTGAGGGTCGGCCAGAATAGGCCTGTCCCCTCCCAAGAAGTCTACTTGAAGAAGAAAACATCTTTGGATGTGTACATTCTGGTTTGTCGGCTAG
The DNA here is from genome assembly GCF_964656455.1 of Halichoerus grypus. NCBI lineage: Eukaryota > Metazoa > Chordata > Mammalia > Carnivora > Phocidae > Halichoerus > Halichoerus grypus. Next base: position 82,823,343 of record NC_135725.1, on the reverse strand, counting down.
GCAGTCCTTTTACTTCATGGTCCTATTTAGTGTCTCCAAGCTTTGAATCGCAGAGTTGATAGGGAACTTCGATGCATATGTCCTCTTTTGTAGGTCAGTTGGCTTCTGCTTACACACCTCTGATGGTCAGGGAAATTCACTCTTTTTTTTTTTTTTTTTTTTTAAAGATTTTATTTATTTATTTAAGACAGAGAGAATGAGAGAGAGAGAGCACATGAGAGGGGGGAGGGTCAGAGGGTGAAGCAGGCTCCCTGCCGAGCAGGGAGCCCGATGCGGGACTCGATCCAGGGACTCCAGGATCATGACCTGAGCCGAAGGCAGTCGCTTAACCAACTGAGCCACCCAGGCGCCCTGGGAAATTCACTCTTAAAGAGCCAAAACCTTACTACAATTTTCATCCCCTAGCCCTAGTTGTATGCTTGGTAGTCCCATAGTGCTAGAATCATTTATGACTTTTCTACTGGTACTAGAACACAGTCCTTCAGCTAGCCTTTGGAGGGCTACAGTTTGTCACTGTCCCACCTCAGATGTCTAAAACACCAGATACTCTGGATGGGGTCTGATGAGTACAGAACTTAGTTGACCTGCCCTCCCCCCTTACATTAGCCGTACAATGTCCAACAATGGCCTCTGAGCACTTGAAATGTGGCTAGTCCAGGTGGAGAGGTGCCATAAGGGTAAAACATACACCAGATTTCTAAGACTTAGCATGAGCCAAAGAATGTAAAACTCAATAATTTCCTGTATAGATTACAGGTTAAAATTGTAATTTTTGTATACATCGGGTAAAATATCATACATTAGAATTTCCCATGTTTCTTGTTTATTTTCAAATGTGCTACTAGTAAACTTAAAATTACATATGGGACTCACGTTATTGTTCCATTTTAGACTCTGCTGCACTTGACTGCAACTTGAGATTTTCTACTTATGTGAATATAGCGGGTTGCATTATTCTTTTTTTGAACTGTATCACACTGTTGGCCATTGCTGAACCTGTACTGAACATAAAATTTTGCCTCTTTTACATCTACCATATAAATTGCTTTTAAAACAGGTCAGCCTTGACTAGTACATCTAGAGTTGATTTTTTTGAACCTAAGTGTAAGAATTTACATTTGTCCCAAATACATCTCAACTTGTTAGTTTCAGCCCATTGTTCCAGTCTCCTGAGAATTTTTTTTAATCCTTGCTGTCACCAGCTCCTTTACAGATCTGATCAGCATTTTCTATGTTTCTAAGTCGCTATCGATGATGTTGGTTGAGCTCAGAACAAAGTAGAGAGTTCTACTGCACACCAAGCACATTGGCCAGCAGTTTTAACACCAACTACAAACCCATTATTCAGTTGTGCTTGTTCAGCCCATGTTTTTCCATTTTGCCCACATGGAGACTGAGTTTTTCTAGATGTCTCATGAACACCATCCTGTGTTATATCTAAAGCAGCCTCCTCTTCTCCTATCCAGTCTCACCCCCAAGCTGACTTACCACCCAAACAAACAAAAAATATGGTGTGACTTCTGGTTTTAGACACCAGATGGATGGACTCATTTTCACTAAAGTGTTAATGACTGGTAGGGTCTGAACTTCACCTTAGTATTAAAAAACAAAACAAAACAAAACATGATTTAACTGGGGCCTTTAGTACCACAGGCAGATGGAGAACTTTATTTGGAGTTCATGTCACTAAGGCAGAGTCAAAAGGGAAGAAGTCTTGGGACTTAGTTGAGGAGGGATAAGGGGCCTTGCCCGGCCCCCTCAAGTCTTTCCTATAGTCGATATGATCTAGCAAGTGCCGGGATTCGTACATGGGAGCATCTCCTTTGTATACCCACTGCTGTGCTGGTTGTGCACGTCTACCCACTCTCTTAATCCCCTTTAGTCCTTGTAATTTCTGGAACTAGGAATTGAACCTCTGACTTCAGATCACGTGCTTTTGGCATGCCCTTCATCTGTGGTCTCAGACCCAGTCCCCTCCTTTCTAGCTAGGTGTGTAGTTTTGGTTCTCTTCTGCAGCTATGCATGTACAGAGGTTGTGTGTGTGTGTGTGTGTGTGTGTGTGTGTGTGTCTGTGTGTGTGTCTGTGTGTGTGTGTGGCTGTGTGTGTGTGTCTGTGTGTGTGTGTGTGTGGGGGGCTGTGTGTGTGTGTCTGTGTGTGTGTGTGTGTGTGTGTCTGTGTGTGTGTGTGTGTGTGTGGCAGAAGGAACAGAAAGATATTCTCTCAGCTGGCATAGGGCAGAGGGAAAATCTTTTTCCCCTTTCTACCTTTAAAGCCTTCACTATAGGAAATGTTTCGAGTGTGGGAGACCAGAGGGGAGCATTTTCAGACCCCCTGCCTGGCCGAATTGTAAGCATGAGCTGTTTTTCCTGGGTGGCTCGGCAGGCTCTTTCTCCCTTTCTTTGGGGCTGATAGAAGGCGGCAGGCACCACACGAAGGTGCCTGTTTTCAAGTGCACTGCATGAGGGATACTGACTTTACTTTATGAAGCATCCCCGCCCCCGCCCAAGAGGACAGAGCTTACTTTGTGTAATGTTAACATCTTGCTGTAATACTGCCTCTTTAAGAGAACTACAGCCTCTGCTTTACAGATTTTTGAGGTTCCTGCCAAGAGGGTCACTAGCCCAGCACCATCAGGTGGCAAGGCCTTTCAGGGACCACAGGGAGGGTCTCTCACAGAACTGAAACTGCGGCGGGGTGGGGATGATCCCTTGGCCACAAAATTAATAGAGGATGGAGAGCCTATGGATATCTTGCCCATCAAGAAGAGAATGATTTCTTGAGTTGGACCAACCAATTCTGGTCCACTCTTCCAACTGCTGCAAACCAGACTCCTTCGTTGGGGTCTGTCTTGCAGGATGTGGTATCCTTTGCATTTAGAATTAGCTGGATGTAATGAATTCTGGGTTTTACATATTTATTACCATTGTCCGTGCTCCCTCTGGTCTTGTAACCACTTCTACTACCCAGCCTGACTCCCTCCAGGGAGAACAAGAGGGAGGCTCAGAGGTGCTGGCAGTCACGGAGGCAGCTGAGGGAGGGGAAGCTCTAACCGGCTTACAGTTGAACAAGCAGGGTTCAAATCACAACTCCATCATCCATTTATCTCCTCCAGCAAACATTCATTGCAGCCCTGCCCTGGGCCAAGCCCTGTGCTACTGGATAGAATGTGGAGATGAATGAAAACCAGTCTCTGCCTGGAGATCTTGTCTAATGGTAGAGGCCCACCTGCCGGATGGAGGCTTTAGTTCACATGGGAGACAACACTTGAGCTGGGCCTTGAGGGAGGAGGAGGGGGCATTTGCCAAGCAATGTGATAGAAAGCTACTTATTTAGGGGGGCCTGGTGGCTCAGTCAGTTGAGCATCCAACTCTTGGTTTTGGCTCAGGTCATGATCTCAGGGTCCTGGGATCAAGCTCTGCACTTGGCACGCCCCTTCCCCCGTTCTATGCATGCACGCTCTCTCTTCAAATAAATAAATAAATAAAATCTTTTAAAAAAGCAACTTCTTTAACACTCTTCGAGTCTCATTGTCTTCATCTGTAAAAAGGGGGTTGGAATCAATCCATTAAAACTTAAAGCCTGCAGACATGTCAGCATCCCCTTTCAGAGTGCTTCATACTGTTCACTGGAGCAGGTCTTTTGTTCCCCTTCCCCCCCCCCCTTATCCCAATTATTTTAAAGCTTTTGGTCTTATAGGACATTGTATATATTTATGTTTTTGTGATTTTTGTTGTTCAGACCAAGAAAATGGTGGAAAATATTCTAAGTGATCTCAGAAGAAAACCTTTGAGAAATTAACAGAGGCCTTTATAAGGAGGATGTGGGGCCAGAAAGAGTCCACAAGGACAAGTGCATCCAGGAGAGTAATTTGGGACCCACAGGCATTGATCTGAAAGCGGCTTTGGGTCCTGCCATGTCTTTGTTCACCTCGTATCAAGAACTATAACTTGGACTCATAACTAAAAGACAGGAGGGGGAGAAATGAGTATGGAGACTGTTCTAGTTAGGATAGTAGCAGCAGTGATATTGGGGAGGAAAAAAAAAAAAAAACAGACCTGCAGGCTGACTGAAATGACCCTAGACTTGATTAAACCCTGGCTTGGCCTCTCTTGGTTGTCGATGGTAGAAGCCCAACGTAACTTGAGCAGAAAAGGCAGGAGGGAGAATTTGTTGGCTCATATAACTGAGAAATCCAAGGCTTCTCCTGCTCCAGGCAGGACTGGATTCAGGAGCTCAAGTGATGTTGGCTAGTCTCTCACTGACCACTGTTTGGCTTTTCTTGTCTTTGCCCTTCAGTTACTACTTTCAAACATTCTCTTGCTTTGGGATAGAGGCATAAGGAGGGTCTGTGTGGTCCTTAGAGCTTGAAGTGAGGCATGCACATTCACAGGAGACTGCTTGGCCTAGCCTGGCCACATCTGGGCCCCCCTGAACCAATCACTGTGACCAAAGGATGGGGTCCTCTGGTTGGTCAAGCCAGGGTCACATGCACACCCATTGGCTGGGTGCAGGTTAGCAAGATCAGCCCCAGTGGGAAAAGGGAATGTTGCTACTTTCCATTCACATTGGATTGGAGGAGACAAACGAAGGATCGAGTAATCCCAATAGTGGGTCAGTGGGTCAGTGGTGGGGTGGGGGGACTACAGAAAATTGGAGGATTGAAGGTGCTGTCCTCAATCAGTGAGGAGGGCCTCACTGCAGTGCTCATGTTGGAGCTGAGGCTCCAAGGACAAGGAGGACATCACCAGCAAACTGATCCTCAGGGTTGGTTAGCTGGACACTTCGGGCTCAGCTGTAGTAACGTTCTGAGAGCTCCTTGGCCATGGCTGCAGGTGTAGAAGATCAGAGGCGTGTGCTGTGCAGAGTGGGTCTCATGGGGGAGACAGGTTGCCAAGCTGCTTCCTTCCCTGCCTCCCAGAAGTCTCTGAGGGCATGTTGCTGAGATAGATGGAAAGCCTCTTGGGCAGGCTGGTGGCAGGGCCCAAAGCCACGGTGAGTGAGCTCTGTAAACAGTGCAGACACTCCCCGGCGCCAGCATCCGAGAGCCCAGTTTTCCAGGTGCAAATCTCTGCTCCCTAGCCTTGCCCAAGGAGGCCTTGCCCTTTGGCTAACTCAAGCCCAGGGTGGGGGCTGTCCTGGAATTATTTTCCCCCTTTCCTGATGATCCACCCCTCTCTCCTTTTACTGAAATTTTAAACGCATGATAATTATAAGTGAACTCCTTTTACAAATGATTTGGCTTTTTTTTTTTTTTTTTTTTGAAAATGCTCTTGAGCCCATGATTTTATTATGCTCCTTTTACAGAGGAGGAAATTAGGGTTCGGTTGTGACTTGACCAAAGCCACAGAGCTGAGAAAAAAGTGGCAGCACCCAAATCCATCCATCTGTTCTTTCCCACCACCCTCCACGCATCCAGTGTATGGATGAAACCTTGGGATGCCTGTCACGAAGATGCCAGGGGGAATCATCCCCCTCTCCACAGGTCACTGAGCTCCCAGGCCAAGGAGAAGATGGATCCAGAAAGAGAAATCTGCCCAGTGCCAGCTAAAGATTAGTGGTAGCTAGAAAATCTGGAAATGTAGGCATTAGAGTTTTATTTTCCACATGTGGAGGCCAGAAGGAGATTCTTTGATCCATTCCTTACGTCCAGGAAAGCTTGTTGTAAAACCCAGTGCACAGCTTCACAGTACATGCTCCTCAAAGATGAGTGAATACTGAGAGGAAAGCATCTTCTTGGATGGTCTGGCTCCTTTCCCTGGAAGATGACCCCGTGCTGTGTGTGTGTGTGTGTGTGTGTGTGTGGTGTCTCCTGGCGGAACATGGCAGGGGGAGAGGTAAGGCCCTTCAGCCCCTCCAAAGCCTGTGGTCAGGTACTCAGGTGTGGGAGCCCTGCTCACAGCCCCTGAGCCTGATCTGCTTGTGTTCAGTGGAGATTACAGAGCTTAATGATTAGCTCCTCCAAGCTGCAGCTGATGCCAGCTTCTACCCCCTTTACACCTAATTAGTCTCATTAATGAGCTCCTCTGCTCTCCATAGAGAGAGTTTCCTCTTTGGAATAAGAGGCAAAAATACCTTGCCCAGGTAGATTGCTGAAGCCTTTAATTATTGCCCACACCTGCTAAGCCTTGTGACTCACACCCAGTGATAGTGCTGAGCTGAAATGGGGCTTGTTTATAAGCACGAGCAGATTTTAACTCTTTCAGCACCAGAAAGGCTTTTGATTTAAAGAGACGCATTTCCCCAAGACTTCACACCTGCTCATTTCAAGTGCGCCAGGCTCCACGGCTCACGTGGGTCATCGTGAGCTGGCAGAGGTACAGCTCCTGCCCTCAGGGAGCTCATAGTCTAGTCAGAGTGACGGGCCAGAAACTACATAGACAGTTGTGATGGCCACCATTTACCACCTCCCTACCACGGGGCTCCTGCAATCCCCGAAATAAAACTCTGAGGCAGACATTAGTACCTCTGTGTTATAGAAGAGGAGGCTGGGGGCAGAGAGGTGATGTCACCTGCCCCAGGTGCCAGAGGTGGGAAGAGTGTGGAACTGAGTAGAACCAGGTATTCTGGCCTCCATGACCAGTGTCCTCCCCACTCTTGTCCAGGGCCTCCCTTTCATGCCATCACCGCGCAGTGAGGGCCACAGTGGAGGTGAGCTCATGCTGTGAGGCCAGGAGTGAGCAGGAGTCACAGGCGGGCAGATGTGACATGAGCAAGGACCACCCAAGCAGAAAGAACCTGAAGAAGTGAGAGCATGCCCTGTGCATTCACAGACCTGCAAGTCCTTGGTATGGCTTGAGCCAAGGAGCGGGGTGGCTAAGGGGCAGTGGAGCAGGAAGGGTAGACAGAGACCAGAGCAGGAGGCCCTGAAACGCAGGGTGAAGGCTTTGGACTTCCTCCGTGGGACCCTGTCCCATCCCCGCTTTGTACCCTCCCCATTACCTAGCATAGCTTTTAAAGTAGGTTTTCGGTCAGTGTTGGTGAACAGAGGGACATCCCCCGTGAAGGCAGGACAACCACTGAAAGATTTAAGGCAGCGTTGGGACGGTACCACAGGGCTGGCTGGAGGAGTGCCCAGGTGGATCTCTCCATTCATGCTCTGATGGATTAGAGGACACCGGGATTTGAGGTTCAAGTCCTCACCATAGCCCTTGCCTCTACGTGAGAGAGTTGCTGTAGGCTGCCCAACTCTAGGCAGTGGGGGTGGGATCCAAACCCAGATCCATCTGTCTGCAGAGCCCAAACTCTGCCTTCACCGTGTGTACTGCTAGGTGGAGGCTTACTAACTGGCTGGAAGCAAAGAGAGTCTCCTGGCGTGGGCTCCTTGGATACTGAGTGAGAAACTTTCAGGATAGGCACACCGGCTTCCCGAAAACCAGAGCAGCCAACTCAGCAGAACCAAGTCACTCTGACCAATTTAGGTGAACTTTACAATGAATACATATAACATTTAACAGCTTACATTCAATGACCACATTTACTAGGAGACACTAACCAGTTTGCTATGCGGTCCTAGGAGAGAAAGAATGCATTAAAAAAAAAAAAAAAAGGCCATGTCTCAAGGACAGTAGTAACAGCTCCCAACCACTGAGCCTCTATTACATGCCTGGCCCTGAGTCAGACATTTTATGTCCCTCATGACAACTCTATGAGGTAGGTTGTATTATCCCCATTTTACAAACAACTAACTGAGGCTGGGGGAGCTAAAAACTCCCATACTCACGTGGAGAGTGAGCGACATTCTCAGCCCCGCCTGTCCCCCTCCAGAGCCTGAGCCACCCCAGAACACACCGTCCCTCAGCCATCCAGAATGTGACACCGGTCAACACGGCGTTTCCTTCATGACAGATGGAATGCAGGACAGACTGTGGCAAACTGAGTATGCAAGTGTTGGGTCAGCCAAGAGCTGGGGAACCCAGCAGCGCCCCTGAGCCTGGGCTGAGCATCCTGTGCTTTGCAGACAGAGACGGTCTGCACACAGAGGCAATCATGCAAGGCACATGCTCTACTCTGCTTGGAACTTGTTTCCGGGGTTCTTGGAGGCTGCCCTGGGCAGTTAGGGGGGAGTCATCAGGCAGCCAGGTGGAAGGGCTGAGCTGCTAGCCTCGACGTGGCTCACTAGGCCCCGGGCCATATACTCACCAGTGTCCGGAGCACTTTCTGTGTGCCAGGCCCGCTCTCAGGGTTGGAAATTTCGTGATGAGCAAGACACAGTCCCTACTCAGGGCCTCTGCTGGACTCTTAGGAAGGAAGGGTACTGGGGAGTCCTCCCTGGTCCTACTTGCCTCTCCAGGATGCTCCACTTGGTAGGGGGATGGTCCGTCTGCCAGATCTAGGCCGTGGCAGTCCGTATCTACTCTTACCTCCTTAAATAGCTCTTGAATCCCTCCCTTTGCATTCCTGCCCCCTCACTTCCGTCATCTCTCACCTGCATTCCCCTGGCAGCACCTCAATGGGTGTCCAGCTTCCACTGTTCCTCTTTGGCAGACACATTCTGGAGGCCAGAATGATCCAAAGCACAAATACCTCCCCTTTCCCCTTTGCCCCCCAAGCTTTAGGGCTTCCCCGTTGCTTTAAAACATCTTGGCCTAAAAAGGCCTGCAAGGTCTGGGCCCAGCCTTCCTCCCCACCCTTGACTCACGCCCTTGCCCCATCGCTGTCTGTATCCCAGCCAGTTTGGCCTTCTCTGGGTTCCTTTGCACTCCCCTATAGCCCCCCTCCCCCCGAGGCCGGGAGAGCTCCTGCTTGCCTTCCTCTGTCAGCATACCTGTCACTTCCCCAGAGTACTTTCTGCTGCCTCCCAGCCAGACCAGCCCTTAGCACCCTGTTAGATGCTCTGCCCCCAGCAGGAACTTCTTTAAAGCCATGATCCCAGTTGAGATATAGTGTGAGGTTGCTCGACTCGCCTCTGGTAGCTGCCATGATAGCCCAGCAGGATCCCACCTGCTACTGGCCGAATTGATGAATGAAAGGCAGGGACCACCCCTCCTTGCAAACTTGGGAAAGGCTTCTTGAAGGCAGAGTCCTTGGAGTTGGGGCCTGAAGGAGAGGTACACATTTGCCAGACCAAGGGAATGATCTACAGTGTGTATAATGCTCGCGTTAAAAAAGAAAACCTACATACTGAGTTCCTACCACACACCAGTGCTTTGGGTCCCCGCAGTAACCCCCGTGAGGTTGGCAGCATCGGCTCTAATTTCTCGGGGAGGTGGCTAGGCTCTGGCTCAGCAGGGGTCCAGAATCTGCCATGGGGGGATAGGTGTGTGCAAAACCTCATGACCCAAGGATGGGGGTCTGCTCACGAGGCTTTGCCAAGATCAGACCCACTTTCCTAAAAGCTAACAATTCTTTCCTGAGCAGGAACAAAGAAGCATGATCCAATTCCATTCAAGTGTGCCTCCTCCAGGAGGCCTTCCTTGATCACCGCACATACGGCAAACAGCAGGGACAGTGATGCCTACTGCAAACCCTGTCTTAGTCACTGGCTGGTGGCAGCATGGCTGGTAGAACCTGACCTACCATTTCCTTATTCGGGTTTCTTCACCTCTCAGACCTTCAGCGTCTTCACCTTTACAAGAGAAATAACGATATCTCGTGGGCAAAGGCTGAATGAGTGAAGCCATCTTGCGCAGTACCTGGCACAGATGGGCGCTTGCCTCCTGTTGCTTAGACTTCGCCCCACCACTTCGTTCCCCCACTCCACTCTTCCCCGTTGCCACTGTTTCTGCGCATCCTCACTGCTCCCGTGGGATTCTAGGTAGCTGCCATCCTGCCTGCTCCGTCTCCACCAACAGCTAGGTGCTGTTTAGCTCGCCCGTGCATATTTTACCCTCATATAATTTTTCCTCCTGAATCAGCCTCTGCAGATTCTAATCACCTCGCTTTCTCTTCCCTGAATTCCCTCCAATTTGGAGATTCAAAAGAGGCGCTTCTCTGCATGAACATGCTGTGATTCAGTTCGGAAACAGATTTCTCCTGGCAGAAGCCGTCTCTCTGAAAAGTGACATTTAGGACTGACAGTGGACAAGATTGTAAACAGGTTTCCAATAAGAAAAAAAAGTCAGCGTTAAGTGCATTCTATGAATTTTTTTAAACAATGCGTGCGTGTGTGTGCACACGTCTATAATTGCAGCCTTGCTGTGACGCCGTCTGCTTCGGGGAGCATTCTGGGTAGTGCAGGTCTGTTTCAAACTATCTTGGTATTCTTTCACTTCTCAGAAACCAACTTCTGTTTCATGGCACTCACTCCCATACAGGATTGTAGGTGCTTAGTTCCTTCGGGCATTCAGCCTGCAGGTATTGAGTGCCACTGTGGGCGAGGCCGTGTGCTCAGTAAGGGTACCGCGAACTGATGGGACCGTCCATTCTCTACCTGTAAAGAGCTCCCGTCCTCAAGAGGGAGGCCAGTGGGTAAGCAGGTAACTATGGGTCACTGTGGTCGAGGTAGGCTTGGGTTTCATGGGAGCGCAGAGGACGTTCCACAGCGGGGAGGCCGCGGGGACAGGGATGGCCTTCTGGAGGCCATGTCACCTGAGCTTTGCCTGGTGAGATGAGTCGGGGTTAGCCTGCTGAAGGGAGGAAGCGACATTCCAGGCAAAGGGAGAAGCAGGGCGGTCTGAAACAGTGTTCTGTATGGGAAGCGCAAGGCAGTGTGCAGTGACTGAGACTTCTGGCTTGCAGGGGGACGTGTTAGGAAGCATGGCTGGAGAGGGGGGCTTTGCAGGGCTCACAGGCCAGCCAGGAGCCTTGGAGCCCCCAAAAAGGCAGCAAGGAGTAGTGTGGTGCTTTAAACATGAGTGATGAGATCAGATGGTCAGAGGGGCCCTTTGGGAGGATCCCTCAGGGGTGGTGCTCAGCAACACTGGGCGCAGAAAGCCTAGAAGCAGAGCCCAGGGGAAGTGAGGAGACCCCTAGCAACCAAGGCAAGCCTGGCAGGGTCAGAGGGAGGGCTCAGGGGATAAGGGCACTTAGAAGGTAAAGAAGGTAGCCCTGCAGCAGAAAATCTCTTATCTTGGCGTTTCTCTTAAAACAACTTTGTTCCTAATACCAAAGTTCCCAGATGGTTTTTGTTGTCCTTGAGTTGTGTTGTGTTGTGTTGTGTTGTGTTGGTCTGTCCAGACACAGGGAATGAATTGCTAGTAAAAGGAATTCAGTTGACACTTGCCTTCGCCATTCATTATTACTAAACGAATATCTTTCCAGGGCTTCTTGGAATGTCTTTTGACAGTCCCCCCGGCCAGAGCACAGATAACCCTGCAGTTACTTTCTAAAGGAAGCAAGAAGTGGGAGGCTCCCGATGTACCACCAGAGCAAGAGGGAGAATCGTTTGGTCCCTGTAGAGAGGTTATTGGCAAGAGGCCTTTGGGGTCCTGGTGGGGCAGACAGACCCAGCGGGCAGTGAAGGGCCTGGAAGTGTCGGTCAGACTCTCATCCAGATGCTCTCTGGGCAGCTTCTCTTTTCTTCCTGCCAGCCCCCACGATCCCTGGAGCCCTGGGGCAGAGGGAAGTGGAGGCCTGAGCAGACAGTCTGTCACGGGTCAAAGGGACTGCTAACTACAGGAATTTCAGAGTCATCTCTCAGGGTCGTGTGAGGATTAAATGAGGTAATGATTGGGAAGCCACCTGAAAAGCTGCAAGGTTTCCCAAGTGAAAAGAATTAAAAAACTGTTGGTTGCTGGTGTACTGGGACTCAGTCTGATGAGGGGCCAGGTGGAAAAGAAGGACTAGAATGAAACTTGGAAGCGACCTGGGGATGTCACTTTTTCCTGTAGCTCCTCTCATCAGCAGCAAATGAGATTTGATGATGGTAGTGACCTTTTAAAAGGTGGCAGGCGACAGAGTCAAGAACCCAGACCTTGGACTCAGACATGCCTAGATGTGAACCCCCACCCACCACCTACTCGTTATGTGGTCGTGGGCAAGTCACTTGACCTTTCAGACTTTGCTTCTGGATCAGTAAAAAGAGGGTAGATGTCTTCATGTGCTTGTCACGTATATATTTGTGTGTGTGCACACATGAGAGAGAGAGAGAGATTTCCCTACCTCTTTTAGGGGAGGGTCCTTGACTGGTTTATCCATTACTATCCCGGTGCTTCAGAGTACCTGGCTCATAGTAGAAGTACAATAAATAGTTTGTTTTTCATTTATAACTCACTTTTAATACCTCCCTGTCACTAGATCGGCAATAAGTTGGATAACACGATGTCATGTTTGGAGTCCCCTCAAGACTAGTTGCTTGCACAGCAGCACATCCCGCCACCATCCTTGCCCCTCTGAAGTCTGGTATATCATGTCCCCTTGTGAGAATTTTACACTGAACTCTCATACCTACCACCTAGATTGTTCCATTAACATTTTACTATGCTTACTTTGTCACACATCTACCCATTGATCATTGCATCTTGTTTTTTAATGCATTTTAAAGTAAGTTCATATATCAGCACTTTCCCCTAAACAATTCAACATGTATATCTCTAACTATAATAAATACTTTTTGTGAATAGCAGGCACTCAGTAAATGGTTCCTGCTATCATCATCATCATCATCATCATTAAGGAAAGGAGCACAGTCATGGTGATTTGCTATGCCCAAAGATCAGTCACCTGCTTGCCTCGGTGTTAGGAGGAGCCTGCCATTTCCTAGGAACTAAACTGTCCTCACTTCATGGACTCGCCTCAGGCAGGGAAATGACTGGAAGTCACAGCCATTCTGGTGCCCCCAGGCACAGACTTCAGCCCATCCCCTGGATGCTCATCCTTGACAACCTCCCAAAGCCTTTGGAAAACTTAATAATGCCACTGTAAAATGGAGGTTGGGATTTTCACAATGGATTTCTGCAGAGCGAGGTTGGGTTTGGTTATCTGGGCTTAGTTTGTCCCAAGTCCTGCTGGGTCAGAGACAGTCCCACCTTCCTCTCTTGACACTGTCCGTCACAGAAGGGACTTGGGGCACAGAGGTCAGGAGCTGAAGGTTATGAATCCAGGTCCGAGAAAGTCAGAATCTGGGGCCCTGACCAGTGGCCTTGTCCTCACATAGGACCGTTACTGTCCACGGTCCCAGTGAAAGAGCCCAGGGTATAAAAGACTCCCCCAAGAACCTGCTCTTTTCCAAGAACCGTGTGGGGTCATAGTTGCAATTGGTATGTTTACATTCAGTCAACAAATGTTCATTGAGCCCCCTCGTCTTTGAAGATAACCACCTTGGGAGAAACTGAGGCAGTCAGTCAGAAGGGTTTAATAAGCAGTTTCATTTATAAAGGCATCTCACGTCCATTTAATCCTTACATCCATCTCATGGAGCCAGGAATTTGCTGTCATGTCCCACTAGGCTGTGGTAGGAGATGAAGGAGTGAACCAGGCATGGCCTCAAACCCCAGTCTCACCTCACTGGAAAATGGCCTGAAATGGCTCAGTGTACTGTCCAGCCCTCGAGTCCATCTGAAAAGGGATCCCAGCTTCCTTAGGATAGTGTGTGATACAGCCTATGTAAAAGTGCTTAAGTGTTTAATGAATGTGTCCGTCACCTACTCCAGAAGTTTCTGCCCTGGGCCTGGGGATAGGGTGATGAAAAAGAGCAGCAGAGCCACTGCCCTCTTGGCGCCACAGTCATTCAGACCTGAGCCAGACCACCTGGGTCAAATCCTGCCTGTGTGAACCCAGGGAAGTTGCCTTACTAGTTCTGTGCCTCAGTTTCCCATTTGTAACGTGGGACAGCAGCAGTATCTATTTCATGGGGTTGTTGTGAGGATTAAGTGAGTGGATGTATGTAAGACCCTTAGGTACTTGGCACAGGGAAAGCACATGGGCTTGTTACTCTTGTTACTACTATTCTACCGCCCCCACCAACCCTGTCCCAACCCCACCCCACCGCAGGTTCCCAAAGGCATTAGAATCATCTAAGCAGCTGTGCAAAGGTCTGAGCCATGGCCCAGGAATCTGCATTAAAAACCTCCCAAGGTGAGTCTCCTTGGGACACCAGATGTAGGAACCACTGATGAAAGTGGGCTTCCCACATAGGTGCTGACGCTGAGACTCGAGGAGGGAGGGAGCATGCCCAAGGGAACATGGGTAGCCAGCGCTAGACCCAGAACAGCATCTCAGACTGCTGACCCCACATCTGGGCTCTCAGGCAGACACTTGCCCAAGATCAGCCAGCCAGAATGCTGGGTCTTGAACCAAATCTGGGCTCTCCATACTTTGGTGACGAGTTCTCGTGTAAAGGGTCCAGCAAAACTGAATCAGCTATTTGGTCTGGAGAAGTTCATCTCTCAAATAAGATAGTCCCTCTATCATGCGTATCAAGGCACTGCCCAGATAGTTGAACCAGGAATCCCCCAAATATTTAGAGTCCACAGCCAGGAAATAACTCCCTGGAGGAGGTGTGTAAGAAGTTGTCTCCCCAAATGGTCTCTTCGTCTACATATGTAGATGTGGGAATATTTACACCACTCCAGCGCTCTATCCGGGTGACTCTTATAATTAATATTTACTTAAAACAATCATTAGTCTCTGCTGGGCGACATTAAACCCACGTTAGCAGTATTTTTAGCTGGGCCTTCCCCACACCTGTGATGGCAGGCAAGCATGCGGCAGCGGGAAGCCCTGCGTGCTTTATACGTAAGCCTCCTTGCACCTGGACAAGCCTGCTGCATGCCACGCAGGTAGCACGCCGGGGGTTCTGGGCAGACAGCTGTCTTGATGTGCACCTGGAGCCGCCCACACCTCCGCTCTGGGTCCTCCCTTTGCTTTACTTCCCCAACATCAAAAATGAAATTCATTTCTCTTAAGACAGTGTGGCCTCTGTGCCCCGGGCTGGACCCACATAAACGTCATGATTTTTCCCAAAAGGGTTGAGGATTTCTCCAGTAAGGGTGAGGAGGATGCTAGTAACAACCATTTATTGGATGCTCACGGCTTTATGTTCATTGTTCCCTTTAAACCACACAACAACATGACAAGGTAGGTGGTATTCCTGTCCTCTTTTGGAAGAGGACATGGATGCTCAGAAAAGATGAGTGCTTCCCCCCAGGCCACACAGCCAATAGGTGGGATCCCAACATACTCTGACTGAACCCACGCTGTTCTGTACTTCCTCAACCTGTCTTACCTGATTCCGTTAAATCACTAGCGAGAAGGGAAGCGGAACGATGTCTATTGAGTGCCTACTATGTGCTAGGCAGTTGGCATATATTGTCCCAATTAATTCTCACAAGTGGAATTAGTTCACAGGAGATAAGAACGATTATTCCCATTTTACAGTTGAAGAAACTGAGGCTCGCTCAAGATCACAGTGCTAAGCAAGCGTCAGAGCCAGAATTGAAACCCAGCTTGATTCTCCAACACTAGATGTTTGCCCACCTCACCAAAGGCCTCAATGAGAGACATTTGCCATATTTGTGGGTAAAAAAAGTATAGTTTCCTACAGAGCCTAAGATTCGGTCATTTTCCTTCTATTCTGCTAAGTCTTTCTACTTAAAACTTTTGAGGTTTCTAAAGAACCCTTACCCCAGTAAAAAAAAAATTTATGTAGAGTTTTATCATTTTCAGGGATCTTCTCTAATAATTTAATTTAATCCTTATAATGATCTTGTGAAAGTAGGTGTTACAAAGCCCATTTTACAGAGAAGTAAACTGAGTTCGGAGGGACCAAGTACATGCCCGAGGTGAGCACCTGGCTGGCAGGTGCTCAGCCTCAGAGCCCGTATTTTCCCTACACGCACACAGCGCTGCTCCCAGGCCGGGATCTGTTCAGTAGGGCCCAAAAGTGAGGAATTTAAACACTATCCACCGAGAAAGAGATTGTTTTTGGGGGGGGAGGGCTGCAGCAGTCCTTGGGCAAGGACCCCTTCATTAAAGGTGGTGACATTTCCTCACCCATAGGAGCAGGCTGGAAGTTGTGATAGTCGGGGAGTTACAAAAATAGCAGCTTTCACACTGATTCCTACATGGGTGGAACTGGTGGTTCCAGGGCAGATAAGAATGACTTTACAAGATGAAAATGATCAGTGAGGGCACGCAGGTCTGGAGGGGAGCGGAGTTGGCATTTTTTGGCCCTGCAAATAGCTGCCCATCTGCTCTCTGTCAGAATATGTTAGGAGTGCATCTGGATTGCTGCCCCCGAGTCTCGGCTCCAGGCTGGTCATGTGGTTGTCTCCACGACAACTCCAGGAGCGGTGTAAACTGCTGTGCTTTGAGCCGGATGCTGCTCTGTACATGTGGTCTAATTAGACGGCGTTCCCGGCCTCCCGCCTCCCTCCTCGGCCCCTCCTAGCACACATACCACCTTCTCCCGTTCTCCTTCCTCCCTCCCGCTCACCCTCCTCTTCACATCCTCAGTCTGTATCCTCAGTCTGTCTGTCTCGCTCTCCACCGTGTTGGCCTCTTTCTCAGAAATGTTCCTGTTGCCTTGTCTGCAGTGAATAATTCATTCAGCAAGCATGGGGGTGTCTGTGCTGACCTAGGTCCCGTGCTAGGAACTGGAGATGCAGAGACAAATAAGACGCTGCCCACACCCTCCAGCAAGGAACCCAAGGGCAGCTGGGCAGTGCAGAAATGGCAGCAGGTGCTATGGTGGAGGTGAGCATAGGAGCTGTGGGACCAGAGCAGGGACACCTAACCCAACCCAAGGCAGGAAGGAGGCATGGGGGAGCCTTCCAGGGCAGCTGTCCCCACGTTAATCCTTGAAGGCTGAGGGGGGGCTTCTGCAGCCTGAGAAAGCAGGAGTGGGAGGACCTCCTGGCAGAGGGTACAGCACCTGCAAAAGCAGGAGCCTGCGGACCAGTCTGGAGAACTGTGACTGGCTCCGTGTCGTGGGGAAGCAGGGAGTTGTTGGCAGGACGCTCAGGGTCACACCTTGGAGGGCTTCTCTCCAACTCCTCTCTCCACCTGGATCTGCAGGCACTGGGAGCTGGGGAAGGGGAGTAATATGGTGGCTGTTGGAGGATCCTGGCCTATGGGTGGGGGGGTTTTCCAGGGGTGAGGCTGAGTAAATGAAGCCCTTTCGGTAGTTGTCCCTGTGGATGAAGTCTGCTCCTTGGACCCAGGAGGCTCCGCTCAGGGCTGGGTGGGCAAGCTCCAGCACGTGCTGAGCAATCGTGTGTTCCAGGGCCCAGCGTCCACCACTTCTCAGAGTTCTGGCTCTCAGGGAACATGCCCCCGAGTAAAGAAGGAGAGCATCAGCATCTCACTTACCCTACCCGTGACGTGCCCCTGGGGCCCGAGGGAACCAGCTCCTCACCTCGCAGTGTCAGCGGGGCCTTGTCAGAGCCCTGCTCCTCTGCTCACGCCATCCTCTGCTTTTCCATCTAGTGAGTCCCTGCTCAGCCTCGGTTTTTATAGCACCTCTTCCCTCTTGCGGCCTTTCTTGGGCCCCACCCACCCCAACAAAGTCACCTGGCAGTGCTCTCCCAACACCCCAGTCACAGATTCTCGTTGAGTGAAAGGTATAGAAGGTCCCACACAAAATGCAACACCCAGCTCTCAAAGGGTATCTGAAAGAGCTGTTAGAGGACTTCAAACCTCCATTGAGCCCCTCTGTATGCTACTCAGTAGTGACACCTTGACAAATCCTGTATCATTTCAGACCTCTTCAATATGAAGTATGTAACATCCCCAGTTTACAGATGAGGAAACTGAGGCTCACAGAGGTCCATTTGCGTCCCCATTCATGGAGCTCTGGGCTGCACTGAGCCTCTTTTGAGTCCCCAGGTGATACATAATCCCCACCTAGAGACTCCGGACTCCTTTGACTGGGGCTGTGGTATGTGGAAAAGGACAGTTTTTGTGGGAAATCATCTGTATCTTGAAATCCCCAGAAACCCAGAGGAAAAAAAAAAATGTGTTTGGGCAACTGAGCATGCTCAGAGTGCCTTGGGGTGTTGTGGGAAGAGAGTGCCTGGGCTTTGGGGTCAGACAGAATTGACTTCAGGTACAGCTGTGGCTCTTCCCAGCTCTTGGCCTTGGGCAAGTCACATCCCCTCTCTCTGTAAGATGAGGATAAAAGAGCCTCTCCTAATAGGGTTATTATGCAGGTCCATCCCTCAACCACAGTTAGCGTGTGTCTGCTGTGCCCGGTTCATGGCAGAAGGCAGCTTTGGTGGTAGTCCCTTTCCTCCTTGCTCTGAGTCATGGTCTTGACTCGAGTGACCCCAGATGTGTCCAGGGCAGGTAGTGCATGTCACATGCTCTGAAACAGGGCTGCTTGAAGTAAATCACTGAAAGCATGCTTTGGGCAGAGAACTGTCGTTATTTGGGGCAGAAGACTGGTAAGTGTTTAGCCCTTCCAGAGGTTAGGCCCCAAGCTAAGCACTTTATATGAATCATTTGCTGATCCCACGCAGCCCTGTGAGGAAGTACTCCCCCATTTTATGAATGAGAAAATGGGACTCGGGGTCCAGGCCATACACCACATTCCAGATGCAGTAAGTAACAGAGCTATCATTCTCACTCGAGTGCATCCTCTGTTCCCAGCTCTGCACCGAGAGCTGTGCATCGTGACCCATTTCTCTGTGAGGCGCTGTGGGTGACTATGTCTAGAAACAACACGTTAGCATTAGAAAGTACCGTGAAGATCTTCCAGTGTAGCACCTTCCCATTTTACAGATGAAGAAGCCGTGGCCTATACAAGGAAAAGGAATCAAAGCCTGAGTTGGGTGTTTTGACTGTTCTCGTGCTCTTTCCCCTTCACAACGCTGCCTTCTGTTCATGACTATAAAGCTTGCTTCCGAGGCCTCGTGGGCGCAAGCCCCCACCAGGCACCAGAGATGGACCCTGAACGAGTGACGTTCAGGAGAGGGGTGATGATAAGCAAGTGAGCCAGCGAGGGAACCCGATAACTCAGTGTGCGGACAGTGCTCCAGAGGACCACCCTGAGGGCCGTGTCACCAAGGCTGGCAGGCAGTGCTGAATTCAGTCAGAGGATTGGGATTTTTCCTTCCTACAGACTGATTTGTGCTTCTAAGGTTTTATCTCCATGTCCTTTAGCCTTTTGACCCATGAGCCCTTGTATTCCTGTGGCTACAGCTAACGTTGGTTTACCTTCTGATCACTTCCAGGCTCGTTGACTTCTCTCCCAAGGGCCCACCAGGCCCTCCAAGCCACCCTCTCTGCGGCACGCTCCCTGAAACTATCTTCCTCTCACTCTCAGGAAACTGAAACCCTCTTCTTGAATCCGTTTAGGACCTCCTTTCTTGGGACTTAGAGATGCAACAGTCATTGTGTTAAACCCAGAATCTGGCTCTCGGTGAAGGCAAACCCTTGGTGTGGCCAAGATGGCGGAGCCAGCAGGAGTTTGACGTTGAGATCTTGGCATGTCCCGTCTGGTTTCCGTACTGGGGAGGGGAGCTGTCGCTGTCCTGCAGCATGGGGATGGTCACCAGCTTTCTCTCACTTCCAGCCAGGCACTGTTGCTTGGAGCTGCCGACATCCTGGTACTGGGCAGTTAGAGCATGCGGTAGGTATTATTGGTATTGGGAAGCCGACGGAGGCTCCAAGTAATGAGATGGCTTCTGTAAGCACATGGTGGGAGCCAGAACACACTTGTTTCTCCCGAGTCTCATCACTGCCTTCTCATCCATCTCTGTGAACTGCGGCAGCCCTGGGCAGCTGACAGGTCGAATACCATCATGGGTTGCATGAGCCCAGGACCAGGCTTCGCCTTTCTGAGCCTCAGTATCCTTATCTGTAAAATGGAGATCATGACACCACCCACCTCACAGGGTGGCGGGGAAGAGTAAGAGAGAGAATGCATGTAAAACCACCTAGCATGGGGCCAGTGCTCAGTAAGCGGGATCTGGTTTTATCGCCGCACCTGCTTTTCCTGGTAGAGGCAATTTGCATCTGCATTTCTTATGGGAGGAAAATCTTAAGCTGGTATGCATGAGACCCTCCTCATTGTGTCTCCTCAGCTTCCACAGGCCTCCCCACTCATCTGCCGTCCCTGCGCTAATCAGAATTTCCTGACTTCTCCCTGTTTGTCTCGGTTAATGCGGAAGGACGGGGCTGCTGGCACAGAGGAGGCAGGCGTGGGCCGCCGCGCCTGTGATTTGAATGTCTTCACTGTAATCTAGCGAGTGTGTGTGGGGGCTTCTGTCAATACTGGAGCGGCTGGCCACCACGGGCAGATACTGTCTTCCCGGCAGCCCCGGCCCCTGCAAATTATCACAGTAGCTCTCGTTGGACACCCACCTTCCCCCTGACTTAAATCATCCGAACGGTGAGCCGGCTTCCCGATGACACATTGATTCTTCGGTTAGGGCTTGTTACGGCGACGGGGGCCCAGGCTGGGAGGCTGCCCCCGGCGTGCCTGGGCCGCTGCACAAATGGTTCAGAAAGCCGACTCGGGCCAGCCCGGCCGGGGCCGTCCGCCTGTGGCCGTGCACACCACCCTCCCACCCCGTCCCCGTCCCAGGTCCGCCTTGGTGAGGAGAGAATGTGTGTGGACCTGGGAGTCTTTTGGACCCTGCAGCTCTGGGACCTTAGGCAGATACACTTGACCCGCACGGACATCCCTTCCCCATCTGCCAAATTGGGAGTCACTTATGAAGGTTTCTGAGCTCTGGTGAGGATTCAGTGAGGGGAAGGGTCAGGCTGGGCCACAGCAAGCGCTCAGCTGACACTGGTCACTGGTTCCCTTCTCTCTCACGTCCGGCCCGCTGTGGCTAACCTGAAATTACTGTAATCTAACCCCGCTGCCCCCCCCCCCCGCCTCCAGTGAGGATTTGCGTTCTCCATGCCAGACACGGTGCTGAGCCTTTTCTGTGTTGGCTGGGAGCTCGCCCTGCTTCCTTGGCAGCTGTCGCAGCTGGGAACGGTGCCCTGGCCCCTGGGCAGGGGGCTTCCACGTGGCCTGTAGGGCAGAATTAGCTACTCGGCAGGGGCTAGAGAAGCCCCCTTCGGACTTCAGAACAGGGTTCCTGGCTGCGCTGCACTTTAGCCAGTGACTTGGGTATTTTATCAGGAATTTGGAAGTATTTAAACAAAATGCAACCAGGTTGGGACTGCTGGTGATAAATGGGGCCAGATTTTCCAACTCTCTTCATTCTTAAATTTAAAAAAATGAATGTCGATTGGTCTAGGTGCCGTGCTGGTCTCTTGTACCTACACCAGTGATTATCAGCCTTGGGTACACTGGAGTCCTGGGGAGTTTTGGGGATTTGAAAAGCCCCCCCGCCCCGGTGATTCTGATGCGTGGAGGGTTGAGCGCTGCTGACCACACCAGCAGTCCTTCCCAGTGTAACCCCCTGCAGTCCCCGGAGGCAGGTGGAGAATGAGGGTCTGAGAGGTGCTGTCATCTGCACAGCGGGGCAGAGCTGGGACCGGAACCCAGCTCTGTGCTGCACTCCCCCACCTGCCTCTCCCTGCAGTGGGCTAGGGGCGCTGGCTGGGCATAGGTGGTGGTGGTGTGGAGGCATCGAGGTGGGACTGCAGGCTTCCCGTCACCTGAAGACGTCAGGTGAGGTGCTCAAAGGAGGTAATGTGAAGAAAGAAGCCAGAGGGGAGCGTATCCGGGGAGAGATTGGCTGTGGACAGTCCAGAGTCTCTGGGGCAGGAAATGAGTGTGCGGATGAGGTAGACAGGCTGTCGTAGCAAGAAAATTTGGCTGGGGAAGGTCACAAATAGCCTTGAGTGTCCTGCTCAGGAGTTTGGACACCCCACTTACCTGGACCCGCAACCTTGCTTGAAGCTATTCTGTGCTACTGAGTCAGATGGCAGAGTCGACCGCCAGAGCCGCACTGACTACCCTGCAAAGGGAGAGGGGCCGGGGGAAGGGTGAGACCGGTGTAGTCACCGGGTGCCAGGCTCACAAGGGCCCGTGCCTGCTTCAACACTCCACTGCCACCATCTTGAAATTCCTAATAATTTCACCTTGAAACTTGTGTGTAAAAGTAGTCTTAAGGGATAGCGGGGCATGTGCGTGAGCAGAGGAGGTCTGCACCGACGTCCTCCCCCGAGTCTTGCCATCCCAGCCCCATAGGACTTCTCGGTGCCCCTTGCACAGAGTTGCAGTGGGCCCACGGTGCAGGGGGCTCAGCGAGACTCAGAGCGCTTAGGAGGTAAAGCTGTAAGGTCCACAGCTGAGGCAGTGGGTCACCGACAGCCCCAACAGGCCACTCTGTGTTAGAACTGGAGCTCGCTTCGGTGCCGGCAGAAGGCAGTGCTGTTCTAAGAACCACAAATGATCACATTTCTCGCTCACGCTCCTTGCTCGTATTAGCCTACTACTACTCCTCGTGAAAATGATGACCTAGAAGGGGAGGAAAAGATGGAGAACTTCAGTTCCTTTTCCTTTCTCATCAGTAAGCCAAAGGCAGAGAGTGTTAGTAGAATGTGTGTATATCAAGAACTGAAATAAAAGCAGTTGAGTTTTGTGCAGCATTTCCACTGTCTGATAAGAACAAAACACAAATGAGTTTGTGAGTTACGAAATACGAGTCCACATATGTTAGCATTTAAAACTGGCATTGCACGGTATAAAGTTGAGCAATAAGATTCATGCTAATAATTTAAATTTTTATTTTTTCTTTACGTAGAATGACATTAAATAGTAAAATTGAAAAGCACCATTATGGGCCTAGAAAGAAACCATGAAAGAAAGAAAAAGCTTTGTATTTTAGTACGGCACTTAAAGACTTAACAGCACTTCTTTTTCCTGCATGTCCATTTTGCCCTGTGTCCCACAAATTATGTCGCCTGCCCTGGAAAAACCCAATCTCTGCCCTCAAGAAAATGGTTATTTGTAAAAAAATCTACTTGCTGTACTTTGCCATAATCTCAAACAACACTGTGAGATGGACTGGCCTTGAGTAAGTGTCATAGGTGAGGAATGACAAGTCACCGGGGATCACATGGCTGGTGTAGTCAGAGTGACAGTTCAAGACCAGGTCTTTCTGACTCCAAGACATGTTCTCTCTCCACCACGTTGTGTTACCTTAACTGAATCCTTTTTTTTTTTTTTTTTTTAACTTTAAGGGTTTTTTTAAAGGTGACTTTACCCTAGAAAACATTTAAAAATAAAAATAACCAGCCCCCCGGTGTGCCAGTTTTTACACTGTACTGTGGTTTTTGTTCCCTGAACTAGACAGGATTCCTTGATAATAGGAGCTTTTCTTTTAGACTTTCTATTATGGAAAATTTCAAATTTATACAAAGTAAATGAACTCCCACGTACCCATTGCCCAGCTTCCACAGTTACAAACATTCTGTCATTTTTTTTAATTAAAAAAATTTTTTTAAATTATAGTAAAATACACATAACATCAAATTTACCCCTGTAGCCATTTTTAAGTGTACATACAGTTCAGTGGTGTTAAGTACATTCACATTGTTGTACAACCATCACCACCACCCGTTTCTAGAACTTTTTTCATCTCGCAAAATGGAAAGTCTCTACCCACTAAACAACTCCCCCTCCCTCCCCATCCAGCCCCCGGCAACCACCATTCTGCTTTCTGTCCCTAAGAAGTTGACTCCTCTAGATATAAGTGGAATCAGGCAGTATTTGTCCTTTTGTTACTGGCTTATCACTTCACATGATGTCTTCAAGATCCATCCATGTTGTAGCATGTGCCAGAAATTCTCTCCCTTTGAAAGCTGAATAATATTTCATTGTATGTATATTTTGTTTATCCATTCATCTGTAGCTGCTTGGATTGCGTCCATCTTTTGGCCCCTGTGAGGAATGCTGCTGTAAACATAACATGCTGCCATTCTTGAATCTGTACCTTGGTCTGCTTCCCACCCTCAATCGTATTACTTATAGGAGCTGCATTTTATTCATCTTTGTATTCCTCTGACCCAGAGTCTGGCACATACTAGGTGTTTTTAAAATGTGTGAATGGATGAAGCTTCCAAAACTATTGTTTTTAAAATTTGAAGCAAGGGCCATAAAGAATGAACACCTTTTTTTTTTTCTTCTTAGAATCGCAGAATAAATGTGCACGTAAAATTTTGGTAAATTTGTGAAAGAAAATAAGAGTTTAGTACTATAAGTATGGATCAGCAAAACAAGCAAAGTTGTCCCCTCAGAAGACTCTGAGAGGAGATTTTATTTTTATGCCAGTACCCACAGTGCTGTGGATAAAAGCCATTTATTTCTGGAAGTATCAAAAACGTTTGGAATCACCAACTTTACCTGTTAACAAAGATGGATTCATTAGCAATGGAATTTTCAATTGATTCCATATGTCAAGAAGATAATCCGAGAGTAAAACTTCTCTGTAACAAAATCCTTGATAGGGTTAAGCAGCTGTGTTTAACTGTCCTCTGGGTCATAGATGGAAGACTCTACTAATGTGATCTAAGCTTGAATGCTCACGGCCTGACTTGCCTGCGTTCACGGAGCTGAGTGTCGCCTAAGAAGACAAAAGATTTAATCAGCCTAACAGGAGAACTAAAGCAGCCGTTCTTAACAAAGGAGGGTTTAGGGATACACCTTGCCTTGCTCCTCTCTGCTGCAGAGAGTGGAGTGGGGTGGCCATTTCGACTACAGGATGGGGAACAGAGTAGCTGGGGCAGATGGTTCAGCATCTTTGATATGGATGATCCTGTGGCAGAAAGAGCCTTCACAGTGGCTTGCTTACTCCCCGGAGAATTCTTCTCTGAGGCACTGGTGCTTTGAGTATCCATCCACCAGGAGAACCTGAAGGGTTCCCACCTGCAAGAACTCACCTGTCCTCTTGCAGGTGTTCAAGGACAAACAGAACTGAGGCCTCAAGAGAAGCCCTGGGCTGGGGGTGGACCATGTGCATGATGGCTGGGCTTGGGAGGCGGTGGCGTATAAAATCCTGACTCTGCCAACTATGGGTCTTGTCACCGTGGGCAAGTGACGCTACCAGTTGTTCTGTAAAGATTTGGTGAACTGTGGTTGTTGTCATTTCCTTAGAAAGTGAGTAGCTTCAGGGGAATGAGCCCTCCTAGCCTGTGGCCAGTCAGACCTTCATACATGACAATGGGTGGCAATGTCCCAGTTTTTCACCAGGATTAGGATAAAACAGTTGCCCTGGGGGCGCCTGGGTGGCTCAGTTGGTTAAGCGACTGCCTTCGGCTCAGGTCATGATCCTGGAGTCCCAGGATCGAGTCCCGCATCGGGCTCCCTGCTCGGCAGGGAGTCTGCTTCTCCCTCTGCCCTCTTCCCTCTCATGCTCTCTGTCTCTCATTCTCTCTCTCTCAAATAAATAAATTTTAAAAAATCTATAAAGAAAGAAAGAAAGAGAAAGAAAGAAAGAAAGAAAGAAAGAAAGAAAGAAAGAAAGAAAGAAAGAGAAAGAAAGAAAGAGAAAGAAAGAAAGAAAGAAAGGAAAGAAAGAAAGAAAGAAAGTTGCCCTGAACCTATGGGATTTGCTTACCTAACTCCTATTCTCCCCATTAGACTCTGCTGAAATGTATCCACTTCCTCTCACGATCTCTGACCCGCTGCCCCAGGCGGGTTAGCCTTTTCCTCTCCTGTCTCCTGTGGACACTTGGCCACCCACCCCACTCCAGTAGTGCTACACTCCATGGTAGTCTTCATTCCCACGTCTGACCAACACTGCTGATGTTGTTCTTGAAGCTTTTTTGCAGGAAAAGCCCCCATTGTCACATTCTCCCTTCATCTTTTCATTCCGTGCCCATGTCCTTTTGTCCGTTTTTATGGCACAGACATCTGATCCAGGGGGATGTCACCTCCAGTAAGTAGACAATGGGCCCAAAATGTCCATGTTTCCCCAAAGCTGAGATTCTTTCTGCTCTCCTACAGCTAAATCCTGCCTTGGGCTACCCTTACGTACAAATCTGGTTGCAAACTCTCGAATTTATTGGTCCCTCAGCAGACTACATCCTGGCAGGGCTGGGCCACAGCTCTAGGAGTGAATGCTAACAACTCCAAGAGCATTTCCTCAAGGTGCTCTAAACTCCCTGGACACAAATGTCACTCACCTGGCATCGTGCTCGGAGACCTCTTTACTGTCAGGTCAAGTGGTATCTCAGCCACAGCGAGACCACTGGGCTCCTGTGGCAGGAACCAGGGTCAAGCTCATCCTGTGGTTCTTTAGCCAATATCCCTGAGCTTCTAACTGGGCGGTGGGCTCTGCACTGTCCCTGGGCAGTGTAGCGGGGAGTCAGGCAGGGCCTCTGCCCTCTTGAGCTCCTGGTCACAGGGGACACCAGTGAAGATTACTCAGCACCCAGGGGTACACCAGGGAGAGTGGGAGCACTGAGCAAGAATGAGTGACTACCACACAGAGGCCTGTGTTTAAGAGGATAGTCTAGGGGCACCTGGGTGGCTCAGTCGGTTAAGTGTCTGCCTTTGGCTCAGGTCATGATCTCGAGGTCCTGGGATCAAGTCCCGCATTGGGCTCTACACTCAGCAGGGGCTCTGCTTGAGATTCTCTCTCTCCCCCTCAATCTGCCCCTCCCCCCTGCTTGTGTGCTCACGCGCGCGCGCGCTCTCTCAAATACATAAAATCTTGAAAGAAAGAAAAAAAGAAAGAAAGAAAACGAGGATAGTCCAGGTACAAGGAACAGAACTGGAAAAAGCAGGGAAACAAGTGGGAAAGGACATGGCATATGATCAGGGGACGCCTTTGGAGCAGAAGGTACCTGGGGCAGCAGAGGAAAAGGGACACAAAAGGACTCTGGAAAAGAAAGCTGGGCTCAGCTTAGGAAGGGTTTGTTTGCCCAGCTAGGGAGCTAGGACTTTTCCTCTCTTCTCCAGCACAGGACCCTGTGTACATGTCACACCCTGCTAGGTGTACGGTGCTGAATGAAACAGGTGCCTTTCATGCCCACATGAAGCTTATAGTCTAGTGGAAGAAGTGAACATTCATCGAATAACCACCCAGCATAATGCCTCCGCAGTCAAAGTTCCTGGGTAGGAGAGTAGCATGATCCAATGTGCGTTTTAGAAATCTCGAAGAATTGGAGTAGATGGAGGGAGGCAACTGGAGGGGACATAGAATTAAATCTCCACCATGGCGGGCAGTGGGATGGTGAGCAGGGACAACCCTGATTCCTTTCCCTGGCAAAGCAAGGAGGACTTGGGCAGTGTGATAGGTCCATGGGGAGCTATGATAATGCCAGCTTAAGAAAGAAACAGATGTGGGGTACAGTCCAGTGGGCTAATAATTGGGAGTTTGGGCCATTTGAGTTTGAGGTGCTAATGGGCCATCCAGGTGGGGGTTGAGACATATGGTTTTGGAGTGAAGGAGGCCTGAGCTACAATTTTATCACAGGTCATCCTTGTATAGGTGACACCACTCATGGATGAGATGGCCTGGAGAGGGACGTAATTGCCCTGCTGTGCTTCCCAGTATGGAAGCAGAACTTGCAGGCCACAGGGATGGGATGCTCGGTGGGCTTTAGTTTATTACTAGCCCATCTCCCTGTTCGGCAAGAAAGATGTAAAGCCATGCCAAAATAGTCAATGTCATGAAAAGTTCTTTTTCCTGAGGAACCAGTTCTGCTTTTTGTCCTCACAATGTAAAGTTTGCATGTTTCCCTTCTTGCTTTCGAAGCCAGGAAGCTCAGAGTTAATTTTGAGACTTTGTTTTAGAAACCATATAGGATCTGCATATCCAGATACTCTTTTCCCAAGTAAACACATTTTATATATTTACGTATTCTTCAGCTCTGATTTTTTTTCTTTCTTTTGGGTGCTTGTGTAGGCTGCCTCAGATCCTTTGTAAAATTAGGTGGGGCTTACCTGTATAAAAACAAGCCCTCCCCCACCCTAATTTTTGGGGTCATCCTTGCACCTTTTGTGCAATGTTTGCCCCATTGCTGAGTTAATATTGGCCAGATTTAAGCAAGAGGAACCCTTGGAATTCACAGCAGCCAGACAGTAAATTTAACACTCACGTAACTCATTAAAACAGGATAAAAGTACAGCTTCAAACATCTCTGTGTTTGTCACCAAGTCTGTGAAGGGAGGGGTACCTTTAATTCAGTTCAAGGTGTAAAAGTCTGATCTTTCAGAATTGAGGATATACCACCGAAATTAAAGACTTGTCTGAGGAGATGAGCACTCCACATCCCTTCAAAGAAGGATTGAGGTGTTGACTACAAGGATGGGATGTGTCTTCAGCTTAGGCTGTTGTTTTCCTCACTCATAAAACATAGTTTGGTAAAAGCATGCCTCCTCATCAAATGGCGTAAGCACATAGTTGACTGGATGGTAAATCTTATTTTTGATTAGCCCTGCTTTTTAATATAAATAATTACTTTAAAATGATAATTTGCTATTGGTCAAGATCACTGTGTAAATGGTTTTCAAACTGTGTTCCACGGCCGGTGCCTTGGGGACTGCAAAGGTGCTAGGGTGGGGGAGGAGACAGCCCAGCCACCACCCCTGCCCCCCCCAACACCGCCGCACCCCCCACTTCCTGAAGAGCAGCTGGGCAGTTTTATGTAGCAGGGCTCCTTCTGCATAAGGTGCTACTTGGATTCTCTTCAAAGTGAAAAGAAAAGTCTGGAAGCTATCACATTGGAGGGCACATCCCACTAACTTGCTGTTGGGATAGGACTGGCTCCTGCGGAAGGGGCCAGGGCTAGGTTCGGAATCTCGGCCTCCTACCAGCTCTGGGACTTTTTTTTTTTTTTTTAAAGATTTTATTTATTTATTTGACAGAGAGATAGCGAGAGCAGGAACACAAGCAAGGGGAGTGGGAGAGGGAGAAGCAGGCTTCCCGCGGAGCAGGGAGCCCGATGCGGGGCTCGATCCCAGGACCCTGGGATCATGACCTGAGCCAAAGGCAGATGCTTAACGACTGAGCCACCCAGGCGCCCCCCAGCTCTGGGACTTTGGGGGCTGACTTTTCCTCTCTGAAACTGCCTCCTCTTTCATAGAACAGGACTCCTTCAATGACAGTAGCCACTTTACCAAGTAAGTGAGGATTAAATAAATTAGCTGTAGAAGTGCCATCTAACCGAGTTTAAGAACTGACCGCCGCCCTCACCTGCTCCTCCAACCCTCCTTTCCCATCTCCGTTTCCCAGGAGGAGCCAATCACCTTCTGTGAAGAAGCCTTCGTGTCCCACTATCGCTCGGGAGCCATGAGGCAGTTCCTGCAGAATGCCACCCAGCTGCAGCTCTTCAAACAGGTACCCAGCCCTCCCCGTGGAGGGTGGCCCATCTGGACCCCCAATGGGGATTTCTGCAGCTGTCCTGCTGTAAGCCCCCAGGCCCAGCCGGAGGGGGCTGAGGGTCTGGGGAGGGGGATGGGTGCAGAGGGTGGTCAGTAACCAGGCCGACCCTCCACAAATAGGTCATTCACTGGCACAGGTTATCATAAACGCAGAGCCAGTGTTTTAAAAACTTGTTTGTTTGTTTAACTCACTCTTCCAAAGGCCCTTTCCTGTCTTGGGAAGCGTGGTGGTTCTTTGGCCGTGCACTGAGGTGCCCAGCTGAATGGTTTCCCCCCCCCCCGTTTCTTTGCCTAAGCTGTTATGCTTTTGTTCTTTCTTTATATAGTTTATAGATGGTAGACTGGACCTTCTCAATTCTGGCGAAGGTTTCAGTGACGTTTTTGAAGAGGAGATCAGCATGGGCGAGTATGCTGGTGAGAAGCAGTTCCTTTTCCCTCGTGTGCCGTGGGCTGCTATGTGGGACTAGGGTGTGCGTGGCAGGGAGCGGCAGTGGCTTCTTTTTCCTTCAGTGGGGGTTGGGGAGAGACTCACTTCACCCTCGGCCTTGAAATGTCTGAGATCCTCTGTCCTGGGGTCAGTCGCTTGCCCTGGGCGGCCAGAGTCTAGTGAAACGTAGCGGCCAGCACGCTGCGGCACAAAGCACTCGAGGCGCTGAGTTGGAGAGCTGGCTTCACGTCAGGGCCCTGCCTCCAGGGAAGCCGTGAGGGTTTGGTCAGGCCGTGGCAGCTCTTCAGCTGACGTGCCCCCGTCTCTGCACTGGGGAGAACGGTGCCCACCTCACAGGAGTCCTGGGGAGATTGACTCGGAGTCCATGAGGACAGATGCGGGCACAGGATCACTGCCAAACGAGTGTTTCTTTAAAAGGTGAAAATCATCACAGAGTGCCCAGTCTCCACAGACCGTTAGACCTGGAGGGGTCATCCACATGATTCAGAGGCGGCCTCTGAGGCCGAGAGAGGTGTTCGTAGTGGACCCTGCCTCCTGAATCCCAGTCTGGCCTTCTTGCCAAATCCCGAAGCCTTAGTCTGTGGCAGCGAAGTCAGAACCAAATGCAAAGTAATAATAATCCTGCTGTTGGCCCCTTCTTATTGCTGGGCATGTGCCTGGTCTGGACTAAGCTTCTGTGATATAACTGGTGATCCATAAATTCAGAGAGGCAGGCATAATCTCCCCTGCAAAGCCCCGTTCACAGGCCTGAACAGCCTGTGCTGCATGGAGAGCACGAGCACCAATAAAACCAGTCTGCGGACAGTGACAGCGAGTCAGTGATGGGCATTTCCTGAGCTCCCACCACGTCCAGAGCCCCAGAGAGTAAGAAACAGAGGACCGGGTTTTGCCCTCATGGAGGAGCTTTTACTGGTAGGAGAAAGAGATGCATGACTAAAGACAAATACAGGTTAAACCAGTGCAGGAAAAGGAGCAGAAATAGGCTTTTATGCAATCAGAACAGGACTCCACTAATCCTCACTCTGTAACCTGAGGGCTTCACAAAGGAGGCAGCACTCTCAGAGAGGCATGTGAGTTCTGAGGAGAAGACGGGCTTTATGTGTTGTTCAACGAAGTCACGTCATTCGGAGCTTCTAGAAAAGCTGTCCAGTGATAAGACCTCCTTATCCCACCAGAAACAATGAACAAGTCCCCCAACAAGGCCTCCTTTTTCTTTCCCTATCACTACTCCAGTGTCTTGGGGCTGAGCGTGTGTCCGGCAGCGTGGGCACATGCAGCCCTGCGGTGGTTCACAGAACTGCAGAGAACGTGGACTTTGGAGTGGGAGTTACCCATTTTAGTGGACTATTCAGAGGAAGGGTTCAGAGGAAATTACATGGGAGCCGTTGGTTGAGTATCCTCAGCAGAGAGACTAGGGAATGGTGGCCAGCCAGGGGAACAGTGTTTGTGAGGGAATGGAGGGTGGAGGGGATGGACGTACAGGATGGAAAGGCCGAGGGTGGGTGGGACCAAGACAAGAGTGGAGAAGACAGTCAGGCGTGCTGAGGAGTCTGACCCCACCTCTATGCAGTAGGCAACGAGGAAGGAGGATTTGAGTTGGTACTCAGGGCACTGATAGGATCGGATCTCTGTTTGAAAAAGAAAACTTGTGGCAGCAAGTCACTGTTGCCTCCTGTGGGGAGTGGAGCATGGGAGCCTCAGTGTGTTTCTCCAGATTTTGAACTTTCCAAGTCCTGCTTGCTAAGCAATTCGAGGAACTCCTGAGAGCACATAACTTCAACCACTTCTCTGACTCCTCTTTCCCCAGGCAGCGATAAACTCTACCATCAGTGGCTCTCCACAGTCCGGGTAAGTGTGTACCCCCACAGAGCCCCCCGGGCCCCTCTGGAGCCTCCTGGCAGCCCCCCACTTCCCCTGCCACCCGCAGGATGGTCATGCAGCCCCGGGGCCCTCCACTCTTTCAGCTGAAGATGCTTCTGCTTGTAAAGCCAGGCCATCTAGTGCCAGGGGGAGGCTTGTACGATGAGACTGTCCAGAGAAGCCTCCTTGTCTCAGGAAGCTGGCCAAGGCATGTTGAGTGGATATGGTTATCCTAGAGCATTTCTGGGGGTCTCCTTCTAGACCAGGGCAATTGGGACGTTTTCATAGGAAAACCAAAAATGTGCCCCTCTTGCTGCTCAGTTTCCACGGCAAAGGCTCCTGGGAAGATGGAGTTTTTCACCCCTCGCTATTGTTACGAACAGCATCTTGCTGTGTTGGAAGCTAAGTGCTTCGGTCTTCAGAAGCCACTAAAGAAGTCAAATTCTTGCCTCTGCATGGGTTTATCAGTGTGTGTATCCTGAGGGCCTCCTGTGGACCGGGCACCATACTGGGGTTACAGTGGGGAGAGGAGGACACAGTCCCTGCCCTGGGGGAGCTCCCTGTCTTCGTGGGGTTGCACGCGTGAACAGACGACTCCAGCACAATGTGATAAGTGTTCTCTCCTGCTTGTGGGCCGAGCACACCTCTGCCAAGGCAGGTCCCTGGGAAGTGGCTGCAGTCGGCCGAGAGTAAGCAGTTCCTCAGTGAAAGACCTCTTTTGTTCTTCTTGTATGGCCAAACACTGCACTTGGCAAATCATAGACAAGCAATAAGGACTTGTTGATTGATTGATAAAAGGAGTTTTAATACTCCAAAGGACCATTGAAATAGGATACTGAGTAATTTTGGAAAGCAGTATGGAATAAATGAGTGGGTAAAAATTTCATATTGTCCTACAACATAGAATGCTTTCTAGGTCAAACTGCAATGTTTTCAGTTAAAGCTCAAAATTTCTAATACGGACTGTTACCAAAAATTGTGCTAAGAGTTAATCCCCGTAATTACAGTACTGTATTTTACTCTTTTATATACCCACTTGATCCAGTCTCTCTCTTTGTTCAAATCAGGTAGAATTATCTTTCCAAACCACCACAGATCTGATTATTGATGCATCTGATTAAAAATCCTCTGGAGTATGGTCTCCATATCCTGGCCCCTCAAGAGCTGACCCCATCTGGGGGCGCCTGGGTGGCTCAGTCGTTAAGCGTCTGCCTTCGGCTCAGGTCACGATCCCAGGGTCCTGGGATCGAGCCCCGCATCGGGCTCTCTGCTCAGCGGAAAGCCTGCTTCTCCCTCTCCCACTCCCCTGCTTGTGTTCCCTCTCTCGCTATCTCTCTCTGTCAAATAAATAAATAAAATCTTAAAAAAAGGGGGGGGGGGCGCCTGGGTGGCTCAGTCGTTAAGCGTCTGCCTTCGGCTCAGATCATGATCCCAGGGTCCTGGGATCGAGCCCCGCATCGGGCTCCCTGCTCCGCGGGAAGCCTGCTTCTCCCTCTCCCACTCCCCCTGCTTGTGTTCCCTCTCTCGCTGTGTCTCTCTCTGTCAAATAAATAAATAAATAAAATTAAAAAAAAAAAAAAAAGAGCTGGCCCCATCTGGCCTCAGCCCCAGTCCTCCTGTGATACGCTGACCACTTGCTAGGAACACACCAGGGCTGTCCAGCGTCTGCACTTCTTTAATGTGCAATTCTCTAGCCCTAGAATGTCCTTACGCTTCCTGTACCCCACATGAACTCTTCATCCTCTAACGCCTTCTCTGACCGTGGACACACCTTGTGCGCACAGCCAGTGCAGCTGTCCCGACCTTCGGCTGCAGCTGGGGCGCCCCCCAGACTGGAGGCCCTTGAGGGTGAAGGCCGGCCTTCCTGTGACTCAGTACCCTCCACGGCTAACACAGGGTGTCTCCGCAGTGGGCCCTCACAAAATGTCTAGAGCCTGTGCACTTCGTATCCGTTCGTACCCTCCTCCTCTTCTCTGTTCTTCCGAAGAAACTGAACCAAGAAATTGGTATGTTGGATTTGTACGAAAGCCATGATTCACGTTGATGGCTACTCGTTCTTTCCTTCCCTCAAGATATCGATGTTAAGGAAGGCAGCCTACCAGAGTGATTAAAAATAACAACACAGAAAACCAAGGTGAGGAAAGGAAGGCACGTGACCGAGGGTAGCTAAATAAACTAGAATTTCTCGAGAAGCCATAGATTACTATGGGGAAACCTTGCCTCAGAGAGCCTGTGAAGAGCTTTTCTTCCAGCCAGCGGACGGGTGCCAAGCAAAACACTGAGTCCCCCTGCAGCTAGTTATCACTATCCTCGTCCTCACCCCACTCTCCCAGTACCCACCCATTGCGATTCTGCCGCGGCCATAACTAATTGCCCGGGACCGGTTACCATCTAGGCCTGTTTCTCTAATTAAATTACACACTCTTGGAATGTTGCTTAACTTGTTTAAAGAGGAGAGGTTTTTGTTGGTGTTGGCCCACTCTGTCTTGAGTCCCCATTGCTAATTGACGTTTCTGTTACAGAAAGGAAGCGGAGCAATTCTGAACACTGTAAAAACGAAAGCGAACCCGGCTATGAAGACTGTCTATAAATTTGTGAGTACTGGTCTTGGTCTCAGGATCGGAACAGATCTGTCCCTCGGCATGATGAAACTCTTCAACCTAGCTGGCCCTGTACTGCAGAGAGGATTCAGGGGCTGCTGTGCTGTTTCCTAAAGCTTCCACGGCTCTTAGAATTACTTAGTGTTGATTATTTGGTGACCAGGTCAGTGATGTTTTTCATGTTAAACTGTTTCTGCTCACAGTTGCTGCAATCAAGACATGGGAAGCCACGGGTTTTAGCTTTTAATAAAATGTAGACCAGGTGGCTAAAATGCTGGCTGATCCGAGCTTGTGTCCCTGAGACCCGGAGGCGTGGTCAACCGGGCGTTCTGGTAAAACCTTTCCTACGGGGATCCCCATTATCATGTCAAAATGAAGCAGCTCCTTTGCTGGTTACTGAAAAGTGTTCATGGTGGGACACACTCCCTAACTGTTGTCCCAAATTCTTCATCATCTCTCTCACCACTGCCCTATAGGACGTGCATTGTCTGTGAGACTCATGCCCACAGCAGAGAGAAAATAGGAGAACACGGCCACTCCCGATCCGATGTTCCATCTCTTACAAGCCTCAAGTATTTTTTTTTCCTCATGGTTTCTCTTGCTTGCTAATTTGACTGTGAGCCACTTGGGTGGTTTTGTTTTATTTCCATTTTTAATTTTGTTAGTCCTTTCTGTGCTTAAGTTGTAGTTATTTTAACCGGGCGGGTGGCTGCCAACAGAACCACACAGGTCTAAAATGACGGAAAATAAAAGCCAGGGTGTGTGGCGAAATGAGATTTAAGAAACGGCACCAGGGGAACCCAGCGATGTGTCTGCTCAGGCCAGTCAGCCCCGGCAGAAAATTGGTCCTGAGGCCCTGCCCCAGTGAAATGTAACAGATACTCAGATTTTTGCAGCCTCAAAAGCTGCTGTTCCATCTACACTTACTGGTAGCTGTCACCAGGCTGCTGAGATAAATAATTACAGAGAGCAGAAGAAGGCCTTCCAAAGGGGGGAGAGAGAAAAAAAACTTAGGGCCATCAAAATGCAGAAAATAAAATCTCTGTCGCCTCTTTAAGGGATTTTTTTAACCTCTTAACATTGTATTTGTTTTTGTAGCCGTTATGTTTTCGACTTGATGATCCCATTTTTCCTTCTTTTTTCTAGTAATCAGAGAAGGTGATTCGCGACGGATTGAAATCAAGCATAGTCCCTGCTGGAAACAGGGAATCTTAACTTAAATTAATTTTTCATGCAGGCAAAAGATCATGCAAAAATGGGAATAAAAGAGGTGAAAAACCGCTTGAAGCAAAAGGTACTTGAAGTTCTTATTCAAAATGTATAAGCACCGTATATGAAATGCGTGGCCACAAAAAAGTACGATGTGATCAATAGAGGGCTGTTTGATACACTGTTGTTAGCACACTTCAAAATGCATTACCAGCTGTCCGGGAGTTTTCACACTGTTATAAATATTCACAGACAAAAACTGTCTTCAAATAACATTAAGACTGGCTTAAACCCACAAAGGCAAGCAAGTTCAGAGTTACCACTATCAGTCTGCCCCTTGCCCACCCCACTGGGCCTGGGGTTCACGGGGCTCTTAGAAATTGGCTCAGCCTACCCCTCTGGGCACCTCTCCTTCCCACAGCTGACCTCTACCCCAGGGCGGCTGGTAACCAAAATCAAGAAGCATCTCCAGGGAAATGACCTCCGGGGTTCGGGCATGCACGTGGCCACCGCGCAGATACAGGGCACACAAAGGGTGGGTTTCAGGAGGGCGCTGCGGGCTCTCCTCACAGTGCTGGCCTAACCGAGAGGAGCCCAGCAGTTCCTGTTTGAGACTCTTGGGCAACAGGACTCTGATTTGTCTCCTTGGACCATCAGTAAAATGGTACGAAATCCTACAGGCTTCATGCTGGCCAAGAGTCCCCTGCCTGATTCTCTAGCCTTGTACAGGGACGTTGATACATCAGAGGGCATTTTTACATGATGACGAATGTCATCATTATCAGTTACCACTCTTCGATAACCACTTACTGAGGATGGCCCAGGCTGGGAGCTTTCACATTTAAGCCTTAGAACAACCCTGGGAGGGTATGATTCCCATTTCATGTGTAGAGAGCCTAGACTATGATTCAGAGGTGAAGGAATTTGCCCAAGGTCACACTATTGGAGCCTGCGGAACCCAGATCGGGTTCCAGACCCATCCATTTCCAGTGTCCGTGCCCTTACCACGACAGCGTTTCCTGCTGCCTTCCTGAGACAAGTGTTTGCTTTCCAAAACATGTTTGGGAGCACTTACTTCATTATCCCACACCCCCAAAATGTGCAACTCGACGGGCCTTCGTCTATCTCAGCAGTTTTTTAAAATCTGAAAGCAGTTTTAATTTTATGAAGTCAGAAAGGACCTCTAATTAACTCGAAATGGTCCAAGGAATTGATTCCTTTCTTTTAATTGCAAAATAATTTGTTACGACTAAGCATTTAAATTCCTAGTTTCAGCTGAGAGTGAATTTCTAACAGCTGAGATTCAAGTCCCGAAATAAAAATCCTGTCCTGTAAATCCAGGTAGACCCTAACTGTGGTCTGTTGTGCCCTGCCAGAGGCTGAGAGGTGGAATTCTTTCCTTGGATGTTAAGTGTGATCCATACTTTTTTATCTCCTATCCCAGTCGCATGGAACTGAGTTGGATAAAATACAGAGTGGCAGGGAGGGGGTATTTCTCTCACCAAATTTTCCCTCCTTGATGACCTGATCGTAGGCTCAGCTGGTGTTAGAATACTCCTTGAAGTAAGTAAAGAAAGGGGTTCCTCCTCAGGCAGAGGACAGATGCTCCTCATTGGTCGGATCTGCTCTCTGCAGGCCATCGCCTCCCTCCCGGTACGTGGAAGCCTTGGGCCTGACGAAAATCCCCTTTTTCTGATACGTAACATTTCTGCAAATAACCAGTTAAGCCCCAGTTTTTTGATGTTGTGGTTCAAAGGTTCACTTAAACAATCTAGATCACCCTCCTTCCACACCACCTCCCCTTCCTTTCCTTGATAGTATCTAAAGCGGGTTTTTTTTTCCCTCCCCTTCTCCTCTTCCCCCTGCCAGTCTTTTCAAGAACAGCTTCAGGAGATAATGTTCTATAGAAAGTGTCAGTACATTTCAGGTGACACAAATGGTGAAGGCATTTTATAGAAATGTGGCTTGTCACCATCGGACTGTTGACAGATCTATTAGTGCACCTTTTTCAATTTTCACTTTTCCCCCCTTCGGTCTTACAGATTTCTATAGACTTGATATTTTGCAGTTGTTCTTAGAAGAGCTATTTTGTAATTGAAACTCTAGCATTGTTCAGTGCAGGCAGGACTTGGCTCTCCTGCTCCCTTTCTTGAGCTAATTTAGGATTTGGCTCCATCTGACCTCTCTCACTGCAGTAGAAAATATTTCCTTGGCTTTTTTGTTCCCCTCTCCTCTGCCCCCTCCCCTTCACATGGCAACATATCTGTGTGGCTCCCCAGATGTGTCTAATGCAGACATCTCAAGTTTGGTTTCTGCTATGAAATTGAGGCAGTTCCCAACAAAGATCCAATTTTCAAATGTACTGGGCTGCCACCTGGCCTCCTCTAACTCTGCATAGTGATGGTGACCTCGCAGATATAATCAAGAACCCAATCTTGCCCTCTGCGCTCTCGCCTTGGGTTTGAATTGCAAATAGAAAATGTGGGGCCGACCTGCGGAGAGGTCACCATGGTGCGTGGAGGGTCCATCTCTAATATGACTGAGCAGGGCCCCTTTTCCATCCCTTGTTCATTTGTGCTGCAGATTTTCAAAGCATCTGAAAGAGGAGCTTTCAGGGTATCTGTGTGACCATTGGCAAATAATTGTTAATAGATACTATAGTGTGGCTTTATTCCATACCTGCTCTGCTTCAGCCCAACAACAAAAAAAGAAGGATGGATAACATATTTCGCTAGGTAAATGCAGCAAGGTGGTCAAGTTCTTCTGTAGCTTGGCCTCCTTTGAAGTCTGAGTTGCTCAAAATTAGGAAGAAGAAGAAACGGCCAAGATGCTACCCAGCTGCCGCTTTCTAAAGGGAGAATGTGGTGCTCTCCTCCAGAGCATCTCCCCGCCGGACCTGGCGTGCAGGAGAATGCCGCATGGCTGGGCTCCTGACTGTCAGCGCACCGCATTCTCTGGCCACACAGTGCGAGGCTGGCATCAGTGGGCCCTGTTTGAAAGACGATGGGCACACACATGCTCCTTCTCACCTGCAGGGAACATTAAGATACTCACGTAAGGATGTCATTTTTTCGTCCATTGGGAAACCCCTGAAAAATGATCTTTTTTTTCTTCAGTATCAGAATGATTGAATCAAATGGGCCCATTTCACAGCCCTTTTGAAAGTTTCTAAATCTTTGATCCTGGAAAGATAAATCGAGCTTGTCGATGTAAGAGTTTGTGACGGAGAGGAGCAAATTCACAGTTAGGTCAGCGAAGCCTTGAGTCTCTGGCCAAACATTTCCGAGTGTATTGAAGGGAGTAAGCATGTGTGGGGCAGGGAGATCTAGGTAGACTCTCGTAGAACAGACATTTTCACACCTTATCACACAACTGTCAGCTCCCTGTCTCCACATTAAAATACGCTGCAGCCTCAATCACAGAAATTCCAACTTTGGATATTG
Source organism: Halichoerus grypus (assembly GCF_964656455.1). Taxonomy (NCBI): domain Eukaryota; kingdom Metazoa; phylum Chordata; class Mammalia; order Carnivora; family Phocidae; genus Halichoerus; species Halichoerus grypus. The sequence goes on along the minus strand of NC_135725.1, from coordinate 82,784,669 downwards.
TTTTGATATCAATATTCATATTTTAATTTGCATTCGCTGTGGTGTGAAGTAGACTGCAAGAGAAGGGCGCTGCACGAATCTGAAAATGGGAGACCAGCAATCTCAGTCAGAGACGTGAAGGGCTCTGCCTCACGCCCACCAGGGCCTTTGAAGCCCTGACGCCGTGGTGTGGTATTTGGGCTTCTGAGGTAGATAAGCTGGGTTTAGTGCTGGTTGGTTGTGTAGGATATTAACTGTGTGACCTTGAGTAAGTTAGTAGACCTCTCTGAACCTGGTTTTTTTCCTCATGTAACTAGGAGAAGGATCAACTTTTACTGGATTGTTGTAAGGATTAGAAGAGGTAATGGCTTTCAACAGCAACATCTAGGAGCCACTCATTAAATGGGAATTTCCATCCTGTTCATTTCCTCATATCCCACATCCAGAGCAGCCGATCTCTCCAGACGCCCACATGTACACACCCTGAGAGCATGGCTGGCATGGGATCACCTCCCTTTTGGTCATCCACACGGCCACCAGCAATTTTTCTAGAACGCAGCACTGACTGAGGCACTCTCTTGATTAAAACCTTTCAGACCTTTCAAACCTTCCTCCACCTCAGCCAGGGGGGTTCTTGGAATGTCCCAGCTGCTGAGCCACTTGCCCTTCCTTAACCAGGGGGTGCTGTCTACATACCCCCAGCCAGGAAGGCTCTCCCGGCATCTCTGCCTCATGAAGTCATATCCTCAGCTCCTTCCGGGTCCAGCCCCCTCCCCAGCTCCTACCCAAGGCCACTCAGCCCCCTTCCTCCCCTGGGTTTCTGCCTCCTGACTTCTCAGAGGTACTCTGTCCAGTGCGTATTGCATGCTGTCCCTACCTCCTCCACAGACAGGTGGAGGGTAGACCCCAGTCATGATTTTCGATTCTAGCAAACTCTTAGGAAAAGTGATGGGAACTGAATTATTTTCTGACTCCTTTACTTTACCAAGAGATGGGAACTGGTTGGGCCCCAGGGCTCCTGGTAAGAGATTTGTCACTCTGTGGTGGCCTCTGATCCGCAGCTCTGTCTAGTGCCTTCCTCCTATGTGACCCTTCGGGAAGGAACAGATTTACCCCTCCTGTCAGCTTCTTGGTTTTGCATTTTCAAAATGACATTTCGACAGTCTTTTTTTTTTTTCTGTTTACAAACAAAAAACATGTTTATTGGAGACAATTCAACAAATCAGACAAGCAAAAAGAAAATGATCTTATTTTATAACCTGCATTTTCACTTACTGTATTCTATTTCCCAGACCACTAAATGTTTCTTCTGCCTGTCATTGTTTTAAGTGGCTACAGAAAATTTTATCTGATGGGCGTATATACATTAATCAGTCCCTTTCTTGGATACTTAAGTTAGGTCCAGTTTTTTTCTAGGCCAAGTATTCTCATAGGTAAAACATTGCAGGAATTCTTAATTATTTCATTAGGATAAATTTCTAGGAATGTAATTAATGGGCCGAAGGGCATGTACCTCTTTTAGGGTTTTGATATAAATTGCCAATTTGTATTCCCTCCAGAAGGGTATGAGAGTGCCTATGTTCCCAAACCCTTTGCTGGCAGCTCCTCAGCTCATTCTGAGACCACAGTTTCTTTAATTACAGGATCTCTACTGTGTCTGAGATCTCTGCTAGTAGATACAGTAGAGGATGTGAGTTGGCCCTATTTCTTTCTTGACTAGGGCTCCTCCCACTCTGCTCTCTCTGGGAGGAAGCAGTTGTCCTTCCCCAGCTGTAGGAAATAGTGAAGAAGTGAATAAATTGGCAGGGCGAGCCACGGGACTTTGTGAGAAGTCTTTTGCACTTTGGGATCTTCTAACTGAAGAAAATTAATGTGCAGCACTGTTTTTTGATGCACAAGCACATTTGTATATCGGACACATTTGCCTTCCAAGTGTTCAGCTCCGTTTACAAAGATTGATCGGAGAGCGTGTACTATACATTCAAGGCTCTGAGGCAGAGAACCTCAAGAAGCAAACCCCAAGGAATTGACATTCTTTAGGGATAAGAAGTATGTGCAAAGAGAGCAGAAGGGGTGGCACTAGAGGGTCAGTGTAACAGAAGGGGGAGATCACACCCGCTGGTCCGTCGAGCACCTCCTCAACTCAGAACACCTTCACGTGTGCTGCCGTCATGGGTCGATATTGGTATAAACGCCAGAAACCACAGAGCTCTTGGTTCTCCACTTTCTAGCTGTGTGGCTTTGGGTGAGTTGCCCCCTTTGAGCCTTGTTTCCTCACCTATAAAAGAGCGATAATCCTGTTTACCTTGTGGTTGCTGTGGAAACTGTGATCGTGAAGGTCAAGGGTCTGGAAAAGTGCCTGCCAGTAGTAGGTGCTCAGCACAGCCCAAGGGAAGCTCTTTTTAGACGGTGCTTTTTCCATTTTGCAGGGGATACGAGCTGTCAGTTCAGTTTGCACAGGACTGTAACATTTTCCAAGCTCCCTCGTGTTTCATCTCCTTTAATTCATTCTCCCTGTAGCTTTGAAGTTCACCAAGCAGGTGGTGGTCTCCCGGTTGTGAAAATAAAAAAATAGGTACAAGACAGTGTTTACTTATAAGCTTAAACTAAGACACCTTTCCCAAAACCACCACACACATTTTTTTAAAATAGCTATCATCTTACAGTTTTTATTACTATCAATATTTTCTCACCATGTAACCTTACTGCTCCATTTCTTTATTTTTTTTTTCAGCCCGTCACTCACACACACATGCAATATTTTTCGTGGACTAAAAATGGATTCTTTTTCTTTTCTTTCTTTTTTTTTCCTTCTTTTTTTACTTTTTTTTTTTTTTTTTTTTTTTTTTTTTTTTTTTTTTACTGTTTGGCTTTACTCAACCTTTGTGTCTGTCTTCTCAGTAACCCCACCTGGATCCAGAGTGACCCTTTTGCCCTTTGTTACTTTCTGGCGCAGATGGAGCCCCTCCCCTTCTTTGTTCCACTTGACCTGAGCACCTTAGGGCAGCCCCTTTTCTAAAAGAGCCATTTCTAATTGGCTGTCGGCAGCCTCTCATCACGCAGGCTAAGACTTGGGGGCCACTTACTGCAGGCCCTCCCTGCGAAACCAAGAGGCCATCACCTCCCTGTGTTGTTACCAAGCAGGGCTAGAGGCTGCAGCTGTGTGTGTGGGGTTGAATGTAGCAAGATGCCTACAGTTCATTATAATAAAGTTTATACCTTTATTAGTAGGTATTCCGTTATTACTGAGTGCTGTACATAGTACATTACTGAATCATAATGTTCTAGACACACTTATATCGCTTTATTTCCTTTACTCCTCACAGCTACCATATCCCCATTTTACAGACAAGGGGGCAGAGATTCACAAATGTTCCGTGTGTTTCTTCCTTAATGCATTATTATCCAATAAGGGACCACTTTCCTCTATTTGCCACCATTCTCTTTATTTGGCTAAGTTAAAAGCAACCCGTTGTCAAGTCTTCTGTGTGCAGAATTTAATGAGTACTAAAGGTGTGTGTCTTGTTGACCAAAATAAGACTTGTTTTGCAATGAAAAGAATTCGAATTTTTCTTTATTATTTCATTCTGACTGGGAGTATTTTTACTTGGTTAAAAAAAATTATTTAAATGTTTTTCATTTGTACATTTATTCTCTGCCTTGCTCCAATGAAGGTCTAAGCAACTTTCACAACTTGAGTAAAACGTGTGGTCCCTACAGCACAAGTGGGCACCCATCCCCATCTCAAAAGAACCAAAGGAAGCATTACCTGCCTTTTGCACATTGGAGTTTTTTTTTTTCTTTATACTTTGACTTCATTCAAAAGAAGCTCAAATTAAATGTAAATTTCTGAATTTCAATATATTACTTTGGTTCCCTAAATGTTCTCCAAGTCATAAAATCCGAACTCAGACTTGGGTCTCCTCATTCTCTGCCAGAAAGACTAGGTAAGGCTAGGAAAGGGGGTGGGGGGGGCACAAACACCTCATTTTCACACAGTAATGTCATCAGTAAGCAAGCGTGGAGAAAGTGTCCACACTCACAAATAACAAAGTATGCAAATTAAAACAACAATGAGGTCTAATTTTGCACCTCTTAAATTAGCAATACATTTTTAAAATGATAAGGCTAACAAGTACTATGAAACTGATAACTCACCCATTGTCAGTGGTTGGTGTAAATTGGAAGGCAATTTGGTAGAATGAATAAAAAGGCTTAAGGTGTTTATATCTCTTGACCTAGTAATTTCATTCCTAGGGATTTCTATAAAAGAAATAATCCAAAATAAAGAAAAACTGCAGTGTTTATCACTATGGTATTTAGGAAGTAAAAAAAAAAAAAAGAAGAAATAAGGAATAATCTAAATGCCCAATAGTAGTAGAGTGGTTTATTAAATTATTATATATCCACTCAATGAAATATTAGCATCTATTAAAATTATCATTAAAATGACTATAGCACCATGGAGATGCTTATAGCGGGAAAAAAATAGAATGTAAAATTATCCATGAGCTGTGATTGCAAGTAATTTTTAAATGCATGTGGACAAAGTGAATATGTAAAATGGAAATAGCTGTGTAAGGTAGTAGGACAAAAAAATTCCCCCCACCCCGCTATTATGAATTATTATATTGTCTTTGTAATTTAATGTGTATGATTTTGGTTTCTCATGTCCTTAAAAGTCAAAGAGCCAAGTTACCCTTCTGCTTCCTCCATCTCCAGCAGGAGGAGAGGCTCTGAACATCCCAGAGGGAGTGTTCCGTGGCAGGCCCCTGAGCTGTGGGGTGCGAGGGGGCACCTGTTCGTGGCAGGTAGCGTGACCCCAACACCAACCCAGACTGGCTTCTCCCCGCAGGACATCACCGAGAATGGCTGTGCCCCCACCATGGAAGAGCAGCTGCCAAAGACTGTGCCGTCCCCACTGGTAGAGGTCAAGGACCCGAAGCTCCGAGAAGACCGGAGGCCAATCACAGTCCACTTCGGACAGGTATGTACCCTGGCCCTTGGACTGGTCTTGTTTTGTTTTGTTTTTTTTAGCAGAAGCTAGAGCACTGCGGCAGACAGGCTTAGACAGGCTTTTCGTTTCCGCTCTCTTTGGCAAAACCACTCCATGGAGCTTTGCACATCTTTGAATGTTTATTTGGTACAAATGTGGTTTGAAGGGGAATTTTTCAAAAATTTTGAGGAGCCAGTATGGCTCTGGTCATAAACGAGCTCAGCTCTTGAATGAAGTCATTAAATGCGGCTGCCGCCTCCCCCACTCCAAGGCACTCCGCTGAAGGCGCCTCCGTTAGCTAAGCATCTCATTAGAACACTTAGCATCCCAGGCCCTTCTTTGCACCTTCAAATAAAAGGCAACAAGCGAAGTCTTAAAAAAAAATCAATTAGGAGTTCTTTATTAATGTACTTCCTGAAAATCAATATCGGGAGTCGTGCTTCTCAGAGTAAACACCCGCGCTACTATTCCAGAGATCCGATTCTTTCACCAACTATTTTTGATGACCTGAGCATTTGAAAAATTGTCTATTCGTTTGATTTTTTTCCCCCTTAAGTAAAACATCGTATTCTGTATAGAAACTGAATTTTTAAATCTATTTCCATGCAGTGGTTGTATTTTTAGCTGAAAAAGATTGTACACTCTCCCGTTTCTCTTGAATTGACTCTCTTGATGAGCAAAAGTCATAATTATTTAGTTTGTGAAAAATGGTTCTCAGCAAGATGTGACTGTGACAACAATTTGCAAGGTTACTTATTTTTAAATCACTTGATTCTTGAGCCATTTATTAGATGGAGCATCATTAAAATCATCTTTATGATTTTATCTTAAATACGATTGCTTTTTCATCACATAAAGGATCTAGAAACATACATTTTAAATGCCCTGTTTTTAACAGACATTTATCAAGCGCCTACTGTGTACTGGCATTGAGCTCTTTAGAAATGAAGAGAATTAATGAAATGGTTGCTCTGGGTTATTATGGTAAGGGGTGAGTTTGTTGACTTAAGAATCTTCTTCTGTAATCAGTATTTTCAGATCATACATTCCTACATCTTAAACTTGGGGAAGTTCGTCCCTTTTTCGGATTTTACACTTAAAAAGGACGTTATAAAAATTGAAATGTAGTGCGAGAAAGGAGCATTCTCGGGGCAGGGCTCACTTGGTTAATGCTTCTCTTCCGCTGGTGGTGTGTTTCCACCCCTGAAGAGCTGCCTCCTCTGGGGCTCAGGCCCTGTTGGAGAAATCTGCACCCCAGTTTCCTGGCGGAGTTTGCTGAAAGCACAGCCCCCGTTGTAACCAGCATGGCATTCCAGAGCCAGCTTCCTGCTTTCCTTTGTCCTCATTCCTGCACACACTAACCTTCCCATGAAAAGAGCCCCTCGCTGGAGTTTGAAGCCCATTACAGAGAAAGAGGGGGCGGGGGAGAGGGATTTCATGGTGTTAAACATTCCATTTTCGAAACACAAAAAAGGAGGCCCTGTTTGAAATGGAGAAAAACCTTCTTTCCATTTCAGCAAGAAGCAGAGATGCTTTAATGTCATTCCCAGCTAAATGCAGAATAAGAGTGTGTGTGTGCGGGTGGGGGATAAACAATTAAAAAAGCCACCCCAAACTCTGTTGAAATAAGAGCTGTCTGTGCCTTCACAGGTCTGTAAACTGGAGAGGATGAAAGTGGCTTTTTCTCCCCGTTTGTCACTTCCCTCACGTGGCTGCGAGCATTATGCAAGTGTACAGGAAGGCAGGATTTTTTTTTTTTAATGCGTGCATGCGGATTAAGGTCAAGCCCCAAGTATCAGCCATGCAGCGGGCTCTCCCTCACAGCTGCAACCGCAGAGCCTACCCACAGCCGCGAGATGCCTTAATTGAGACGTGCTGTCAAAGTGACAAACACATTTGCATACAGTCTACACTCTATTTATTTTCTCTGGAAAGGTCTACAGTCTGCTGTTGGTTGAACATTCTTAATCAGTTTGCTGTAAGTGAACTGCCAGCTAGCTCACTTGTGCCGGCCGCTTCTTCATTAGGTGACAGATTAGCTGCAGGGGGGATGGGCCAGGGAAACCGCAGACCCCTTTCTTTTAACTCTTTCCGGCTTCGCCCCCGTGCCGGGTTGTCCTTTGGTGCTTTTCCCTGGCACCTGCCCGGTTTGCTGGGTCCGTGACCGGAACCAGCAGTGTTTCTAGAGCACCTACTACTGGCAAGGATAAGTTTTAGGGACTTTCTATTCTCCTCAAAGAACAGTCTTTTGAGTTCCATTTCAAAAAATTTTTGCCACACCCTCCTACCATCTGTGCTATTCTTTTCCTTGCTGTTTTTCTTTAAATAGACTCAGACCTGACATCCATACCAGCTTTAGCCTCATCTTAAGTAATGACGTTGACAGAATCACAGGTCTGACGTCCTAGTCCCGTTTTTTTTCTAAGGCATATCAAAAAAATCTTTTTAAGTGTCAGTCCATATATCGCCTGCACCACTCATGTGGCCCCAACAGTATGCATTCTGTTTTGGGGAAGCATGTCATCTCTGCCTTAGCCTTTTGAGGAAGGGACCATTAGCCACATTTTAGAGACCCAGAGCTAGAGCCCAGGGACCTGAAGGGACCTGGCCAGGGCCACAGTACCAGCACAAAAACCTAGGACAGCCCAACTACAGAGCCCACTCCAGCTCCCTCACCAAGCAGGGATTTCAGCTGTTTGATGTCTGTTAAAGCCAGTGGGTCCCCGCAAAATCATTTGAACTAGCCAGACAGTGACGCTAACCTCAGAAAGATTTTGCCTTGGGTTTGCATTTCTGTGGATCCCATTCTTTAAGAACACTTAGCTTTCCAGCGGGGACAGAATACTGTTGAGGTGGTTATTACATTCCAGGAGTACGCCGTGTAGCCAGCCAGGGGACCTTCGCGTGGACACAGGGTGGGGTGGCAGGGAGCCGGAGGAGGCCTGTGTGGAGCCCTCAGACGCAACCGTGCTGGGCGCTGGCCAGAGCTGCCTCTGCCAGGGGAGAGAAGGTGCTCTCCTGCCTCTCGGCCTCACTGCAGCTTCCTCCTTTGAGGCTATGACCATCCCTCCGTTTAATTATGCATCTGTTCATCCATGTACTGAGATCTACCATGTGTTTAAAAAAAAAAAAAAAGTCCTTGTGGGGTGTAATGAGGGAGACAGACTAGCAAATGGACAGTCCAACTCAGAGTGATGAGAACAGAAGTGAGGTGAGCTCGGGGCACTCAGGGCCCCAGAGAGGCCACCTCTTCACCCCCAGGACCACTCATCGCAGTCCAAGTTGGGCCCTGTAATTAAAAAATATTTTGTCAACAAACTGAACTCACAAACAGTTCATTTGTTTTCTAAAGCAGGCACACGTATCACCACTCAGCGCTCCTGATGAGCCCTTTGGATGGTTCCAGGCAAGAGCAAAGTAAATGGATTTTTAGGGAGCCTCTGCATCCTTAGCCTGGACAGTTTCTTTAAAGCGTTCAAAAATCTCAAATAACTTGAGAATGCCTGTTCCTACCTTGGAAAGTATTTAGGTTTAGAGAGGCTTTAAATAACTCTTTTTTTTCCCCTCCCAAGTTCGGAATAGTTGAGAAATAAGGCCCAGGAGATAGTCAAATGAGATAAAAATGCCAGCTTTTTTACTGATAAGGCTGAAAGGAGAATACTGTTTTAGACCTGAGGCCAGATGGGCTTGCTAAAACTTCACTTCAGAATTAAAAAGACGGAGCTACCCCGCACAGGAGAAGGGGACGATTGCAGGCAGCACCCAGCGGGGCCTGTGGACGGGCTGCTCCGCAGGAGGGCGCCACGAGGGCGCGTGGAACCCGGAGCATGGTCAGTTCTTCTCCCCAACCCCGAGGGAAGCGCTCTTCTGTCTAGCAGGAGTGAGCAAGGGGGTTCAGAAAGAAGCTAAGGATCCCCACCCCCCGTGTTTTTCTCTCCTGGGAAGGGGAGTGGACATTCCTTCCTCTCTGGAGGTGTGGAGGGGTGAAGAAGCGGTGTCCTCCACTCACCCCTCAGCCAGAACATCTTGCCTTGACCCCTTCTTCAGGGAAATCAGTGGAGGTGGCCCCTCCATGGAAACTGCTTTGCTCCCCGTGTCTAATAAGGTGGGCAGGCCACTAGGTGCTTTTACATCTGTGCTCATTTCACTGAGTCTTTACCAGCTGGTAGGGAAGAAAGCACAATACCCATTGTACAAACGAGGAAATAGGCGTGGAAGACGTGCGCTTGAACTAGTAATGAATTGACACCACGTGGCGAGCAGCACCTCTGCCTCTCGGCCCCCCACCCTGGCCAGGGGCACCCGACTGACCTTGGGAGCCCGTGACTGGGCTCTGGTCCTGCTCACACGCTGGCAGTGCTGTGTGCCTGGCCGGGGGCCAGGACTTCTCAGGAAGTGGGAGGACAGGGCTCCCCTGAGAACATCAGGGTAAACCCACAGGGCCCCCTTCATGTGTTCCCTCCAGATGATTGATCCTGCAAACGAATTAACTGCCTGCCTTCCAATCTGGTAGCTTCCAAAAAGTACATTCTCCCAACTGAGCCAAGGTTTCTAAATCTCTTTAACATAAAGTTTGAAAAGCCAGTTAAACCGAAGCCCAAACTAAGCACTGTCATGTCTTCCAGAGATCTGGGACAGAGGGGTTTGGATACACCCCCAGGAACAGCTCTTGGAATATGGCTGCCTGCTCGTCTGTGCATATGGAGAGATCTGGCTTGACAAGCATGAGCTCGGTCATTTAGTGCCAGTCTCGCACTAGGCTGGAAAAGCTGCCCAGCCAGCAAATGCCTTCTCAGCACCCTTGGCTCCGAGTGCCCTGAGAAACCCCTTCTGCCCCATTGAGCTTGGAAGTCACACACGATTCCCTTCAGTTTAGCTATTGCCTCCCACATATCTCCAACAGATGCTCCCGTGTTCCCCAGACACCTCAAACCCCAAGCCTCCAATCTGAACATACACTCCCCGCCAAACTCTCTCCTCTCCTGCCATCTCCACCTCGGTGAATGGCGCCGCTGTCTCTCCAGAAGCCTGGGTGCACTCACTCTCACCTCGTGGCCTCTCCCTTCCGCCTCCTGGACACTGCTCAGTCCCTCTCCTCTCTATGGCCTCCCTCACAGCTTTGGTTCAAGCTGTGTTGTCACTCAGCTGGACGGTTCCACAGTCTCCTGACTGGCCTCTGGCCTCCAGACTTAACCCGACTACATACCCCGCATGGCCTTGCAGGGTCCACTTGAGGCATCCACAAGTGGCCTCGTCACCTCCCTGCTCCTCCCCACCCCCAAACATTCCCTCTTCATCCTTGGCTTGGCACACGAGGTCCTCCATGGTCTACCTGTCTGCCCTCAGAGCAGGTCCCTTTTGTAAATCCCCTGACTCCCCTGGAGAGAGTTAGCTGCTCCTGTCGTTATGCTGCCCTTAGAACTCGTCACATGCAGTGCGTCTCACACAGCCTCGTAATTATTTCTTTAATGCTTGTCCTCCCCTGTGAGAATATGAGCCTCTGGAAAGTCTACCACAAGCCCTGGTGCTGAACTGGCAGACAGTAAACGTCTTAAGATTTTATTATTGATGTGGATTTTTAAATTGATTAATAATTGATTGATTATTGTTTAAGTACTTGCTGTGTGTCCAGCCAGTTATTTGGTTTTATTTCAGTTGCTATGCTTATAATTCTGTTCATGTGAAGAAGAAAAATGAATATTCCATTAGTGGCCAAAAACTACTTCCAAATCACTTTCCATAAATAAGGGTTTTATTTCCAAGTAGAAACAGCTTTGTATTATAGGAATTTAGATCCTCTTAGTTTGTGTTTTTATGAACTCCCAAGGTCTAGTCCTGTATGCCTCAGGAAAGGGAGGAAGGGGAAAGAAGCAAAGTACTGGGGTACCCACCCCCCATCCCCAGGATGGGTTGACCTAGGGAGCAGGGGAGCGAGGGGGAGAGCAGGCAAGGGAAAGAAAAGCCTGGCGTCCCTTGAATTATATCGTATAAAGCAAAGATTTTGTCTATAAAAGAGACTAAGCTGCATGACCAAATGCAAAGTTTGAACTTAACTTGGATTATGGTGGTTTTTTTGTGTTTTTTTTTTAAGCTTTAAAAACATTCCTGGGGAAGTTGGCAGATTTGAAGATGGACTAGGATGTTAGTCTATACGATGGAATTATTGTTAATATCATGGTTTATGGGGGGTTATCTTTATTCCTAGGAAATGCACACTGAATCATTTAGGGGCAACGTACCAGGACACCTGAAACTTGCTCTCAAGTGGTGTGGTCAAAATATTATGTGGGTGTGCACACACGTACACACCACCCATTCACGGAGACAGAGAGAAAAAGCAAATACAGCCCTTGTCCCCCACAAAAATGTAACTACTGAAAAGGCAGATGCTGATCGGTTGCTGGGGGGCAATGTGGGAGAGGGGACAGAGCACAGGGTTTAGCATCAGGCAGCTGTGGAATTAAATTTGAGCTCTGTTACTATCTAGCTGTTACTAACTAGCCTCAGTGAAATCAGCTTCCCCATCTGGGGAGTGGAGATAATCGAACCCATGTCCTGAGTTGTTGTAAGGGTTCAGTGAGTCTGTTCAGCTAAGTGCCACACATAGGCCCTCGGTAAATACGTGTATTTCTCTGGCGGGGGGCGGGGGGTGTGGAGAAGGGCCAGCTGTCCGTCACCCACTGACCCAGCCGCCCCAGCCGGCCTGGCAGCCCGGCACATGACCGTCGTCATGGCTGTCAGAACACACACCCCTCAGCGGCCGCCCACCTGCCTCTGCACACTGGTCCCTGACCTGCGTCCCCACGGCTCTGGCTTGCATCACGGAGCAGAGGGCGAGGGGCTGACAGCATGGCCAGGAGATGGCGCTGGAAGGAGCAGATGCCCGAGCTCCTGGCTGACTAGGAGACTGAGCCCGAGAGGCCATGGGGCACGTTGGGGCACCAGGTGTGAGGAGCTGGCGAGCATCGTGGTCTGCGGTCCAAAGTCATTTTCTTGGTCTAACTCATCAGCCATGCTTTCGCAGTCCACAAAGCAGAGCTGCTCTTTCAAACTCTGTTACTTCCACATCCTGTTTTCCCTTTTCCATCACCCCTCTTTCTGCTCTCTCAGCCCTGTCTGTGTGTGAGAAGGCAGGTGCTACTGTGTGGCCCCCCAGTCCAGCCCCTCTGGCTCCAGTCCAGCTTTTGTACCAGCCGCAGTGTGACCACAGGCCATTCTGCCTTCAGTCCTGGTGGGGTGGCTCTTCCAAGTCGTTCTGACTCATTCACTGCCATTCCAAAAGCAGCAAGGTCCCTAATTGCTGGTGGCTTTGTCAGGTCTGCCTGGGGAGGGTGACTGGCGGGCCTGTCTTTCCATGTGGACTCACTTTTTCAGAGCCTAGGCTAGCCCAGAGACAGCTTTCCAACGGAAGGTTAACAAGGCCAGGGTTTGCTCCTCTGAGCACACATGTTCGATTTGGGAAGGAACACTTGCCAGTCAAAGAGAGAACTCAGATTCTGGAAATTCGTAACAAGTGGAAAATTCCGGAGAATTCTGGTTAAGCTTTCTCAGATACTATTCCTGTCATCCCCGGGAGCTTGAGAAAGCCGGACAGTTCAGCACTGGGGGGTGGATTTCCAGACGCACCGCAGAAGGGCTGGGAGGTGTCAGCGGCCAAGAGAAAATCCAGGTTCACAAGCAGTGTGCTGCCTAAGCTACCGCACCTGGGCCCCATTCAGCACAGGTGAGGATGGCCGCAGGGCCAGGGGCCGGGGTCCGCTCCCTCCCTGACCACCCCCCCCAGGACTTTTGAGCACTTCAGCACCAGTCTGAGCACCTGTTATACACTAGGCATTGGATGGTGTAAGGGCAGTCGTGGGAGGAGTGTGAGCACGACTTGCTCACCGCGTGCCAGGCACTACTCCGAGACCCGGAGAAACGTATTCCAGTGCCAGGTGCCATGCTAGGCAGTTCCCAGAGGTTAGCCCACTTAGTCCTTTCAGCCACCCAGGGGAGCCTCAGGTAGCATCTCCCTTTGCAGAGGGGGACACCGGCCAGAGATGGGATAGAGGCTTGGTACAATAGCCAGGATTCAAAGCCATGTTGCTTATGACTAGAGCTCGGGCTTGTACCCCACCTCTGTGCTGAGAACACAGCACCTTTGTTCTGGTGGCCCCAGTATCCACTTCGAACTCATTCCTGGTTCATGAGCTTCTCTCACCCCCATGTCTTAGTGTGTCGTTGACCATCCCCAGAGCTGCCCCACCCCACTTCTGCCAGGACATCAGCCCACTGGACCCCTACATCCCTCTATTTCCGGGGTCATGTGTTGCTCTCCTCAACCGGTCTGTGAGGCACAGGGGTCTCAGAAAACATCAGCAAGTGCTGAGATGGCCGGCCCTTCAGTCCTCCAGAGTGTGGGACCATCCCCTGGGTTCCCTCTCCGATCATGGACTCGCCTGGTAGTCAGAGAACTTAACCAAATCTTAGGGCCCTGCCAGAGTCACCCCCTCCCAAGCCCCCCTGCCGACACCCTTTTTGGGCTGGAGGTACCTGCCAAGTCCTCTACTTCAAGGCCAAGGCCAGTGCTTATCACCTTGTAAGACTCTGCTAAGTGCCTCCTCCCCCCCCAACAGAGTCCCATCCTTTTGTCCCCAGCACACAATTTGTACTCATTCATCGCACTGCTCTTCGTGGGCATCTGCCCCAGGCCAGACCCCATGCTGGGGGCTAGGGGAGGGGGGCGGCCTCCATGAATCAGCTCCTACCCTGTCCTCTGCCAGGGATATCCTTCCTCTTCTGTTCCTCCTGACAAAAGCCCCTCAACCTGTCGGGGCCACCTCAAGCGCCCCTTCCCACAGAAGCCCTCCCTGCCACTTCCAAGCAGAGCACAATCCCCTCGCCTGACACACTGTCCCGAGACAGGGACAGTATCACCCTCAGCTCTGTGACCTTGGCAGTCTCACAGGGCCTGGCACAGATGACTTGCCCAGGCAGAGTTTGGGGAATGACCAAGTGGTGAGTGCGTGAATACACGAAAGGCGGCGAATCTCAGGAAGAGGTGGGAAAAGTGCGCGCACTCCTTGAGCAGTCAGTCAGTGCAGCAGAGCGGGAGGAACCAAAAACAGGGGTGGCTGGTGTTCCGCAGTGCCTGTGTTCCCTTTTAAACCCCCACGCGCGGTGCCGTGCCTGAGCGACAGGCCTCCTGCGTCCCCCGAGTCTAAGCATGCTCAGCCGCGTGACAGCGGGGCCTCTTTGCTGGGGGACTGACCAAAGCCTAAAAACAGCATTTCTTTTAAGGTCTGTGCTGGAGCAGCTCCGAATCCAGCTCCCTGCCAGGGAGATATGCAGCCCAGCAGGACAAGAGCAGGAAATCTGATTCGGTGAGACCAGAGGAGGCATTTTCTCAGATTAGAATTCTCTGTGCCAGAGGTGGGGAGTTTATCACAGTAGGGAAGGGGAAATAAAACATAAAATATTGAAAATAAATTATATCCCACAAGCAAGATCCTCTGGGAGAATCAACTCGGTGTCAGGGGCTGTGCAGGGAGTCCCCACCCCATGGCTATAGGGGGGCTGTGCCAGGAGCTGCCTGTCGTGTTGTCCCCCAGCAATCCCTAAGCACGCATGTGAACTAGGTGAATTATTAACCTGGCCGTGCCCAGAGGGAAGGGATGACAGGGACTAACCGAGCGGTGGCACTGGAAGGAGGGGTCAGATGGATTGGGTTGGTTTTCATTATAAGGTGGACCGACGGTGTGGGACTCAGGCCTCTGACAGGCATCACCTCACTTAATCTTCTCCACAATCCTATAAGATTCATGCAGTTGCTATTATCTCCAGAAAGCCAGTGCTCAGAGAGGTTGTATCTTTCCCAAGGTCACACAGTAAGTGGCAGAGCAAGAATTCCAAACCAGGTCTATCTGTTGCTGGGAACCGGGCTCTCCCTTCAGTCTGCCCCTCTCATCAGACCCTCCTCATCATTTACGCCTGGTTCCTGAGGCATCTGGTGGTAGCTGCCGGTGGTTTGGGACCCGCTTAGACTCCAGCAGTGTGGCATAGGATGGCTGCGGTCACGGTCACTCTGTTCTGCCTCTTCCTCACTCCTGGCTAAAGCTCACGGCCACTCCCTGGATTTAGGATTTGGCTTTCTCCCCAAAATAAACCTACGGAGTCCCAGATTCCTTAACACCTTGGCGGGGGCGGGGGGGGGGGTTGTGTGCAAAAGCAGCAGCAGTGCTGCCCTCCTGGTGCCTGCCAGGTGTGGGGCAGGGTGCCCAGTAGGTACTTGCATTGTCTCGCAGGACCTTGCCCAGACTGGTGCCCTAGGGTCTAGACTGCCCCGCTTTTCAGGAGGGCCAGAGCCCTCGCTCTAATCCCCTGGCTGGTCGGGCGGATTCCGATTCAAAGCCCTGGCTTCTCCCACCCGACCTCCAGCTCCCCCGACCCTGGGGCAGCGTCACAGCAAAGGCCGCATGGCAGCCTCCTGCGCACTCGATCTGAGATCGCACGGACCATGTCCCTGATTTAGGTTGTTGTTTTGCCCATTGTCAGTCTGCTTCGGTCCATGTCTTCTGGAATATTGTATCGCATTTGTTTATACTGCAGAGATTTTTAAAATGTAATAAAAGTACGAAAACAGAATATAAAAGGGCCTGCTCCCGGGGGATTGTTGATTATATCCCACTTGAAATGCAAAGTGTGGTAGGGGATTAACATTGCCTGGAAGCAGTTGAAACTGAATTTCTGAGAATTTGCTGCCCATCAGCCATATGGTTCCATGGTTACAGCTACCTCCTTGGCCTTCCCCGGCATGCCCCAGTCCCAAACTCCTTCTAGGTGGATCCCAGTTTGCACTTTCCAGAGAGTAGATAGTAAATGTTTGCAGACGGACAGTAGGTTGGATCTTGGCAAGACGGTGCCTTGAGAGGCCAGGTGGGATAAAGTAGTCAGCAGAAGCCAGGAGACAAGGACTCTCCAGGTGTGCTAACCAGGGGATGTTCTCTCTGCAGATTGGTGGGGCGGGGGGTGCGGGAGGGAAGCTTCTGTCCCAGGGCTGTCTACCAGACACTTTCATTCTCCCAAGCCATGATGACCAGCTAAGAATTCTTCCCCTGCCGCCTTCCTGTCTTTGTGACTAAAAATCCTGAAGTTTTTTGCCAGGCAGAACTCTGAGTTTTTCTTTTATGCCCTCTTTAATTCCTTCCTTCACTTATTCAACATATAATGAGGCATGTCGGCTGCCAAGCCCTGCCCAAGGCCCTGGGGTCACAGAGGACTAAGATGTTGTCCTGCCTTCATGGCACTCATTGTCTGGGAGACACAGTCAGCAAACCATACAGAAAGGGAAATGCTAATGGACATAAGTGTACTGGCTGGAGAGGGGCCCTAAGATGTCTGGGGGAACCAGGGCAGGCTTCTCAGAGGAGGTGACATTTCTGCTGGATCTTGAAAGGTAAGTTGTATTAGGTGGAGCCAGAGGAGGAGGGCATTCCAGGTAAAGAGAGTGACATATGTAAAGGACAGGAGAAGCTGGCTCTTCAGAGAAGAGCGGGGCTGGTGTGGGGAAGCAAGAGGCCAGGAGGCAACCGGCGAGGGCTGGGAGCCAAACTGCAGAGGTAGGCAGTGCCCAGGTCTTGGGGAACTTGAAATGTATCTTGTGGGTGTCAAGGAGCCAGTGAGGGTTGTATCTGAGGGAATGGCGTCTGGGAAGATTGGCGCTGGGCCACCATAGGAAGGGGTAGATAAGTGAAGCAGGGAGGCTGCTAATGAGGCTGCTGACACGCAGTCGGGAGCTAGTGGGAGTCTGACCGAGGACCCATTATTGGGGTGAAGAGGAGGGAAAGATTTGAGAGAGACCTGGGAGACAGAACTTGGTGATCTGCTGGATCCTCTCTGTGGGAGCTGTTGGCATTCTCCCCTAGAATGATCGAGGGCTGGACACAGGCTGCATTTCTCTTCCTCCAGCCAACATGCTCCAGTGAGGTTTCAGGCGCAGCCCATGACAACGGGAGCGCCTGTTGGGGTGTGCAGGGCCAGCGGCCATCCCCCTCTGTAGCCCAGGGTGAAAGGTCCTGCCGAGGGACAGAATGGCCAGCTTGGAGGAAATAGGGTACAGTGACCTCCACCCTCTCCCGCTTTTGTCCCAAGGCTGTCTATCAACCCCCTTCCTTTTTCTACTTTCTCTGAGTCTTGGAACCAGGGTACCCATAGCTTCTTCCAACCTCTCCCCCATCCCAGGGTGTGGAGTGTTAAGGCTCCTGCTCTCTGGGTTGCCAGCTCTCCGGTGTCCCAGGTCATCTCCACCATGGATGATGTACAGTATTATGCTAAACCAACTTTATGGGCAGCCCCTTAAAATGCAAGCCTCTGCCCATGATGGATGGAGAGCATCCAGTTGTTTAGCCAACCACTTACGGTTTGTTGCAAACCTGCAAGAACCACACACAGGCGTCTTGTTAGGCCTGTTGCGACAAGGACCCCATAAATAAATAGCAGAGCGTGTCTTGGTGCATCAGGGCTGGAGTATGGAAATAGAGGCACTGTATAAATAATACATATTTACAAAATAAATATATCCGTACGTTAGCGTATGCAGCCATAACCAAATCACCCAGCGTAACAACCCGAAAGGCTCCGAGGGTCGGCCACGTGATTGGCTCCCATCCATCAGTGTGCATCAGCATTAGAAATGACTGCTGAAGGGAGGGGGTCCTCCTGCCCGCTGACCTCGAGGCCTTTGAATTGAGGCAAGTGGTGAGATCGCAGGTGGGCATCCTGACACACAGCTTTCCTGCCAGGGTTTGAAGCCTACCGCGGCCGTGTGTTCCTACAGATGTCTTAAGGTCTGCCGCCAACCAGAAGGCTGATTAGCACCAAGTTGCAGGATGTAATGGGGTGCACCTCCAAGAAGATGGCTGGCTGGGGGCTGGGGAGCGGGGAATGGATTTTCAAATCATGCAGATTTGCTTTGGCTTATGAAGAGAATCCGTGGGTTGACTTTCCAGGTGACTCTCACCAGAGGCCTGTAACTCTCAGCCTTTTGCCCTGAAGGTAGGGCTGGGTTTTCAGAAAGGCGATTCCCTGTCTCTGCTGCCCCTTTCTGAGCCGTGAACCCCACTGGGCATCTGGCTGTAGCATTTGCAGTTCCGAAGAAGCAGCTGACAGAATGGCCACTGGAGTGGGCGCCCCTCCCCTTGCTCGTAATGGCACAATGCTGGATTTCAGTATTTTAAATGAAAAATATATGCAGTTAGCTGTGCGCTGACAATGTCCTTGAGGATTTGACAGTGAGATTTTCCAGCAGTTGGTCTTCGTTAGGACCCTGGCGGTGTTTAATAAGGCAGTCGGAATGCTGGCACCTTGGGTTCCTGTTTGTTCTCCGAGGGCTCTGGGGCTGCCGCGGTAAGCACATCGACCAGAGCTGATCATTACAAGGGCGTACGCCACCATGAATAAAAATGTCACACGTTTTCCCATCTCACAGCGGTACAAAATGTCAGTCCTGTCAAACACACATTGCGGGGAGCTGTGTGCAGTCCGTACAAATTGGAGAGCTGCATATTCCCCCAGCCTTCTGATATTCTTCATTTGAAGCTGAAGAAAAACAGTTGTTAACCTATTAGCTAGGATTTTAAACTCTGCTGAGGCGGTGGAGGGGTAGACTTTGACACAGATAGAAACGTATTCCAGGGTCCAGGAATTTTAAAACCCGGTTCTCCATCCATTTGTTACGAGGGAAGAAAAAAAACCCCTCTGTCGAGTGAAACTGACTGTCTTTCTTTAACAGACACACTGGGGAAATTTGGGGATGTTTCACATCTAAGCTTCCTATTGCTTCCCACTTTTGCATTCCACTCAAAAAGTCTCCTGCTTTTTGGGATGGCCCTGGGGCTCAACCTGTTGGACCAGGATACCTCTAGGTGGGGAGTTTTTCCTGATCAAAAGCGTGCCAGAAATGTTGCCAGCCTTACGGACTGAGTGACTGGCGTCCAGGGACAATGACTGGTTGGTCCTGGTCCGTCGAATGCTGGGCGATGGCCTCCCTGATCATTTGGTTGCCAGTTCCACGGTCTTGGGCAAGCATGTACTTCGCACGTACCACGTGCGGACCTTGTGCCCGGAGCCAGGGGTCCAGGTGTGAACTAGACACAGCACCCCCTTTGAGGGGCCCACTGTCATTAGGGGAGGGACAGGAGAAAGAAGCCCCACTCTGTCAAGCCAGGAAGAGAAACATGGCTTCCAGGGAACGGAGGGACCTGAGGGATGGGCAGACCCATCGGGTAGGCGAGCTTGAGAAGGGCCCACAGGACGAGCACATGATCGCGAAGAGCGGGAGCACGTGAGGGACAGGGCAGGGTCTATATCGGGCCAGCCGGAAAGAGCTGCTTGTGGTGGGGTGGGTCATGAGGCTGGTGGGGGCAGGGCTGGCCTTGGCTAGGCTGCCAAGGGCAGCGTATGGGGCTGTGACCGGCTTCCCAGTCTGCAGGTGGGTGGGGGGGCAAGGGGGCGGAGAGACACGGGCAGCAGGGAGAGCAGTGTGGAGGCTGTTGTGACATCGGACTTTCTCTCCAGAGGCTGTTGTGCAGTCCCATCTGTACCACTGCAAAATCAGGAGAAGATTTTTATTTTCATTTGCTAGTGGCATACTGCATGGGGTGGACATCATTCTGGAGATGATAAATTAGCCTCGGTTTTGCTGAGCTGGCCCCGGCCCTTAAATGCACTGAGCAAACCCTCACTGAGTCAGGACATAGGCCTAGTGAAATGCAGGTGGTGGCAAAGGTGGACGCTTCTGTGTGGTCAGAACAGACGTAGCAGGATAAGAAGCTCAAGGGATGTTGGGAGAGACCTCCCCAGGGAGAGGGGAGCACCCTCAGTCTTGAGGGGATACGTTTCAGCGCCTTCCTTCTGCTGTGTGTGCATCGGGTGTGATGGAAGGAGTGTGGGCTTCGTTGGGGTCAGACGTAGTGGGGCTTGGATCCTGGCTCTGCCACCTGTTAGCTGTGAGGCCTGGCCTGGAGGAGTCCCTGAGCCATGTAGCCTCAGTTTCTTCATCTGCCAAACGGGGATTTTACCTTCTCTGCAGGGTTGTTGAGGTCAAGAGAGGCCTTCGTGTTAGAGCTCCTAGCACGGCACCTGGTACATAGCAAATGCCAGAAAACAGTAGCCCATGCTGGAATCTGAGGGCCTTTTCTCTCCCAACTTCTGGAAGCCCCTCCTCCGATCCCCCACCTCCTGGGGGTGTCACCCAGGCACCCTGGGCAGCACCTCCGACCGCTGCTGTGTAGGCAGCAGCTTCTGCTGGGCAGAGAATGGCATGTGTCAGCAGAGCTCCCTGCCCAGCCAGCGGCCGCATCTGGTGCCCGCCCTCCGGCCGCCAGTGGGATGCCACCTATTCAACCCGAGCAGCTGCACCTGACTAAAAACAAAAGGCTCCCCTCCCCCGCCCCACTTCTGGCCCTCCTCCCTCCCCCCCGCCCCGCCTCTGTCCCCCAAGCGGCTGGGGTCACCCGGCCCCCTCACAGCCTTCCTCACAGCTGCCTCGCCGCTTTTGTTCAGCATGTGAACTTCCCCATCAGCCAAGCTCCTTGCACGGGAAGTAATCAGGGATCTTGACAAGGCTTCAAACCACAAATGCCACTACAAATTAACCAGCACCGCTACAAAATACTACTCCTGTCAGCATCGGGGAGGCACGCACTGCTCTTCGGGACCAGGCTGAGCTGCCTTTCAGCTCTGCGCTCGCTCACTGCGGAGAAAGTGCCTAGGACCAGCCCGAGAGAATGGCCTTGCCAGGTGACTTGTTGAGGGGACCGAATCCTAAGCATACCCTCTCCAGAGACGACAGCTGACAGACCCAGTGGCAGGTGCTGCCGCTTTTCTCGGAGGGCCACCGTCGGTCCCGAATGCCCCCTCACAGATGGTGCCTCTGGACGGCGAGTCACAGGGCACGTTGAGACCTTCCTCTGGAGCCCGACAGCCACAGACTGAAGACCAGCACCACCAGCTTCCTGACCAGGTCGTGCGAAGTTCAGCAAGAGATTTCCGTTTCCCCGTCTAGAGAATGGGGATCATGATAGAGCCTCTATCCAGAGTTTTAGGACTGACTGGGAGATTCGGAGTAACAGTGGCCCATCCAGGGTGCTCCAAGATGAGACACCACCACCACCCCCGCCCCAGCCCCCCTTTCGCATGAAGAAGCACCTCCTTGTCACCTGGCATGGGCAGGTTGGAAACTTCTTCCTCAGCCACCTTGCAAGAAGCATCCTCCAAGATTATAGCCTGGAGCTTAGAGTTACCTCTGCAGGTGCCCAGGGCCCGAAGATGCCAGGATCCCATCTAGGGGCCCCGGGCCCTGCCCCGCACTGCCCGCCCAGAGCGAGCGCCGCAGGACCCCAGCGGCCGGCCTCTCCAGCCGTCCTCACTGAAACTCCGAAGCCGAGGCAGACATTTGATCTTCCCAACAAGCAGGACCAGCTCTCTCAAGGGTGGACGAGAGGATCGCAGGTAATGACAGGAGCTGGGGGACAGGTAGGAGCTGTGCCTGAGAGAGCTGGTTGGGCATTTTAAAGGAGACACTCCACACAAATATAGCTTCAGTACACTCCTTTTTGGAGGCATATCAAAAGGAGCCCTCTTTTATTTCCATATCTTGCATAATAGCATCTTTCCAGTCCCAAGGAGTAGAGGAGCTCTGCTCTCAGCCCAGAGGACCTCTGTAAAGCCACGGAAAGCTTTGTCTTGCTCTCCCAACCAGGGCTGTTTCATGCATAGGTCAGAGCACTGATGTGGCCACTAGCCAGGAAAATTAACCAGGTGAACTCCTTGCTCATTAAACAGTGACAGAGTTTAATTGTGAATTTTCTCTTTCTCCTTCTCTCTTCCTGGCAGTGTATCTGTTTGGGTCACACCCCTAGGACAGAGAAATCCCAGGCATCTGTCCAGCCTCCCCTTTGGGGACCCCAGGGCTTCTTCCTTGTGACCTAGACAGAGTCTGATGGGAAAGAGACTACTCAGCACCATTCAGACACAGGACCTGAGGACCGCCCCCCCCCCCCGCCCCCAGCTTTAGGGGCCAGCCTCAGAGGCCAGCTCTCATGCCTCCAGCTGCCATCAGGCACATCCACCTTCTCCAGCCCTCGGAAAGGGGAAGTGCAGGGGCCCTGGCTGGTCCCTATGGCCTCAGGCATGTGTGTTCTTCTATGTCCTTCCCCTTGCGACCAGGCTCTGGTCGGCATCTGGCCTGTCTCCCCACTGACTTTGACATTTCGCCTTGTGTGTGGCCTTGGGTAGCACCTGTTCCTCACCCGCCCCCTGCGCCTGCTTTCCCAGAAGCCAAATGGGGATGCCGATGGTGACCTTGAAGGGATGATCCACGGTGTGTCCTCCATGGGGACTGAGTAAATCCATGCTTCGCTTCCTAAACAGTCAGCCCCTCCCACTTACATCACAGGACCCCTGCCCCAGCCCACAGTTAACTTGAGCTCTTTGACCCTCTTCCAAAGGCCCGTCGTCCACTGCTGTACATGACCCTGGGCAAGTCTTCGCCTTCCCTCATCTGTGAAATGGGGTAATGGCCCTCATTCCCGTCCAGAGGATTCCCCTGGCTAGCAAGTGAGCTGCTTAGGCGCCGGACCACGCGGGCAGGAGGTGCTTTGGCTCTGCGCTCTGTGCGGCGAACCTCCCCCCACCTCCCCTCGCACACACTGCACTCTCTGCCCCAGGTCCGTGCCGTCAGTCAAGCATTTTCCACCCCAGAGCCCGGTGCAGGGCACCCGCTCATCCATGCTGCCCAGGTAATTAAGTTGATATTCCAACACGGCTTCCCCTCCTGACCTTTTGGAAACAATGTGTTTTGCTGCATCAACAAATTAACTGCAAATCAGATGCTGTCCTCATAAATGTGGGTTTCATATCCAATGAGCATACTCACCTGGCCCACATGGCTGACTGATGCAAATGCCAAGGGCCAGGCAGAGGCCAAAGAGTTCCTCTCCTCTTTGGGACCTCCGTGTCAATCATATTTCCGGGCTTACCCTCTCACGTTTACATCTTGCCGTAGTCAGGTGGCCAGGGGTGGTGAGTTCACAACATGGAGGCCTGGGCAGGGCCCTGTGGCTGGGGGGGACTGCCTGTCCTTAGAAGCCCACCCATCCTCCTCCCATCCATCTGCTAACACCAAGGACACCAAGGCCTCTGAAATGTCCCTCCCTGCCTAAATCACTCCCAGCTGCTCTCAAGAGAAAAGCCACCTTTCTTAGCCTGATATTCAAGGCCCTGTTATGTGACCCCCTCCCCCACCAGCCCATCCAAGGTCCTGGCCTGCCTTACCCTCATATTCATCCTTGCTCTAATCATGTTGGGCCACCGTGGTTCCCCTGTACCACGAAATTGAACTCCCTACCACGCCCATCCAGTAAGAACGTCCTCCCCTTACCTCCACAGACCTCCACAACCCTCTGTCCCCCCTTGCGTTGTAACCCCTTCTATCAGAGAGGGAGCCCTTGGAGGACAGGACCATATCTTGCTCACAGAGTGCAGTGTATATGCCACTGTTTGTTAAATGAATGAACAAATGAATCATGTCTTCTTTGGAAGGCCCTGGAAAGAGCTGCTCAAATAAGGAAGGGGAAGACGTGAGTCACTCTCTCACGAGCCTTTTCTCTTAGACACAGATCTCTAACAACAGATTCTAACTTCAAATGGATTAGAAAAACCGTATCAGAAAGGATTCCAGGTGACTTTCGAAACTTGGGTTGACAAGGATAGTATAGTACACTAAGAATACCTGCTTGTTTTAGTTCCTGCCACTAGCTGTGTGACCTCGTACTAGTCCCTTAACCTCTCTGGGCCTCCTGTTTTCTGCCCCACTATAGCAGGGACGTAACCCTCCTCTAACTTGCCTCGCTAGGGGATGTGAGGCTCAAAGGAAAGAAGAGAAGCAGAAATGCTTTGAAAGGAAAACACATCATATAAATAAGAGAGATTATTACTAAAATCCAGTCACCTTCAACAGTACTTTGCTGACAACACACTTGCTTGGAAAACCAAGGTCTTCACATCCACAGGACTTCTCTGAGAAGGCTTGTGAATCCAACGGGGGAACGGAGGATTGGCTGGTCCCATTCATCGTCGGGAGCTGGGCCAGAGCCCCCCAGCCATAATTATACCCCTGCAGCATCCTCACCCTGGTGCTTATGACTGAGGAGCAATTTCTGTTTTACACAAGAGTAAGCTGGGACTTAGGTTTAAATAACTCACCCAAGTGGCAGACCTGGTATTGGACTCAACTAGAAAACGACAGAGCCAAGACATGAACCAACATCTTTCTAACCCGAAGTATATTTCTGGGGGTTTTAGCCCAAATTACTAATTAGCCAAGGACTCTTTGTACTCCAGGAAAGATTTTTTTCCGTGATGTAGGTCAAATGCCACCAGGCCATACATTTCTTAAGGACAAGAACTTTATCTTTGTTTCTGAATCTGTGGGCCCTGGCTCCAAGCAGTTGTTCCATAAACACATGTAGGCGGAATCTTTCCACTCTGTGGGAATGAATCTGCTTCCCCAGTTGGATGTGACCTTCAGGAAAACAGGTGCATGTGTTGGTTATCAAAACCTCCAGCCCCACCATCCCCCCACCCCCCCACCCCAGCCCCAGCCCAGCTCAGGAAGTCCCAGATGAATTGTTGAACGGAACTCTTCTTAGCAAAAGATTGCCAAAGGCCCAGCCTTCTGAACTCACTTAAGAAACAGCAGTCCGTGTAGCCACATTTTGATCCAGGGAATTGGGGATCACATACAATGTGATTTCTGTGCAAAGGTGCCTGGCCCTGGCCCTCTCAGTTCTCTGCTCCTCCGGATTTAAGGCTCTCCTGGGTTTGCCTCCACGTACTCCGGCGGTGAGAAGAGCACTGGATCCACAGTTGAGGCCCGGGACCCGCTCCCACCACTCCCCATTACCAGCTGGGGGCCATGAGTGGGTCACTTTACCTCTCTGTGGTCTGTTTCCTCGCCCACAGATGGATGTGCTTCTTGCCCCTAGGGCCACGGGAAGAGCCGAGCAAGCTGGTACCGGCCCTGGACTGTGGGCTGAGGTGCAGAGAAGAGTGAGAGGAGGTCTGCACCCTCAGGGAGTAGGGGGGTGCAGGTGGCCTCCTAGCTAACCTCAAAGATTTCCAGTGTGTCCTGGCCAGATCCACAGCTCCCCAGGCCCCACTTGCAGTTAGTCCTCGACTCAGCTTCCAAGCCCTGGGGCCACGTTCTGGGAAATGATGTGTCGATCCTTCCCTGGCTTCTTTCTTCACTCTCTCTTCCCACCCAGATCGCCACCAGCCACCCCTGTGGCCTCTTCTAATTGTCCCCAGGACACTCGGCTCTCTCCAGCCTGTGTCCACTGGCGCCTGGCCCTGTGGGAAGTGCTGTACACCCCAGCGGTGGGGCCCTAACAGATTCCCCCCGACTTACTCTGCTCACTTCTAGGTCAGGTGTGATCAAGAGTCTACTTTCTTCGCACCATTTATAAAGTCAGTTGCAGAAGAACTAGCACCTCCTGGTGACAGTCAAAGGAAAATAAGTTAATTACGAAATCTGGAAAACTAACTTTTTTTTGAGTCTCTACATGTTCCGGGAAGTTAAAGCCAAAACTCATTTGCTGAGCACCTATTATGTACCAGTACTATGCTGGCCCCCAGGATAAACAGAGAGATGAGGTGAAGAGGCTAAGAACGACAGCCTGTGTGCTGTGAATACACGTGGGCAGGGAAGGGCAGGGAGGGCCTCCTGGGGGACGTGGTGCTTGAGCCAGACACCAAAGGACAAATAAGAGGCACCCAGGGTGAGACAAAAGGAAATGCAAGGGTATTTTGGGCGAAGAGACCAGCATGGAAGCACAAGAACACATGAAGCCCTGGGGGGAGCTGGAGGGGGAGCTGGGTCGGATGGGGGTGCTGGGGCCCCTGGGAAATGGGGGGAAGCACCAGAGATGAGACGGCAGAGGTCCGTGGGTGGGGCCCAGTGTCTGGAGGGCTTTGAACACTTCAGGTGGCATTTTCCAGGGGCTGTTAACGGCTAGTATAGGGAAAGTGAGTCCGGGTTCAAATAAATTGGAGAAATAGGACGTAGAAGAAGAAAAGTTAATAGGGTTTTGCCTGTTTAAGGTGGGTTTTTTGTTGCAAGACTTGGCAGCCTTTGCCAACTGGCATTGTGAATCTCCAGAAGGAGCAAGGCAGCAGACAGCATTTCCCAGACTTGTCTGGCTGGGGAACCCCCTTTTCTTCCTTCATACAATGCACCTACTGAGATGCACTGGGACACGCTGGCCTTCCACTGAGATGACTGAAGCTGGCGAGCGACACGACTGGGCGTGTATTGTTTTTAAGTCCCCTCTGGAGCAAGTGTGGAGATGGATGGGGAGGGGAGAGGCCAGAGGGGGGGAGCCTGCTAACGGTCATAGTTGCTAACGTCTACTGATGGCCCTGTGGGAAGATCGTGGCCAGCATGGTCTCTCTAAATCTTCCTGACAGCCCCCTTGGGTGGGTGGGGCCGTTACCTGCATTTGCAGATGAGGAAGGGGGGGCTCAGATGATTAAATCATGGGCCTACAGAAACCCAAAGGGTAGGTGGGTGCTGGGGTTCAGTCCAAGGAGCGCTCTGCGAGCGCTCTGCGACCCCCACCAGCAGGGGTGGCAATAGCTCGGTCAGAGGCCATGAGCCATGAGGACTGTGGGCTGGAGAACGGGTCGCCCAACAGCAGAGCTGCTGTGAAGTGGGGGGGTCATGTGATGGTGGGCTGGGGGGGTATGGATAAGGCAGCAGACTATGCACTGTGCGGGCGGCTCCCCTCTCCCTGTCCTTTTACTTTCCCCTGCTGAGCAGTGTGATCTGAGAGGCTCCATCCCCTTTTGCCCCATGCTTTTCCTGTAAACGGGGGTGGAAGAACTAGGGCTTAGTGGGTCGCCATGCTCATCTCACTGGGTGGCATCCTCACCCCGAGGTGGCCTCCATCTGAAGACAGGTCTGTGAGCATGGTGTGGCCCACACTGCCAACTAACAGCACAGGACCTGGGGGCCACAGTGTACCTCCCTCCAGACGTGCTCTGGATGTGCCGTGAGGGACTCCAGTCCCCTACCGGGTCCCTCCGCCCACTCTCCCACAGGCGCTGTGCTGGGCAGCAGGGGTCCAGGGACGCCTGAGACCTGGCCCCTACTCTCCAGGAGTCGGGTACAGAGAGTGAGTGCCAGGGCAGGTCTGGTATCGGAAGAATCACTCCAACCCAGTGAGGCTCTAAAGCACTGTCCGAGAGAAACAGAGCAGGAGGCACAATGCAAGTCACATATGGAATTCAAAATGTTTTAGTAGCTACATTTAAAAAGTAAAAAGAAACATGAAATTAATAATATTTAACCAAATGGCCAAAATATTTTTATTCCAGCATATAACCAATATAAAAAAATTATTGAGATGTTTTACATACTTGTTTCAAACGAAGTCTCTGAAATCCAGTGTGTATTTTATGCTTAGGGCACATCTTAATTCAGACTCACCACACGTGGCCATTGGCTGCTGAAGTCGGCAGTACAGGGCTGGACTTTGTCAAATAATAACATACCTTTGTGAACCGCGTGGCTGAATGGGGAGGAACCACCCAGAAGCCTCGAGGGGCTTGCAGAGGGTCCGTGGTCTTGGTCTCGCGTGGGTACTTCCTTTCCTTACTCTGCCTGTCCATCTCGCGCACCTGTCAGGGCATCTACACGGGCAGGCAGTTGAAAGGACAAAGCTTGACTTTCAAAATAAAGGGTCGGAGGATAGAGCCGAGAAGCCTGTGCTCTCTTGGTTTTTATTCAAATCCTAATTTCAAAAGCCAAGTGTTGGGACAATTTTATTTGTTCATCAGACATTTATTTTGCAAATATTTTTTTTTCCTGAGGAATAAGGCTGAGTCCCTCAAGGAAATGAACATTTGAAAGATAGTGCAGGGGGCTGGTGGGAGGGAGACACTGGGTGATTAAGTCCCACGTAGCTGGGGGCACGGGGCAGTGGGAGCGTTGAAGGCGGCATCTGACCTACTATCTTGAATGACAAGTAGGCATTGACCAGGCAGGTTGGGATGGGGTAAGTCATTCCACCCTGAGGGGCAGGCAGGAAACAGGGCATGAGAGCCCAGGGCCATTTGAGGGTCTGCCCAGGTGAGCAAAGATGAAGGTTGGGAGGGGTCTGTGTGGGGCCCAACAGAGCCCGGGTCCAAGAGGACTTGGAATGCCAGCCCAGAGCCTTGTCACCCGAGGAGGCAGGGAGGACAGCAGACGTCTCGAGGCTTGGGTGCAACAGGGTCATGTTGCATTTTAGAAGCTTCCGCTGGCCTGTGTGGAGAATGGCTGGAGGAGATCCCGACAGGAACCCTGCTGGGAAATGATTACAGTGATCCAGGCCTCGGAAATGCACGGGCAGGACCCGGTGACCAGTTGACATGGGGGTGAGAGAGAGCGGGAGGCATCGAGGACGTTCCTCGGGGTCTGGCTTGGGTAACTGGATGCTCCCTCTCATGTGCCCTGTGTGCAAATGCATCAAACCATCTCCATGTGTACTGATGTGTTAAGTTTCGCTTTAATGCAGCCACAAAGACTCCGTCCTCCCACGCGCCCGCCGCCCCCCAAGATACAGCGCTCGAGGCCCGTGAGTAGCCGCTGGTTCCGCCCTCCCGCCTAACCCTGCCTGAGCCGTTCTCCCCGCCTGACTAAACCTCGGGAGTTTGAACTCAGCTGCCTTGCAAAGCCAAACCGGGAATTGGGTTTTTCAGCTTCCCTGTCTGCGTGGCATGAACCCGAACTTGCATTTTCTGGGCTTCTGTCTCCTTTTTCCTGAGCCCGTTTGGCAACTTGCAGGTCGGAGCCGTAGGTAGCCGCGAGCCACTGTGTGGTGTGTTTGCCGTGTGTGTATCATTGGAGCACGTCTCCTAGGTTGAGTCCCAGTCTAGCCAAAGAGCTTTAAAGTCGGGCTCCAACGCCTCTTCCTCACAAAGGAAGCAGAAGTCTGGCAGCAGGGGTCTCGTTCCCGCCAGAGCGGGGTTTGGAAGTGCAGTTGATGTCCCTTTTGCGGGGTCAGAGGCCACGCCCAGAGAATCTCGAGCTGCCTCCGGTGGAGACCGGCCTCACCTAGAGCCCCACCCTCCCCAGTGAGGTGCCAAGTCAGGGCGGAAAAGCAGGACGACATGCGACAAACCCCGCAACACCTAGGAATGGGGTGGGCGAGGCAGAGAGACCCATCTGAGGTTTTTCAAGGCAAATGCCATGGAAAAATATGGGGTGTGGGGCCCCATTTTCCTTGGAAGCTCAGACTTCAGCCATGCCGAGGCGTAACCACTGTAACAGGATCCTTTAAAGTGGGAAACTTGCCAGGACCATTTGGTGAGGGCTGTTTACCAAGAGAAGAGTTGCTCTGTCTCATTCAAAGCAGCCACCGCTCCTGCAGCCCAGCAAAAGGGGTCAGGTTCCCAGCCAGCTGCGACCAGAGTTCCCGCAAACCCACGTCCCAGCCCCCACCCTCCCCCTTACAAACGCACATGTCCACATCCATCCCGTGACACGTGGCAGCCAAGGAGTGCAGGTGGCCAGGCCCAACCGTGTCTGTTTTTAATCCTCGATGCACACGCCCAGCCTCACTTGGGTGGCTGCTCTCTGCATGGATGTTGGAAAATTCTGTGGCTCTGTTTTCCTTCCCTTCCCTCCCCTCCCCTGTGTGGGAGTTAGAGGGCAGGGGCGGAGGTTGGCGGGGATTTAGATACCTTCATCTACAGCAGTCGAGAGTCTGCAGTTCCAGCCACATGTGATGGATCCCTCCTGAACCCAGTCAAACCACGATTAGCCCAAACCCGATCAGCATGGCTACAGAGGGGCCGGCAGGAATGTTTCAGCTCACTGTCATTGGAAGGAAGGCACAAACAGCAAAAAGAAGCTGCTTTGCGGGACAGGAAGCCCCTTCTGGGTCCAACCACGTGTGATTTAGTGGGAGCTTCAGGACGAGGCATTAGCATGGTGGTTTGGGGGGTAGGCACAGCTAAGCTCGGGGACCCAGGCTGTGTGGGCAAGTACTGAAGCTCTGAGCCTCGCCTCTCTCTCCCCTGGACACGTCTTCCCTCTCCCTAACGTGCCCTCATCCACAGAGGCTTTGACAGAGTGAACAGAGATGACCGTTCTAGAGCTCAGTGTCTGGCCCACAGCAGTGGTTCTTACTCTGCTTGATGGGTTTTTAAGCCTCACAACTTCTAAGGAATGACTCGGTTTCTTAGTGACTGTCGTTTGCCCAGGATTTTTTATAGTAAGCAAATTATCCCAGCTGAGCCTCACAGTAATACTATGAAGTAGGCATCGGCTCCACCCATTTTAGAGATGAGAAAACTGATGCTTGGCAATTTAACCCAAGTCCCTCAAGTGCAGATAGGGTTCACCGGACTCGAGAGCCTGTGGTCCTTCCCGCATACCGAGTTCCTGGGACTCTCCATCTGCATTTCCATGGAGTCCATCGTAGTATAAAATACTGGGGCAGTCGGGCGCCTGGGTGGCTCAGTTGGTTAAGCGTCCAACTCTTGATTTCGGCTCTGGTCATCACCTCAGGGTTGTGAGATTGAGCCCCGCGTAAGGCTCCGTGCTGGGCATAGAGCCTGCTTTAGATTCTCTCTCCCTCTCCCTCTGCCCTTCCCCATTCCCTCTCTCCCTCCCTCTCTCTAAAAAAAATAATTTCTCTCTCAAAATAAATAAAATTTTTAAAGGGTGGGGTAGGGCGCCTGGGTGGCTCAGTTGGTTAAGCGTCCGACTCTTGATTTCAGCTCAGGTCATGATCTCAGGGTGATGAGATCGAGCCCCACATCTGGCTCCGTGCTCCGTGGGGAGTTTGCTTGAGATTCTCTCTCTCCCTCTGCCCCTTCCCCACTCATGCATGCGTGCACATGCGCGCGCTCTCTCTCTCAAAATAAATAAAATCTTTAAAAATAATAATTTAAAAAAACTTTGGCTTTTTAAAAAATAATAATAAAAATAATAATTAGCGACAGCCAGTTTGGCTTCTTATGGAATCTCTAGGGCACTGTTGGGGCTTCGCAAGGATACAGAGGTGAAGAGAATTAACATTTATTTACTGGGGACTTCTTCTGCGCCTAAGACTGTGCTAGGCACTGTATCATTATGGTCTCATATATCCCTATACCAGCCCGGACGAGGCAGAGGCTGTTTCCCCAGCTTGCAGCCAAGACTACAGAGATAAGAGGCCAGGTTGGCCTTGCAGCCCAGGCCTGCTTCCCCCTAAGCCAGCCATCCAGAGGGTTGCTGTCAGAATTTCCTGCAGAGACCTAGGACCCAAGGCAGGCAGGGACTCTCTTGCAAAGCATGATCTGGGGCAGGGCAGGTATTGGAGACCGCTCCCGTGGACTCCGTGCTGTCTCACCTGTGTGGGGACTTGTGCAGACTGGGGGAGGCCCAGGCACACCCACTGGCAGCTCAGTACTTGGGAAGGCACGCGTAGCCCTGAGAACAGCCCTGCGCCGGCACAGGAGGCAACTAGCCTGGTACTGGGGGCTGTACCGGCCCCGGGTTATGGTACGCTAACGAGGCAGGGTGCCTAGCGGAACCGCTTCTGGGCTTAGAAGTCTTAGAGGCCTGTCCTGATTTGAATCACAGATTGGCAATTCCTGGCTGTATGACTTTGGGCAAGACATTTAATTTCTCTGAGTCTTAGTTTCATCATCTGTAAAATGGGTTTAGCAGCACCTGCCTGGTGAGAGTAGTGAAGTCACATGTGTATGGTGCCTAGCATAGTCCCTGGCATGAAGTGGGCACGTATACCCCACTTCTGTCACCCCAAATGCCTTCTGCCAAGCGGGGTCACTGTGGAACTAAACTGGGAGTCTTGGAAGGCTTGTGCTTTCTGGGCCCAGCAGTACCCTGTGCCCCAGTCTGTTCACTCTGCGTGCACTCATGTAAGCCTTTCCAGTGGGCACCACTATCCACTAGGGGTGAACCTGGGAGACGTGGGATATGGAACCCCTCGAGGGCCTTGAAGAGAATGGCCTGCCCCGCACTCATGTCAGGAGCTTCTGGCCCCCAGCCGGGCTTTATCGGGTACTTAGCCACAAACAGGGTGGAGTCTGTTTGGCCAGACTCCTGTCTGGGCAGGAGTGGGGCCATTGGCCCAGGGTGGCAGGAGCGTGGGGGCTGGCCATTCAGCCTCTCTGGAAGGAGCTTTGTAGCCTGGCACCTGTGGCTGGAGTTCAGATGTTACCAGAGGATTTAGATTTTCTTTTTAAAGAGAAGAAAAAGGAGAGAGCAGAAGAAAGCCTCGCCAGTGTCTGGTGGACCAAGGGGAGTGGGTTGGGGCGTGCAGGGGAAGGCAGGTTGTGGTCGGCCGCATGGGAAGCGCTTTATAAGCTCTGTATTTATTATTTCTTGCTCACCATTAAAATCAAATGTACTCGGTGCTTTTGTATTCAATACACATTTAACCCTGCCGACTTAGATTTCTCAGGTTTTAAATCCAGTGGGGAATTGGCTGGTTTCCCAACTTTCCCCACAAGTCCCCCTTGAACAGAGCTCAAAATCCGTTTAGCATTTTCTCCCCTGGCGCTGCCGGGATCCCAGCACCGGCGGGGCCAGTCGCCGTTGTGTGTGTTGTGTGTGCGTGCGGTTTCTCCCCCCCTCCCCAGCACCCCCGAAAGACGGATGTGATCGCTGAAATAGGACTGGCCAGTTGTCGGCGCCGTCTTGTGGTTCAGGCTTCATTAAACCATTTTGTCCGTGTGTGTGTGTGCTTCGTGCATGCACCTTCAACTCCTGTGCGTGCTTCTGTGAACGTGTAGTTGTGAGACAGTGTGAATGTCGGCGCCTCGAGGCCTCTGTGCATGTCTCTGGACGGCTGGCTGGGAGTGTAATTGTGGGTCTGGCTTTGTCCCCACCAGTCAGGTGTGTGTGCCTCTGGGTGGGTCTGAGCTGTGCAGGTGACTGTCTGGGTCTGTTGTGCCTTCCTCTCTCTCCCCCGCCTCACTGCCTCCCTGCTCCCCTCCCCCACCCCCTTCTCCCTGCTCTGTCTGTTTTATCATCCCTAATGAAGCAGTCTTCTCCATCGATCCTGCTGATTGCCAACCCATTCCTTTTGTTTGTTGGCGCTGAGCCATTCGGCGGCACTCTGACAGCTCAGCTCGTCTAATTAGCTCTGTTGTTCTTTTTCCCCATGTTTCACCACGTTGCAAGTTCAGTTGAAGTTGCCACAAACTTAATCCCCCCATTTCAGCCACAAGTTCACATTCCTCACCCACCTTTATGGTAGCGAGGAGCGGCTGTGTGCAAGGACCGGCTGGCGGGCCTTCATATCTGACCTTTCCTGAAACCCCCACCCGGGACCTCCGGGGCAGGGCAGAATGGCTCCATCACCCCACAGTGCACACCCCACGTCCGCCTTTGGGGTGAGAAGTCTGGGGGGAGCATTCCAATGCGGTGATCCTATTGAGCAGCAGCAAGAGGGAGAGGAGTCTGGCTGTGGTCAGGGAAAGCGGGCCAGAGTTTGAATGGGTGGGGGATCTAGCCATCCATTCATTCAGCAGCGACGACTGGATGTCTGCGTTGTAGCAGGCCCTGTTCTAACGACACTGATACTAACAGCAACATTCTTGTGCACTTCTTAGATTCCAAGCAGCCGCATCCATTTGTTCCTAAAAGTCTTGCTGGGTGACCACCAGCACCCCAGGCACCACTGAGCAGGATGCTAGGCAAGGGTCAGGTCATCTTAGATGGCGTCTTCTCATTCAGAGATGCCCCATCCCCGTCTCCTTTTTGTTATTGGTAAGGTCACAGAGAAGCCCCCGTGTGTGCCAGACTCCTTGCTGGCGCTTTCCCTGCACCATCTCCTTGGATCTTCGTTCAGAGGAACCCTGTGGAAGAAGACCCCAAGTTTGGTGGAATGCATTTGGTGGTTACCACATCTCTGATTTGCCAAACAAGGCCGAGATCAGACTGGCCACTCCACAAGAAAAACTTCGGTTAGATCAGACATGCAGAGACCTGAGAGCTTGATAAGACTCTGCAAAGACTTGTCTTTCATGCAGCCAACTTCTGTAATCTGTGTTCTCCAGCCATTATGCTGTGTTGCCCACAAATTGCTGGGGGACCCAGGGGGCTCAGGGAAGAGGGCAGGCAATGAACGGAGTGTGTGTGTGTTCTCCTTCCCTGTCTTATCTGAGAACTTCAGCGATTGTGGCGTTTCATCTACCTTGGCCCCTCATCTGCAGAGTGGGAGCAAACCCCCTGCACTGGGATGTCTGAGAATTTTTATTGGCAACAAAAGTCATAGACAGACTTTCTTGGTGTAGCTGTCTCCAGTCCCTCGCTAGCATTGGAAATGCTCAGAGATGATGGAGCCAAATTTAAAGCCATGTAATGTTGACTGGACCAGATGAGGATCCTTCCAAGGGCACCTACAAAAACCCCATCTTGTTGCTGCAGGCCAGCTATGGATTAGGAAACTGTGTACTTCACTGTGAAACACACCCACTGCCCAGCCTCAAGCTGGGTCCTCATGAATGCAGGAGCTCCGTGGGGCGTGCGGTGTCCAGGCTGAGCCCTGCTCAGGAGGACTGCCCAGAGATGGCCTGGGGAACAGAAAGAGGATTTTTATTGGCACTCTGTAATGCTATCATTTGCTTTATTCCCCCCTCCTACTCAGAGAGGAAAATAAGCATCCTAGGATTCAGTTGTAAAAAGAATGAAATAAGTACATGTACCCTAGACATAAAATCCAAGTGAAACCTTTTTGTTCTACCAGACCAGTTTCAGGGTTCTAGAAGAAGGCGAGTGGGGACTTATAAATGAGGGCCTCTGTGTTTCTGGGTCCTGTATGGACAGTGTCTTGTTGAACTCCCACGGCAGCCCTGCAAGGAGGCAGGTGGAGCTGTCCCCTATCACAGACGAGGAAACCAAGCTCTTCAGAAGAACCTTTCCTATTTGAGTAGGCAAATGCCTCAACATTTATTTGGGGGCTGCTTATCTAGATCTGTAGAATGTTCTTGTATGGCTTTTCCAACTCACTCCTTGGGGCCTTTCCCGTGTGCCCGTTCTAGGTGCGCCCTCCCCGTCCACACGTCGTGAAGAGACCGAAGAGCAACATCACGGTGGAAGGCCGGAGGACTTCTATCTCCAGCCCTGAGCAGTGAGTACCCCGTTGCTCCCCTCCCCTCTGTCTCCCAGAGCCCAGGGGTCTAGGCCTTTGTGGGGTCTGTGCTGCAGCCCTGGCCTTTGAAGCCTCCCTGGAGCCCTGAGAGGGTGTTTAAACAAAGAGGTCAGTCGGGGAGCTGGGCTTGATCTTCCATGTCGGCTTTTTCTAGCAGTTGTCACGCCCGCAGGAGGAGCCAGGCCTCTGGGCTGGGTTTTGAGTGGTGACACCCAAAGTGTACTCAAACAGGCTCAGAAGAAGGTTCCAGGCTTGGGTCAGCAGGGGAGAGCTAGGAACCTGGTCGAGGAGGCGATCTATTTAGCAAGGGGCAACCACTGTCCTAAGCCTGGGGTGCTCCCGGGCCTAGAGCTTCGATTTGTACCCAGGACTGTCCTTATCCACCACCCCACCCCCACCAGTACCTTTGCTCCCCTGTGCCATGGCAGTCATTTTATTAGGGCTTGGCTTTTCACCTCCCCTCAGGCCCAGAGCTCTGCGGGCTGGCGCTGGGTGTTCTGCCCAGAAGCTAGCACAGGGCCCGGCTCAGAGTCACGTGCAGGATAGATGCTGGATAGAGGAGGTAAATAACGAGGCAGGTGGACAAGCGGTGCCTGGAGATGGAGCTGCCCGAGTGGCGTGAGGCTTAGAGCTGCACGCAGCCCCCAGTCCAGAACCGTCTGGAGTGCTGCCCTTTGTCCCCAAGGCCCACAGCCCTGGGGCTCTACCCAGAAAACTCAGCAGCTACACACTGGCTGCCTATGATGCTTTGAAAAAGTACATGAAACCATCTCAGTCTGGGGTTTGTTAGGGGAACCAGAACAGTTGCCCCGGGGACCCTGAAGTCCCTTGGGTGAGGAGAGGAATGCTCCTCCTGTCTGCTCTACTTTCAGGAAAGTTGTCAGGGAAAGAAGCTAAGGGAAATGGCAGGCCCTAGCCAGGAAAGGAGCCAGAAGGAAGAAACAATTCTGAAATGTCAAGCTGTGGCCTAACCCGGGTTGCAGTGTACTTCAGCTCTTCTAGGATCCTCTGGTTTACAGTCTGGTGCTGCTTGAGACCACTGTATTGTTACGGAACCAGCCTACCTAGGCCAGCTTACACCCTGCCCAGAAAGCTGTGGGAGACAGTGTGTGTGTGTGTGTGTGTGTGTGTGTGTGCACGCACACATCTTGAAAGATGCTTGATTATGCAGAATTTGGAAGAGAGGACTCCTGAAGTTGGTTGTAGGCATAACTTAGCCTCTGCACAATAGGACGGTGGGAATATTAAGGAATAGTTCCCTGGCCGCGACTGGCATGGATTATGATTGCCCCCTTGTGGAGAAAATGCCGTATAGCTTCAGAGTTCCTCAGACCCTAAAGATTTCTCTTCAGGGAGGGATGAAATTAGCTACTTTTCTTTAAAACCATGTCTTTAAAACTGGGCTAAATCTTTTAGACACTGTGTGGGTGGGGCCTGTGGATACTGAAGTGCAAACCCAGAGTGTCCTTGCATTGCCCAAGAACACGCCAGACAAGCAACACTCCACGTTTTACCGAAAAACAGTTCCCATGCTGTGTTCAGATCACCGATTATAGGTCGGAATTCCTAATTGCGTTTATTTATGCCGTTGCTCTCCCAGCCCCGTGATAGGGGAGGCCTCCTCAGTACATGCCAAAGAGCCAGTGTCTGGTACTCCCGTCCTCCTGGGTGTTAGCAGAACTGGGCCCATATTACTTTTCATTTCTTTTCGCAATATGCCCTGTTTTAGATGCCTGTTCATGAGACATTTGGGGTTGGAACAAACCAGTGGGACCATGGGAGCTAGTTTAGTGGGTTGGCAAACTGGCCGCGATCGGAAACAAATGAGAGATTCTCTGGCCAGAGCTCACAGCAGCTCCGGCCCTCCAGGTGATCAAGAAGCACATTTGGGAATATTATTCCAAGAGTTTCTGTTCACATTTTTAATGGGGGGGGGGGCGCTGTTCTCCCATAATACCGTGACATTTCTGGTGCAACTGGGGTATTTTCCTGCATCTCTTCCCATGCTGCCTCCCCACCCCCCCACCCCCATTGTACTCCTCCATTTCCAAATGCCATGTCACAACAGCACTTGGATGTGTTTTTCTCAACTGTCATCAGCTCCAGCTGGCAAGACCAAGTTCTTGAAACACAGGAAGCATCCAGCGGAAAATATTTTAATAAAACAGACTCCTCATAAAATATTGTTCGGGGGGGAAAGAAACTAGCTCCACCAATCTGTCAGCATTGTGCTGGGAGACACGAGAAGACAAGCTGGCAGGCAGGAGCCAGATCCTAATGGGCCTTTGTTGCGGGTTGGTTCCGTGTGGGGCACATGGACTCCGTGCCTAGCCCTTTAATCTGGCCTGGATTTTCTGGACTCACAGATCTTTGTCTCTGCCGGGAATATCAAAGTACATTGGCAACTTAGAGGGTTTGGCCGGCAGAGAGAGATGCAAGATCTTTGAAGTGGAGGGAAGGGTTCCGTCCTCCCGACTTCTCGCCTCAACTCTCACTTCCAAATAGCACATTAAATAATTAACTTTGTGGACAGCAAGATGGAGCTGATTAACAATAAGACAGTCTCCACGGCCTCCCACAGC
Organism: Halichoerus grypus; assembly: GCF_964656455.1. NCBI lineage: Eukaryota > Metazoa > Chordata > Mammalia > Carnivora > Phocidae > Halichoerus > Halichoerus grypus. The sequence continues at coordinate 82,746,924 of NC_135725.1, read as the reverse complement.
AGCTCAGTGTCTGGAATTCATCAAGGCCCAGTAGCATCGGCTGCCAGCTCTGCGGCCGGCCCCTCCGTCTGATCCAGTTCTTCCTTTCCAGATGATGTCTATCTGTCCATTCATGCATCCATTCATTCAGCAGATAGCTTCAAAAACCTACCAGGTATGAGCGATTTGGGATTTTTAAGAGGAGGCCTTTAAAGAGAATCCCCGAGCTGACTCTTTGGTGACTTGCATTTTCCCGAAACGAAATTTCTCGTATGTCAAATGGCCTTTCTGAATCAAAGGTGGGTGTCCTCACCCCTTAAAGCCATCCGATGACAACTGGAAGAATACTTCAGAAAGATTTCTGGGGGAAACATTCCTTCTGTTTTTCAGCTAACACTAGCTAATTAATATTCAGTGACTATTTCTCCTCAAGAAGTACTAGCTACTTGCATTATTATTCAGGACGGGCTAATGGAATGCCCTGAGGATTCCCTCGGGTGAGAGCTAAGGCCAGGAGGGGTCAGGCAGCGCGGGCTGTGGGTCGGAGGCCACCCAACAGCAAGTACGGTTGAGCACCTCTTATGTTCTAGGCCCTCTTCGGCTGGTGTTTGTTTCTCCTTCCACCGAATGGGAACTTGGGCTCAGCAAATATATGTGACCAGTGTTCCTGGGTCACCCTGTTAGAAGGTGGCAGGGCCAGGCCTCCAGATGGCTGCTTGATTTCATTCTCTCAGCTACACTCTGCTGCCCATGGGGGTCCCTTGTCAGTTTGCCTTTGCCTAGAGAGACGGTTCTGGGTCCTGTGTCCTAAGATGACTTGCCCCGCACGCCGCCCTTCTTCTCTGGTTCCTCGAAGTCGGGAACTGGAGCAGTTCGGTCCTCTTCCTGGCAAAGAAACAGCGTCCCCTGGTGCCTGAGTGTTTCTCCCTGGGGAAGGAAAGACAAGCAACACTGACGGAACATCCTGTGAGACTGTGAAGGGTAGGTGGTGGCTCTCCTATCTAACAGGGAAACTGAGGCTCAGAGGGAGACTTTCTGATAGAACTAGTCCAGGGTCTGAGGGCTCGAAACTGGTAGGATCAGCTGTCTGCTGACAGGCCTTACCCCTTCCGTCCCATCCAGTCTTTTTGTTGCGAACCTACGCTGAGTGATGAGGACAGCGGTGGCTGCAGGGGCGTGGTGAGGTTCCCATCTCCCACCTGTGAACGGTCATTTCAGCCACAGTGGGTGTGGCGGGCAGGCCCCAGCTTCTGTTCCCCTCGGCTTGCCAGGTGTAAGAGAATTTCCCATTGAATGTGGTGCTTAGCAGGAGCCGACAGCAAACTCTAGAAGGCAGTGCTGTGCCCACCCCTCAGGATCATGCCCAGCATGCAGATGGAGGCCAAAAGCAGGGCGTCCCTGCTGGTCCCCAGGCGCCCCTCTCCGCCGGTCTGCCTGTCCTTTGTGCCCCCCAGCGGGGGCCGGGCAGTATCCCTCTCAGAGTCGCGGAGGGTACAGATGGACGTGGTCAGACAGCCTCCACCTTGTTTAACCTTAATAGCCCCGAGGGGTGGGGCTGTCTTCTGAGCCTTAATGGCCAAGAGGCTGGCAGTCAGGATAGCTCAGAGACGCAACCCAGGGGTCACCAGCTGCAGAGCCTGAACTCGGGACTGCAAACCTCTGTGTCCCCTCCAACAGGTGAGCCCCACAACACCCTCACAGGAGTCCGGACTGGCTGCTGGCTGGTTATTTGAAGTTTCATTGTACTAAGTAGGAGTGGTCCAGATTGAGGCACCAAGGGCCCACAAGCCATTTCCCGGCTCACCTGGCTGGCCAGATTTGTACAAAATTTGCTCTTTTCAAACAATTTTGTTTGTCTGTAAAAATGACCCAATAACCTTATGATCCGGAAGTTTGGGGAAAGAGACAAGTTCATTCCGAACCTCACTCCTTATTAGCACGTCTGCAGCTTCCCCTCCGGGGTTTGTCCTATAGATAATTTGCAGAGCTGAAGCTTGCTTGCAATATTCCTACTTGTGGCCTTGCCCCGTGTCCTTGTAACCCCTGCTGTTCACAACTGTGGCAGGATCCCGCTTTGTGTGCATGCGTGGTCCGCCTCGCCACACCCCTCATACTGGATTTGTAGATTTTTCTAGGTGTTCACTAACATGAAATGCCAGAATAAATACCCTTGTCCTTAAAGCTTTTCTCATTTGATACCATCATAAGGAATGGAATGATTAACAACTACCATTAGCCAGGAACTGCCTAAGCACTTTGCATACACCATTTCCTTGAATCCTCACAAGAAGTCTCAGGGAGGAGGTATCATTAGCTCGATTTTATAGAAGTAGCTGAGACCCTGAGAGGTTGTCACCGCTCCGTACCCTCACCCAGTTCCAGAGGCAGATTTCTCTTCCATGTTGCTAAGTAACTTGCTAAAAGAATTGTACCACTTTACACTCCCACCAAAACTCTGCACTCCCTGCGAATCTGGGTCTGGGGGACCCAGAGAAACGTGCATTAGAAATCCTTCTGACCAAGGAGAAATCCTGCGGGTTGCGCTGGCTGGACAGACAGACCATCTGAGCACCAAACTGCCGGCCCACTCCGCTTAGGGATGGCAGAGTCTCATCATCCAACTTGCACCGCGTGACCGTGGCACCCGAAGCCCCAGAAGATTAAAAGAAGCTGCCAGAAGCATTTAGTGAGAGCTCTGCCCACAGACGAGGTCTCGGAACACTGCAGCTATGCCACCATGTCCCCAGGACCTGGGCTCGGCACGGCCCCAGTGGTGCGGGCCGTGGATCACACGGGGTAGAGCCCTCTCCCTCCCCCCAGGCTCAGAGTTGCCCCAGGGGCGTGGTTGGTGAACCACTGCCAGGCCGGTGGGCTGGTGCACTGGGGGGAGGGGGGGACCTCTGGCACCCCACAGACCTGGGTCAGCCTCCTGCCCGCTGCCAGCCAGAGACCCTGAGCAAGACTCTGCCCTCTTTTTTCCAACACAATGTCTGTTCGCATCCCAAAGAGCACAATTTGGGGAACTGCCCCTAGGAGCCGCACTAGCATCCCAAGGTGGCGGGGCACACCAATCTCCCCTCCTGCAGCAGCACTACTGTCAGCGGTCTGATGCTCACCCTGTGGCCTCCCCGTGAGCTGTGCCCTCCCCTCCCCGTGCCCGCCGTCCCCTGGCTTCCCCTGACACAGCGCTGACCTTCCATGTTGTAGTAGTCGCTTTACATCACGCACATGCGCGTGCACAGACGTGCACCCCAGGAGCCTGGGAGCTCCTCCGGGGCAGGGCCACCATGTGCCCTTCAGCTTTGACGCTTCAGCTCCTGGACCAGAGCCTAGCCCAGACCTCTGCTCAGGGATGTTTACTGAATGAATGAACAAGGGAATCACTGACGCTCATAGCCCAGCACCCTGGAGATGGGGAAGGGGTGTCAGTTAACCACAGATGTGTAAAGAGCACATATTACGTGCCAGGCGTGATTGGGATGTGACTGAGCTACCAGCACCTCTCCTGCCCGGGTCCGTCTAAGAGCCAGAAACTGCCATCAGCCCCAGGAGCCAGTCTCCAAGATGCCAGCTGGGCCCTGGGCCCCAGGGGTGGGGACAGCTGTCTAGGTACTACCCACTGGCAGCCTGCCAGGACCCACTCCCTGAGCAGCCAGGAGTCCAAACACCAGAGCAGAAGGTCCCAAACCCAATTAGCAATGTGAGAGGCCCCTGACCCAACTCAGGCCCCCCATCCCCTCGCCAACAGTGGGTTCTGGGCCCTGGAGACCAAGCCACGCCAGGAGCCAGACGTGGAGTCTGAGCCCAGATTGGAAAAGCAGGAACTGCCAAGGAGTCCCCAGGGATGTGCAGCAGCCCAGGAAAACAGGTCTCCCTCGTCCCCAGCCACTTGTGCCTGATAGTCGAAGGGAAGGGCCTCTCCCAGGGGCAGTCAAGACAGTTAGGAGTTAGTGCCCCAGACTTGCTGGTTTCAGCCTCCTCTGAAAGCTTTGCCACCTCACCTGAGCCCCTCCCTCTTCCAGGCATCTCGCCACCATTTCTCATGCCTGTTTCAGGCCCGGCACTTCATATATGTCACCTTGGTTAGCCTCCCCCACTCCCCAGAAGTCTTCCCAGTGCAGGTGTGTTAGCCTGTTCAGCCGTGAAGGAACCAAGGCTCTAACAGGTGGAATGACCTGCCTTGGATCCAGAATATGCACCCACACCCACGTCCACCGCTCTCTCACCAGACACCCTGCCCTCCACCACTGCTCCCATGGTCCCCACCAAAGACTTGGGCTCACGGCAGGCAAAGGCCATCTTCGGGTAGAGGGGAGGGGCAGTTGTTCTTCACAGTCTACACAATTTCTCTTCCGGATAGGAAAAGCGTAGAAAGTGTCCCCATCCCCCCTAAGGTGTCCCCATCTTCCCTCTACCAATGAGCCTGAAGAGTGGGACAGTGGAGTGAAGCCCATGTGCTGTGTTCGGGCCTCTCTACCTATAAGAATGTACACCCAGTAGCCTGGGAAGGACTGGGGCATGGGTGTGGACATGTGAAATTGACACTAGTGATTTTTTGAAAGAAGGAATGAATGAATGAAGGTACGGGTTGATAAGTAGTCAAACAGATGGACTAATGGAATTGGAAAGGCAAAGGGCACAGCCAACCCGAGAGAGAGAGATGGGGCCAAGCCAGTGAGGCCCCCTGCTGCCTCCCCAGCCCCCACATCACCCCCTAACCTCTCATGTAGCCTTGGTCCTCAAGCGGGTTCAAGACCCTCCACCACCTGGTCCCTGCCAACCCTGCCAGCCTCTTTTCTTGAAACTCCCACCCTAACCCCAAGCCCCTTGTGCCCACTCCTCCCAGGCACACCTCCAGGCCATCCCGCAGCCTCCTCCATATGCATGATTGAAAGCCCAGCTCCCACATCACCTCCCGAGTGGAGCCTCATCCAACAGCCCCCTGAGCCAGGTATACCCCCGCCACTGCCCTCTGGGCCTATCACAGCACATCAGAACTCCCCGGGAGAACCCATCCGGGGATCCGGTCGCGGCACCTCTCCATCACCGTAGCACAGGGCCAGGACTCCAGACCTGGCTCGAGCATGTACACCGGTGAAAACAATAGAACAGGCTCTGAAGCAAGTCAGGGTGGTCTCTGGGGGAACCAGCTTGGTGCGAGACCCACAGGGGGAACCTCTGGAACTGCGCTGGAGCTATCTTCTGTGTGACCTGGGCTAATGGCTAGGACCATTCTCAGGGAGGAAGAGAGGACAGATACCAAACCTGCTGGACATTGGATCTTTCCACTCCGTCGTATGTGTGTCTGTACTTTAAAACAGTAAGAGAGGATCACTGCTGTAATGAGTCATGATCACCAGTGAGAGAGAGTTCTTCCTGTCAGGTGAACTGGTCTTGTGGGGACCGGTGGGTGTGAGATCAGGTTTTTCTCACCCCACTGGGGACTTGCTGTGCCGAAGGGAAGGTCTTCGAAGGCAGCAACCACCTTATATTCATCCTTGACCACCTAGGGAAGAGCCTGCGCAGGATCAAAATGCCCAGAATCTATTTGTTGGCAGGTGTATGTGGTGTATGGATAGTAACTAAATATGTACGATGTGCTGGGCATGAGCCAAAGCCCTTTGTGAATAATTTCATTCAACTTTGTGATAACACCATCAGGAGGGCTGTAGAATCCCCATTTTACAGCTAAGAAGTTGAGGTACAGGGAGGTATAAAAAGACTTTCCCAAGGTCATCTGGCTGGGAAGTGGGGGATGGTGGAAAGCTGGACAGAATGGCATCCATTGGGCAGGCAGGACCTGGCCTTGTCCTGGGGCCTGTCCCCATTCATCAGCCCAACTGGTTTCATCAAAGGACGCCAGACCAGCCGAGACATTTACCAAGTAAAGATCCTTTGTGCTGGAGTGAAATGATCCTTTAAAAATGATCACCAGCTCCCCTCGTTACCTCCGGAGACCAAGTCCTTGCTGATTTTTTCCCTTCTTTATCTCAAGTACATTTAAATGTCAATTAAATTTGAAATATCTACATTTGTCAGCATTTCATTTTGGGCCAGCGTGACGTGCTGCTGATTTGTCCACGCGATGTGACACATGAAAAAAACTCTCGAGATGCAGATCTTCCTCATTAAAAAATAAGCCCGTGCGATCCCGGCACGGCGGAGAGCCACAGAGCACGTCCCTGCTTCCTGATGCCGTGTCTCTGACATGGTATTTAAAAAGGAACAGCCGCGCCTGTCACCACTGTCACATGCGCGCGCTAACCGGCGACACGTTAAACCAAACATTAGAAAGGGTTCGGGAAGTCATCTGCATGGGAACTCCGAGCTGAGATGAGGTGGGCAGAGGCGGGAGCAGCCGTGGGAGACGATGGGGTCTGAATGGTGATGGACAGCGGGCCTTTCTTTCTCGCCAAGACTCCGGCAGCCAAGTTCACCACGACCTGCCTTTTCACAGACAGCTCTTTGTGTGTAAGAAAATCCAGGCGAGTGGTGGGTGGCAGACTGCAGGGTAGTAGCTGAATTGGGTTAATGAGGGAAGAGGTACACTTTTTTTTCCCCCCTCATATTCTGCCTTAAGCTAATAAAAAATTTAAACCTGGACATTTTCAACGATTCATCCTTTATCTCTGACAAATATCTGACTGTATGTTTCATAGGAGGACATGAGCAGTTGAATTTAAATAAGTTTATTTTGAAATCTCACTTTTTATTAAAAGTAGAAGGGGGAACAGCCTCCCCCTTATTTCATTGTTTCAGATCCACAGAACCGAAGAGGCAGGACCACAGAGTGGTTTCGAGTCAGGCAGATCCCGATTCCTGGCTCAACCGGTAGCTTCTGTGGGACGCTGGGCGAGTGAGTACCCTCTCTGAGCTTTGGCTTCTCTGTCTGCAAAGGGAGGATGTGATAAGGAATTAATGAGAAACCGTCCAGGCAGCATTTAGCCTAACACTTGTAAGTACTGCTGGTCTCGTCGTCGTCATCCGTGTGGCCCGAAGCCTGAAAAAGTGCTGATCTGACCAAACCACCTGGCGAGGTTCTCTCTCACTCTCCAGAGACAGATGGCGCATTCAGGAGACACCCCGGGGCTCTTGAAGCCACCACCCAACCCGCCTGGCCTGGCCAGGAGAGCTGGCCAGAGAGGGAAAGTGGTTTGTGAGCTGGAAGGTGAGGTTCCTTCCTCCCCCTCTCGCCCCCCAGGCCCGCTCCGCCATCACACCAGTGTGGGAAGGCACTGGATTTGAGCGGGCTGTGAACTACAGCAGCCTGGCTTGATGAGGCCAAGGCCCAGTCCAGCACAAAGGCTCTTTGCTCTTACGTGAACCCAGACATTCCTGGCAGGTTTAGTGGCATTCAGCTAATGTGCCGAGCTGTGATCTCTGCTTCCTCATCAAAGCCAGAGGAGGAGACATACTTGGAGGGGCGTCGGAAGGGCATTCGAGATGGATCCAAGGGACACCAAAGAGCTTCATGCGGTTTGACCCAAGCAGAGGTGCGTTGTCCCCCTCATGCACGTCTGCCACCAGCCCGGCTCACAGGACAGTGAGGCCCTGACCTGGAATCCCTGCTTGTCACTTCCTGGCCAGGGCATGTCGTCACATCTGTCCTCCTCACGGTGATTCCCAGCGCTCCGCCAGCACTGGGTCTGCTCACAGCAAGCACTCGGGAAGTACCTCGCGGCTAGGTGTGCGGATGGACGGATGGACAGATGGATGGACGGACTAATGACAGGCTCATCCTCTGTTAAGTCAGTGCGGAGAAGCCTTCCCGCTGGACTGCTGGGAGGGCTGGAAATCACCTGTGTGAAGCCCGTGGCACGGTGGACGTTGCTTTAAACATTTTTCCGAGACTCCTGCCTACTCCTCTACGCCCAGCACTCTCACCCCCAAATGTGGTCCCATTTTATGATCTCAGCATCTCAGAGGACAGATGAGGACCTCAGGGGACACTTTTCTACTGCAGCCACAAGCTGATGGAAGGGACAGGTGCTGTGCTGGGGCTCCAGAAACATGGGTGAGAAGGGTGGGGCTCGCCTTGTCTCCCCGGCACACCGGCTCCCACTCCGGCGTTCGCAGACCTCCACAGCGCTAACGTTGTGCCCCAGCTGCGGGTGAAGAGAAGGGTGAGCCCGGCCCCTGCCCTTGAGGAGCTGACTCAGAAACAGAATTGCAGGAGGTTAAATGACATCGATGAAGTGCTGCAACACGCAGCCCAAGGGGAAGCGGACTCCATCTAGGGGGGAAGCTCTGGCTGGGAATTCCAGGAAGGCTTTCTAGAGCGCCAAGTGAGCCGAGTCTTCAGACCAAAGAGCCAAAGAACAATCAGTGCACCAGGCGAAGACCACAGGGAGGTCTATAGGGCATGCAGGGGAGGAGGGGGCTGCAGAGGTGGACAGGGCCAGGCGTACAGCACGGTGTCTACCCTGCATAGAGCTTGGACTTGGCCCTGCCTCCCCACAGCCTGCACCCCTGCCCACCCAGCATATTCCACAAGCTCCCCAGAGTGGAGCCTGAGGCCAGGATACCTGTCCACTCCTCCAGCCCTCCTCACCTGCCCAGGAGAGCCGTCCAGTGCTAGAAGTGAGTGCATCCCCCTAACTTTTAAACAGTTGAGTAAACTGTTCTGTAAATGTCTGAACATTATTGTTCCTAACACTTAATGGGTTTACTCACCACACAACCAACTCCCTCGACATCGCTATTCGGAGCCATGGACGTGCAGGCGTGAAGTAGGAGAGTGACTGAGTTGGGTCTGTGATTCACAGCAGGATTCCAGTGGCTGTGCGGAGTGGCCCTTCTGCACTGTTTTATGTCCCAGGGGATGTGGCAGGAGCCAGGCGGCCTTGTTTCCATGAGTCACATCTTTCTGCCCTCTCTCCTGAGTCCAGAGGAAAACACTCCACCTAAGCCGATGCTCTCTCTGGTCCAGGAAGGGCCAAGTCCCTTACCATCCAGGTAGGCAGCCTGGGCAAGGAGAGGAGCCCAGTGACCCGCCACCTCCCTGTCCCTGTGTGCAACCCTGGCCAAGTGGCTTCCCCTCTCTGAGCCTCGGTCTGCACTTCAGTATTAGGACAAATCTCCTAGCCTGCCTAACGTCCAGGGATGGCACGAGGAGTGAAGGGGTCTAGGCGGGCACGAGCCAGGGAGCTCTGCGGTGCTGGGAGCCAGCCCTGGTTCTACTTGTAAAAGACTAGCACATTCCTGGGGACAACTGGCTTAACACCTGTGATGGTAGAACACAGCACAGCGCGCTCTCCCAGTCCCTCCCCACCCTCCAGTGTGGCTCCCATTCACTCTTCCAGACATGGTGCCCTTTTGTGAAATGAAACCCAGAAGGAATTGCATCGGAAAGCAGAGAAAGGAGCCTGCTCTGTGTGGGGGGGGGAGGGTGAGAGAGGAGACTGCCCCCCACTTGGGCACCCCTATACTTCCTGCCCCACCCTCTCGCGAACTTCACCGCTGCCCCCGGGGATCCTTGGAGCCTGCCCAGCGCAGTGTGCAGGCCCGAGCAGCGGCTGTGGGGGGCCAGATGTGCCCGGTCCGGCTCCCCTCTCCCAAGCCCGCGCCACTCACGGGCCCTGGTCAGTGTATAATTCATGGCGGCCGCGCGGACTTTCTCGGGGCTGCGCAGTGTTTGTGTATAGAGGTAGAGCTCACAGGTGGCTGACAAGGGAGATGTATTTTTTATAACAATGAATATTTAATTTCCACATCACAGATGAAAAAGGCTCTCTGAAGAGGCGTGTGAGAGACTCCAGAGAGCAGCCGCTAATCAGAAGAGGGCCTTCTAGCCGGAGCCCCTCCACGTGGCTCACTTTCTTCTTTAACTTTCTATTTTTATGTTTTCCTGATTATTGGAGTCGATATGCACATTGTAGAAAGTGTAGAAAACAGAAAAATAAAAAGAGGCAGGGTGGGGGGAAGTCACCCCTAAGCCCCCTAGCTTTTGTCGGCGTGTATGTACATCCCTTTCCAGTCTTTTTTCTCTGCCTCTTCCCATAAGTAGATGAGAGAGAATGTAGTATAACTACAGTTCTGCATCATGGTGTTGAGACTTTTCTCTTTCATAAACATTATAGTTAATGGGTGGCTCCTTTTCAGCCAAGTGTACTGTAATTCACCAGCCTCCTATTGCTGGAAATGTAGGATGTGCCGTGTTTTAATATTATAAACACAGCAGCGAGGAACATCTTTGTGCATCACTCTTTGCTACATTTAGGGTTATCTAAATGGAAGTGGAGGGTACAAGGTTGTAGGCGACTGGATCTCATGTTTAAGGCTCTCGACACCTATGGCAAACCCTCGGTTGCTTTCCTGTCTGTGACCAGCTTCCTCGCCTCGGGGCCCGTCACGCCTCCCAGGCCCTCCGGCCTCCTCCAGGGAGCCTCTACCTCAGGTTGGCAGAGGGAGGCCAGGGCCAGGCGCTGAGCCCAGAGGCCCCCCTCCCACCCTGCCACGTGGAGTTCCGAGGGTGCCTCCTAACTGCCTCTTTTCTCTTGTCTTCCTCCGCCCCAGCCTGGTAAAGCCCTTGCGACACTATGCGGTCTTCCTGTCCGAGGACTCCTCTGACGATGAATGCCAGCGGCAAGAGGGCCCCAGCTCTGGCTTCACCGAAAGCTTTTTCTTCTCCGCCCCCTTTGAATGGTCTCTCCTTCCTCCTTCCATTTCTCTGAGCTCAGCTTGGTGACTCTCCCGGGCCGCGTGGGGGAGGGGGGCCGGTGCCGCTTGCCCTTGCGTGTGGGGAGGGCTGTCTGCAGCTGCTGCCTGCCGGTGACCCCACGCCAGCTCGGGGGTGAGTGCCCCCTTGTGTGCCTCTGCCCAGCCCCGCGGGCTCTGGGGCGAGGGGCGAGGGGCGAGGGTACGGGATGGCAGGGCCTGCAGGTGTGAGACCGGAGCCTGAGTCCCTGGCCCTTACCCTGGAGAGTGCACTTGACTGTCAACCGAAGCGGTTGTTGATGCCCGAGTCCTCCTCTTATCCCAGCACATCTCCAAAAGCTATGAAGGTGGAGGGTCAGCTTTTAAGCTTAAGACAAAAACAAAAACAAAACGTATTGATAGGGAACGTGTATATTATTGCTGACAGATCCAAGTGTTTTACCGATCTGCCTGACCGTAAGATAATTTTTATTATTATTGCTTATAGCCTGAGCCTCACACTAATTAAAAAGGTTCGCCCACAATCCAGCCACCCCCCGGTGTTAAGCTTTGGCCGTTTCCCTTCCTCCACCAGTTCTTGCCCCTCTACCCACAAGTTTTTCAGGGCTGGGATTGAGCAAAGGGACAGCTTTTGTCCGTGGTTGTTAACAAAGCTGTAGTGTCCTTAATGGGAGCCTTTGAGGGAAGAGAGCTGCCCTTTGCTGAACACCCACAGGGCCCACAACCACTGTCTTACAGAAGAGGGGACTCTTCCCCTCCATCCCCCTCCCAGTTCCCTTCCCTTGGGCCGGGCCTCTCCGTTCCTCAGGGCACCTGATAAACTCCCCAGCTCTGCTCCTACCATTGGCCCCCAGGGGTAGGAGGGTTCTTAGCCCTTTCTGCCACCAGCTCACCTGCAAGTCAGCCCCCTCCTGATCTCCTGACTTAGAAAGCAGTGTGGGTGGCCTAAGTCGGTGTTGCCCGAATTCCCATGCCACCTTCTGTGTACATTGAATCTTTCTTTAAAATTTTTCTGTTAAAACTTTGTCCTAAGCAGTAATATTTCTGATATCATTGGCCTCATGCATCAATTATCATTTCTACTATTAGTTAAAATAAAGATAGAACCATTGGAATAAGAAATGTTCATGTATCAACTCAAAATCACCTTGCAGGTAAAAACGCTCTGCCTGGGTGACATCCAAGAAGGAATCCCCACCACAGGGTCCAGTGGGCCTCCTCACTCTTTTTTAATTCATTGATGCCTTAATTATTTAAATAGTAAATAGTGCTCACTCCCTTAGCCAGGACCTATGAAAAGTATAGGCTTTTGTATGTGTATGATTAAAAAGGAAGTGGCCCATATGTTAACTATACTGGTGTTAAATAAACATAAATTACACAGGAAAAGAAAAAACAGAAGGAACTGGGCCATCTTAAGTCAAAATAAAATGGTTTCTTTTTAAAGAATACATTTCCTTCCTTAAGTGTAAGGAGCACACTGACTTTTCTTTATCCCCTTCATTGTGTTCAAACTTGGTGAAAAGGTCTTTAATTCCTTGGTCAGAAGGCTTAGAGTGAGTGAGGACTTTTGAACAAGTCTCTCATACTTGGTGTCCATGGCTGCCTTTTGCTGTGTGACATAGGGTGAGTGACTTAGCCTCTCTGAACTTGAGCAAGATAACTGAAGGCTGATGGGAATCCTTGCGGAGAGTCCCCTCTGCGGGGTGTGCCCTGCCCTGGTTCCTGCACGTGGGCCTTTGGGACCAGCAGGTGGCGCCCTTCCCCCACATTACCAGAGCTGTGGGCCGCTTCTGCTGGGACACAAGGGGCAGAGCCAACCCCAGCCTTCACTAGTCAGGGTTGATCCAGGCAGCCTTCTCCACGTACCCAGTGGTGCCCTGGGGCTCAGGCCTCTGAGAAAGGAAAGTAAGAGGAGCCTCTTGTCCCCTGTGCCTGGGTCAAAGGTACAGAATGCTGTTAACGGCCTCTGTACGTGCCGTGCGTCAGGGAGCACGTTGGTTGGTTCACATAATCACCACCGCTGCCTGCAAAGGGAGGTACACTCTGGAATGGGGGAGAGGCTGAGGTTCAGAGAGGTTAAGAGACTATCCCAAGGTCCCATGGCAAGAGATGGTAAGACCAGAGCTAGAACAGGTCAGCGCAGGCCGAGGCCCACACGGCTCCCCTTGGGGGTCCTGAGCCACCCTGGGAGACTTTCCCCAGCTCAGTTCCCTATGAGCCACAGGATGGTGGGAGTGCAGAGGCCGGGCTCCGGAACGAGCAGGCTGCCTCGTCCCTTTTCGGTCGTGTCCCGTTCCTCATGCCTTGTCTGGATGGCCTGCAAGCCCACTAGCCAGTTACATGGTGGGTCCTGTGGTTTTCGGGGGAACTAAGTGCAAATTAGTCCCATAGTGAGCAGTAGAACCCAAATGCAGCCCCGGGTCTGGCAGAGTGCCATTGCCCAGACGCCAGCGCTCACAGGGACCCCAGGACACTCTCCTGTCCCCAAGCCTCCTGGGTGTACTCCGCAAGGCCTGGAAGTTCCTGGGGGTGGGGGCTGCTTGCACTGAGGCTCCGGGTGGGAGACTCAGTCTGCTCTGCCTCCTCCCAGGCCTCAGCCGTATCGGACGCTCAAGGAATCAGACAGCGCAGAAGGCGACGAGCCAGGGAGTCCAGAGCGGCGAGCGCGGGAGCCCACGGGCCCTGCCCCGGCTCCGCCTGACCGGGCTGCCAGCATCGACCTTCTGGAGGACGTCTTCAGCAACCTGGACATGGAGGTCCCACTGCAGCCACTGGGCCAGGCCAAGAGCTTGGAGGACCTTCGGACACCCAAAGACCTGAGGGAGCAACCGGGAACCTTCGACTATCAGGTATGATGCCAGCAGGATGGGTACCTGCCAGGGCTGGTGCTTTCCACACGTGAGGCAGGTGCCCCCACGGGACGGGGAAGGAGACCGAGGGAGAAACAGCAACCTTTCCAGGGTCCTCGGCCGAGGCTCAGGGTCGTTCTGCCTGCAAACCCTGCCAGGCAGGCCCACAGCCCGTGATCCTGTAGAAACGTTACAGCTGATGGAAATTGGCCCCTCCTGTCCGTGTGTGCGTCAGGCAGAGTTGTGCTGCCACTCCAGTTCACCCTCCCAGGACCCCAGCCCCACCAAGTCTGCTCGGAGAGCCTCGGGATCAAAATTCCTGAGTTCTGATTATTTGCATGGGACCACTGATCGTCCGTCATGACTTGCGATCTGTCACATTCCCTCTCTGTGCCTGTTTCTCCACTTGCAAGTGGAGGCTGCTGACAGAGTGGCTGGGTCTGTGGATTCACGCGCATCCTCCCTGCCCCTGACGCCCAGGTCGCGTCACTTGTGAGTGGCAGAGCCAGGCCAGGAGCCCAGTCCTGTTTCCCTGCCAACCAGGGAAGACACCTTTGCCAGGCCCCGTGCCTCACTCGTCCTCGAGCTCCCAGGTGATTAAAAGTGCCCACATGCTTTGAAAAGTGAAAAAGGCCCGGCCAGTAGATGGTCAATAAATGGAGTCATTTTCCTAAAACTTCTTGGCAACACTGACGTAAAAGGACAAGGGCTTTTTCTGGAATCCCTCTGTGCAGTGAGAAAAAAGCCTGGCGTGGAGTCTGAAAAGTGAGGAAAACAGTGAGGAAAGCCTGGGCTTGGCGTCTGGACAGACCCGGGCTCTCTGCTGGTGACCTGGGCCCAGCCCCCCAGCTGCCCTGAGTCCCAGGGGACTGATCAGCCACACGCCTGGGATCCAGCAACGGGAGGGGCCCCAGGGACGGAGACCTGCTGCCTTCCAGTCTGTCCGGGGCAGTCTCTGGTCACTGCCTCCCTCGTTCTCTCCCCCAGAGGCTGGACCTGAGCAGGAGTGACAGGAGCCGCGGAATGCCGGTGGCCTTGAAGCTCACCCACCCATACAACAAGCTCTGGAGCCTGGGCCAGGACGACATGGCCATCCCCAGCAAGCCCCCGGCCACCTCCCCCGAGAAGCCCTCAGCCCTGCTTGGGAACTCCCTGGCTGTGCCCCGCATGCTGCCGACCCAGGACAGCATCCTGAACCCCAGTGACAAGGAGGAGGCCCCCACCCCCACTCCAGGCAGCATCACCATTCCCCGGCCCCAGGGCAGGAAGACCCCAGAGCTGGGCATCGTGCCTCCACCCCCCACCGCCCGCCCGGCCAAACTCCAGGCCGCCAGCGCCGCCCTCGGGGACTTCTCCTCAGAGCGGCTACAGGCCCTGAGCCCGGCCCCGTTCCCCGGGCTCCTCCCCAGTGCTACCCCCCAAGGACCCACTGAACCTCTCCAGCCACACAGCTTGGCCCCCGGGGCCGCAAGCTCGAGCAGTGACGCCCTGCTGGCCCTCCTGGACCCACTTAACACAGCCTGGTCAGGCAGTGCTCTTCCACCGGGCCCTTCAGCCCCAAACGTAGCCACCTCCTTCACTCCCCAGTTCAGCTTCCCCCCAGCAGGGACCCCTACCCCCTTCCCGCAGCCATCACTCAATCCCTTCATCTCATCTATGCCCGCGGCACTGCCTGCCATGGCCCTGGTCTCCACACCGGCCGGGCCTTTCGGGGCCCCTCCTGCTTCCCTGGGGCCAGCCTTTGCCCCCGGCCTCCTGCTGTCCGGTTCCGGCCTCTGTGGCCCACATAGATCTCAGCCCAACCTGTCTGCCCTCTCCATGCCTAACCTCTTCGGCCAGATGCCCATGGGTGCCCACGCCAGTCCCTTGCAGCCCCTGGGCCCCGCAGCGGTCGCCCCTTCAAGGATCCGAACGTTGCCCCTGGCCCGCTCAAGCGCCAGGGCTGCTGAGGCCAAGCAGGGGCTGGCCCTGAGGCCCGGAGACCCCCCTCTCCTTCCTCCCAGACCCCCGCAGGGCCTGGAGCCAGCACTGCAGCCCTCTGCTCCTCGAGAGACCAGAGACCCCTTTGAGGATTTGTTACGGAAAACCAAGCAAGATGTGAGCCCGGCCCCGGCCCCAGGCTCAGTAGAGCAGCTCAGGAAGCGGTGGGAGACCTTCGAGTGAGCCAGGCGCCGAGCGAGGGCGAGCCGGGCCCAGCCATGCGCCGCCAGCCACTGCGCCCCAGGCCAGCAGGCCCTGCTTCCCCTGCTCCGTTTCTGCCCGGGTTCTGCTGGTGGGAAGGGATGGGACCCCCGTCTGCCGCCCCTCCTCCCTGACACACCACCCATCTCTGAGGTCTGGCTGCTAGAGAATGGTGCCAGTTCTGGCCTGGGAATGGTCCCAGCCCCTGGGCACCCACCCCACCCTGCCACCACCCCTTCCCTGCACCCCTCAGTAGGTTTTGCACTAAAGAGGTCAGCTGGGCGAATGACTGCCCCAGACCCAGCCCCACCCGCCTTCCCCCTGGAAGCCTCCCACCAGGAGCCCCGAGGCTCCACAAGGCCTCTCCTCCCCAGCCCTGTTCTCTCGGCCCAACTGCAGCGTGGCCCTGCTGGGTCCCCCACTGGGACCAGCACAGGTGGCCGTGGTAGCCTCGGCGTGAGGGTGTCTGCACCAGACACATGTGGTTTGGAGTTTGGAGTAAGGAGAATCTACCTACCTGGCGGGGCATTTCCAAACCCTCTCTAGCAATACACACACTCGTTCTTTGTCAGTCTTCACCCCAACCCTCAATGTTCAGTTGTTTCTGGCTTGGTAGGGATTTGGGGCCGAGGGATTCTTGGGAACCCTCTGATAGCCAAACACAGCCCCAGCCGGCCCTGCATGGCTGGGAGCACCAGCAACTCTGATTTGTAGGAGAAAACATAGCAGCAGGTAAATCGAGTGCATTAGGAGGAGTCAGGCCGCCGTCCTGTGTTCTCCCTCTGGTTGCTGGGTTTCTCCAGGTCTCCAGTGTTACTCAGATGGGGCTCAGCCTCTTGTCGCCTGGGACTGCGTGGGCAGAGCTGAGAAGCAGGCACCCAGATTCCAACTGGGAAGACCAGCTTCATGCCACAGGCTGATGCAGGAGGCCCAGCTGCCCAGGCTCCCTGGGTCAGGAGCGGGCAGGGGCGCTGAGCCCTTCTCCAGGCCCTGGCGGAGTGGACAAACTTGGCTTCTCGCAGCTTGGAGGCAGGAGAAGGGCCAGGAGCCACCCCCTCCCCCGCCCACGTAGCATAGAAATTCCTGAGGCCAACGTCACCAAAGCTCAATTGAAATGTTTTGTTATTGTTTCTTTTATCTATTTTTTCCTTTTTACTTTATTGATTTGATGAATCTTAAAATTGACTAGTTTCAATAAACCGAGTTAAAATATGGCCCAACCATTTAAGAAAACAACCATCTGAGACATGCAGGAAATTGTGAGCGTTTTGACCTGATTTCTCATTTCCTATTTGTGAGTGGTCGGACACACAGCCTCAGAGGTGTCTGCTGGGCAAGGGGGCTCCAGAGGCCCCTCTAGCCCCAGGGAGCTTTGTCCCCGTCTGAGGGACCCTGTGTGGGTCGGTGAGGCCTGGAGGGCGGGCCCTGAGGTTCTCAGACGTGGGGTGTGACAAGCTGCTGGCCCAGCACAGCGCCCCTTCCCGAGTCGGTCACGGCCCCCTGGGCAAGTGGCTCTCAATCTCGGAGTGCTGTCTGGCTGCTGAGGTGGAGGGGGGGCCATGGGATATCTGGGCACGTGGGCACCCCCAGGCCTTTTGGGTGTTTCCATACAGGTTCCAGATCCACCACCCATCCTGGGCAGACCCCTGAGCCCTGTCCGCAAAGGGAAGCCTCCCCTCCCCACCCCACCCCTGTAGGCAGGGTATAAGAGGTACGGTGGGGCCCCAGGGAAGCAGAGGCCACCCCGTGGTCTGTCTCCCCGACTGTGCTGGGGGCTGGTGGTGAGCCTTCCACGTTCCCAGGAGCATTGTTGTCTCTTCACTTGCTGGACTGAATTTGCACCCAAGGATGAATGTTGTGTGTGCATTCAATAAAATCTTCTTGGGGAGAAGGTTGGTATCCCTGTGTCCTGAGGAAGCCCTGGGGGAAGGGGAGGGCTCAGAGCAGTAAGGGAAGGATTTGACCCCTAACCCACACCCCAGCTTCTTCCATCTGAGCCTCTGAGCCCAGGCCCTTCTCTGTCCCAAGTCGGGCGGGGGGGGTGGGGGGTGGAGCTGGTCACAAGCATGCATAGGCTTGGCCAGTCCATGGAGTGAGGCTGCCGGTCACAGATGGTGTTGAGAGTGCCCAAACTCCAGGGAACAGTTCAAGAGAACAGCAGAAAATTCAGCCCCATAGATCTCTCATTAGCAAGGGCAGAGCCTTAGAACCAGCAGCTCTGTTGGGTGTTTGTTAGGAGATCTGGACCAAGCACCCAGAGGTGGTGGTAAACACACCCAGTCCCCCATCATCTGGTCATGCCCCCCTCCCCTGGCTGCCCTTGAAAAGGACAGGTGCCAGAGCCCTTAGAAGCGAGAGAGGACAACACAGGGCTCCCCAATAAAGTGGCACTGCTTTTATTTATTGGGGTTTCATGTGTCTTAGAGGAGTCTGCAAGAACACAGGTTCGCCAAATCCCTGATTTAATAAAATCACCAAGCCACCAGCTGTGGCGAAGTTGCTGGTACCAGATGTTTCCTCCCCCACTTTCCCAGGAGTCACGATGGAGAAAGTTGGGGGAAGGGTACCACCTTCTACAGGATAAGGACGAAGCAAGCCCCTTACCCTAGTGTTCAGGGCACTTCCTGTCCCAGCCTCGGCTGAACTCCTCAGTCTCGGCCACCCACATGCTCCCTTACCCCCCCCCCCCCATCACCACATGGTTCTACTTCAGATTTTGAGGCCTCTGCCTCTGGAAGCTGGTGAGACCCTGAGGGGATCTGGGTAAGGTCAACTAAAAGTGGAAAGGGGTCTCCTGGCCTTGGCACGGGAAGCACTGGCCTGAGAAACAGGAAGGACGGAAGGGCATGTCTTGAGATCAGGGAGGAAGGGACTTCCTGAGACTAGGAGGAGGCCAGGCACTGGGGGGGGGGGGGGAATGCCCCTCTGGGATCAGTGTGATGGCATTGCCAGGGAAGGGACTGGAAGCAAAGCACATTCCTCCTCTGCATCCGTGTCTGTCTGCAGGACCGGCCCCAACAGAGGCAGTGCCAGCATTTGCTGAGTTCAGCAAACAACTCTGAGGGCTTCCTGCGAGTCCTGAATCCCACCCCCCACCCCCACCCCCACCCCGACACATACACAGCCATTTAGAGAGGTGACAGGCGCTGGAGAATGAGGTGGTCAGCACAGGGCTGGGGGGAGGGGGGCAGGTGGTTTGCTCCTTCATCCTCTGGCCTTCTTGCCCCCCCCAGGAAAGCCCCTTCCCCCACTTTCTCTCAGCTCCAGGCTGACAACCCTTCCTGAAACCTAAAAAGGTGACCCAGAGAGCCCAGCGGCACTGAGGCCCAGAGCTCTTTCCCCATTGCCGTCGCTGATCCTCACAGCTGCCCCGTGAGGTAGGCAGAGGCTGCCACCCCCCCCCAACCCCCGGCAAGGGGCGACAGCTCCGGGCAGCCGGTCCTCCGCTCCTGCAGATCTGCCCTGGAGCGCTCTGTGTTCCCGCGCATCCCGTCTCTGGGGCTGTGGGCTCGTGACCCCCCCCCCATTTCCCAGCTGCCTCCAGCATGGGGGCAGCCTCCAGAGCTGCAGAAGATGCCGGAGCTGGGGGGCTGGGAAGGGGATTCCCCCCAGCCCAGCCGCCCCTCCGTGGGACCGCGTGCACCCACGGCAGAGACACGGACATGCCCACGAGCCCCGTCCCCCAGGGACACCGTGTGTGCCCGCGGGTGCTTCTCCCCTGCACGGCGGTGTGCTTGCCGAGACAAGAGCCGGCAGGGCCAGTGGTGCAGGGCACGGCCTCACCAGCCCCCCGCCCCGGCTTCCCTGAGTGCTCCCCTCTCCTGTCCACAATGGGGCAGAGGCGGGGGCCGCCAGCTAAGGCGATGCTTCACCGGCAGACATCCTGGGCCCCGCGGCTGCGGGAGGAGGCCAGCCACGGGGCGCGGCCTCCTGGGGTCCTCGAATAGAAATCATCTGGGACCTCATGGGTGCTGGAGCCGGCAGGCGGGCAGGCCTAGATGAGTCTCTCCTCTGGTGGCACCTTGAGGACACTGTCCATCTCCAGCCGGGCTCCGGCCACCTCCTGCTGGCTGGGGCTGTAGGTGCCCTCGGACTGGCGGCGCTTCCTGGCTGCCAGGACCCCTGACAGGAGGCCCAGGAGGAGGAGGAGGAGACAGGCGCAGGCCGCGGGCACGGCCACCTCCAGCAGCGGGAAGGGCAGGGACAGCGGCAGGCCCTTCTGCGAGAGATGCGGTAATGAGGGCTGGGGCCGCGGGGTCCGTGCCTGGGCGGGCGGGCGGGGGAGGGGGGGTGGTACCTAAACTTCACAATGGTCTAGTGAACGGGGGTGGGGGTCCTCCCTCACTCCCGGGAGGGAGGACAGGAATCTTTGCTTTATTCTGTTTACCAGTAAATTCCAAGTGCCCAGAGCAGGGCCTGCCTGGTAGCACTCGGTAAGGAGTAAAGGAGAAAACAGACGCTTTGCCCAGATTCCCCAGACACGTGCCCAGCAAGCCAGGACTGGCAGTCTCCTCCGTCTGCCCCCAGGGCCCATGCCATGCCCACGCCACCATCCTTCAGCCTTAAATTCCAGCTGCAGGCCCTTCCTTCCCTGGCCAAATTGGGCCCTGCCACCCAGCCTCCCTGTAGTAAACTCATCCAGTCTGAGGCGGTGGGGACTTGATCCCTCCCCATCGCAAAGGGTGGTCTGGTTTCTTAGTGGCTGTGGAGACCACGCTTAACCCCAGTGGGAGGCCTCTCGGGCAGCAGTAGGTAGGAGAGGCTCCCCAGGCAGGTGGCCTGTACCAAACAGGAGCGGAGGGGGGGTCGCGTGGCTGAGGGTGAGCTCAGAATCCACCAGGGTCTGCCCGGCTAGGGAGACTGAGACCAGGCTTTGGGGAGCCCAGGAAACCTCTCCATCTCCGGTCACAGAACTAGGATGCCCCCATCAAAGGCCTGGAACTTTGAAGCCCCCAAATCACAGAATTCCTAGCTTCCAGAGCCCGAGGGTCTCAGACTCACCGGCCCTCCCTCTGTCCTGTGAAGCCTCTCGGCCCACTGGGACCTGGGTCCCAAGTCCCAGTACCCAGCCCTGAAGGAGGAAAGGTATCCTGGACTGGAGAGAAAAGTTCATACCAGCTCGGAATGGGCCATCCCCAGCCTCCACCCCTGGATCCTTCTGGGAGAGCTGTAAAGCCATTTCCTCCCTTGGCCCTGTGAGGAGGGCTGGGGCGCGGGGGGGGGGGGCCAGAGGCTGTAAAGTTCAACTTGAAAGGAAACATTCCCCAGAAGCAGAAGGGATTTGCGGGTTTATGACTGGGGCTGCCAGAAGCCTGTGGAGATCAAGGCTCCTCCCCAGGCTTCCCACCAGCACCCAGGTGGGCTCACTGCCCACTGGGCCTGTGGCGCCGGTTCCGCCCCTGGTGGGGAGGGGGGTCAGGGGGAGGTTCAAGCTCAAGCTACCTGCTGGCCCCCATCAATTGGGCCCCTGCTCAGCTGAGCCTCCCTGGCTGCTCTGGCTCAGAATCGCGGCCTCTCCAAATCTTCCTACTCTAGAATCCTGGCCCACAAACCACTGGAGATTACCGGCTCTTGTATCCACCAGCCGAAATCCCAGAATTCCAGGATCCTGTGGGTCCTGAGTCCTGGTCCCAGAGAGGACTTGGCAGAGCCCAGCTGTTTCACTGAGAGATGGTGGGGCCTCCCGGGCTCGCCCTGAGTCTCCTTCCCTACTACTCCCCACCCCACGACAGGGCTGGTCCAGGAAAACAGCACCACAAGGGCTTTAGGTGCCCCCCAGCCCCAAAATCATCTCACTAAAGTCCAAAACAGGGCGCTCGCCAAGCCCCCCTGGCATCACTCACCACCACTTCACAGAACTGGCCTGAGAACCTGGCACTGCAGATACATTCATACAGCCCACCAGCAGCCCGGCAGGTGCCGCCGTTCAAGCAGGGGTTGGCCTCACAGGGGATCGGACACCTGGGAAGCAGAGAAGGCGAGGCTTGGAAAGCTGCTCCCTCCTGTGCGGCCTCTTGTTCCCCCATCTGCTTCAGCTTCTCAACACCCCCCCCCCCAAACACACAGGTGTCCTTCCACGGTCACCATGCATGGTCCTCGCCCGGCAGGGCCCTGCTGGGTGACTGAGGCTGACTGTGACCTCCACCACCACCCGCCCCTTGCCCCAGCATTCATGACAGACAACGCCCGCCCAGTCAGAAGCGCCGGGGAGCCTGTGTGAGGGCAGCTGCCTGGGGATGGGGACGCCCTCTCTCCGCAGTGGGCCCAGAACCTGCCCGTTCACAGGCTCCCTGGGCAGTCCCGACGCAGGTGGGCTGAGGATGAGGCTCTCAGAACCACCACCAGGCAGCCACCTCCCCCCCGGTGACGGCGTAACAGAGGATGGCCTTGGGAACCCCGGGAGGAAAGAACTCAAGCGACAGAGGTGGGCCGTCTGGCACTGTGGGCACGGTGAGGGCTGAGAAGGTGAGCAAGGATCCACACCCCACCCTGCCTGTCCTGCCTGGAGGGGACCCAGGACCCCCCCCCGCCCGGGTCCCAGGCCCACCTCTGGCCAGCAAAGCCCCCCCGGCAGCTGCAGTTGGCCCCCTGGGGCCCACCCTCACAGGGGCCACCGTTGAGGCAGGTGAAGTTCAGGCTGCATTCCTCCGGCAGGACAGGCAACCTGGGGAGAAAGCACAAAGGCTGCACCATGGACAGCAGGCTGGGGACCTGGCCTGGCCCCCCGCCCCTGGGGCTACCACTGGCCACCTGAGCTGTGGGATTCAGGGCCCACCTGCCATGGACCCTGATAGCGATCATGGAAGTGGCATCTGAGGTGGAAGGGAGGGGGCAGAGGGCTGTCCTGCGGCTCCAGCCCCACCCCCAACAAGGTGTACAACCTACAGAGCCTGGATGGGACCAGCTCCCCAGGCTCAGAGGCCTTTGAGAAGCTGATGGATGTCAGGACTCTCCTTGGAACACAAGCATGTTCCTAAACATAAAACTTGGGCCTGACATTCCTCCTGGGGGTGGGGGAGTCACGCCTCTGCCAGACAACCCTCCATAAGCTTGGCTCCAAAGGGAGCGGGGAGTCAAAACCAAACTGAAAAGGGGGAGCATCAATGCCTCCACCCAGCTCACTCTGGCCCCGCCATCCTCACGGGACTAATGGGGATGAGCATGGGTGGAGGGCGGCCAGGCAGGGAAGCCTCCAGGTTTGCTTCCAAATCTAGCTCTGGGATCCCCCATCCCCTACCCCCCACTCCCAGACAAGAGCGTCATTGATCTCAAATTCAAACTTATCTGGGTTTTATCTGGCAACGCTAGGGGACTGCCGTTCCCATTTCACAGACGAGGGCACGGAGGCTCAGAGAAGGGAAGTGGCTAGTCCACAGAACCAGAGCTGCGGCTGCGGAGCCCGTGGACTTGGGTGCCCCACCCCCCACCCCCCCGCCCCTGCCCTGGGAACCCACCGGGCCCCTGGGGCCCAGGCCGCCCCCCGGCCGTCCGCACCTGCAGCGCGGGCCCGCGAAGCCAGGCGGGCAGCGGCACTCGAAGCGGCCGTCGGGGCGCGAGTGGCAGCGGCCGCGAGCACAGGGTGCCGAGCGACACGGGTCGGCGCGGGCCTCGCAGCGCGGGCCCTCCCAGCCCGGGCCGCAGGCGCAGGCGAAGGCGTCGAAGAGGTCGCGGCAGGCGCCGCCGTGCAGGCAGGGCGACGGGACACACACGCGCGCGCCGTGGCAGCCGAGGCGTGGGGCGGGCGCCCCGGGCCAGGCCGAGAAGTGCTCTCGGGAGCCGGGGGCCGCGCCGGGTCGCGGGCGCGCCAGGGGCAGTGGGAGGCCGCCGACGGCCACGCGACCCAGGCAGCCGGTGAAGTTCTCGGCCAGCAGCACGCGGGCGGCGCTGGGGCCGCGCAGGAAGCCCAGGTCGCCGGCCAGGCCGCGCAGCGCCACGGGCGCCGACGCCCCGTCCAGCCAGAGCAGCCAGCGCGACGCGGCGGCCACCGGGCGCTCCATGGCCAGGCGCACGCGGTGCCAGGCGCCGTCGGCCACGCGCGGCCCGGACACCGGCAGCACCGCCCCGGGCAGCCCAGGGCCGCTGCGCACGCCGGCCGCCAGCGAGCCGTTGCGCACCGCCAGCCAGACGGCCGCGTGGGCGCCCGCGGTGGCGCGCAGCAGCCCGGCCTCGGAGTCGCGCGTGCGGAAGGCCAGCGACAGGCCGCTGAGCGACAGCCCCGACGACGCGTTGTGCCCTCTGAAGGCGGCCGCGGGGCCCTCGCGGAACGTGGCTTCGGCCACACCTGCGGGGAGAGGGAGCGGCGGGGAAGGGCCCACGGGTGACACACCTGCCACCCCCACGGCCCCCGCCCATCTCGAGGGGGGCACACCCACCCACCCATCATTCGATGCCGGGAACCATCGCCCCCACCGCCGTGGCTTCCACTGCTCACAATTCCCTACCTCCGAGAACCAGCTTCGGGCGGCGCTGGGGAGACCCACCCTACCCTCCAGGTCACAGACCAGGCAATAATAATGCCTCTGCCCCCTTCCCTCTTCAGTGGAGTTGCTCAGTCTCATCACTGAGGCTCATTATTCACTGCAGTCATCTTTCTTAAATGCAGATTTTTAAAATGCTGATCGTGCATTTTAATAAAATGCAGTCACTTTCTAAAATGCTGATCATGTCCCTCTCCTGCCTAAAACCATCCCACGGCTCCCCACTGCCCTTGGGAAAAAGTTCTGAGCTGCCTGGCCTACCTCTCAAGGCCCCTCCTGGCAACATCTCGACTCCAACACCCGTAACTGTGTTTCAGTTGTTCTTATAAACCCCAGGATCTTTGCATATGCTGTTGCCCCTCCTTAAAATGTCCTCCCCTATGCCCAGTCAGTCTTACTTGTCCTTGGAAACCTGGTGAATGCTGTCTTCCTCCAGAAAACCTGTCCCTCTGGATGCAGTGGCCTACCCACACTGGGGGCTGTTGGCATGCTGGTCCACTGCCTAGGAGCCCTCAGGGCTTAATCCAGCCTGGGTGTCCAGAACCCAGCATGTGGGCTGCCCGGAGCACACACTCACAGACAAAGCCACCAGGGACCTCCTCACAGGCAGCAGGCGGGAGGCAGGGCTGGCCAGGACACCACAGCTGCTGAGCACACGTTGGCCCCGTGAAGTTGACAGGGCAGGTGCAGTGGAAGTCATTCCAGGTGACGAGACAAATTCCACCATTGAGACAGGGGTCAGGCTGCAGAAAAATCAGGGCAGGGACTGGCTCAGGCCTGGGGCTAGCATCATCCCACCATAACCATCACTGCAATGGCTCTTCACTGAGCACCTACTACAGACACATTAACTCCTCACAAACACATAGAGAGGAAGTCACTATTGTCCCCATTTTACAGATAAAGAAACTGAGGTTCAGAGAGGAGAAGCCACTTGCCTGGCTCATCCAGGCAGGAAATAGAGGAGCCAGAGTTCACACTCGGGCCATTCCAATGCCAAGGCTGGTGCTTTGTCCATGGACCCAAGGACGTCCCTGTCCCCCAAGTAGCTCCTACAGAAAGGCTCAGGCAGCCCTCTGCCTGGGCCTGGGTGTCTGTCTCACACCAAGACTGGGGAGGGAGGTAAGGGGCCCACAGAGGGCAAGAGCAGCTGGGCCAGAGAGATTAATCCTGCTCTGCCACTCTCTACAGTGGGAACTTGGGCAGAGTGCTTCACCTCCTGCCATTTTCCTCACCAGAAGGACATGCTAACCCCCAGAGATGCAGGGTAGACCCTGAGAAAGGGAGCCACCCCTTTTCCTGGGGAACTCACACTGCACGTGTCCTCGGAGACACAGCCCATGGTGAGGTTCCAGGACTGCCTGCTGCCCAGCTCGCTGGGCTGGCTTGAGTTCCCCAGCAGCCGCGGAAAGAACGGGAGGTGGAGGTCATTGAGTCTCAGGTCCTGGAGGCAGCCTCGGAAGGGCCCACCCCAGGGCTCGGCATCAGCAGGGAGGAGCCTCCCACCCACGTGCACCTGCTGCCCCAAGCCCTGCAGCTGGTCAGGCCCGAAGCTGAGCGTCACCAGGTGGCGGAGCCCATCATCCCAGCGCCCAGGAAGCACCAGAGTAGGACTGCCCAGCACCTCAGCCTGGATCTGGCCCTCGCTCAGGAATACTGTTAGGCCAGCTACCGAGTCGTTGGCTAGTTGGAGCAGCAGGCCAGCGGGTTCCCGAGTACGGAGGAGAAAGGACACGGTGAGGTTGGGGCCTGGCAGCTGGTGGAGCAAGAAGGAGGCAGAGCTCAGGGTGCCCCCCAAGCCAAAGGTGGCAGCAGGAACCTCTGCAGGGAGAGAGGGTGTCGGGGTGAGGCCTGTGGGCTAGGGGAAGGCACACTCCCTGCCCCGGGGAGGGGGGCCCACCTGCCTTGCTCCTCACCATCAGCGCATGTAGGACCACTGTAGGGCCGGGGGCATTTGCAGTGGAAGTGAGCCCACATGTCCACGCAGGCCCCTCCGTGGGCACAGGGTGGAGGCTGACACTGCTCACGGCGCTCACAGCCCAGGAGGACAGTCTCGCCCAGGTCCTCGGGCAGCAGGAGGTGCCCGTCCACTTGCACGTCCTCGAGGCAGCCTTCAAAGGCTGTGCCACCCAGCTGGGTGGAGCAGAACCTGGCAGGCGTCGGCGCTTCGGAAGCCATGGGAGCTGGGGCCACAGGACCGGAGGCCACACACAGCCGGGCAGGGCAGTCCTCATGCCAGAGCCGCAGCTCCAGGACGGCCGGGCGCAGCGAAACCTCCACTCCGTGCCAGCGGCCATCATTTAAAGCCAGGTCCGGCAGCTTCAGGGTAAGCCCGGTGGTGTTGCCGTGGCTCCAGAGGGTGGCCTGAAGTGTGCCCCCCACCAGTGCCAGCTCCAAGCTGTCCTGGGTGTCAGCGCGAGTGGCCAAGGCACCAGCAGGTAGTGTGGTGCGAAACCTCAGTGCCAGACCCCGGGGGCCGCCAGCCGGCACGGTTGTCTGCACGGGGCTCCCGGCCACCACAGAGAAGGTGGTATTCTGGCCACAGAAATGTCCGTGGGTACCGGGTGGGCAGCGGCAGGCGTAACTGTGCACGCCGGCCTTGAAGATGGGGATGCAGGTGGCAGCCGGTGGGCAAGTGTGGCCCTGGCAGCCGGTGAGCCGCACAGAACAGTCATGCCCACCCCAGGCCTCCGGGCACCTGCAGACGTAGCCCGCCACGGTGTCATCACACGTCCCACCATGGAGGCAGGGCTCCGACAGGCATTCATCCACATCTTCCTGACATGCCAGGCCTTCGGGAGAGACCACGCCAAAGCTCAGCACTCAAGGCAAGAACGAAGCACTCAAGGCAGAGCTTACATGCCTTTTGGGATGGGGATCTCAGCACCTAGCAACTGAACCAATTCCCAATCCCCAAAGGATTTCTCGTGGTCCCCTAAAGTCCCTGGAGGCTGGAATCCAAGATACCCCTTCCTTTCCCATGTTTGGTGGGTCTCTGTGCCCCATGGATTCAATCCCCTAAACACTCGTTGGTCTCCCCTTTTCTCCCACCCCACCTCTGTCTCACCAGCTCACAGGTCCACGGTCTAGCGTCCTCTACCTTCAACCCCTCTACCATCCATCTCCTCAAGTAGCCAGAGGCCTATTTCTAAAGCATCACCTGGCCAGATTCTCCTGCTGCTTAAGGTCCACTCACTCACCCTGGCACTCAACATCCCTCAGGGGCTGGGCCCTACCAGGCCCTCAAGTCTCAACCCCGCTCCCTCCAGACCTTGAACTGCCTGTTCCCCCAAGCATTTCCTGGAAAACTTTTCCCTGGGGCTTTGCTCATACTGTTTCCTCTGCTTGGAATGCCTTCTCCTCACTTACCCTGCTGGTCAAGCTCCTAGTCATCCTGCAAAGCCCAAATTCAAAGGGCCAGGCCCCTAGGAGGCTTTTTCTCTGATTTCCAACCCCAAGCTCTGTGTCACTCCCAACTCCTTGCCCACTCCCAGACACAGCTCCCCAGAACCCTGTACTGAAATTATCTGTTTACTCAGCTGAGATCTCCTCTGGAGGCCTCAATATGTTCTTGGTGCCCAGCAAAGGATCTGGCATGGCTTTTGTGGACAGAGTGCCAAAATGGAGGAGGGAGTGGGGTGGATGTATGCATCTAGGCTCCATCCCCCAGTCCCTCTGCCCTAGCACCCCCTGCTGACTGTGGAGGGGCCACCTCACCCTCCCCTCCAGAAGCTCCCACACCAGGTGCTCTGGCCCCGGCTTGGGTCAAGAGGCCACAGCCCAAGCCCAGCTCAGCCAGAGCCTCCACAAAACCACCAAGGCCAGCCCTTCCCACCATACCCCAGCTGGAGGAGCCCAGGCCCAGAGAAGCCACCAGGATTTGAATCCTGACCCCAGTCAGCCCCCAAACCCCACAGCCTCCTTTTGGGGACAGCCGGCCACACCTCATCCTGCCCAAGGCCCCAGCCCTGCGTACCTGCCAGGAGCCACAGGCCCCCCAGGAAAGTCCACAGAGCCCACGGCCCCATCGCATTTCCCCACAGATGGCCAAGAGTGGCGGGCGGGTCGTGGGCCGGGGAAGCAGAGCTCCCCGCCTGACCGGCCGCCTCCTTCAGAACCGGCTCAGGAATGCCAGGCCCTGGCCTCCCCCAGGCCGGCACGACCCAAAGGGAGGATGGGGGTGGACGGCGGCAAGGAGCCCAGCCCTACGGTCGGGGTTCCCCTCCCGGGCCCTGACCTCAGATCTGACCTCCCTGTCACCCATCAGCTGAGCTCAGCTGGGGGAGGAGCTGGGCTCTGGCTGACACTGGTGAACCGTAGGGAGTGATACCCCCTCTCTCAAGCCTCCGTTACTTCATCTGTAAGAACCCTACCTCGTAGGGGTGCAGTGAGGAGGGAACGAAATGCACAGAAAGGCTCTTCAGGGGCAGCGCACGCCGTGCTGGGCCCGCAGTGGTGCCTGCAAGACCACGCTCCCAGGCAGGACTCAGGGGGTCTCAGCCCACGGGGGCAGACGATGGGCTTTCCGGGCGGCCACCCCAGGGCGGGGGCCGCTGAGCCCAGCATGTCTGGGCCGCTGAGGTGGGAGGGAGGGTGGTGATCGCCACCTCCTTGCTCTGGGGGGCGGGGGGGGGAGCCAGTGCCCAGGAAGCCTGCCAGGGAGAGGAGCCCGTGTGCCCAAGCAGGAATGCGGGCGGGCACGGGGGAAGTGTCGCATGCATTCCAGAGGGGGCAGGGACACTCGAGGAGGATGTGACGAGTTCTTTGGGCTCACCAGCGTCCGTGGAAGGGTGTCTGCGTGTCTACGCATCTGCTGTGCCCATGGCAGGGAGAGGCTTTCTGCAACCCAACTCCTGCCCCATAGGCCCCAGCTCCTAGAGGTCAAGCTCACCCTTCTATCTGTGATGCCCCCATTTACCTCTTCTGTCCTCTCCCCGCAGGCCCCTCAGCCTCTGCCCGGCCCCTGGATGTCAGGTGCTTAGGGTTCTCTTTGCCCATCACTCCACACATTCTCCTGGACAGTCTTGGCCCGTGGCCCCAGCTGCCAGGACTGCACTCCTGAACCCCGGTCTCTGGCTTTTCCTGGGCGCCAGACCCTGGACCACCAGCCCCCACCCTGGCTCCTCCCTGGGGGTGCTCCACAGACACCTGGACTCAGTATGGGCAAGTACGGACACCAAGCATCACCCAGGGCAGAAGCATCACTGACACCTCCCGCTCATACCTGGACTAACCCCCAGGGCCTCCAGAGTTTCCCCCCTAAATAGTTCTCAACTCACTTAGTTCCCTCCCCTTTCACCTCCAAAGCCCGGGTCCCCGCTCAGCCCCTCTTAGCTGTCACCCGAACCAGCACACCCACCTCCTTCCTGCTCTCCTTGTCCCCATCAATCCAGCCTCCACGCATCAGCCGGAGGAAGCTTCTCACCCCAGGCCCACCGACTCTGCCCTTGCCCTGCCCCGGTGCCCATCCCGCCCCACCCCCCCGCACCTGTGTAGCCATCTGGACAGTGGCACCGGAAGCCGTTGGGCAGGTCCTGGCAGCGGCCTTCGTTGAGGCATGGCTGTGAGGCACACTCGTCCACATCCACGCCACATTCGTCCCCTGCAAGAGGGCCAGCCGGGGTTCCCACCTGGGCCCTCAGAACCAGACTGGAGCTGGAAGGGCCCGTTTTAGAGCTATAGAGACTGAGGCCCAGTGAGACGTGCTGACTCAGGCGGGTGGCACATATGTGACAGGGCCAGGCCTCAAGCGGAGCCCTGGCATCCCTCCCCCCGCATCCACACCCTGGTGGACCTGCTTCCCTGGAAGGGTGGAAGGAGACTCACCCTCAAAGCCGGGGGGGCAGCGGCACAGGAAGCCGGCAGCGTGGCGGAAGCTGAAGGGGCCGGGGAAGGTGGCCCGGTCGCCTCCGTAGAGCGCTGGGTCCGAGCGCTGCAGGCACTGCCCCCCATGCTGGCAGGGGCCCGACTCGCACTCATCCTCATCCACCTCGCACTGCTGGCCGCTGTAGCCTGGGGGCACGCGCGCGTGGGTAGCAGGTCACACGGGGTCACCGGGCAGCCCCCCTCCACTGCGGCCAGGCTGGAACGACAGCTCAGAATATGCTCACCGATACGGTGAGGGACAGACGCACCGAGGACGGTAGGAATGACCATGGCACCTTCATCAGTGTGCTATTACTATTATTGCTAGTACTACTGAGCACTTTGCATGTGTCAAGGCTTCACGGGCTTTACACCTTTACCCTCCTCGCAACAACGCCAGGAGCAGGGGCTACGATCAGCCCTATTTTGCAGATCCCCGCAAAAGTGAAGTTCAGAGAAGTTGCAGCTACATGCACATGCTCCGAGGGCAGGTGAGCCTCGGCGCACACCTCCCCGCCGCCCCAGACTGCGCCCGTGGGGAGCAGACACACACACACACACCTGGCCAGCAGAGGGAGCGGAAACACGCACGCGCACACGCACACGCACACACCTGGCCAGCAGAGGGAGCGGAACACGCACACGCACGCACACACACACGCACACACCTGGCCAGCAGAGGCGGCGGAACACGCACGCGCATGCGCACACGCACACACCTGGCCAGCAGAGGCAGCGGAACACGCACACGCACGCACCTGGCCAGCAGAGGCAGCGGAACACGCACACGCACGCACCTGGCCAGCAGAGGCAGCGGAAGCTCCCGAGGCCCTCGAGGCAGGACGCGTTGTTCGCGCAGGGCGCCGACGCGCACTCCAGCACCTCCTGCTCGCAGCGCGCGCCCTCGTAGCCCGTGTCCGCGCAGTCGCACCGGAACCTGGAGCGGGGCGCGGGGCGCCGGCTGAGCACGCCCGAGCCTCCACCTGCCCCCCCGCCCCGGGCTGTGTGTAGCCCCCTCCCTCCGCGTCGGGACACCGGCCGCCCGCTCACCCAGCTCACCCGTTGACCAGGTCGTGGCACTGGCCCCCGTGCGCGCACGGCTGGCTCTGGCACTCATCCAGGTCCAGCTGGCACCTGGTGCCCCCGTAGCCCGGCGCGCACACGCAGCGGTAGGAGCCCACGCCGTCCAGGCACGAGCCCCCGTGCAGACAGGGCGCCGAGGCACACTCATCCACCTCCGCCTCGCACGTCACCCCTGGACAGGGCCGGAGACACAGACAGACAGATGGACACCCAGAGGGAGGACGAAAGAGGCTCAGGCAGGCCGACCCGAAACCAGCTTCAGACGGCTGCAAGGAGCGGAAACCCGAGGATGCCGAGAGAATCCGTCGGTCCATTCGTCCAGAGCAGGTATTTCTTGAGCCGGCAACGGCAGTGGGGTAGAGACCAGACAGCCGTCCCTCCCTCCCTGAGCTCACAGCAGTGTAGCTGGGGAGACCGGGATTAGGTCAATATCACATAGATGCGGACTGATTTTTAATTGTGATAAGCCCAGCAATGGGAGCGAAGTGGATCCCCTAAAAGCCAGACCCAAGGTTCTGGCCTGGGGAATTGCAGTCAGGGAAGACTTCTTGGAAGAAGAGCCTTTTGAAAGATGAGTAAGCATTCACTAGATTGGGATGGGGCTGTGCCAGCATTTGGCTTCCAGGCTGGGGAACTGGTCCAGAGCAGCTTGTGGCAGGGACATGGTGCCCTCAGAAAGGGGAGCGTGGAGGGTCAAGAGCAAAGGAGAGAGCAGAGGAGGTGAGGCAGGGCTGGGGGCTGTGGTGGCCTCAGGGGCCCCAATCTGGGCTTATCCTAAAAGTTGGAAGCAGCTGAGTTACACGATTCTGTCTACACTGTGGAAGGCTCACTCTGCCAGCTTTGAAGAGAGTGTAGAGAGGGATTCCGTTGGGGAGGGACAGGCCCCAGCGAGAAACCAGCTCCTCCTGGTTTCCCCTGCACCTTCTTGCTTCTAAAACCCCAAGTCCGGGGAAGCCCCTCAGCCCTGGGTGCAACTGAGACAGTTGGGCGGCCTGCAGGGGAAGAGATGTGTGCAGATGAAGGGAGATGGAGAATCTCAGGGTTTGGGGATGTACTGCCTGAGTTCATCCGGGGACCCACATGTTACGGCGGACTCCAGAGGCCCTGCCCCTGCCCCCTATGTGGGGTTGGTCCTGGGGGGCCAGGGACCCAGCTGGCTCCAGCTGGAACCTGCCCCCTTCCCAGCTCAGTGAGCACAAAACACAGCCCCTCCTTCCTGTGACCCCTCACTCCTCCCGCCCCAGTCCCACTCCCACCCTCTGTGCCAGGGGGAGCCAGGCCCTGGCCGCCTGGAATCCCAACCTCCCCCGCCTGGCTCCGAACGGAAGGAGGAGAAGAGCAATGAGTCATGGCTGACTCTGCCCCCGCTCACATCCGCAACTCACCCAGAAAGTGTGACCCAGGGCGCCCGGGCACATCTGGCGCACTCACCTGCTGGCACTCACCCACCTCCGTTCCCACGGATGCACTCAGGGAGCACAGACACCCGCAGATAGAGACACACACAGGCCCTTCGCCTGGCCTCCCTCACACACACACAACTAACACTCCAGACACCGAGACTCTCAAATGGTGAGAAGGATACGGGGGACCGTCTCCAGAGTCCGTTCCAAAGTGCCAAGATCCATCTCTTCACTATAAGCTCCCTCCCCTGGGGCCCAGCCCCCCTCCCCACCCCCCCAGTGTGCAACCCTTGCTCTGAGGTGACTTCAAACTGCCTTCTGCCCTCAGAGCAGAGTTGTCTGAATTCAGGGTTGAACTAGAACCAGGAGTGTCTATACTGCCGTGCTCCCCACTGCCCTGGATGTAGCCTCTCCCAGACCTGTGCCCAGCTGCCCCCTCCTTCCTGGCTTCTGGACAGTCGCTCCGGGATGCTCCTGATTACAGCGTGGATGGGACTGGGACAGGGCCATACTCTGGAGGAGAGAACCAGCATGTACGCATGCCAGTCTGTGTTCTGAGCCCTTGAATACTTGTGTATACATTATCCACCCGCTTGAGACAGCAGGGATCCCTGGGGTACATTCACGTTACAGTTTGAACAAGACCACCTATGTCTCTGCTGGAGCTTTAGGGGCTACCCAGAGGGGAAGAGGGTCTGCCTTACAACCTGAACCATACCAGGGGTGTCCATTCTCTAGAACCATCAGATGAGCCAGACGGCATCTACACTACAGCCTGACACAGGTCTGGAGTGAGTAGATGCTAGAAAGACTGTCTAGACGTGTCCTCATTAAAGCCAAACCAGGTGTACTTGCACTCTGGTCCCACCAGAGATGCCTGGGGGTGTCTGCACCCCCAGCGCCAAACTGAACTCCAGAAGGGACTGAAATAACCTCTGTCCAGTGTCTGTTAAACGTCAGGCACCAGGCGCACTCACACGCTCATACTGTCATCCAGAGCTGCCAGGTTAGCTCGAGAAGCATCCATTCTGTAGCAAGACCCAGAGCAGAATGCCCTGGAGCCTGGGTGTCTCTATACTAAAGTCAAAGCTGAATGTGTGATTTTACACCCTGAGCCACTGATGGGATGGACATTACGGGCCTCCTGCCAGCACGTGAGGCCGTTACCTGCATAACCAAGGGGACAGCGGCACTCATAGCGATCAGCCAGGTTGTGGCAGGTGGCCCCGTGGCGGCAGGGCCGGGATGCACACTCATCGATGTCCAGCTCGCAGCGTGGGCCCTGGAACCCGGGCACGCAGTAGCAGCGAAAGCCGTTGGGGTCTGGACCCTGGGGCACGCACAGAGCGCCGTGGTGGCACGGCTGGGCGGCACAGCCCTGGGGCTCCGTGGGCCCACAGGTGTAGCTACCATTCTCCATAGCCTGGCACTCGGTCCCCGGAGCGCACGGGGCTGAGGCACAGACACTTGGGGTCTCCGAAGGCACCGTTCCTGTAAAGAGAGAAAATGGGCTGGGCAGGGTGGACCAGGACGTTTCCCTCCCCACCCTCGGGCCCACCCCAGACCCCAGAGCCAGAAAGCAGCATGGGCCTGTCTGTATTCGGAGGATGGAAGGAGGGCCAGGGGCTCTGCAAGCCACATCCTCACAACCCATGCACAACTACAGCCGGAGCTGAGACTGGTTCAGGAGAGTCTCCATGAAGAGGAATGGGACCCGGATGTTTGCGCCCCCCCCCCGCCCCCCATGCCCCAGTAGGATTAGAGGACAGGCTCTCTCTGACCCTGGGAGCTTTGCACTCTGCTGGCTCATCCCCTCCCAGCAGAGCCCCTTTGGGGCAGGCACTGTCATGCCCATTTTATAAGAGAGCAAATTGAGGCTCAAGCAAGAAAGTGAAGACTTTTTTTTAAGATTTATTTATTTATTGGGGTGTCTGGGTGGCTCAGTCATTGGGCATCTGCCTTCGGTTCAGGTCATGATCCCAGGGTCCTGGGATGGAGCCTCACGTCGGGCTCCCTGCTCCACGGGAAGCCTGCTTTTCCCTCTCCCACTCCCCCTGTTCCCTTTCTCGCTGTATCTCTCTCTGTCAAATAAATAAATAAAATCTTAAAAAAAAAAAAGATGTATTTATTTCACAGAGAGAGAGAGAGAGCACAAGCAGGGAGTGAGAGACGGAGAAGCAGACTCCCTGCTGAGCAGGGAGCCCGATGCGGGGCTCCATCCCAGGACCCTGGGATCATGACCAGAGCGGAAGGCAGATGCTTAACCGACTGAGCCACCCGGGCGTCCCGAGAGTGAAGACTCTTGCCTGAGGTCTCATGGCAAGTTAACACTGGGACAGCCTTCAAGCCTATCACATGTTTCAGCCCTCCCCCACCCGCCCAGAGAGGGGGGTCTTCTCTGGGTGTCCCCTTCTGCAGCTCCGTTTCCTCCCCCGGGGGGGGGGGGGAAGGGCTCCTTCCACGGTCCCCTCCACCTCTCCTGCTAGGGGTCTGGCAACTCCATCCCCGGGTGAAACCGGAGATGGAGGACTTCAAAGGCAGGGACTGGGAGCTGGGCCCCCCTCCCTGTCCTTCCTCCCAGCCGCCTCGGGCCTAGAAACCTCTCTGGGAATCCCTGGCCCTCACGATATCCCGGGCCTCAGCAATTGCCTGACCAGCTGGCCTGGCCAAGGTCACAGGGTGCAGGGCAGGTGTTGAGACCTGCTGACTGACAGCTGGCTCAGGCCACTGCTGCCACCACCACGCTAGAGGGTCACCTGCCAGTCTGGAAGCCAAGCCTCGGGGAGGGCCAGCCCCCTCCCCTCCTGAGAGCCCGTAGCGCTGGTTAAGAACTTAGGCTTTGAAGTACAACTGCCCTGGGCTCAGATCCCTGCTCAGTTACCGGCTCTGAGACCTTGAGCAGGTCATTTCTCCTACTGAGCCTCTGTCTCACACGGGAGAGGGGATGGTAACAGGGCATGCCTCGTGTGGGAGGATTCAAAGCCTCAGGTACTGCCGTTGGCCACTCGCAGGACCTCAGTAAGGGCTGGGGGAGGGGAACCACCCATGAGCAGGAGGCACCCCCAACCTGGGGCTCTACGAGGCGCCCCTCCCCTGCCCATGTTGTCATCCAGACACTACCCAGGCCCAGAACAGCTTCAGGCCCTGCACCTCCCTTCCCCCACCTTGGTGAAGACCCCCAGATAAGGCTCAGCGTCATCCACATTCCACCAGGCAGGGCCGTCCACTGGCCGACCCCCCGCCCTTCCCAGCCGGGGCCCAGCAGGACGGGGGACAGGGATATGGAGACACAGACCTCGGCCCCAGGGAGAGAACCTGACTGCCACCACCGAGTGCCCAGAGCACCTGGTACAGCTCGGGCATGCGCTCACTACTCCCCGACCGGGGGCCCTGGCGCCCAGCCGGGGCTAGGCACATTGCAAGGGGGAAGAAGGTCTGAAACACTGTAAGGCCAAGATGACCCGTAGGGCTCTAGTGTCCACAGCCCCTCTCTGACCACAGTTCCCTCCCCAGCTCAGGGCCTCCATCCCAGCCCCCTCTCCCAAGCCTGGTCATGTAGGAGAGGGCCGAGGCATCTGGGCCTCTCGGAGGGGCTTCTGGGCAGCTCATCTTTCTTTTTCCCACCCCGGCCACTGTGGCTGATCTGTTTAGAGCCACATCCTTTAGGGATAGATGGCCAGATGAGGGTGGGAAGATAGTCTGATGGAGGTGGGAAGGTAGTCTGATGGGGGTGGGAAGATAGTCTGATGGGGGTGAGAGTGGATTGAGCTCTCTTAGGAAGGGACAGAGGTTTGGGCATCAGAAAGGCCTGGCTTCTGGAGTTCGAACAGTGCCACCTCATGGGGTGCTGTGAGGAGCCACTCAGGGGACAGGAGTGAAGGCCTGGCACCCAGTGAGCTTTCATGAAGGGCTGTGGCCATTTTAATCAGGGTCCCTCAAGCCAGCACAGCCCAGGACCGCAAGACAGTAACCACAGCCTCCACTCTGAGGAGCCCTGGCTGCCGGGTCCTGCACCAGGCGGCCCTTCATTTAATGCCAACAAGGCACTGCTCATCTGTGTGGCCTAAGGGACCCCCACCCGAATCTGGGGCTTTGCCCCAGTTCAGAGCCTTCCATTTCAGAGCGGGTGGGACCAGGCTGGGGAGACAGGGCATGGGGGAAATGGGCCAGGCGCTGCATCGCCATGGGAGCAGGCGGCCCGTGGCCCTATATGCCGGCAGCCCACGGAGTCCGGCAGCCCACGGAGTCCAGCAGCAGGGGAGGAAGGGGCTCCTGCAGTCAGAGCCAGGCGGAGAGGGAGGGCGCTGCCTATCCCAAGAGGCACACAGTAGCACCAAAAGCCTGGATGGGAGAGACAACCCTCTTTCTTGTGTACTCCCAATTCTCTTCATGTTTACCTTAGGAGATGGGTAG
Source organism: Halichoerus grypus (assembly GCF_964656455.1). Lineage (NCBI taxonomy): Eukaryota > Metazoa > Chordata > Mammalia > Carnivora > Phocidae > Halichoerus > Halichoerus grypus. Next base: position 82,710,015 of record NC_135725.1, on the reverse strand, counting down.
TGCTATTATTCCTGTTCTACAGCTGAGGGAAGGGAGGCTCAGACATGAGGGGACCTCACTGTCCCACAGCCTGCGAGGGGCTGGAATCCAGACCCAGGTCTCGCTACTCCAGAGCCTTCACCCCTGGGGTTCTTGAACCCCTGGCTTGTATTAAGAATACAGATTCTGCGGCATCTGGGTGGCACAATCGGTTGAGCGTCCGACTCTTGGTTTCAGCTCAGGTCATGATCTCAGGGTCGTAAGATCGAGCCCCGCGTGTCATCGGGCTCCACGCTCAGGGGGAGTCTGCTTAAGATTCCTCCTCCCCTCTAAAATAAATAAATAAATCTTAAAAAGGAAAAGAAAGAAAAGCAAGGAAGGAAGAATACAGATTTCTGGCCCCCCACTCCAGACCTAGAGATTCAGAGCTGTCGGGCCTGGGCCCGGAGAATCTGCACTGCAGCATACTCCCTGGGGAATCCTTTGCACCTGGAGGCCCGGGAACCGCTGGCCTCGGTCCTCTGTCCGGCAGGAGTGAGACCAGAAGGCCAGGCTAGCCCTGGGCTGAGAGGCAGGGAGGTGAGGGCAGTAGGGCAGCGGGAGGGGGGGTGGGGGCCCTGGGCCAGGCTGGGGGCGTGGCCTGTTGCCAGGGTGACGAGGGGCCTGTGCTTATCTTTACAAATCCCTCCTGACCTCTCAGGACGACCTGGCAGGGGAGGGATTAACTGACACACACCCCTCCCCTTCGACCTGCTGCCCCGTCCCGGGAAAGGCCCAGATCCCACTGCCGGGAGGGAAATTCTCTCCCGAGAGAGGACGATCTTGCTATGATAACAGCAACTATTTACTGAGTGCGCACTATGGGCACCAGGCCGCGCCACACATCTTGCCTCTATGATTACATGATTACAATTGATTCAAGCCAGGAAAGGTGGGTGCTGTTTTCTAACTCAGAGAGGTTATAAACTTGCCCCAAATCATCCCTCAAAAAACTAAGAAGCAGGTTATCTCCTCCAGACTTCTGGAAGGTGCACATCTCCCAAAGCATGTGAAATTCCCACTCTGCAAACTCGACATTGCCACCCATGCATTGTCATTTTAGTGCATTCCAGCCCAGCCTTCCCCGGGCACTGGAAACAGTCTCTGAAGGTTGGCACAAGGGTGGAGGTTCCAGGGTGGGCCTGGGCAGAGCGGTCGGTCTGCCCTCTTTAACCAGAACCGGGCCGTTGGCAGTCCCACTGTGCTTTGGGTCCCACTCAGTGCCTAGTAACTCCTACTTTATGTGCACTTATAACAGGCCTCGTGATAACTGCTAACAACTGAGGGGAAGTGTTTACTGAGGGTGAGTTTTGAGAAGCTTCTTGTCTTGACCTGCAAGAAAAAGAATATTTCTAAGAAGTGGCCCGAGATCTTGTAAGATGTGGGAGCTCCTGCCATAGGGGCAAACACTGTTCATCTAATCTCACTAGGCCCCAAGGACAGGAGTGACTACCCACTGCCTCAGAGCCACCAGGAAAGGGCTAAGTTACTCTAACAAGATGGGACAGTTTGGAATACTCTTCCACAAAAATGTTTACGCCCCCCTCCAGGATAAAAGAGGGGTCAATATCGATAATTTTGGTAACAGTAGTGGTGACAATGACTGCCAGGATTCACCGCCCACCCTGTGCCTGGCACTGGCCTATCCCAGTGTTTCCAGACCTCAGTCTCAGAGCCCAAGGCCATGGAGACACTTCCCTGCGGGGGATAAGACAGACCTGGTGAGGCCTTGCCACCCAAACAGGCCGCTTTTATGAGTGGTCTCCGGTCTAAAATGTCCTCGGAAACTGGGGCTTGCAGGCCAAACCTGAGTTGGAGAACCCCTGTGTTTTCCCAGCAAATTCTCGGGACGCCCTCAGAGTTAGCTCGTTGGCCCCCCGAAGGGGCAAAGGCGCAGAGAAGGGACGTGGCTTTCATAGGCTGGTCTACACACTAGCTCCGCGACCCTGGGCAAGTTCCTGACCCTCTCTGGGCCTCGTTTCCTCCTCTGTAAACTGGGGCTGTTAGAGCTGGCCCCGCAGAGCAGTGGGGAGATTCTCAGTCCATCATGTGGGGCGCCCGGCTGGCTCAGTGGTAGAGCCTGTGACCCTCATACTCAAGGGTGTGCATTCAAGCCCCATGTACTTTAAAATCTTTAAGGGGCGCCTGGCTGGCTGCATCGTGGAGCATGTGACTCTTGATCTCAGGGTTGTAAGTTCAAGCCCCATGTCGGGTGTAGAGATTACTTAAAAATGATAAATAAATATTAAAAATCTTTAATAACAACAACAACAACAACAGCAAAAACCAAAGTCCATCACGTGAGTCCGTTAGCATAGTATCTTCCAGGGGGTGGCTGGTGGTGCTATTTATTCATTGACCAACAAACGTTTACTTGGAGCAAACGCTGTCTAGCCAACCAATCCTGGATGCCGGTCCACATGTGTGTGGCACCCCACTCTGTCCCTGCCTCCTTGCCGCCGTCCCACAGCCCTCCCCCCCTCCCCAGGGCTGGTGGGAGGAGGGGCCAGACGCAGGGACGGGAATGGGGCTGCTGCCCTTTGTCAGCCAGGCTCCCGGGCTGTGAGAGCCCAGCATGTCCCATTGTACTCCGAGATGCTTGGTCCTCTCCACAGAAACCAGCCAGGCTTTTGTGGCAGAGTGGGCCCAGGATGGAGGGGCTCAGCTCAGGGCCTGGCAGGCCTGAGTGGCAGAGCCAGGGGCCCAGGGCTTCCAGAAACCCAATCCCCTTGGGGATGGAAATTACTTTTCAAGTGACACCACCGTCCCCAACCCCTCTCCTCCTGGCAGCCAGGCCTCGGGTGCTGGCATCCAGAAGTGCTCACGCCCACGGTGCCCTCACCCCAGCTTTTGAGGATCCCCAGGGAGGGGGCTCCCTGCACAGAAATCATAGTGCGACAGGCTGCCCCTGGGCACCCCAGCAGGTGGGATGGAGATGAGCGTGTCACTCAGCGGCCACTTTTTCTGTGGCGTCCATCTCCTTTGTGTTCACTCTGCCCCACGGTTCACGTGAGTGTGTGTTTGAGTGTGAATGCACACGTCGCTACCCGCACACACCAGTGTGTGTGCGTGTGAGTGCACGTGCCTGTGGACCCCTGTTCATGTGGAGGTGGGGTGTGCCCTTGTGTGTGCCACACCAGCGTGCGGGTGTGTGTGTTTGCAGGTGTGAGTGTGCACATGGTAGGGCAGGGGGCAGATAGCAGATCCACACACCAGGATTTCAAGCCCCTCATGGGCAGAGAGCAGGCCCTCGGCTCCTCTCCTGAGCCCCAGATTTGCGTCAGGAGCCCAGCTCCTAAGCCCCCATCCCTGCCTGAGCCTCAGTGTCCTCCACTATAAAATGGGGTCCTCATCCTCCCGGGGGGCCCTTCAGGGAGGAGGAGATGAAAGCGTTGTGAGCCAGGCCCCATGAATGGGGAGGAGGGCCCCAGGTAGGGGTCTGGGGAGGCCTGACCTCCCACCCTGGGAGTCTGAGGGCTGGGTCTCCCCCCAGCCGGCAGTGAAGTGCAGGCCACCCGCCCTGGTTGGCTCCCTCCTCCAGCAGGAGAGGCGGGGTCAGGGGACTTCCCAGGCCTGGCCCCGTAGCTATAGTGACCAAGACAAAGCGTCCCCCAGACCCCCCAGGAAGAAGTCCAGGCTGCCTGCGCACACGTGAATCTTCTCGGACAAAAGCAAAACCGTTTGGCGAATGGGGTCTGGCTTAGGAAGCCCTTTCAGCTGGGTCTGGGAGTGCCGGGGAGGGGACAGCGGTGGACACACGTGCTCCCAAGTGCCTGGCCACCCCCCAGGGGCCCCAGAGCACCCCTAGCCCCCAGTGCAGGCAAGGGAACACACACGTGGAGGGGATGCAAGTAGACGCCCCGCTCCCCGGCCTCCTTCCCCCTCCCCACAGCGATCCACTGGGCTGGGGTCTGCTGCCCCCACCCCGGGTCCCCCTGTCGAGAGCTAAGACACAGTTCAACCCACTTGACAACTTATGTCCCACAACTTGTGCTAGGACGCAGCCCACCACACCCAGAAAGCCCCAGATAACGACTCACGGCTCACCCGGCTCACAACTTTAAGGCACCCACAGCCCAGCGCCTCACAGCCCAGCGCACACGGGCAACAGACTCTGGGACGAGGCTCACACTACCTGCAGCTCCCCACGCTCAGGCCTCAGCCTGGGACTTCCCAGCCCCAACACCCCTCCCAGGCCACACCGCCCATCCCACGACCCCTTCACAAAGGCCCCCATGCCACACAGCAACCCCCACGGCCCAGGACACCCTCCCCTGCACGCAAGGTGGCCCGCAGAGCACACCCCTCTGCACCCACATCTTGGCCTGTGCCCAGCCCCGCAGTCGGGCCTGGCACCCACACAGACAGCCCCAGGGCCTGGGGTATCTGCTTTGGGAGAGAGACCCTGCCCCAGTCCACCCCCCCACCCCCACCCCAAGGCTTATGCCCCAACTCACCACCCAGGAGGGTGAGGGCAGGAGCCAAGAGCAGCAACCGCAGCGGGAGAGGGGCCAGGGGCCTGGAGACCGGGGTCCCAGGCCTGGCCAGCGCCATGGCAGCGCGCTCAGCTCCCGGCTGTGGGAACAGGCGGCCTGGCTGGCTCGGCACCCCCCTCTCCCTCCAACCAGCACTAATGCCGTGGACAGAGGCCCGGCCCCTCCCTCCCTCCCCTCCCGTCTCCTCCCCCACCGCAGGCCCTCCCAGGCTGCTCCTCCGGGAGTGGATTCTAGAGGAGGGGTCTGACCCACCCCATCTCCCCGAGCCCCAGGGCTCCAGACAGGCCTCAGGGGCCCCTGCAGGTCTGACCTGGTCTTCGTGCACCCCCCCACCCCCCCCCACCCCCACCTTTCAGGTCTTGCTGCCTCAGCCTCCTGGCTGGGGAGGATTTCTCTTCTTTTCCCCAGATGATGCCAACTACTCCCAAGTCCTAGGTTATCCCACCCTGCTGGACACGCCCCCATCTCTTCTCAGCCTGGGCCCCCCTCCCCAGCCCAGGCCTGAGCAGCCAGCAGCCTCCCAGACCTCCTCTCTGTGCAGAAGCCCCAGTGCTTCCCACCCAGCTTGTTTCCTCCCGGTGCTCCCCACCTGAACAAGGTACCCCCACCCTGCAGCCAAAGCCCCCTTCCCCTCCCCACACTCAGCCCACCAGCTCCTGGTGGCTCTTCCTTCTCACTGTCTCTTAATCCCATCCCTCCCCTAGACCTAACAAATGACCCCTCCCAGTGTGGCTCTCAGGTGGCCCCTGGCTCCTTCCACCCTCACCACTCCCTCACCAGCCAAACTGCACCTTTTCCATTTCTCCCCTTTGGCCTAAATCTTTGCCTCTGCCATTTGCAACTCTGGAAACCTCACTGCAATCCAAGGCAGCCCATTCTACTGAGTGTCAGTTCCGACTAAGCAAACTTTCCCGCTCCCCTGCTGGGAAGTCCTTCTTGTTGTCTAACCTTACAGTCTCTTGCTGCACTTGATGTTTGCTTGCTGCAGGCAAGGGAATGTTGTTTGCTTGGGGGGGGCGGTTCTTTGGGGGACCTGGACGCAGGAATCCAAGCCATCTCAAAGCCACTACAACATCAAAAAGCAGCCCATTTTTTCCTCCCCTGCCCTCAGCTCCAGGGGAGGAAGAAACCCTTGCTGCAAGGACTTTCTGAAGCTAGCCACTGGCCTCTGCCAATGCACCCCATTTGGTTTAATTCAGTGATCACAGACTCGGGCCACCGAGAACCTGCGCTGAGCTCTGGGATGCGCCCTCACACCCGGAGGGCACGGTCTGGAGAGACGGACCTGAGCCGTGAATGAGGGAGCTCAGGCTGTGCTAGCAGGTCCATGGAAAAGCAGGGAGAAGGGCAGTGGGCATCACACGGCGCATGGGTGCCCCATAGCCACCCTGTGCTCCAACCCTGGCAAAGGGAGCCAAAGACCTGGGTGGACCCCTCCTCCACATCCCACGCCATCCCCACCTGGAGTCTTGTTTCCTCTGGGGTGGGAGGTGCTCCTTGGTCTCTGCGACCCTCCTCACTCCCAAACCACCTTTAATTCCCTGCCTCTCACATACCAGGATCTCCCCACCGCCACCAAGCCCCTCTCCACTCTGTGAGAAAAGCACAGACCCCACAGCTAAATAGATCTCAGTTTGAGCACAGCTCTACCACTGATCGGCCGAGTCATCTCAGCACGTGACTTCCTTCCCTGGGCCTCAGTTTCCTCATCTGTAAAATGGAAATAACAGTTCCCACCTTGTAAAGCGTTAATGAGCTGAATCGGCAGTGCAACTTCTGTCTGTTCTGTGTCTCAGAGGTTCCCGAGAGGTCCAAGCAGCCCGGGGAGCGGCGCACAGGAGGACGACAAGGCTCCCACGGCCCCGCGGGTCTCCGGACACAGACATCCGCGCTTTTGCCCTGAGCCCTGAGGTCAGGACTCCAGTCCAAACTCCCACCCGCGCCCGCGCCCCTGTCCTGCAGCCGCTGTGCGCCACCTTGTGGCCAGACCCGGGAGTGTCCTGCGAGGTCTGGAGGGCGCTGGATGGGCGGAGGTGGACGGGGAGGGAGGGATGCAGAAACTCAACAGCGCGGGCGCGGGAGCCCCTGAGAGCGAGAAGGGGCAGGCGGGGGAGACGCGGCTTGGCAGGAGGCCGAGGTCAGACGGGGCAAGCCGTCCACACGCACTCCCCGTTAGGGTCTGGAGAAGAGACAGTGAGTGGGCCAGCCCCGCTGCGGAGATCCTCCCCACTTGGGGGGCAGGTGTGAGGAAGGGGAAAGGGGACCTTCTTTTACCCCCCTCAACAACACAGCGTTGTCCCCATTTTACAGATGAGGAAACGGAGGCTCGGGGAGGTGAGATTGGCTGCTGGGGTCCCACAGCTGGTCTGTGCGGGGGCAGGATTCGAACTCGGGGCTGCCTGACACCGGCCCTTTCCACTCCTTGAATCTTTAACTCCAGGTTGAGTAGGTATGCTCAGTAATCCACTCTGCTCACGAATTATTTGCTGACATCCTGGTCGAGGGCACCCAGCGCCTCCGGAGCCGAGGGAGATGTGACAGGAAAGCTTAGTGCTGGGCCGCCCCAGCTTTGGCATCAGCCCCACTTTGTGTGAATCCTGATTCTGCTCTCTGCCCTTACGCAGGGTTTTGTCGGTCTGTTTTACTTCTCTGGACCCTCATTTCCCCAAGTGTGGGTTGGGATAACAGTGCCTGCACCACAGTACTCTGAGGAGTGGGCGGCGGCCACCAGGTGTTGGTTGGGGGAGGGGATGGCCCCCCGGGGCTGCACCCCGCTGAGGAGATCTCCAGGAGGGATGCCTCTGGACCCTTCCAAGTGACGCCTGCCCTGGATCTCCCCACCCGGAGCCTGCATCTCCCTTCTCAAGGACCCCCCCCCCCCCCCACTGATCCCAAGGACGTCCTTCCCTCTGGCTTCCAGGAAGTGGCCTGTGGAGGCAGGGCAGGAGAGATGAGGGAGGGAGTAGGGGAGAGCCCGGGGGTATTTCCTCCCCCTGTGGCTCCCTGCGCCCCGGGCTGGGGCCCTGCTGACTACAGCTCCAACCTGAGGCCCCTCTGTTGCTTCAGCTCTCACCAGTTCAGGTAACCCTGTTCCCTTTGTGGCCAAGTGGGGCCACCTGCAGCCCTGACCTCCCGATCTCTCAGAGGCCTTCCCCACTGTCACCCACTCCCTCCTTCTTGGAATGTTTCCCCTGGCTTCCCTCCTACCTTCCCGGCTGTCCCTTGCTCTCTTTCTCCCCAAATGTTGGGGTGCATGGGGATCTGCTCCCATCCCCCTGCCCTTCTCACACCTCCTTCCCTGGGTGAGCCTGTTGATGCCTGTGAGCTCTCTGCCCGTGGTTCTTAATCATTTCAGTTCCCCCTTGACAGATACCTCGAATCACCCTTTATTCCCCTGAAATGAAATGGCATACGTATGCATATAATTCCCCGAGGAGAACCATCCCAGCGCCCTAACTGAAATATCAGAATGAGCCATTATAGGCTAATGGTGAAGTGCACAAACAGTGGTTCAAATCCTGGCTTCTATACTTTCCAGCTGTGTGACCTTGGGTAAGTCCCTTAACCTCTCTGTGCCTCAGTTAGCTCTCCAGTAAAAAAAGCAGGGGGGATTTGTTTCCTCTATGTAGCACTTTGCTGGGTAGAGTTGTTATGAGGATTAAGTGAGTAATTATTCATGAAGTATTTAAAACAGTGCCTGGCACATGCTAAGAGCTAAGCGAGTTCTGATTAAACTAATAAGGAAAGTAATTTAAGAGGAGGTGTGTTTCAAGTTGTAAATACTTTTATCGACTACACTAAAAGACATGCTAAAATAGCAAGACGCTTGTACCTATACATAGAGCCCCCTGAATGTGACAGCCCCGAATGCGGACTGGTGAGGAGACTGTCAAGTTGGCAATTCAGATACCACAAGTAGTGTTGACATTAAGTATGTAATTTTCTGAAATGGTGACAACTCTGGGTAAGGTTCTGTACAAGATAAAGAGCAGTCTTCTTTCAATTTACACGGAAGCCATATTTCTGGCAATTTCAGGGTATGTTGAAATTCAGAGCATTCATACAAAAATGCACAAGACTTGGGCTCTTGCTCAGACACAAATAGGTGTTTTTTCCTCTACTTCGATGTCTGGTAGAACATTCCAAAGTCAAAGGGCATATGGGACATTCTTTGTGGTATGGACTGTTCTGCACATCACAGCGTGTCCAGAACCCTGGGCCCCACCACTAAATGCCAGCCGTGGCCCCCAGTCATCATGAAAATAGACAGCACCCCCTAAAATTCCCCCCAAAAAAGCATCCAGGAGGCCCCTGGGTTCTATACCAACTGCCAGACTTTTCCAAATCCCAAATTGTGTCTCCTGCTTGTTGACTTCCAGTTACCCTCAGGCCAAGTTCAAATTCCTGAACCTGATGCCCAAAGTCCTCATAATTCAGCTTCCTGCTTACCTTCCCACAGGCCCCACCCTCCCCCCACACTCAGCTGCTACGCCTCCCCCTATTCCCAGCTAACACACACACACACACACACACACACACACACACACACACAGAATTGTTTTTTTGCTGTTAAGTCTTCGCTCCCGTGTCTGCTCCCTGGAAAGCCCACCACTCCTCCCTCCACCTGGTCGAATGCCGTGCTGATAACCTTGCCAATCCTTTAAGACCTTCTGGCGTCCCCTCCTCAGAGCAGCCTCAGTCCCCCCAGGCTTGTTGGGGCCTCTCCTGTGCTCCCCCCAGACCTGTGGGCTTCCCCAATTGACCTCAGCACTGAACATACCCTGTTCCAGTTGCGAGTCTCCATCTTAGGAGGTCTGCACCATCCTAAGGCAGAGCACATAGCAGGTGAGAGCCATTTAGCCTTTGGCCTTCAGAAGCTCACATCTAGTGCAAAGGCTGACACATGGACAATGCTGGGAGACACTTGCTCAGAGCCTGGTGGGAACCCCAAGGACAGAGAGGCCAGCCGCCAGAGGGCAACTTCCCAGAGGAGGTGGAACCTTGGGGTGTGGATAGATTTCCAGGTAGAGAGGAGGCAAAAGGCTGACCCGGCTGAAGACTCAGTGGGGGCAAAGGTCAGTTGTGCGTCTGTCCCGTCAGGGATTGCAGGCAAGTGAGTATGGCCTGCGGTCAGGATGTGGAGGGGCCGTGGTCAGAGGTGAGGCTGGCGCACCAGCAGAGAAGAGCTCATGCCAAAGCTGCCAAGGAGGTGGGGCTTTGTCCCGGGGGCACTGGGGAGCCGTGGGAGGGATTGAAGCACTGCCGCGGGGGAATGATACATTCGGTCTGCATGTGGCAGAGGGCCCTCTGGGGGGAGTGTGGAAGATGCACTGTAGGAGGGCAGGAGTAGAAATAATCCGGGGCAAGGTCACAAAGCCTAATTAGGACAGGGATGAGGGTAGAGAGAAGGGTGGGCATTTGTGTGGCTGAAACAACAGAGCTTGAGGTCTGCTGGGGCTGAGAAAAAGGGAGAAGGCTAGTGTGCTTCTCTGGGGAAGCATCCCAGCTTGGTGGACGACCTCCCCGCCCCAACCAGGGGTGAGGGTGGAGCCAGGAGCAGTCAGGTGCCCCTCCTCCCCAGCCCACAGGACAGGCTGCAGGCCCCTCTGGGGTCACTAGAGGGAGCTCCAGGATAGGCCAGGCTCCCCTCCCGGCAGCGGCCAGCCTCCACCCCCCCCAGGGGCTAGGACCCCCCCCCCCCCACGGCTCAGATGTGGGCTTTGTGGGTCCTGCCAGGGCCTGGCCCAAGTGCAGTTGCTCACAGACTTGGGCCACCTCGTCCTCCAGCCACTGGGTTTGCCGGGGGCAGGAGGCATTTCTTGAGCTGAGAGCAGGTGGGGGCAGAGGTTGGGGACTGCCAGCAAGCAGCACAGATGGCCTGTCCTGCCTTACCTTGCACCTCACCCTCTACTCCCACCGGGAGAGGGGAGCAACCCGCTCAAGGTCACATCACTGTCAGAGGCAAGGCCAGAGCCAGCCAGAACTGCTGTCCCCAGCTGGGGATGGAAATGGACCGGAGCTCCCAAGTCAGAGCAGCTCTTGAACCAGAACAGTGCAAGCAGCCTTGGCAAGACCCCCTGTCCCTTACTACAAAACCTTCAGTGGGGGGGGGGGGAGTTTCCTTGAGCCACCTCCCCGTGTCACCTGGGACCCCCAGGCGTGGGGGAGATAGCTTTCCTGGCCTGGAGGCAGGGAGAGCCTGGCAGGTTCAAGGAATGGGGCGGAAGGCAGGATGGCCCGAGGACTGATGGCTGCTGGGGGGATGGGGACGCCCCGTTAGGGAGTCTGGGGGCCGCCTGGGAGCAGGGGGGCTTCAGCAGTCCTCCTCCATAGGAGGCAATGCCCAGAGAGCTCAACGCCAAGACAGCCTGGCGTTTGCAAAGGATCGCTCCAGCTGCAGAGAGGGGAGGGGCAGGATTACAATTTTTGGAAAAGTGATTGGCCTCTCTACTTGAGTCTAGATGACACAGTCTTTTAAATTTTTATGAAAACAAAAAATGAGTAACGAATGGAGACCCAGGAAGAGGAAATCCATTTCCTTTTGAATCTGATGGAAAGAGCACATCCAACCCCCAAATAATGTCAGCAGGATTGTAATCATCTGTAACAAAAGGTGCGATCCCAGCCGAACTCAGTGCAAGCTGCCTCCTCAGTTGAACCGAGAACCCCAAATCTGAAGCCCCTTTCAACAACACGGCTCTGGTGGCCCACGTGGAGGTTTAGGTGGGGGCAGGGACTAACCCAAGGTCATATGGCAAAGTTGGAACTGGAACAGACTCCTGACTCTCAAGCTTGGGTCTCCTCTCTCTGTACACGCCTGTTTGTCTGCACACGCCGCACGCACACACACACACACACACACACACACCCCACCCCACACAGGAAATGCTTTCCAAACTCAGATATGCAAATACCTGCATATAGACAGACTCACAGATTTGCTCACCTAGACACACCTAACTTGCCTGGCTAGAAGTGTGTGGACGTCCACACGGTGCCCCCCAGCGCACCCAAATACATGGACAAACATATTCGCATTCACACACACAGGTGCTCATACACACAAATATCTGATCACGCCAAATCTAAATACTCACATGTATCCAGATCCCGGCACAGGGCACACACATGCAAATATCTACAGGTTCAAACACATCCCTCAGTGCACGTCTACAAACACACCACTCACATAACGGACACACAGACTGTCCTAAACATTCACGGACACACTCACGGGAACGGCATACCTCACAGCCCCGTGAGGCCCACCAGCCGACACTCCGGGCTAAACAGCCATGTCCTCCGGCTCACCCCCAGGCGTGCTGGTACTGAGGGCAGCGGGGAGTGTCCTGGAGACCCTGCCACCCCTCTGTAAGGGCCTGGGGATCTGAGATGGGCAAATGCTGCCTCCTGCGGGAGCCCAAGGACACCAGGCCCTGTGCACTGAGCCAAGGCTGATTCATGGCAAGTGCCCAGGCAGCTCGGGGGCCGGGAGCTGCCCCCAGGCCCACCCTCGCTCAGCCCCGGGCTCTCCCCTCCCAACAGGAGTGTGTGAGTGGGTGGGTTCCAGTATGTGTCCTATTGGGGGGCTGGCAGGGGCAAAGTCAAGACGGATGAATTCAGCTACTATGTGGCTTTAGGTTTCCTTCTTTCATTCATTCATCTGATACTTAATAACATTTTGTGAATCAGGCAGAACAAAGACAAACAAAGGGCTAGGAGGGCAGTCTGGGGGAGGACAGGTGCACCCAGAGCCAGAGCTCTTGTATTACACATTGTGACAATTACACAGAGCTGAGGAGGCCTGAGAGACCTGAGCTACACCTGCACTGTGGGACTGAGCAGTTCACATTCTTATCTGAGCCTCAGTTTCCTTCGTCGGAGAAATAGGGACCACAATCTCCCAGACCACCTCTTGGGTTTGTTGTTAGAATCAAATTTGATGATGGGTGTGGCAGTGCTTTCGGGGAGAAAGGGAAAGGTTTAGTAAAATAAGAGTCAGACATTTACTAGGCACGAGCTGTGGGCCAGATCCATGGTACGGGAATGTGGATAGGTGCATGGGCCATGGAGTCAGAAGCCTGGCTGGGTTCTAATCCCTGTTTTGCCAAGACTAGCTGTGTGAGCTTGAGCAAGTTACTTAATCTCTCTGAGCCTCTACTTTCTCATCTGTAATATGGGTATAATCCTCACTGTATACGAGTGCTGGGGGATAGTGCACCGGAAAGCTCCGGGCCTGCCACAGAGCAGATGTGCAAGTTAGCCAGTTCCCATTATTATTTCTAAGCTTTCATGTATTCATTCACGAAACACTTGCTGAGCAGCTACTATAAACCAGCCATGATTCTAAGGGCTCTCCAAATTTTGACTCATTTAATCCTTCTAACAACTCTACTATCGTCCCTGTTTTACACTCGAGGGAACTGAGGCACAGAGAGCTCCCGTCACTTATTCGAGGTCATGCAGCTGCTAGAGGCTGAGCTGGAACTGGAAGCCAGGTCTGTCGGCCTCTCTAAACCCATCTAGAAGACATGCATTTCTTCTTAGGGTTTAAAGTCCTCCCCTCTCCCCAGGAGCAGCCCCTGTTAAATAAATCATCCAGAAACGGTTTCTAATTCCCAGACTTGGTTGCAAATGAATTATTCACATTGTAGGGCCTGCGAACGGCTGGCTGGGCCTCATTACCCGAGAAGGGCTCCCCGCCCGCAAGATGTCACTCCCTCCCCCAGGGCATGGGTCCTGGTGGGCCAGCCAGAGGCTGCCAGAGTTGGCGGGTGCCTGGGCTGCTCTGGGAACTGGGAGGAGGGGCTTTCCTCCTCCCATTCCCAGTCTTTGCTTTCTAATAAGCTCACAGCCTGGTGTTGTCAAGAAAACATAAGCTCTGGCCCCAGCCAGTCCTGGGTTCCAATCCCGGCTCTGCCCTCAGCAGCTGTGTGACCTCAGGTAGGTGGCCTACCCTCTCTGAGCCTCTGGGGAGGCTGACCGGCCCACCCTACTTCACACTTTCTCTTCTTCCTCCAGATTTGTGGGCTGAGGCTTGTGCTGCCCAGCCAGGTCCTGTGCTGGAAGCTGGGGACAAAGATCCTGTCCTGGGGGGATGCTCATCTTCTACTTCCAGTACCTGGCTGAAACCCATGTCTGAGCCAGAGCCCTGGGGCTGGTTGTAGAGGATACTGGGTGCTCCAGAGCCCCCCTCCAGGGCCAGGTATCCAGCCCAGCTGCTGGGAACATTGACCGCTGATGGCTTCTAGGCTATGCCCACTGCCACGGGCAGCAGGGGGTCAGTCCCTGACCAGTGCGGAGCTACCGACGCCCAGCTCCCTTACTTCAACTGGGACAACCCTGCAGGGGCCTCAGCTGCAACCTCATTGTGGGCCAGCTTCTCCCTCTGCCCAGTCCTGCCTTCCTGCCTCCTTCCAGGTGTACCTTCCGAGGGCATGCCCCAACCAACCTGGGTGTAATCCTCCAGCTCAGCATGTTTCCAGGAACCCCATCTAACGTACTTGTCACAGACAAGACCCAATCTCAGCAGTAAAGGAGACCCAGTGCAGATCACCAGTACTCAACACTGCTTACAGGCTGAACCTACATTCTGCTCCTCGTACCAGGCTGAGCCCAGTTATCACATGGGAGGCAGAACTAGGGTATAATCAGTGGGAGGTAGAAAGGGATTGGAGTCTGGCTTAGACGGAGAACAGGACAGAAGCCAACCTCAGAGGAGAAGATGAACTGACGACCGAGGGCAGCCAGGAGGTCAAGGTCACAGACTCTCATTCCACAGGGAGGTCTTTTTCAAAAGCAACTAAACAGGATCTTCTTTATGAAAAAGCCAAATCTGAACCAAGAATGATAAGATTAGTCATAATAGTTGCCGTTTCTCGAGCAAGGAGTATGCCCTGGGCACTGTGCCGTGGGATCTGCTTCATGCTCTTACTGTCTCCTCAGAACAACCTCATGGGGCTCTATTCTCACCTATTTTACAGATGAGGAAGCCGAGGCTCACAGGGTTGAAATGACTTGTGCCTCAGGCCTGGCAGAACCAGCATTCAAACCCTGGACCATTCTGTGCTTCTGTGGGATCTAGGTTCAAGCAGAGACTGGTGTTCCGAAGAAAGGCCCCTAAGGGGCTTCCAGTCCCCGGGGGTCATCCGAACTAGCTGTTCGCCAAGTGCCTGTGACTGCCCAGGGCAGCAAGCGGAGTCAGGGAAAGAGAGGTGGGCAGTCCGTGAGTCCTTGTCACTGTGACCCAGTCCCAGTCTCAGGCAGGCCACTGTTCCTCTCAGAGCCCTCCAGTTCATATATCTGATTCCAACCCCCATCTGCATGGCACAAAAGAGGAAACTGAGGCCCAGAGAGAGGACACTGCTTGCCCAGACTTGCAGAGCCAGGACTCAGGAATTCCTGACACTTGGTCTGCTGTCCTCTGTTCAGTGTATGGAAGAACGAAGGCCACTGCTAACTGACCGAATGTTTGCGGCCAAGATTCAGATGTTGAAACCCAGGCCCCAATGTGGTGGGTATTTGGAGGTGGGGCCTTTGGGAGGTGATTAGATCAGAAGAGTGGAGCCTCATGAATGGAATGCCCTTTATGAAAGAGACCCCAGAGAGATGCCTGGCCCCTTCTACCCTGTGAAGTTGTAGCAAAAAGACATCTGTCTGTGAAGCAGGAAGCAGGCTCTCGCCAGACACTGAATCAACCAGTACCTTGATCTTGGACTTTCCAGCCTCCAGAACTGTGAGAAATAAATATCTGTTGTTTATATCCAGTCTATGGTATTTCGTTATAGCAGCCCAAGTGGACTAAGGCAGCCACTTTCCCCATCTGTTCCGCACTGGTGATTCTTCCTTCCATCCGCCCGTGCACACCTCCGTCCATGCATGCATCCATGCGTGCATCCCTCCACGTGTTCACCTACCCATGTGTCCACGCATGGATCCACCCGCAACTGTGTGGTGAGCATCCTCTGTGCACCAGGTCTGGGCTGGGTGTTAGGGACAGAGCAGGCAGAGCCTACCCTTGCGGAGTGCACAGGCTGGCAAACAAACAGCCCGCAGAAACCAAATGCATCACCACTGTGCTAAGTGCTGGGAAGAGGCAGCTCAGGATGTTGTGAGTGGGTGTAACAAGGACCGTCTCTCTCAGGAGTGTTCTCTGGGCCCCAGGGAGCTGGTGGGCAAGAAACCTGCTGAGACAGCCCCATGGGCCTGGCCTCGGGGGACAGAAGCTATGAGAAAACCGTGAATGATGCCCTCGTGGAGCCAACTGGCTTGGCAAGGCCGCAACCAGCCCACCTGGCCCTTCCAGCCAGTGGGCTTCCTTGGCTGCAGCCGGAGGTAAGTCAGGAGGTAAGTGGGGCGGGGGGAGGGTATCTTTTGAAAATCTCCTCCAGATTTGCTTTGTGAGCCATCCCAGCTGGAGCCTGAAGCCTCCAAGAACTGTATCGGAGCTTTAGGAAACACAAGAGAAGTTATTTCAGGAGAAGGGAACAGCATGAGCATACATGTGGAGGTGGGGATAGTAGACAGACCCAGGAAGGTAGAGCGAGGAGAGAAAGGGGAGGAGAAACTGAGTCCTGGTCCCCAGGGACTTCACCAGCACTCTGGGGGCTCAGCTCCCACCATACACCAGTAGCAAGAATTACTGTTAAAGGCTAACTGGGTGCCCAAAGAGGGCCATGCGCGATCCCCATTTCATTCTCACTGGATCCAGTAAGATCGTTACTGCTGGTTCCCATTTTATAGACAGAAAAACCAAAATCAGGAGAGGTTGAATGTGTCATCCAAGAGCACAGAGTTAGCAAGTAAAGGGTCAGGATACAATCCCAGCCCAAGTTCTTAACACGCCCCTAGTGTGCTCAGTAAACCAGGGGAGGAAATCTGGACATGTGAGGGGCAGCGCCCAGGCTGGCTCCACCGTGGTCTCGTCTGTCCCTCCCACCAAACTGAGAGTTTATTTACCTCTGTCACCGCACGACACTAGGTACAGAGTTGGTGCTTAGAAAATGCCGTGAATAAATAACCATCGTAAGAATGGACACTCATAAAGCACTCACCATGTGCTCTGCCCCCACAACCCTGTGAGGGCATGCCGTTATTACTCCCATTTCACAGGTGGGGATACTGAGACTTAGCTAGTAAGTAGGAAGGCCCTGATCCACTAGGCAGCAAGTAAATAACTACACCAGCAAACCCATTGATAAGCATGAGAAATGACCAGTGAACGGATGAGAGCAAAGGTGAGTAAATAAAAGGTGCAGAGTTGAAGGAGGGACAGAGGGAGCCAAGGTGAGATGTGGGGCTCAGCAGAGTGCAGGAGAGGGGAAGGCCATTACGCTTGTCCCACCTCCAGCTCCCACGAAAATGGCCTTTCCTCCTCCCAGGGCGGCTTGAGTTCAGGCCAGGCTGTTGCCTAGCAACAGGGCCCTCACCCGGGCCCCGCCCCCTTCAGCCGGCCAGAGCTGGGCACCTGCAGCCAGCTCCAAGCTCACCCCTGCCTCCAGGAATAGGGACCCTGGGCTCTCAGGCTGGGGGGAAGAAGGCCAGGGCCAGAGGGGTGGGCCTGGTTGGGCTCCGGGGCTGAGAGAAGAGCCCCAAGACCTGCTGGGGGAGGGGGGAGAGGGCCGCCTGGACCAGCCATTTATTCGGAGGGCGGTCGTCCACCTGGCACAGCGGAGTGGAGGCACTCGCAACTGCCCAGAGCCGTGGCCACGGGACCCTGGGTTGGAGAAGGTCTTGGATGAGTCACTTCCCTTCCTGAATCCATTTCCCCATCGGTAGAAGGGGGACACGTGCCCCCTCTCCAGCGGGTCCATGTGGGGCTAGAGTAGGGCCAGGGGAGGCTTTACTTGGGGAGCGTGCAGGCTGCTTCTAGAGGAGTAAGATCTGGGGCCAAGGCCTCTCACAGTCCCTCCAAGAGAGGACGAGTTGCCCTGGGTGGGAGCACGGGGCCTAGAGGGTTCCCTCAGGAGGTGGGCCAGTGGGACTTCTCTAAGTGGGGTGGCTGGGGAGTAGGAGAATTGGCAGAGGAAGCCAGCATCCTTTCAAAGGCCTGGAGGCCGGAGCTTGGTGCCCACTCAGCAACAGCGACTCTGCTCCCGGCCCGGCCCATTTACACTCAGTCCTCAGTGCAGCTCCGGAGATGGGGAGCTGTGCTCCTGGCCCGTAGGAAATGAAATGTTGGCTCAGAAAGGTAAAGAGACTTGCCCCAGGTCACACAGCTGGCGAGTGGCGGAGCCACGTCCAGCTCCGTCTCCCCTGCTCAGATGGGTGCAGCAAAGAGCAACCGGCATTTGGCAAAAAATGGCCTCAGTGGAGTCTGCAGGGGCCCCTCCTGGCACCGCCAGGGGGTCTGGACTTGGTGCAGAGGGTAGTGGGGAGCCACTGATGGTTGCTGAGCTGGAAGAGAAGTGCCCCGGGCTGGGTCCTCAGGTCCCTTGGTGCTGTCCTGGGCCATCTGTCTCCGCCTCCCACACCTGCCACCCTCTGCAGCCAGCCACCCCCGCGGCTTCTCAACCACACGGAGAAGCCATGTGTGACGGAGGAGAATGTAAAAATATATGTATGTAACTGAAAAACAACGTGCTGACAGAACACAGCTATAAATACTCTGACGGGTGCAGAACCATTCCTCGGATCCTGCTTCCTGCTGCCTGAGGAGCGGGGGCACGGGGCTTGACAGGTGGGGTGGGGACTCGGGAGGGAAAGGAAAGGGGGCAACTGCTTGTGGACCTACTTTGTGCCGAAAGCTTTACAAGCAGTATGTCTCTGAGTCTTCCCAAAAACCCTCTCAGAGAACCACTACTGCCTCATTTTCAGTTCACAGGCGAGGAAACTCAAATTCAGAGAGGTAGGTCATCTGGTCAAGGTCACACAGCGAGGAGGCAGTGGAGCTGGGATTCCAGCAAGCCCTGCCATGGGCCAAAGAAGAGCAAGTGGGCTCAGGTTCTGCTTCCTTCACTCCTTGTCCAGGGCCAGAGAGAGCTTCAGGCTTCCAGGCCCTCCCCTGCTTCCATGCCTTCCATGGCTCCCCAGTGCCCTCCAGATAAAGACTAAACTCAGTGAGGCCCTTAAGACCCTGTGCTCTGGCCTCTGGCAAACCCCTGAGCCCACCTCCCACCATGTCCTGATCTCTGAGACACAGAGACCTTCCGTCAGGACCTCTTCGGGACCAAGTGCTCGGCCCCCGTACCTACTATTTCCTTTGGCAGGCATGTTGTTCCTCTCTCCTTGCTTCCACCTACATTGGGGCCTCAGCTTAATCCACTTCTTCCCAGGCCTCCACCGCTGCTCAGGTTCCCTGCAAACCCTGAAGCTCAGCTGTAACCCCGTGGGTCATTACGGGTGGTGGGCCACAGCTGGTGAGGGCAGACCCAGGGCCGGCTGCCGGCCGCGTGGCCACAGCGTGGGTGCCCCCGAGTGCTTGGCTCCTCGGGAGGTGCCGGCTCCCGTAAATGCCCCTCTGATGCATGGGTGGGGCATGACACAGAGCTGGAAGAGGAGCTGGCTTCAGGGCTCCGGGGGAGAAGGAAGGAAAAGGAGGAGAAAGAGAGGCAAAGGGGCCTCCCGGGGCCCCCACAATGGGCACTGGATACCCACGGAGAAGACCTGGGAGTAAGCCGGCCCCATCTCTCAGACCCTCCCTGGATCGGGACGAACCTTCCGCCTGGGGTCTGAGCCTGCCTGCGCCTCTGGCCGGTGTGCAGCTCAAAGGTAAGTCTGCCAGGGGTTACCTGTTCGTCCTCAGACCTTCCCCGTAGACCAGCACCGCCCCCTGCGAGGAAAGTGTGAGCCACCTAAGGCATTTTTACTTTCCATTTTCTAGTAGCCACTTTTTAAAAACAAAAGAAGCAGCTGAAGTTAATTTTAATGTTCTATTTAACCCAGTATACCCCCATATCATTTCATGTAATCCAGATAAAAAAATTGTTGAATTTTTTTTTTTTTCTTACTAAGTGTTCAAAATCTGGTGTGTCTCATATGCGAACAACACATCTTGGTTTGGGCTAGACACATTTCAGGTGCTCACTGGCCACGCGCGGCTACTGTATTGGGCAGCAGTGCTCTAGACTACGCCTTGATGAGAGCCAGGACCATGATTGTAGCCACAGTTATCTCCAGGGTCTGGCATGTGACGGAGACTCAGGGAATGTTTGTTGAATGACTGGCTGACCGACTGGATGAACGGAAGAGTGAATGCACGAATGAACAAATGATCCGACACCTTGTTAGATCAAAAGCCAGATTCCCAGCACGTGCCATGGAAAGAGCCTAGATATAAATTCTCGTCCCACTTCCGCCTCCAAGTCTTCCCATGACCAGAAGTGAGTCCGTCCCCTCTCTGGGCCTCAGTTTCCCCATCTGTACAATGGATTGTGGGTTTGGACTGCATGATGTTTTTCCAGGCTCTCCCTAGAGGTTCTTAAGGGGAGCCCTCCCTCCTCTCTGCAGCTCCTTTCCCTAAGTCAGGCCCCCAGGGAAGTCCCCCACAGCCCCAACAACCCCACTGTCCCCTCTCTTGTGTGTGAGACAGGAGGTCTCAGGGGAGGCCTCCGGGTGACCTTCTGTGCAGAGCAGAGCCAGGCCCCAGAGGACTCCTCCACACGATAGCCGTGGCACAGGAAACAAGGCCAAGGTGTGTCCTCGGTCTTGGCCCTCCTCCTTGGTCACCTCTGTGGCTCACATTTGTTCCAAGCTAGGAAGACAGCAGGGCTGTCTTGTCCCTTCGCTTCTGTAGAGGAGGAAAAGGGAGGGCCAAGAGATGTGCCAAGTCCAGCCTGAGGCGGCATAGTGAGCAGGGCAGAACTGGGCCTCTGCTTTCCTCACCTGAGAAATGGGCACAAAACCTGCCTCCCTCCCATCGAACATCAATGCCTCAAACCCAGGCTCTGCTGCTTACAGCCCTGTGATCTCGGGCAAGAGGCTGTACCTTGCTGAGCCTCTGGAAGTGCTGATTTGTAAGTGGGGATGGTAACAATACCAACCTCATGGGTTGAGTGCCAGTGAAATGTGTTAACATACGTAAAGCGCTTGTACAAGTGATAGATATTATTATTAGCCCTCACTAAGGAGCCATTCTGCAGTTCAGATGAGGCAAGGGGTGTGACTGGGGTTTACAAACCATAAAGTCCTCTCTTGAGAGGCAAGCATTTTTTGGCTGCAAAGGAGGTTGCAAACCGTAATACGCGTTGTGACTTGCAAAGTGTTTTGTAAATGTTGCCACATTAAGGAGGCTATTGTAGATTAGCTTTTTATAATCTGAAAGGCACTTCAAAATCATAAATCACTTCGGAGACCATAGAGCTCTTTGTAAGGGCTTTCTAGACTGTTGAGTGCTGGGCAAGTCTGAAACGAGTGGCCTTTCACAGCCATGGGCGAGAAGCAGGGTGGGAGTGGGCAGAGGAAGAAACGAGAACCAGAGGTTGGAAGCAGCGGCCGTTTCCCCTCCGATCTGGGCACTGTCCCCGCCTGTGCCAGTCGGTGCGGAGAAATTCCAGCGGATCTGCAGATGCCTGCGATTCTGCTCTGAGGCCAGGCGGCCTGGCTGCATCGCTGACTCAGCCAAGCGGGAGGAGTGAAGCAGGAATCAGCCCTATCTTCCTTGCACTTGTGCCTTGTCTTTTAATTTTTTTTCCTACCACAAAGGCAATAAACCTGACACCATTTAAAGATTTCCCTGTGGGCCGGGGAGGTGGTGAGCTCCTGGGCTGCCTGATGACCTTGCTCTGAGGCCCAAGTCTGGGCCTGCTCTGGAGACCCAGCCTGGAGAGCCTGCTGCCCCCAGGTTGACAGAATAGCAGGGGTTCAAGGGCTGGGGGCAGGTGGTGCAAAGGCCCTGGGCTGTGAAGTCCACGCCCGCCTGCCCCGGGGGGGTTCCAATCCCAGCTCTGCCTGCTACTTTCTCACCTATGACCTTGGGCAAGTTCCCTTACGCCGAGTTGGGAGTCCCTCAGCTATAAAAGACTGATAATGTCCATTTGTGTGTAGGCATTGGGTGGCCCGGTGTGCCTGCAAATTCTGTCCCTTCTGCTTTCCATAGGCCCGGGAGCCTTCCAGTCAGGGAGAAAAACAAGGTGAGGCAGCTTCTAGAGCTTTGGGGTTATGGGCATGGGATTTCAAGTCATAAAGACTTGGATTCAAATCCTGGCTCTGTGACATATAGCTGTGTGTCTTTAGGCAAGTCACATCACCTCTCTGAGCCTTCGTTTCTTCAGCTATAACATGGGCCTAATAATAGTCGCTACCTTGTAAAAAGTTGATGAGGATTCGGAGATGTGTATATGGCTCGTATGGCATAAAATTTGGCACCTAAGAAGCCCATCAATAGTAACTCCGATCTGCCACGACCCGAACCATTCTGGGAGCCCCGTTGTGCTTCCCAGGGCCGTGCAATTCCCCTTCCTGTGCCTCCTCGCATTGGCAATTACTTGATAAAAAGCCTGCCTTATCATGTGACCCAGATGACAGCTGGGGCCCTGGGCCCTCCGGATCCAGCTCGAGCCACCCCCCCGGGAGTTTCTGGAGAAACCTTTTTTCCAGCCCCATCTCCTTGCGGCCCCTGGGCTGCGTGATGTTGACCCCCAAGGGGAACCTCCTCTGAGCTCCTTGCAAACCATGTGTGAGCAAATGCGCCCTTCGCTGTAGATGTCAGAGATGAAGGAGGGTCTGCTGGACCCTTCCTGCCCTCGGAGCTCATGCCAGGCTTTCCCCACTTGCTGGCATCTGCCTCTCTCCCTCCTGCTCTGCCTTCCTCTTTCCCTCTCCTACCTTTTCAGAAGCAAGACATCAGCATTTTCCCTCTTGCCTCCTGCAGCGTACCTCAGAACAAAGCCAGACTCTTCCCAGGGTTGTGATGAATGCAAGTTTTCTTCATCTAGTTGCATCCACGGGTCTGTGTGACCTCTCAGGGCCGGGACTGTGTCCCTGTTCGCTGTTGTATGCCTAGCCCCCAGCCCAGTATTTGGCCCCCAGCAGGCAGCTGGGAAATACGTGGTGAGTGAAGGAACAGATGAGTAGGACAGGGGCTACCGGGGCAGGGGGACCAGAAAGCTGCCCTCTGTGGTTGTCTAGGGCCCTCTGCTCTTGGAGGTCAGTTCCGTGGCAAAGGGACTAATTGAGGAAGAGGCTGAAGCTGATGTGTGTCTGTCTCGGGCCCCAGAAACAATCGAGTACTAACACATTCTTGGCTCCTTCGAGGGCCATGTGAACATGAACACTTGGGCGTCCTTCTTTAGGGTCTGACACTTCCCCATCAGCGACTGCCTCCCCTGAGGGCTACCAAGGGCAGGGCAGTGGTTCTCAGGATGGGCTGCACCTTGACCCACCTGGAAAGTTCGGAACCACCAGAGCCACGTGGGCCTCACACCTTCTCCCCCAAGATCCGATTCAAATGTCTGATGTGGCACCTGCTGACTGATTTGTTAAAAAATCCTAGTTGATTCCAATATACACTGCTGAACCAGAGAAAGGGGCTGGTTTTTTGGTTTTTTGGTTTTGGGTTTCTTTAACTAATGTGTCTGTGATGCCTTGTGGGGTTTCCACGTGAGACCCTCTGAGGCAGCCTGTAGGCTGGTGGTCTAGGCTGAGGGCCTGGCTGGATGATAGAAAGGAAGGTATGTGGACTTGGCAGACATTGGAGACCTGGGTTTGAATCCCCATCTTAAGACATCCCAGCTCTGTGGCCTTGGGCAGGTCACTTCACCTGTCTGCATGTCAGTCTTCTCCCCATGAGTTGGTGATCAGAATTCCTACTGCACAGGTCAGCTGGGATCCATCACCTGGCATGGGGTCCAGCCTAGAGTTGGTGCTCCACAAAGTATGGTTCTGTTGCCTTCCTGAACAAGCTTCGGGGTGGGAGGGGAGGTCAAGTGTGGCCCCAACCCTGGCTCAGTACCTGATGGGAAGAACACTGGCCTAGAAGAAAGTTCTAGTTCTGGCCCATCGTGATATGTGACCTTGGCCAAGCCACTCCCATCTCTGAGCCTCAATGTCCTCATTCAGCTCCAACCTGGGAGATAGTTAAGGGCTGACATTTAAGCGGGTGGACAGACCTGTTTCAGCCAATTCTCTGGGGCAGGTCACTCAGCCACTCTGAGCCTCAGTTTCCTCATCTATAAATAGAGATCCAGTGGTGTGCACATCTCATCACAACTCTGTGTTTAGTGATATCATGTTGCTAACTTGAAATGGGGCACAGCGTGAGTATCAACATCAAACAAATTGGCAAACATTACAAATCAGGATTCCCCCCACCTCCCCTCCCATGCCCCCTCTACCCCCAAAAGTCAGTTTATCAGCATGCCATCCACTGGGACTCAGGTAAGAAAACTTTCACCATGGTTGTTGGGAGATTCAGAGAACTATTGACTTTTAAGCATTTAGCGCAGCACCTGGGACTTAGCACAGTACCTGGGACTTAGCACAGCACCCAGGCACTAATATGTGCTAGTTAAACACACTTAACATTTATCAGCCATCACTTTGTCTCTGGCCTGGTGTAAAATACAATGATCACATCTGTCATCTGCTATAGCTTTAAGAACCCTGGGGAAGTTTTAGAAGAGGAAATTCAGGCTCACATAGGCTCGCTGACTTCAAATGCAATTAAACTTCGCAGGCCTACTATGTGCCGAGTTTATTTTTATATACCCATCTCCGTTCAGCATCACACCCCCCTTTTTCTCACTACAGTTGAGGAATCAAAGGCCCCGAGTGGGCAAGTGACGTGCCCTGGCTCCCACGCTGAGCACGGGGCCCTGTATCTGTCTGGAACCTACGTGTGCTGGCCTCGGCTTCCGCCAGACTCCCTCCCCACCACATCCAGCCACATCCTCTCCTTGATCAGGGCAGGCTTTGCTGATCTGATCTCTCTGGCCCTCTCCAGCTCTGACATCCTCAGTATTTAAATCAGCACATGAATATTTCACAAGCATCCCTGGCGAAAATAACCCCCCGCCTGGTTATGTCAGGCCGAGGCCCCAGTCGCTGCCGGGCGCTCGGGCTATTTGTGAGGCCTGCAATTCTGCGAGGCCTCCCGGCAGCCGCCAAGGAATCGATAGCCTTTAAATAAGTAATTAGAGGAGCTGAAGACATCGGCACAGCCAGGAGTGAGCAGGGGAATATAAACTCAGAACTCTCCCAGGCTCGCTGTGGAGGGCCATGTTCTGTTTCTCGGTCAGGAGATGTGGCAGGGCCTGGGTAGGGCGAGAGGTGGGGGAAGTGTGGGGACGAGGAAGATGAACACATCCCTACTTGGCATCTGCTGAGTCCTCTCCATGTGCCAGGCTTTCTCTCATCGTGGCCGGACCTACTGTTCTAAAGACGCTGAGGCTCAGAGAGGGGAAGTCAGTTGCCCAGGGCCACGCAGCCAGGAAGTGGCAGAGGCTGCAGGCCTGTCTGACTTCAGCACATGGTTTCTC
The DNA here is from genome assembly GCF_964656455.1 of Halichoerus grypus. Lineage (NCBI taxonomy): Eukaryota > Metazoa > Chordata > Mammalia > Carnivora > Phocidae > Halichoerus > Halichoerus grypus. Next base: position 82,685,087 of record NC_135725.1, on the reverse strand, counting down.
AGCTTGGGCGCTATTGACATCTTGTCGGCGGGGTAATTCTTTGTTTTGGGGATGGGGGGCTGTCCCGTGCCATTGTAGGATGTTTTCGCCCTCTCCTCTACCCTCTAGATGCTGATAGTGCGTCCTCCCCACTTGTGACGACCAAAAGTGCTCTGGACATTGCAGATGTCCCCTGGGGCGGCGGGTGGGGGGGGGCAAATCTCCCCCAGTGGGGAGTGGGGAGCCACAGTTTTAGAGTCTGTTTACTTGGTTATTTCTTTTCTCTGCTGCTGGTGGCTTTTAGGATAAGGAGCAACATCTTTCTCCAACCTAGAGAGGCAGCTCTAGAACCAAAGCTGGCCAGGTGAGAACACACCGGCTGTGTGACCTTGGGCAAGTTCTCAACCTCTCTGTGCCCGAGTTTCCCTCTCTATAAAATGAGTCACCCTCCAAAAAAAAAGGTTATCGTGAAGTTTAAGTGAGTTAGCATATGCAAATCACTTAGAGCAGTGCCTGGCACATACAGCCCAAGGACCTGTGAGACCAAGTCCCAGCCCGAGACTGCAGCCTCACTGGTAGTGTTCCTCCCCTAAGAATGGGGAGAAGGACCCTAGCAGGAGCTGGGAAGAAATCATCTCTGACAACTTCTGTTGTTTCCACCCCCATCGCGCTGCACTCCCCCTCCCACCAGCCCTGGATGAGCTGGAGAAACAGCAACAAGGACAGCCACGTAGTCCCACAGGACCACAAGGTACTAAGAACAGAAGTGGCCACTTCCTCTCCCCCGCGGTGCTGGCTGTGCACAGAGAGGAGCGTGGAGGGCCTGCACCCGATTTACAACAGCATCTGATTAAAATACAGTTCCTTTTATTATCCGGGAAGCCATAAAAATACATATAGACAAACACGTTTTATCCCTGGAGTTGGTCATTGCGTTTTACTGGTCGATGGCGTGTGTGTTTTTGTTATGCTGATGTCTGTTAGAAACAAGGTTCCAGAAGGCTGTCCTCATCTGGGGGCTTGGGAGAAATAGTATCCGGGAGGGCACTGCAGGGCATCTTTGCAGAAACAGCCCCCAGTGTAGGAACGCATATGTTTACCGCATAAATCCTCCCGTTTTTCCCCAGAAGGAAGGGTCCCTAGAGATTACCTGGTTCAGCCTCCTCCTAGTGGAGGAATCTGAGGCCCAGGACACACAGTGCTTTGTCCAGGAGCACAGAACAACTTGGTTTAGCAACTGTTTTCTGAGTGTATTAGTGAACCCCAGGTGCTGTAATAGATAGGCCCCCGATCTCAGGGGCACAATGGAGTTGTCTTTTTCGCTCACATGGCAGGTGTTCTGGATGGTGGATGAGCCCTCCCCATGGTGACTCATGGACCCAGACTCCTTTCTTACGGCTGCACCCTTCCCTAGGGCCTCAGAATCATCTGCTTGCAGCTGGATGGGGAAAGAATTCAGAGGATTGCAGGTTTTTATGGATTTTTACAGAGGTTTTTTTAGGTCAGGCTGGGGAGTGGCCCATGCTGCTTCTGTGCACGTTCCATTGGCCCATTCCTAAGTCACATTCCATATGGAACTGCAAGGGGGGTTGGGAGATGTAGCCTGGCTGTGTGCCCGGGAGAAAGAGACAGGGTGGTGAACAGCTAGCTGACCAGGTCTCCGGGTCTGGCTCGGTGCTGGAAGCTGCCTGGGCAGAGATGACTAAGAAGGCCGACCTGCTCTCTCTCGAAACTCATAACTAGTGGGGGAGGGGAAGCAGCAGCAGGTATAGGTGGCTGATGTCCCCAGCTTTAAGTTCAGAATGAGGACTTGTCTTTTTGAGCCCCCCTCCCATTGATCACTGGAAGTCCATTTACTTCTCTCTAGAGAGACCCCATCCCATGATAAATCCAAGACTCCTGGGGTCCTTGCCAATTCAGTCCAAAAGGAGTCAGCAATCCTGTTTCTCTTTTTTTTTTTTTTAAGCAATCCTGTTTCTAAAAGGTTGCAGATGGGGTCCCTGGGTGGCTCAGTTGGTTGAGCATCCAAGTCTTGATCTCAGGATCATGAGTTCAAGCCCTGTATTGGGCTCCATGTGGGTGTGGAGCCTATTAAAAATTAAAAAAAAAAAAAAAGAAAGAAAGAAAAGGTTGCAGAGAAGACACTGGAAGGCCTGGTTCACTTCCTGAAGGGCCCTATTCTCTGTAGTATTTCCTTTTCGGGGGAGAAAGAGGGAGCCTCTCTCCCCAGGGTTACCTGTCACTTCACACTGCCACCGGCCTGGGCTCTCAACAGAACAGTTCTGGAGAGATGGCGTGGCTCCTCACTTTGCCAGCACACGGGTGCACCTGCGCGTACGCACACACCCCTCAGAACCAGCCATGGCAGACATTCGCCACTTGGGCTAGCTAGTATCTATTTGGGGGGTCCCAAGATGGTGAGAGGACCTCCACTGGGGCAGATATTCTGCATCCCCAGCAGCTAGAATTCGGACCTGCGGCCCAAGGTGTGGCCCATGGGACACGTCCTCCCAGGACTTGGAATCTTTAGAGTGACCCAGGCACAGGGCCGGTCGGACCTTAAAGGCCACTGTAGCAGGATGGCATCCAGTGCTGTGTGGTGCATCATCTCTGTGGCCCCACGGTGCCAGCAGGAGCCACAGTGACCACTGGCAGGTGGCCCCTTGGCTGGGCCTGAGCTCTGGGTGCCTGGTAAGCCTGTTTCTTCAGTCCTCCTGTCAACTGTATGCGCCACTTAACACTTCTCCAGACAACTGCTCTAGGTTAACCAGAGCCAGTCTTTACTAACGACAGCCAAGAACCCACCTTCTGTAGCCTGGGCGGCAGCCGGGCCACCACCCCACTCCCTCCAGGATTTCCTTTGCTGCCAGCTCCACCCAGGGCCATCCCAGACCCCTCCACACCCAGCACCCCCCACCCCTGCTGGTCTAACAGCTTCCACCCTCAAGGGAGATGCCAAGGCTCCCGTCTCTTTTCCTCCAGGACATTCTGAGCAAATCTCTAATTAACCTGTCTGTTCACACTCCTTCCGCATTCAAAGTCCTCAAGAGGGCTGTGGGCAGAACCAACATAATTGGTTTTCTTTGTGATCCTATGCCTTTTATGCCTTTAAAGCCATTAATCTGAGAAGAGGTCCATTGTCTTCACTTGATTCCAAGGGGGCCCGGGGCACCAAAAAGGTGAGGGTCCCTCTGGACTGCAGCCTCAGGACTGCTGGTAACAGGATTCCCTCCTCCATGACACATGAGGCCCCTTTGCCTTATGAGACCCTTACTGGCTGGAGGAGCACCCCATCCTCCCTGCCCCATCCCTTCTGGGAAGAGATCCCTACTTCCTTCTGGGACCAGCTCCTCTCCCCCGCTCTAGATAGAAGTAGGTGGTCCCAGCAGAGGTTGCCATGTTGTCACATGACCTCAGTCTCCAGAGTCAGCTGACTGGTTAGGGAGGACAAGCCAGGCCAGATGGGTCCTTCTCAGCAGTTGCTTTTCTAAATGGGAACTAGGGGGTACCACTCAGAGCTAAGAGCAGTCAAGTTTCCTACAAAGTAGGGGAAGCCAATTTAAGTAGGACAGGGAAGCTGAAGGGAGAGAGATTGAGACAGAGATAGAGATGGAGAGAGGAGAAAAGAGGAAGAAAGAGAAGGGGGGTGAGGGCGGGGGAGGCAGAGGGAAGGGGGAGGGGAGGGAGCTGGCTTCATCCTGGCCCATGGTCTAGCCGTGACCCTGTTGGTTTGCTGTTCATTTTGCTTTGGTTATTCATTGCTTCCTTCAGTACCCCACTTTTGGCCTAGCTGTTGGAAATGGAGTTTGTCACTGTCTGTCTTACTCCCACCGAATCCCCGGGGTCTGCACAGAGCCCGGCACACGGTAGTGAATGAACGAACAAAAGAATGAACAAGGTGCAGAGAGAGTGATTACATGGGGAGAGGTCAGGAACTGCCTGGGGTGGGGGGTGATATTCAAAGTGGGAATTAAAGGGAGAATAGGAGTTTTCTGGATAAGACTTGTGGGGGAAGAGGCTAGAAAAGACAGGGGGGACTAGGTTGAAAAAGTCTTAACTATCAGACTAAAAATTAGGATTTTTACAAGTAGTGGCTGATCTGGGTGTAAATCGGAAGTGTCCCCGAGGATGCCCGAGCTCCATCCATGTAAGTGAGTGTGTGGGTGCTCTTAAGCTCCTCTCTCATCCCAGATTCTAGAGACCCTGCTAATAGGAAAACCGGGTCCTCCTCCCACCCCACCCAACACCTCTCTCCAAACTGCCCCCACAGGGGTCCCCGCTAAGCCTTCCTGTGGCTCCATCCAGCAGGTCCTGATCCTCCCCAAGCTCTGGGCAGCCTTCCCCCTTCTGACTTGGACCCACACCGCTTCTCCCCAGCAGCTCCCTCTCTGTCCTCTCAGACTCTCCTCTTCCCAGGCCCACAGCCATTCCTTATATATCCGTGGCCTCCAGGGCCTGTGCTGGTCCCTCCCCTCGCTCTGCACCCACCCTGCACTGCCCCTTCCTCTCCCATGGCTTCGGGGACCACTCTGAGAGGCATGTTCCCAACACCTCCAGACCCAGCTATCCAGAAGCTGGACCTTCTCCTCCAGGCCCTTTGGATCAAACGCATCCCAAATCAGACTCATCATCTTCGCCTCCTGCCCGCTGTTTGCACCCTCCCTCTGATGTACGTCACGCCTTCTGTTCTCCCAGCCTGTGAGGAGAGGGAAGGAAGCAGGCTCGGAGGAGGGCAGGACAGAGCACACAGGGGGTCTGCCTGGCTCCAGTCACACTGCCTGATTAGGACTCGGGATGGGGCGGGGTTCCTCACCTCTGACCCCCAGGCCTCCCGGGGCCAGGCCAGTAAACGTTGACAAGATCGATTTCCACAGTGTTGGGAAGTCAGCGGTCAGCAGCTGACCACACTGTGAATTATTCAAGCTCCCTGGGATTCCACCAAGAGCAAGGGTTTAACTAAAGCATGGCCCCATTGTCCTCACACCCCCAACTTTCCCTCAGAGGCCTGGGCGGGGAGGGCCACCTCCCCACGCGGCCAAGCGGACGCCTGGCCCAGCCCCCACTCCCACCCCCAACCTGTACATCCCAGGACCCACGAGCCTCTTGGTCCTCAAGTCTCTGGGAGGTGCTCCTGGGCTAAGGGGGTGCTGAGGCCTTGAAGGCAGAACCGGGACCAGGGGCCGGAAGTTACCTGAGGTGCTTTTTTGGTAGGTATAAACCAGTATAAACCAGTCCACAGCAGACCACCATCCGGAGGGACACCTATGGTGGGGAGAGACCGGGCTGTCAAGGAGAGATAACGATCATTTTAAGTGTGATCTAAATTTGTAAACTCTTTGTGACGTTCATACATTATCATGTGGCCTCCAGTCTTTTTTTGGAACCAGGTGATACATAAATAAAAACACGTTAATTTGCTAGTTGATTATTGAACAAGCACTTTGCTAAGGTGCTAGGGGATGAGGGAAGAATATCAACTTGGCCCTGCCCTTGAGTAATACTAGTACTAACGCTAATAATAAGGGGAACTATGATGTGTCGGGGAAGGTTCTAAACCCTCGACCAGCTTCAGGGGACACCACCCTCATCACAACCCAGCGAGGCGGCGGCTGGAACTGTCTCCATTTTATAGGCAAGGCAAGATATTATAGGCGAGGCACAGAGAGGTACAAAAAGTGCCCCAGGTCACACAGCCTGTGTAAATGATGGAGCTGGAATTTGAGCCCCAGGTGCCTGATTTCCGGTCCCTGCTCTCAGCCTCTCTGATCCAAGTTGTGTGAGGGGGTTCGGTTGAGGTCAGGTAGGTGATCACCTAAGTAATGATCTAACAACAGAACTGTGGAGGAGAGATCAGAACTAATCCATCCAGGTTGGGGGGAGGGGATGACAAGTCAGAGAAGGCTTTCTAGAAGTGTCTTTTAAGCCGAGAACTTCTGGAAGAAGTGTCGGATGGGGGAAGAGTCCAGGGAAGGAGGAGCATTTGGAGCAGGTAGCGCGACCAGCTGGACGACCCTGCAGCCCAGGGCTCTCGGAGGACCCCCCCTCCTCCGGGGCCTGGGCAAAGAGGAGCAGACAAGCAGGCCGGTGGCTGCACCTCAGCCTCCCCCTCGCTGTGCCCACTTCCTCTCTGTCTGCCGGCTGTATTTTTAGATCTCTTACTTTCCGATGACTGGTGGGCTGGCAGTATCTGGGCCTTCCTCAGAACTTTTATAGTCTCCTACCACGGGTGTCTCCATCACAGCCCTCCCCTCGGAGACCTGAGCTGCAGAGCTGATTGGAAGCTCCCCCCCCCCCCAAGCCCTGGCCCCTTCACAGATGCCCTCGGGCCCAGGGGCCCACTCTCGATGGCCAGTTGACACCAGCCACCTCTCTCCCTTCTGTCTGCTTTCTCGCTTTCTTCCTCCCGGTTCAGTCCACTCCGCCCCACAGTTCTTATCTGTGCCAGACACAGGGCTGGGCCCTGACAGACAAACCTACAACTGACCTGAGTGCCTTTAGCAGCGCACATGCTAGAGGCAGAGTGGGTGTACACGATTTCTATCCCAAATTGGGACGTGCGTGAAAGCCAAGGGACGCTGTTAACAATTCTGCAGGGAGCTCAGTATCAACCCAAGCAAGCTGAGATACAAGTTCAAGTTCACCCCAGTTCAATAGAAGGATGGACAAGTGAGGAGAGACTTGACATGGGGAGGACAGGTAGAAGGGAGTCTTGGCTGGGGTAATGTCACGTGCAAGGATGTGGCAAGTTTGGGGTAAGTGGGGAGTTTATGGTGGCAATAACCTGGTACCATGGAGAAGGGGCGGAACGAGAGCCCAGGGTGGACTCCAGGTGGGAAAAGATGGACAGTTTGGTACAAGTAGAACAGAGTGGCAAAACCTTGCCGCTCTGCCACCCCTGGGCCCATAGCAGGCATCACTAATCGATCACAGCACTCTCCTTCCCACGGATTCCACCTGCCGGCCCTCAACACAATGGTGGGGCCAGTCACTTCCCGTTGTCAAGTTATGCCCTGGAGGAAACCTATTTGCCACCAGGGGCTCAGCAATGGGTACAGTGTGTTCTTAGCTGGAGAGGAGGCTGGAGTTTAAACTGAGAGAGGCCCAGAATGCGGGACTAAGGAGCTAGAATCTTCTTCTGGTGTTAGGGAGCCATCGGAGGATGTTGGGGGGAGGGATGTACCAAAGACTAACATTTCAGGAAACCAGTGAGGGAGTGCCAATGTCCAGGTGAGAGAGGAAGCCCTCCCCCCAACTGAACTGGGAGCACAGAAGGGAGCCTAATGACTGAGCAGATGTTGTGGGGCAGGAAAAGAAGAGGAAGACTTTAAGGAGGACTCCCAGGCTTCTGGGTGACTGACCTGGAGTCTGGGAGCACGCAGTCTGCCAGGCAGCTGTGCCAACATGGTGGGAGGTCCTGATGGGACTCTTTGCTCCAGAGGTCACCAAACAATGCAAGATCACCAAGGAGAGGGCCACCCTGGGACTCCATGCCCCTCGGGGTGGGGGTGGAGCAAACTGGTTTGGCAGGTGTTAGCAGAGAGCATCAGAACCTGGAGAAATTCACCTTTTGAGGGAAATGAACAATCACCAAGATCTCATCCCTGCCCCGCAGGACCCGACAGAGGCAAAGAGGGGCCTGCGGTGATTCCTGCCCCATCTCTGAGAAATGGGAGCCCCAGGGAGCTGCTTGCAAAGTTTGGGGGGTGACTGCCACAAGGGGAAACTGATATGCCATTCCCTGGCTGGATATCTGCTTAGTCATGGGCTGCTACCTGCCCCTGGGCCACCAGCATGGGCCATAGTGGCCCAGGGCCAGGGTAAGGCCCCTTGGGGTTTGGTTCCTGAGAGGCACAGGGATTGAGCCGAGTCGAGCCTGTGGAGGGCCAAAGGGAGCGGAGGCTGCAGGCTCGCTGGCACCCTCTCAGCATGGGGGGCATGTGGCTGAGGTGCCCGCTGAAGCTTAACTGGGAGGTGCAGCTTTGTCTGGAGAGGGACCGCCAATACCTGGAGGACGGCCCAGGAATTCAGTCCCCGGTCAGTGGGATCTTTGGGGGCCTCCACCCATTATCACCAGAACCATAGGCTTTGAGCTAAGTCCACCACAGCCATGACTCACAAGGGCACCACCGCCTGGCCACGTGTCACAAGAGGGGCAGCTGCTTCCCTCTTCCTTCTCCCCCAAACCCAACCCTAGGGGTGAGCGCAGAGAAGGGGTGTGTGTGTGTGACAGAGAGACCACCCTGCCAGACCCAGTACTCCCCAAAGTGCATGTATGCACACATGCACACACACATACACACACGTGGACACACACACACACATGCACACACATACTCACACCCGCACATACACACACGCGAACACACACGTGCACACACAGATACTCACGTACACACTCACATGGACACACATACATGCACACACTCACATGCACACACATACACACGCGCACACACGTGCACACACTCACATGCACACATACACGTGCACACACGTGCACACACTCACATGCACGCACATGTGCACACATACGTGCATACACACATACTCACATGCACACACGTGCACACAATACTCACATGCACATGCACATGCACATACTCACGTGCACACACACATGTATACTCACATGCACACACACATACTCACATGCACACACACACATACTCACATGTACACACACACTTCGAGCCCCTAGAGCTCCCAGCTTCGCTTGCCTTGTGGAGGAAGAAGAAAGTTTGGGGTCATATCTGAGCCTGAGGTTTTAAAATGACCAGGTCTTAAGCAGAATGGGACTGCTTTTATAACCAAAAGTGTCTACAAGTCAGAAACTGGACTAAAGTGCTGTGGAAGGTGTGTGTCTGCCAACTGCTAGGAGGGTTCACGGGGCCCAGCTGGTAGCCATTATTAGAAAAATAATTGTAACTGTAACCTAACGAGCTGAAGGTCCTTAATAAGCTGTTGACAAAGGGAACCCAAAAAGGGGATCGGATTTGAAAGGACGAAGAGGATTAGAAATAAGGACAAACTGAGGTGTTGTCGAATGAACTAGGCAGGGGGACCAGGAAGGTCTCACTCTGCACTCACCCCTCCCTACAAGGTCTGGGGGGAGCTGTATCTACAGGAAACATGGTTGGACTTCTGCCCTTCACCTGACTCCGAGCCCTCCCTAGGTTGGCTTCCTCCAAGGCCAGACCCAAATCTCAGGATCCCTTCACACTAAGTGGGCCAAGTGGGATAGGTCGGGGGCAGTGGGGGTCATGCAAATGACCTTCCAGCTGGGAGTGAGCAGAAGTGTGTCTCTGGCCCTCACTCAGCCCACCACTTCTACAGCATGGCTGGGAAGCTGGGAGAGGCAGAGCGGTGGGCGATGCAGAAGGAAGGGGAGAACCCAGTACAAGGCATGGAGACATCGGGTTCCTCCTGGCACCCACCTGCTGGCTCACGCGGCTCAGTCAGGGGACCCGACTCCTGAGATCTAGCTCTCTCCCTGAGGGTGGGCGTAGGGTAAGGGAAGCAATGGGTGAAGGAAGGAGCTCTTGCCTCCCCCCTGCTCCCCATACTTAGGGCTGCAGAGAGGGGTTCAGCCTGGGCCTCCGAATTTGAGGGGCCCGTGGCTTATCCAGGGGTGAAGGATAAGAGGTCCGGGGCTCTCAGGGAAGAGCTGGGGTAGAAGACAGGAATCTGGGAGTCATCAGGGGAGAGGGGATGCCACAAGCCTCGGTGTAAAAACAAGAGCAGAAGAGGCATCCAGGAGAAGGGAGCCTCGGGGAAGCCAACTTTGGAAAATGGGAAAAAGAGTGCCAGGAACTTGGGTATGAGCTGGCGGCTGCCAGATCCTGGCCACCCTCCGGGCCAGACCCCCTCTGGCAGTGGCCAAGATGGGTCTCTGCTGCTCTGGGAAACCTAATGGCCTGCATCTGCCCAGGTGGGCAGCGGGACAAGTTCACCTGCCCACTTCCTGCCCTCCCCCTCCTCCAGCCTGGGCTCTTGTTCTGACCGGGGCGGCCACTGAGGCAGCTCCCCAGGCCAGCCGGCGCTGCCCTCCCCCTCGGGCCCGGCATTCCAGACTTTCTCCTCATCAGTTTACCAGCCTGGTCTCATTCCCTCTGCAGATCCTCTCGCCAAGTTCTGCCTGGCTCCCTGCCCCTGTCTTCTCCTCTCCTTAGAGCGGGAGCCAGTTGGGGCCCCGTCTGCAGATGCGGCCACGTGCCAGGCCCAGGGACCCCTCCCGCCTCAGGCAGCAAGAACTAGTGTCCCCCCACCGCCCCGCCCTTACAAGCTCGTCTGTGTCTGTCCTCACACCCAGTTCTGACAACGGGGTTTATGTTCCACGTCTGAGACCGAGCCCCAAGGACTGGCAGGTCACATATGCTCACCCCTGGCCACACAAACTGGCCTCAGCATCTTCAAACCCCAGCCCCGCCTGCAGACACGGGGACGCAGACGGGAGCTGATACTCTCAGGGTCTGGGGTCTCTCTAAGCCTCCATCGTTGGCCATCTGTATGCAGCCCATTTGTCAGCTGGGGCCTCCAGTCCCGGACGATTTCAAAGATACCGGTTCAAATCCATATTCCACAGCCTGTGGAAACGCAAAAATATCCTTAATATCCTTTGGAGAGTTCTGGAATGGTTTGCTTTTTCACACTCCCCTCTACATCAGAGCTGTGGCTTCTGCTGAATTCGTTTCGCGTCTGGATTTGGGCTGCTGCCCCAGGCCTGCTGTTTGGTTTTTACAGAGCTCTGGGTGAGACAGGGAATGCAGCGGGCACCTTCCACTCTGTCCACCAGACGCCCACTGCGGAAGGTATTTGTGTGTGTGTAACGCGGGCAGGCGGACAGCGACTTAGGGAAGTTGGGGGGATGGTTTCAAGGGGTACAATTAAATCAATTTCAAACAGATCATTGGACATCCCGTTCTTAAAAGCTCTGGGGTCACCCCACCGCTGGGAACTTTCATGGGCCCTTTGACCTCACTCAGTTCCCTAGCCTGTCCTGGCTCTTTATCTTCCTTATTTGCATCTCTCTTCCCTGAAAAGCAAAATAGTGCAGTGGTTCAATGCAAGGGCCTGCCTCTGTGAGCTTGGCTCTGCATCTTATCAGCTGTGTGATCAAAGGAGATTTACCTAACCTCTCTGAACCTCAAGCTTATCTTTTATGAGGATCATACAAGTTGAAGATAATATGATTTGTGGTGAGGATTTCATAAAGCAATCCATGGGAAGCACTTAGCGTAGGGTTGGCTCAGTGATGTTAGTTATTACTATTATTACTGTTAACCTTCCAAATTCTCTTCTTACTCTCCTAGGCAGAACAATTCAACCTTCTCGGCATTATCCCAAATACTGCACATCTTTAAATATTTAAGCACAGAAAGGCTTGTTCTTTGAACAGGATTGACCCTTCTTTGAAAGGGGTCAGTTGAAGTTGTGAGTGGGCCTACCAGTGACTTCACATTGGTAAATACTAAACAAATGTATGCCCTTCCTTCCTCTTTCTCTCTCCCCGTACCCCGCTCCCCATCGGGCTGAAAGTATACGGCCGAGACCAGCAGTGGAAGATCTTGGGCCTCACGGGAATCAGCTCGACGTTACTGAATTATTGGGAAAGAGGTGCCCTTTTTCAGGGATTTGTTCTTAGGTTTTCATGGAACCTAAGAATGAAGCCAACATAAACAAAAAGACAGCTTCTTTGTGATGTCATTTGAGCTTCTATATCCTACCACATGTGGATTCAGTCTGAGTTTTCCAATCGTGTGAGCCCAGAAATCCCCCTTTTCTTGTTTAAGCTAGTTTGATTTGAGCTTCTGTCATGTAAAATCGAATGAATCTTGACTAAAGATTCTTGAATCTTGAATTTCAACTACAAATGGGGTATATTACAAAACAAGGGGGAATATCACGGAAGTATAACCAGAAATCACAGGAATGAAAAGGCTGCTTCTGACTCCATTTCTCTCTCTCTCAGGCTACACAATCTCCCATTTCTGCTTTTTGTTTGCATATCTGCTTCTTGTTTTTTAACTTTGCTAACCAGTGTTTTTGCTGGCTCATCTAGGAAAAGTTCCCAGGGCTGACGTTCAGTGGCCCCGACTGGGTCATGTGACCACCCTGAACCATTCACTGTGATGGGTCAACCAGTGAGCCCATTACCTCTGGATCTGAGGATTGGGGTCAGGCCCACCTCAACCAAATAGACTGAGAGGATGACGAATGGTTTAAAAAAAAAAAATCAAAGTACTCTTTTCAGACCAATGGGGAATGAATGCCAAATATGCACACACACAGGTCCATGCACACACACAATGCATCTCTGACATGGAGTTAAGTGATTTCTGTTTTACAAACCAGCTGAACCCCGAATAAGCTCAGGGCCAGCCCATTGTCCCAGAGGAGCATCTCTAATGGAAACTTCCGAACTTCCACTAGTGACAGCAGCTTCTGGAGATCTGGTTTCGCTTGGGCTTTCCTTAATCTCTTTTCAGGTCACACCACATGCCAGAGGGGAGCTGGTTCTGGCTCTGCCCCCACCCCCATGAGTCCCTTGTATGGCATCATTTGAGTTATAAATGCCCCATTCCATGGAATCATGATGGGGAGGTGGGGAGCTCCAAGGAGAGAAGCCAGGGAGTAAGGAAGGGATCACTGAAGAGGGAGCTTCTGAGCAAGGCCTTCAAGGATGGGCAGTAAGACCTCAGGGCTTTCATCAAGAAGACAAATGATCACAAGTGTAAGTGAAGGTGTAGAGAACTTGGAGCCCTCATACACTACTGATGGGAATGCAAAATGGCAGGGCTGCTTTGGAAAACAATCTGGCAGGTCTTCAAAAAGTTGAACACAGAGCTACTGTACGACCTAGCAATTCCACTCTTGGCTACATACCCAGGAGAAATGAAGACACATGTCCACACAAGAACTTGTATCTTCATAGCAGCATTAGTCATAATTGCCCCAAAGTAGGAACAACCCAACTGATGAATGGATAAATAAAATGTAGTACATCCATACAACAGAATATGATTCCACCATGAGAGAAAATAAAGTCCTAGTACCTGCTATTACAGGGCTGAACCTCAAAAATCTTTCGTTCTTTCTTTCTTTCTTTCTTCCTTTCTTCCTTTCTTTTTTTTTTTTTTTTCCAGATCATCAAACCTTTTATATTTTAAAGCCAGAGGGACTCTTAGTGGTTGGCAAACTATGGCCCACAGGCCAAATTGGCCCGCTTCCTATTTTAATAAATTTAGTTTTTAAAAAAATTGATTTATTTTTTAAAGTCCAGTATAATTAATGTATAGTGTTACATTCATTTCAGGTGTACAATACAGTGATTCAACCATTCTATACGTTACTCAGTGCTCGTCACAGTAAGTGTGCTCTTAATCCATGTCACCTAGTTCACCCATCTCCCCATCTACCTCCCCTCTGGTGACCATCAGTTTGTTCTCTATAGTTAAGAATCTGTGGTTTCTTGTTGTTTGTCATTTTTTCCCTTTGTTTTGTTTCTTAAATTCTACATGTGAGTGAAATTATATGGTATTTGTCTTTCTCTGACTTATTTCACTTATGTATATCCATTATACCTTCTAGATCCATCCATGTTGCTGCAAATGGCAAGATTTCATTTTTTATGGCTGAGTAGTATTCCAGTGTGTGTGTGTGTGTGTGTGTGTGTGTGTACACATATATACATATATATACACACCACATCTTTATCCATTCATCTATCAACGGACATTTGGGTTGTTTCCATAGTTTGGCTCTTGTAAATAATGCTGCGATAAACATAGGGGTGCATATATGTTTTCAAATTAGTGTTTTCATATTCTTTGGGTAAATTTCCCTCTAGTGGAGTTACTGGATCATATGGTAATTCTATTTTTAGTTTTTTGAGGGACCTCTGTATGAGGGACCTTCCATGATGGCTGCACCAGTCTGCATTCCCACCAACAGCGCACGAGCATTCTTTTTTCTCCACATCCTTGCCAACACTTGTTGTTTCTTGTGTTTTTTATTTTAGTCATTCTGACAGGTGTGAGATGATAACTTATTGTGGTTTTGATTTGCATTTACCTGGTGATTAGTGATGTTGAACATCTCTTCATGTGTCTGTTGGCCAGAACCTTGAAAATCTTAAGTGAAAGAAGCCAATCATAAAACATCACATATTGTGTGATTCCACTTGAATGAAATGTCTGGCAGAGGCAAATATATAGAGACCGAATGTAGAGGAGGGTTGCCTACAGTTGGGGGGAGGTATTAAGGGGAAAAAGGAGTGACACTAATGGGGATTGGGGGGGGATGTTGAAAATTGATTGTTGAGAATACACAAAAAAACACTGAATTGTACATTTTAAATGAGTGAATTGTATGGTATGTGAACTATATCTCAGTAAATCTATTACCAAAAGAGGGAGGTAGGAGAAGAGGGGCCTAAGCCTTATATCAGCCTGGGAACTCAGAGATACTAGGGCCAATTGTCTGATAAGCTACCCCCTCCCCACCCTTCATTCCTCGGATTCCACAGTAAGTGAAGGGTATTTTGGGCCTGAGAGTCCAGCCCTGTGACATAAAGGAAAAATGCTCAAATTAAAAAGAGGAGAGAGGAGGGGCGCCTGGGTGGCTCAGTCGGTTAAGGGTCTGCCTTCAGCTCAGGACACCATCCCAGGGTTGTGAGATCGAGCCCTGCGTGGGGCTCCCTGCTCAGGGGGGAGCCTGCTTCTCCCTCTCCCCTGCCCCTCCCCCAGCTGGTACTCTCTCTCTCAAATAAATCAAATTTTTTTTTTTTTTAAGATTTTATTTGTTTATTTGACAGAGAAAGACAGCGAGAGAGGGAACACAAGCAGGGGGAGTGGGAGAGGGAGAAGCAGGCTTCCCGCGGAGCAGGGAGCCCGATGTGGGCCTCCATCCCAGTCGAAGGCAGACGCTTAACGACTGAGCCACCCAGGTGCCCCTCAAATAAATCAAATCTTTAAAAAAGATAAAATATAAATAAAATGAATAAATAAATAGAAAGGGGAGAAAGAGGAAAGGCTGTCTCTGAGGACGTGAGGTGGGCAGGAAGCTCCACAGGGAAGCAGAAAAGTGTCCGGTGAATGGACGCCAGCATGGGTCACTGGTTCAGATGCTGGGGGGCGATCTGACGGCACAGCGCAGACTCTGACGCGCGCCGGTTTCCTTGGTGAGCAGGACCTGTGGTTGGTACCGTCAGCAGTGTCTGCTTGGCTCCCAAGAAGCCCCTCCACTGTTGCCTTCTCTCCAGCCACAGAGGTGTGTTTGTACCACATGGCCCTTGGCTCTAGCAGATGGTCCCGGTATGGACCTCTGACCCAAGCTAAATCAGTCCAGGTCCCTTCTCTGGAATTTGGGGTGTTGACAGAGGCGGAGGCCTTCTCTCCAAGGGCTAGAATATGTGAACTAGGGGGCTTTAAGACAGCCACACCTCCTCCCCCCAAGTCCCTGTGGGCAGGGCTGGAAAGACTAGGAAGCTGATTCCCCAGCTGGTTGGAATTTTCCAAGTCCTCCATGGAAGTAGCTCTAAAGTGAAAACACCTGGGAAAACTTTGGGAGCCTGAAGGAGATCTGTGAGCCCTGAGTGGCCAGAGCCGAAGCAGGGAAGCAGGGAAGCAGGGAAGGGGGATTCTAGAAGAAGCAGCACTAATGGGAGAGGGGCTGGGTTTTCCAGCAACTTCCCCAGAGAGGGTTTGGGAATCAAAGACCATGGCCATCGGTAACCATGGCCCTTGGCCAACAAGTTCCAGGGAAGCAAAACTTCCTCAAATAGCGACCTAATGGCCTTGTTAATGTCATCAATAATTCATATTTTGGGCCAGTACAGCCCATTATACTTTTCAAAAGCATATCCACCTCCACAGTCTCGTTTGCTCCTTCTCCATGTATACTGGAGAGAGATGTTTTATCCTCGGAGAGTTGCCATGCCCACCGCCCCTTCTAGAAGAAAGCCACCTGTGTGACCCACCCCTTGCACACTGGATGAAGGTTTGCACCTGACAGAAAGGTAGCTCCCCCCCCCCCCACGGCGGGCCAGCAGCTTTGGAGGCGGCACGGCAGGAGACGAATCCCCAGCACAGAGAACAGTGACCAATGGAGCCAGCACCATCTCTCTCTCTCTCTCTCTCTCTCTCTCTCTCTCTCTCTCTCTCTCTCTCAGGGCTTGAGAGTGGGCCTCTGGAGAGAGGCAGGGCTCTGTTTGTGCAAAGGCAGAAGCCAAGAGACACAGAGAAGGCAGTGAGCAGGAGCCAAGATTCAGGAAGACGCGGTGGTGGCGAAGCAGAAGATGAGATGAAGGTATGGAGAGACGTTCGTGGGCAGGGGAAGGCACGGGATGGCTGAGGCGGAGGAGCCAACGGAGGGGCCCTAGGATGGAGAACAGCTTTGGCAGATGACACCCCAAAGCCTAGTCACTGGAACAACACAGGACCCTGAAGCGCATTCCCACCTCCACAAAAATGTAGTCAGGTTGCTTAGATTCCTGTCTTCCTTATTGTCACAGGTATCCTCAATGGGAGCCCTGAACAGGAACCAGTTAGCTCTATTCCTTAATGCAGCCACACACCCCCTTTAATCCCCGGCCCCCCAGGAGGAGGTGATTTCTGGCCAGTGTCAGCCCATCTCAGCAGGGGCCTTCCTCTTGTCTGCTTTTGAACCCTCTCTTCCCCAGAGGGGTCCCTGTCAGGCGCAGAGTACAGGAAGGACCCTGCTGTGACTTGGTGACATCAGTCAGGATGTCACCTGCCTTCAGCCTGGCCAGTTCAGGGATATATCTCATCAGAGGTGACCACATCCTTGATTAGTAGCTGGCCAAATTAAATCAAGGCATGATAAAGGAACCCTTCCTCCTTTCCTCCCTCCCTCCCATTCTCCCTCATTCTCTCCCTCCCTCTGTTTCCTCAAGCAAACTTGACTCTCAGATGCATCACTTGCTGTCTCAAGCACCCAGCAGAGTCTGACTGGTGTCTGCCCCAATTCTAAATTCAGTCTGGCCCAGTTTGGGTCAGGTGACCACCTCTGGTCCAATCAACTGTGGCCGAGGGAACAGGGTTATGTAGTGTTAATCTGGCTGCTGCAGCTTCCCCGGGGGGGAAAAGAGAGCACGATGCAGACTAAGACCTAAAATGTGTGCACTAAACAAAACTAAAACCAGGGGACAGGAATGAACATTTTTTAAAACTGACATATTGAGGGCTTCAGAAATAGTACATATATTTTTTAAATTGACTTCAATTCTCACAACTCTGTGAGATAAGCATGTTAAGGCACTTGCACAAGACATAGGGGTCTAAGAAGGGGTGCAGCCGGATGAGAATCCAGGACTAACTCCAGGGATTATGTTCTTTCCTCTAGCACCCTACCTGGCATCGACTTGAAATGGTGTTTCTGCCCTTGCTTTGCTAAAGGCTCAAACTCCACCGACTCAGCCTCGTGGAAGGGCCTTTGAAGTTTTCTAGGTCACATTCATCAACATATAGACGAAGAAGTAGAGCGCAGAAAGGGTTAGTGACTAGCCCACAGTCACACAGGAACTCAAAGAAAGGGGACAAGCACCCAGGTCTCCTAAGTCCCAGGCTGGGGCTCTCCCCTGAAAGCCATGCTCCCCTGTAGGTGTCCTGAGAACCTGTTCCCTGGCTGCTTTTCTCCCTGGGGTACCCCATGCTGCTTCCTGTTCTATCTCTTTGACTCTGCTTCCTTCTCTGGTTCCTCTGTTCTTCTCTTAAATGTAACATTGGTCCCTCTCCTCTGAAGTCCCCTAGCAGCAGAGTAATTTGGCTCCATAACTGACCTCTTTGCTCTGCCCTTGGGACTTTCTCTCCAAATAGACTGCAAACTCCCCGAGGGGCATGTCTTCTCTGACATTCTCCAAATTCCTAGTATGACCCAACATCCAGGAAGTGCTCCATAAGGACTGAGATAAGTGTTGGATAAGATCATTGGATTATGTGTCCCTGTGTGGCCACTGCATCCATCTACCCACTGTCCAACCATCTGTCCATCCATCTATCCATTCACCTATCTACTACAGTCATCTGTGAAGCCTCGGATCCAGGCAGACTGGCCTTAGCAGGAGAGCTCTGGGGGTGCCATGCTTATTTACCCCACCATGTCTTTATCCACGCTGTTCCCTCTGTGTGGAATGCCCTTCCCATCTTCGGTCACCTGACACTCCTCTTCCAGCTAGGGCCATAGCATCATCTCTGCTGAAGAGCCTTTCTCAAAGCCCCCTTGACTAAGAGGCCTTTCCTGTGTCCCCAAATGCCTTTTACACTTACCACATTTTTGAAAGTAACAGTTTAAGTAAGATATAATTCATACAGCACAAAATTCACTCTTTTGAAGCATACAATTCAGTGGTATATTCAGAGCTATGCAACCATCGCCACTATCCAATTTCAGAATATTTTCCAACCCCCCCACAAAGAAACCCTGTGCCCATTAGCAGTCCCTCACCATTTTCCCTCAGCTCCTCCAGCCCCTGCAACCATGAATCTACTTCCTGTCTCTACAGATTCGCTTATTCTGGAGGTTTCATTGAAATGGAATCATAAATACGTGGCCTTTTGTGACTGGCTTCTTTCACTTGGCATGTTTTAAGATTCACCCATGTTGTTGCATGTATTGGGACTCTTACCACATTTGTAAAGGGTTGTGGAGCCTATGAACCTGGAGCCCCATCCGGTAGCTTTGGCCCTTTTTGGTCCCAGGGTGAGCAAAATGAAAAAGAGACCCATAATCTGAGAGTCCTAGCACTTCACTGGTTCAGATCCAAAGTTGTCATCCTAGAAAGATTGTTAAGAACAAAAGACAAAGAACAGAACCTCTCCGCTCCAACTGTTCATCATCTCTCCTCCCCAAAACTTAGCTCCCCCTCCAAATTGTAACAATATCTAATGACAGGTGGTATCTCTCAGCTTTCTACTGTATCTTTGCCCCGAACTCAGAGTTGTTTATCCTGACATGGGTCTATACTTTCTACTCACGGATATGAAAGAATCCAGATTTCATAGACATCTCTGTCTGGTATGGGGGCTGTCCCCAGAGTCCCTCCCTCATGTCCATCACCAACAGATGAGGCAATCACCAAAATCTCTTATATGTTGGATATCAACCAGTGGGGGAGGGGAGGCAAAACGCTAAGACACAGGGATTGTAGGTTGTCTTTGGCAAGACTGTTTAATGAATAAGGTGGTGTAAGAGTCCTGGAGAAAAACAGGTGAAATTATTAGCTAGAGTAGCTTTGATGGCAGGCCATGGGAACTTGGCACATTCTCCTTCTACCAAGAGGCCCCTCAGCTGAAAGGATTTATATCTATGCCTGTCACCCTACCCATACTCTGAGCTCCCTGTGGTAGGCAGAATAATGGCCTCCAAAGATGTTAATGTCCTAATTCTGGAACCAATGAATATATTAGGTTACATGGCAGAGGAGAATTAAGGTAGTAGATGGAATTAAGTTTGCTTATCAACTGATTTTAAGAGAGAGAGACTATCCCAGATTATCTGGGTGCACCCAATGGAACCACAAGGATCGTTATAACTGAACAAAAGAGGCGCAAGGGAAGGTCAAAGTGAAACATGGGAGAAAGACTCAAGCAGTCATTGCTGGCTTTAAAGATGGAGGAAGGAGCCACAGGCAGAGGAATACTCTGGAGGCTGGAGAAGATGAGAAAATGGGTTTCCCCCCAGAGCCTCCAAGAAAAAATGCGGCCCTGCTGACATCTTTATTTTAGCCTACTAAGGCCCAGGGAAGACTCTGACCTCCAGAACTATAAGATACTAAATCTGTGTTGTTTTAAGCCACCAAATTCATGTTAACTTGTTACAGTGGCAATGGGAGACTAATGCAGATTATGGTGTCTGGAAGTGGGGTGCAGGACTGTACCTACTCCATCTCAGAAGCAGAAGGAGACCCTGCATACCAATTAAGCATTTGGATTCTGCCTCAGATAATCCAGGATTTATATTCCAATGTTTGCATGCTGTGTGCCTTGAGCAAGTGACTTGTCCTTTCTATAGAATTTCCACATCAGTAAAGTGGGAATAACTATACCCCCCCTCATGAGATTGTTATAAAGGTTAACAAAGAGCATATGTGTTAGTGCTTAGCACAGTGCCAGGCCCATGGTAAGCACTGAATAAATAAATGTTGCCCAATATTATCATCATCACCATGCATCATTAACTGTTTTTTGAAATGACCCAAATCAGAGCTAATTCCTCCTTCCTTTATGGTGTCTAAAAGGACAATACCCAAAGGGTACTTGGGCTTGATGTGGGCTGGACTCTGTAGCCAAGAACATTCCTAACAGCTGAGGCTCCAGAGAGCAGCCATGTTTTTCATGCAGGTGGCCTTACATGATTCTAGATGTTTGTCTAGTTTGGAGTGGGACAATCACAATGGCACAAAGACACAAAGGTGTCTCGATGCATAAGAAGGTGAGGGATGGAACCAGGAGAAGGACATGGGATGCTAGGTGGAAGCAAAGTACAAGGTCTAGGGACTATGATGAGCCAGGATGGTGAAAGATGGGCCACAGGGAAGCTGGGCCAGAATTTACACCAGACCCGACAGTTAATATTAAGTGCTCCCCCAACTAGGATGGCTAAAACAAAGAAGGCAGAAAATGCCAAGTGTTGAGAATGTGAAGAAATTAGAACCCTCCCACATTGCTGGTGGGAATGTAAAATGCTACAGCCATTTTTGAAGTTTGGCATTTCCTGGGATAGTTAAATACACAGTTGCCATATGACTCAGCAATTCCGTTACTAGTATATACCCATGTCCACATGTGTGTGCACTCAAAAGCTTGTACATGAATATTCACAGAAGCATTTTTCATAATAGCCCCAAAGCAGAAACAACCCAAACGTCCATCAAATGAGGAATGGACACACAAAATGTGACATATGGAATGGAATGGAATATCATTTGGCAATAAAAAGGAATGAATTGCTGGTAACACGCTAGAACACAGACAAACCTTGAAAACATGACGTTAAAGAATCCAGACATGAAAGACCACATGTTGTATGATTCTCTTTTATTTATTTTATTTTTATTTTTTTTAAAGATTTTATTGATTTATTTTACAGAGAGAGAGAGAGCACAAGCAGGGGGAGTGGCATGCAGAGGGAGAGATAGAAGCAGGCTCCGTGCTAAGCAGAGAGCCTGATGTGGGGCTTGATCCCAGGACCCTGGGATCGTGACCTGAGCTGAAGGCAGACGCTTAACCGACTGAGCCACCCAGGTGCCCCATATGATTCTCTTTATATGAAATGTCCAGAAGAGGCAAATCCTTAGAGACGGATAGCCGATCCATGGTTACCAGGGATTGCGGGGGGGGGGGGGGCAAGGGAGGGACTGCTGATGGGTACAGGGTTTTTGGGGGGTGATGAAAATGTTTTGAAAATAGGTAATATTGATGGTTGCACAACTCTTGAAGAGATCACCAAATTGTACACTTTAAGAGGGTGAATTTTACGGTATGAGAATTACCATCTCAACAAAGCTGTAATTAAGAAAATTAAGTACTACCAGTCTTTGAATGCCTGCAATGTACCAGCAAGCGAGCTGAGTGCATGCCTGAGCTTGTTCCCTAGGCTGTGGGGACAGGGCTGATCTGCTGGTGGTGAGCCTGAGCCCGAGTGTGAGCTGGTAGGAATCTTTGGAGGAAGGCGAGGAGGAAAGAGGACAGGTAGCCCAGCTCGGCTGACAGGTGCTCCAAGATGGCTACCAGGATCTCTCACCCAAGGGGGTGATGCCGAAATCAGGGGAGTGAGCAGGAGGTGACCTGGAGACAAGTGAGATCACCTAAGTCAGAGAAGGGGTCTGAAAGTGTCTCCATCTGTGGCTGCCTGCTGTCAGGTGCTCAAGGACAGGGAGCCCGGACATCTCTCACTATACAACCTTCTATACCCCACAGGAAACCTTTCAGACTTTAAGCAGGAGAATGACATGCCCCGTTTGTGGGAAATGGTATGGGAAGAGGCGAAAGGAGAACCAGACAGACGACGTAGGAGGCTGGAGGCATCATCAGGAAGCGAGGTGAGTGGGAGAGCTTGCACTTCAGTAGGGAGACGGGCAATGTGTCAGAGTTCTCCAGAGAAACAGAACCAACAGGATCTATCTATACCGATATTTTTATCTATATCTGTATCTGTGTATCTACATCAAGAGATTTATTCTGAGGAATTAGCGCATGCAGTTATGGAGGCTAAGAAGTCCCAGGATCTGCATTTGGCAAGCTGGAAACCCAGGAAAGCCAGTGATATAATCCTAGCTTGAGTCCAAAGACCTGAAGAGCGGAGAGCCCATCTTGCCAGTTCCAGTTTGAGGGCAGGAAGAATTTAATGTCCCAGCTCAGGAGCTGGGAAGGTAAAGTTCCCTCTTCCTCAGTCCTTTTGTTGGACTCAGCTCTTTAATGATTGGATGAGGGCCACCCGCATTAGGGAGAGCAATCTGCTTTACTCCGTCTATCGATTCAAATGTTAATATCATCCAAAAACACTCTCACAGACACACCCAGAAGAATATTTTACCAAATGTCTAGCCCCGTATAGCCCGGCCAGGCTGACACATGAAATTGACTATCACAGGCAGTAAGCAAGTGATTAATATACTTATATATGTTCAGGTAGCAGTAAGAAAGTAAGAAGAAAAAAAAAAGGAAGCAGGATGAGGGACTAGAGAACAGTAGGGACAGAATGACAGGCAGAGTGTCAAAAATAAATATTTGTTGCCTGAATGGCTGAATCTTGCACTTCTATAAATGCAACTTTTTTTCTTTCCATCCCAAATGACTTTACCTTCCGTTAGGTTTCAATTGTAGTGAATGCTATTGTTGCCTGGGACAAGGCATTTTCTATTTTTGAAAAGAGAAGCAGCAGTTTGAAAGATACCATGTTCACACATTCTTCAGGAATGTCATATTTGATATGACCACTGGACACGCTTGACTTCTTCTTTATTTATGATTGCTGGCGCTTTTCCTTTGAGGCCGCTCAGAATAGCTTCTGATCCTGCTCACTCACACACATGGTGAAATCAAATCTTCCTGCACTAACCCCATCGTCAGTGTCTTTGCTTAGGAAGGCTTCCCCCGCCCTCAGGGGGTAACTGGATGGTTAGACCAGGTTTCAAATGTCGCTCTCTACACATAAACATCCTTGACTTTTGTACTATGCTTCTGGTAAAGTGCATTTGTTTCCAGAAATCTCATTGCAATCAATAGAAATTGTGTGCACACTTCTGAAGGCCAAGTTTGGGCCATTTGCTGTTCGCCAATCTCTTTATACCCTCTTAAATGTTTTTTTGGTCTATCCCTCGGTGATATTCAAATCAATGTCCTCCCTTATTTATTCTTTGGAAGTCTCATTTATCTCCCTCGGCACCATGCCATGTCTGTTTGATTGCTTTTGCTGAACTTCTGCACGCTGGTCAAAGCAGTGGGCTCAAACAAATATGCCTTGTACAATACGATGCATTTATGTAGGAACGTCTTTGCACGAATGTGAGTGTGTATAGCCTAGTATAGTTGAAAGAGCTCTGATTTGGACTCAAACACATCTAGGTTAGAGGGGCAGCTCTTCCATGTTCTAGCTAGTAACTTTGGGCAAGTCACCTCGTGGGGCCTGCTTCCATACCTGTGAAACAGAAATATAGGTATACAACCAAGAGAAATGAAAATTGATGTCCACACAAAAACTTGTACATGAATGGTAACAGCAGCATTTTTTCCATAATAGGAAACGAAACCCAAAAATCCCTCAAGAGATGAATGGACAAATAAAATGTGGTATAGTCCCTACAACAGAATCCATACAGTGGAGTATTCTTTGGTCATCAAAAGGGAATGAAGAACTACCTACTACAACATGGGTGAGCCTCGAAAGCACACTAAGTGAAAGAAGCCAGTCACAAAAGGCCATATGTTTCCTAACACAGTATTGCAGTCTGGGTGGCTTTGATAACAGAAATGTACTGTCTCATGGTTCTGGAGGCTGGAAGTCCAAGATCAAGGTGTCAGCAGGGTTGATTTCTTCTGGGGGCCATGAGGGAGAACCTGTTGGCTGCCCCTCGCCTAGTGTCTGGTGGCTTGCTGGCAATCTTTGGCATTCCTTGGTTTGTAGAAGCATCACCCTGATCCCTACCCTCATCTTCACATGGCGTGCCCCCTGTGTCCAAATTTCCCCTTTTTATAAGGTCATCAGTCGTGTTGGATTAAGGCCTACACTAACGACCTCAGCCGAACTAATCGCACCTGCAAGGACCCTATTTCCAAATAAGGTCACATTCTGAGGAGCTGGGGGTTCAGACTTCAACATATAAATTTGACGGGACACAGTTCAGCATCACACATTATAGTATTCCGTTTATATGAGATATCTAGAATACATAAATGCATAGAGACAGAAAGTAGATTAGTGGTTGTCAGGGACTGGGCAAAAGAGGGAATTTGGATTGACTCATAATGGGCGCAGGGTTTATTTTCAAAAATGTTCTGGAATTAGATAGTGGTAATGTTTGCACAACTCTGAATACTGAAAACCAGTGGATCATACACTTTAAATGGGTGAGCTGTATGGTATGTGAATCATATCTCAAAAAAGCTACCTTTAAAAATAAAAAGTGTAATGCTGGCTACTCTTCTGCCATATTAGGTTATGCAGATCATGTGATATGATAGAAAGTGAGTGGGTTTGAAAAATTCTGTAAAGACAACAATTGCAACTTTTGGTATTTAATTTTTAAACACCTTTGGTTTTTGTTATGTGCATCGCATCCTAACTACACTGTGGGTTCCCTATTGATCCCAAACCTTCCTAATGTAATAAAGAGAATTCTAGCATTTCTTAAAAGCTAACTTTGTTGCTCAAAGCTCACTCGTATTACTTAGGAAAACGTCTTCTCTAAACCTGCCCTGTGATTCTCATGAAATGTTCATCCTTTCTAGACGGATGTCTCTTTTACCATTGACTTTACCTCAGTGCAATCTCCAGAAAGCACCGTCAAGCCTTTGCATTTTAAGAGCTGAGGTTTTCCCCCACATCTGTGCTTTTGCCCTTGTTAGATCACAGCAAGTTCTTTCTCCAGAGGCCAAATAAAATTTCACAAAACAGTCAGGATTTCGGTAGCTAACAAAATCATTTCTTGTCCTCTGAGATGCCTTTGTGCGTCTCTGCCCATCCCTCACCCCCAGGGGAACGTGCACAGAGCTTTAGGGACCCCTGAGTTTGTGGCCCGTCTGTGCAGCTGCCTCTGGCCGCAGGACCAATGGGTGTAATCATCTCAGACGTGACCTTGGCTGGGCGTCTCGTGCCTGCTTTAGGGGGATCTATGTGAGTTGCGGGTCTCCCGTTCCGTGGTGTGAGAGATCTCTGGGTATGACTGCATATGGATTAGTTATAGGTAAACAGTGCAGTGTCAGATCCAGCTTGGCAAAACCCAGTCTACAACCCCTTCAATGCCCTCTTCTATCTACCTGCTAGACTTTGTGCCTTGGGGCCTAATCATATTGGGTCCCCCTCCTCGCTCTCTAATTGCTTGCTCTGTGTCTTTGGCTGAGTTGCTTGACCTCTCTGGGCCTCAGTTTCTTCAGTGGTGAAAGGGGAGCAGTGATCCTTTTCTCCTAAGGCTGTGATGAGAAAGGACTGAGATTTCTCTGGTATGGACTGAGAGCCCGCCTTACTGTAGGTACTCTGTCCCCCTTCCCCTCCCCCCAGCCACCAAGGGAAGTCTGATCTCCCAGGTCCATCTCGACAGAACTAAGAGACAGGAAAGAGCGCGGCCTTCAGGGTCAGACACACCTCATTTGAAGTAGCAGCTCTAGCTGTGACCTTGGGCAGACTCCTCTAACCCAGCCTGTCCCATGTCAGAGGGCTTGGTGTGAGGTGAGGAGCACGTGGGAAGGAAAGATGACGGAAGCCTGGAGGCTCTTGTCACCGCTGCCCTCTGACCTGACTCCCTCACAGCCCGACCCCGGCTGCGCCTCATGGGACCCACACGCCGCTCCTCTGCAGTTCACTCACCCAAGGCATGGTCAGGTTTCCCGGCTGCAGGCCCCTCTCTGCAGCCCTGTGTGTTTTCCTCGCTCACCATCCTCCCAGCAGACCTCTTCTTAGCCTGAGGCAACTTCCAGGAGCCCTGGGCCAGCTGCCAGTGTCCAGTCCTGGCCTGGCTCCTGGTGGGTGTTGAGCGGCCGGCGGACCGGGGAGGGGCCCCTCAGTCATCCCTCGCTCGGCCCCTAGAGCTGTGGGGCCTTGGGCAAGTTCCTCAAGTCCTTCCTCTGCGCTTTAGGTGTCTCCTCTGTAAGATGGTGAGGGTAACAGCACCTCCCTCTAGGGTAGGTGGCTGTGTAGACTAAATAAGTCATCCTGAGGGAAGAATTTAGATCAGAGTCTAGCACATAGTAAGCACTCGGTAACTGTTTGATATTATTGTTGCTTCTTCCCTCAATTGTTCCCTCCCTGCTGGGTACTAGGGACACAGATGAGACCCTGGCCTCGCAGAGTTCCCAGTCCAGAGGGGAGGGCCGGCAGGACCGCAGGCCGTCCCTGTACATGGTGATAGCAGAGGGTCGGTGCCACGGAAGCCAGGAGAGGGGAGGCTCTGACTGCTCCAGGGTGGCTCAGAAGAAGCCTCCTGGAGAGAGACTGTCTGCCTGGACCCTGAAGGAGGTGTAGGAGTGCACCCGCGGGGCGAGAAGAGGCCCAGAAGAGGGCAGCCCAGGGATGGGAACAGCACAAGCAAAGCACAGAACCTGGGAGAGATGGGCCCACATTTGAGAAGAAGACTGACAAGGCTAGCAGCCCCTGTGGCTGTCCCCTCCATCCCCTCCCACGCCTCTGGAGCCTGTCTGTGGGGCCCTGCTGTAGGCAGCCATGACTCCAGAAGCAGCCCATGGGAGCCCAGGAGTGAACACCCCAGGAAGTGTCCTCACCCCAGACAAATGGAAGACGGTAGGTAAATACCCCAGGGTCCTTGGCCCTTGGGGTGGAACAACGCTAAGCCGTGTTTCACCCCATTTCCCAGAAGTTCCCAGGGAGACGGAGCCCTAGGTGATTGGAATGATGCCTGCTCATAAAAGCACCCTGTACTGGTGCTCACCTCCCAAGTGCCCCATTTGGACCCCAATCGTTTTCTCAGGGTCTTCTTGCTGGGGAACCCAACCTAATGCATCAAGCTACGTAAGAGCCAACCAGACAGGTTAATTGTCCAGAACCCTGTTATCCACTGTTCTGTTCTGGTGACTTCGTTAGTTCTTGTAGCAATTACTGAGCTTTCGGTCCATGAGGGAGACGCAGAGAAGTAGAGAAAAGAGTCCCGCCAGGAACTATTTGAGGAGGCAAGACATATCTGAAAAAGAGAAAATACAAAAAAGTGGGAAAGGCCGAGAGTTCATTTAAGGAAGAGCAAGAAGTTTGGTGCACTAGATCGTGGGCTGGTACCACAGAGCGAGGTGGGAATGGAAGCAGAAAAGTCACGGAACCCTGGGCCAGCATGTGGACACACAAGCCTGGAAGGCCTTGTATGGATGGGTCTTTAAACTATAGACAATGGGGAGTCATGGAAGGGTTTTGAGCAGTGGAGGGATGGGGCAATCTTTGTGTTAAAAGAACGCCTTGGGCTCAAATGCGGGATGACAGGGAGGGGTGAGCCTGGAGTCAGGGAGGCCCAGGTAGAGGCTGTGGGTGTAGTCTCAGCTGGACCTGGCTGTGGTTTGGACTCCAGCTCAGCAGGCCCAGGCTCCTAGGGGCCTCCCCCCAAAACTCAGAAGGGCAATCTTATCATAAAAGTGCGGAAAACTTCCTGCCTTCCCACCCTTCCTTTCAGACCTGCTTCCTGCTTGGCCTCCAAACCTGTTCCCATTCCTCCTACCTTCTCCCGTTATCTCTGACTTCAGAATGTTTGCTTTGGCTCCCACTGTCTCCTGTCTGCTCTCTCCTGCAGTTAGTGGTAGAAGCTCAGCAAAAACCCTCCTTCCTGCAAGCCGGCCCAGACTCCTGGGGCAGGGATTGTCTTCTTTGTACTTTAAGTAAACGGAATTGGAGCAACCTTGGCCCTGGAAGACAGACTGTGTCTTCTAACGACTTTCTTCCAAAACCACAAATGCATTTTGTCTTGATTTGAGGTAGTTCTTGCCTCTGTCTCAGCAACCTCAGGGTGAATGTGAAGCGGCATTTGGCAGCCTTAAGATTTCACAGCGGATGCTGGGCTTTGGTGAAAAGTCGATTTCTCTTTAAACCAGCCAAGAGGGCAAAGATAGCACCCGGCTCTGTCCATTCAGTAAATGTCTGTGAGCCTGGCCTTGAGCTGGGAGTCAGCGGAGAAGACATCTGCTCCCCAGGCCCCCATGGGACAGTGAGACTGGTCACGGGAAGAGGTACAAAGTGCCACATGTGGCCACACTGAGCTTGCCCCTGCAGAGCACCATAGCTGTGCAACCTTTGGCAAGTTATCGACCTCCCTCTGCTTCATTTCCTCGTCCACAGGATAGGGAGAAGTGGATTCTTCCCTTACAGTCATGGTGTGAGGATTAAATCAAGTAAAACAGGTGGACCTTGGCACAGAGCTTGGAGGAATAAGCACCGAGTAAATGCTAGCTATTCTTTTGTTTTTGTTTTTTAATTCTCATACCATACAGTTCTCCCTTTTACAGTGTACAATTCAGTGGGTTTTAGTATATTCACAAGGTTGTGCACCCATCATCACAACTTCCAGAACATTTTTATCACCCCAAAGAAACCCAGTGCTCATTAGCCGTCACTCTCCCCAACTTCCCCTGCCCCAGGCAATCATGAATTTCCGTCTCTCTGGGTTTGCCTATCGTGGACATTTCACAGACACATCATCATATATAGAGGTGTGACCTTTTCTGCCTGGCTTCTTTCACTTTGCATAATGTTTTCCATGTTGGAGCACGGAAGCAGTACTTGATTTTTTTTTAAGGCTGCATTGTATTCTTCTCTGGTAAAGAGAGTTTGTTCAGGGCGCCTGGGTGGCTCAGTTGGTTAAGCGACTGCCTTCGGCTCAGGTCATGATCCTGGAGTCCCGGGATCGAGTCCCACATCGGGCTCCCTGCTCAGCAGGGAGTCTGCTTCTCCCTCTGACCCTCCTCCTCCCTCTCATGCTCTCTGTCTCTCATTCTCTCTCTCGCAAATAAATAAAATCTTAAAAAAAAAAAAAAAGAGAGTTTGTTCATTCATTCGTCAGCTGATGGACATTTGGGTTATTTCCACTTTGGTGCTGTTATGAGTATACCGTCATGAACATTCGGGTACATGTTTTTGTGTGAACATACGTGTTCATTTTTTTTTTCTTAAGATTTTCTTTATTTGACAGACAGAGAGAGGACACAAGCAGGGGGGAGGGGCAGAGGCAAAGGGAGAAGCAGGCTCCCCACTGAGCAGGGAGCCCGATGCGGGGCTTGAACCCAGGACCCTGGAATCATGACCTGAGCCAAAGGCAGATGCTTCACCGACTGAGCCACCCAGGTGCCCCCTGTGTCCATTTCTTTGGGTATCCACCTAGGAGTGTCATTGCTGGGTCATGTGGGAACTCTGTGTTTCACTTTTTGAGGAGCTGCCAGACTGTTCTCCAGAGCGGCTGCACTAGCTATTCTTGACTCGAGTTCTCAAAACACTTTCCCACACACATCGTTGCCTAGGCCCAGGGGGAGCTCTCAGCACCGGGAGGGAAAGTGCTATGCCAAAGTCCCAGAGACAGTTAGTGGCAGAGCCAGGACCTGAGCCAAGAACTTTGGGGCCCAGATTCATCTTGTCACCTGAGGCCATCACCCGGCTTTTATATTGTGCCCCCGACGGATGAGACATGGTCTGAGGCATTGCCTCCGCTCCTGGCAGCTCACTTTCTAGCAGGTGTACAGCGAGAGCCCTAGCTTATTCGACCCCCCACCCTAGACACGAGAAGGCCCTGAGCCCCCCACCTCCACCCTTCTCAGCAGACACAGCCCCACCTGGTTCCTGAGCCCAAGGCCCAGAGGAACCGTGGCAGGTATGATCTAGGAATGGCTGTGCCGTGCCAGACAGGTGGGTGGTGTTTCTGGGTGGGAGGGAGCCCTGGGAAGCTTCTGTTCCCAGCTTTCACTTCTCCTGCCTTGATTGGAGCTCAGTGCTAGATAGCTGCTTTCCTGGTGACGACCCTAGCCCCTTTCCTCACCCACACCAGACTCTTCCCTTTTGTGACGCTCTCGTTCATCCGGTGTCTCACCCCGACCAGCATCTGCTCATGGCTGAGTTCCCAGGCCTCTCTGATACACTGCTGAAATGACCTTGAACTATGACTTACCCGTGCCCAAACTCAGTTTTCTCAGCTCTCACACCTATTCCATAGGGTGGTGTAGGAGCAGCATAGGGTACTGGTTAAGGGGATGAAGTTGGCACTCAGACAAGGGCTTTTAGGCACCCAGTTACCTGCTGTGTAAGCAGCCAGGTCTATTTAAAGGACCAGGGATGGAGCAGTTGCTTTGGAGATGCTTTAAGCTTCCTAGGCTGATGAGCCACGTGCCAGCATGCTTTGTCCCATGACACTTGTATCCCCTGCAAGTGGGACAGAAAGCTGAGCGTGAGCTTGGGAGCCCAGAAGCCCACCGGAATCATGGCAGGCTTCCTGGAGGACAAAGCCTTGCAGGATGGGCAGGGTTTGCAGGGCATAGAGAGGACAGGGATCTGGGAGGGAGAGGGGCAGGACCACAAACGTTGCTTCAGGAGAAAGAGCAAGGAGACGAATCTCCTTTTTAAAATGTAATACAATTTTGTCTTATTCAAAGGGATTCACTTTGGTTTTAAGACATTTAGCAAGGGGGGGGGGGATTGTAAAAATACCATTAAGAAAAGGAGGTAATCTTGGGTATTCTCCCTCCCCAGAGGTAACTAGTACTAACATTTTGGTGCGCTCCCTTCCCCCTTTTTTTCTACGCAAATATATCATATATGGTCTCTTTTCTCTTTCTACAAAAGCAGAAATGGACTCATGTACTATGTACTGTTTGTGACCTACTTTTAAAAATGCATCATGAACTGTATTCCCTGTCATTAAATATTCTTCTTCACCACTCTTTAATGACTTTACAATATTCTCTCATATGAATGGAACATAATTTATTTAAGTAATTTTCTATTCTTGGATATTTAAGTGGTTTCCAATTTTTCAATATCATAAGCATCTTCTAAATGAACATCCTCGTGGCTGAAACTCTGTGCACATCCTTAATTATGTCCTTGGGATAAGTTTCTAGTAAAGGAAGTGCTAGGATAAAGGGATGCAGATTTTAAAGAATGCTAATACATATTGTCAAATTGCTCCCCAGATGATATGCGCCTACCTACATTCCTACTAGCAGAATATAGGGTGCCCATTTTCTAGTGTTTCCCCTAATGGCGTATGATTTTCTTCTTTGTGAATTTTACAAATTCAAAACCAGAAGTCATGAATCCAAGTTTCCTGAGAAGGAAACGAAGGCAGTAACGGTGGTATCTGTCATGGATTGGTGGCCACAATCAAAACACATAGTGGGTATGGTATGCTTTAAAACACACACACAGGGTGCCTGATGGTGTAGTGGGTTGAGCCACCGACTCTCAGTTTCGTCTCGGGTCCTGACCTCAGGGTTGTGAGATTGAGCCCCACATCAGGCTTGGTGCTTAGCGGGGAGTCTGCTTGAGTTTCTCTCTTCCTCTCCCTCTGCCCCTCCCCCCACTCATGTGCTCTCTATCATTTTCTCGCTCTCTAAAATAAATAAATAAATCTTTAAAAAAAATAAAAGAATAAAAGCACACACAATTTGGGGCACCTAGCTGGCTCAGTTAGTGGAGCATGCAACTCTTGATCTTGGGACCATGGGTTCGAGCCCCATGTTGGGTATAGAGATTACTTAGAAATAAAAATCTTAAAACACACACACACACACTTTACAGTTACTAGTGATTATTCTAACTTGATCATCCCTGGAATGAGGAAGCCCTGTGAGTCAAGGTTGAAAAGATAGTTGGAAGCCAGCTTTGTAAAGGGTTTTGTTTATCTTCCTTTTAACCACAAAATTAATATATGCTTGTAAAAATTGAAACAACCCACGGCTTTGACGGTGAAAAGTGAAAGCACTCCTTCACCTCCCCACAGTTCTCCCCCAAGAGAGTAGATGGGTATCCTGCTAGATCTTCTTTCCTACCTTTACAAATTGTGTGTGTGTGTGTGTGTGTGTGTGTGTACATCCATGTATGTAATTTACTGTTGCTGTTGTTTTGTAGAATGGAATCCTATATAGGATTTTGCTGCCATCTCATAACAAAAGACCTACCTTATTCTTTTGAACATCTGCTTGGATGCTAGGACTGGATAAGGCATAATTTGCTTATTCTTTCCCTAAACAACACAGTAACAACTCATCCTCAGACGCAGACCCTGACAGCATGTCTATAGATTGGGCTCCTCGCAGTGGGGTGGGAAATCAGAGTGGTTAGACATTGTCACACTGTCAAACTGCTCTCTGAAGAGATTGTACCAATTAATTTCTTCTCCCGCCAACCCTCCAGGAGTGTGTGGAGGGCTGGGGATGCCAGACTCGGGGGAACTAGGGCAGCCCTTCCGTGGCTTGGTCTGGGTTAGAAGCAGCACCAGGCTCTCCGTAACTCTTTTAACTCTAAAAGTTCTGAGAGCAACCAGAAGCGGGCCAAGATCAGTCTCCAGCAGGAGCTTCTTGCTGTCCTCACTGTGAAGCAAACCACAAAGGAATCTTTCTCTTGTTAATTAACGAGGGTTTTATTAAACACCTTAGCAGCTAGCCAACTGCTCTGACCCAGCTGTTCCTAGGAGACATTTTGATGAGAAGTTTTGTGTTTTAATTTATACATCTTCAATGACGGTTTTTGTGTCACGGTGTGTGCTCTATAATCAAATATTAAATAGCTAAGAGACGTAGTATGAAGCCCTTACTCTCTGTCTGGGCACCGGGGAGGTAGTCATGAACACAAAAGTGCAGAGTGTGGTCAGGAGCTAGGAGCAACAAGGTATGAACATTGCGTTATGGGGGCACAGTTGGGGGGGGGATCAACACTTTCTCTTTGGGGAATCGGGAATGTGGACATTCTCTGGATCTCAAAGGCCCAGGAGATCTTTGTCAATTGAAGAAGGGAGAAGGGATTCTAAGCAAGGGGAACAGTATGGGTAATATATCTAAATGGGACCTGGAGTCTGGTGTGGCTAATAGATTAGTTGCAGGGTCAAGGAGGTATGGTCTGGGAGATAAACATAGGAGATGAGGCTGGAAAGGAAGGTTGAGGCAAAACCATGAAGGCCCTCTAATGTCAGGCCAGGGGGCTCGGTCTTTATCCTCTAGGTGATAGTGAGCCATTAAAGGTTTTGGACAGAGGTATGACACAATCAGATGTGTGTTTTAGAAAGTTCACTCGTGATATGTGGAGAGTGACTTGCAAGAGGGCAAAACTGGAGGCAGAAAAGACTAGTAGGTTTTTATTTATTTATTTTTTTTATTATTTATTTATTTGATAGAGAGAGACACAGCGAGAGAGGGAACACAAGCACGGGGAGTGGGAGAGGGAGAAGCAGGCTTCTTGCGGAGCAGGGAGCCCGATGTGGGGCTCGATCCCAGGACCCTGGGATCATGACCTGAGCCGAAGGCAGACGCTTAACGACTGAGCCACCCAGGCGCCCCAAGACTAGTAGGTTTTTAAATAAAACCATTAATATTACTAAAGGTCTTTTAAAATTCTAATTAAATAAGAAACATGGTTTAAAAACATTGTGCCTAGCTTTATGGCAAGTGGCAGAGGAAGATACTGAGCATAGAGAAAGCCCTTCCTCCACCCCATCACCACCAGCTGGGTTGGAGAAGTAAGACACACGATCGGTTCATTTCTCAGGCTCATTTTTTTTAATTATTATTTTTTTATGAGGGGTGCACTCTTTAATCCGCAGCCCCTATTTCACTCATCCCCCACCCCCCAACCCTCTGGTAACTACTAGTTTGTTCTCTATAGTTAAGAGTCTGTTTCTTGGGCCGCCTGTGTGGCTCAGTCGTTGAGCGTCGGCCTTTGGCTCAGGTCGTGATCCCAGGGTCCTGGGATAGAGCCCCGCATTGGGCTCCCTGCTCGGCGGGAAGCCTGCTTCTCCCTCTCCCGCTCCCCCCTCTTGTGTCCCCTCTCTCGCTATGTCTCTCTCTGTCAAATAGATAAATAATATCTTTATAAAAAGAGTCTGTTTCTTGTTTTGTCTTCTCTTGCTCTTTTTTTTTCCTTTGCTCATTTGTGTTTCTTTTTTTTTTTTAAGATTTTATTTATTTATTTGACAGAGAGAGACACAGTGAGAGAGGGAACAAAAGCAGGGGGAGTGGGAGAGGGAGAAACAGGCTTCCTACAGAGCAGGGAGCCCAATGTGGGGCTCAATCCTAGGACCCTGGGATCATGACCTGAGCCGAAGGCAGATGCCTAACGACTGAGCCACCCAGGCGCCCCTCATTTGTGTTTCTTAAATTCCACATATGAGTGAGATTATATGGTATTTGTCTTTCTCTGACTGACTTATTTCGCTTAGCATTACACTCTCTAGCTCTATCCATGTTGTTGCAAATGGCAAGATTTCATTCTTTTTTATGGCTGAATAATATTCCATTGTATATATACCACAATTTTATCCATTCATCAATCGATGGACACTTGGGCTGCTACCATAGTTTGGCTGTTGTAAACAATGCTGCAGTAAACATAGGGGTGCAAGGATCCCTTTGAATTAGTGTTTTTGTATTTTTGGGTAAATACCCAGTAGTGGAATTACTGGATCATATGGTAATTCTATTTCTAACGTTTTTAAGAACCCTCCATACTGTTTTCCACAGTGGCTGCATGAGTTTGCATTCCCACCAACAGTGCGTGAGGGTTCCTTTTTCTCCACATCCTCACCAACACTTGTTGTTTCTTGTGTTTTTGATTTTAGCTATTCCGACAAGCATGAGATGATATCTCATTGTAGTTTTGATTTGTGTTTCCCTGATGATTGGTGTTGTTGAACATCTTTTATGTGTCTGTTGGCCATTGTATGTCTTCTTTGGATAAATGTCTGTTCATGTCTTTTGCCCATTTTTTAATTGGACTATTTGTTTTTTTGGCATTGAGTTGTATAAATTCTTTATATATTTTGAATACTAACCCTTTATCACATATACCATTTGGAAATATCTTCTCCCATTCCACAGGTTGCCTTTTAGTTTTGTTGATTGTTTCCTTCATGGTATAGAAGCTTTTTATTTTGCTGTAGGCCCAACAGTTTGTTTTTGCTTTTATTTCCTTTACCTCAGGAGACATATCTTGAAAAATGTTGCTATGACCAATGTCAGAGAAATTACTGCCTATGCTCTCTTCAAGGATTTTTATGGTTTCAGACCTCACATTTAGGTCTTTAATCCATTTTGAGTTTATTTTTGTGTATGGTATAAGAAAGTGGTCCAGTTTCATTCTTTTGCATGTTGCTGTCCAATTTTCCCAACACCATTTGTTGAAGAGACTTCTTTTTCCTATTGTATATTCATTCCTCCTTTGTCAAAGATTAATTGACCATATAATTGTGGGTATATTTCTGGGTTTTCTATCCTATTCCATTGATCTATGTTTCTATTTTTACGCCAGTACCACACTATTTTGATTACTACTGCTTTGTAACATAATTTAAAATCTGGGATTGTGATACCTTCACTTTTGTTTTTCTTTTTCAAGATTGCTTTTGCTATTTCAAGTCTTTTGTGTTGCCTACAAATTTTAGGATTGTTTGTTCTAGTTCTGTGAAGAATGCTATTGGTATTTTGACAGGGACTGCATTAAATCTGTAGATTGCTTTGGGTAGTATAGACATTTTAACAATATTTGTCCTCCCAACCCATGAGCATGAAATGTCTTTCCATTTCTTTGTGTTGCCTTGAATTTCTTCTTCTTCTTCTTTTTTAAAGATTTTATTTATTTATTTGACAGAGAGAGAGAGCACAAGCAGGGGGAGTGGCAGGCAGAGGGAAAGGGAGAAGCAGGATTCCCGACATGGGGCTCGATCCCAAACACTGGGATCATGACCTGAGCTGAAGGCAGACGCTTAACGACTGAACCACCCAGGCACTCCGCCTTGAATTTCTTTCATCAATGTTTTATAGTTTTCAGGGCACAGGTCTTTCACCTCTTTGGTTAAGTATACTTCTAGATATTTTATTGTTTTTGGCGCAATTGCGAATGGGATTGTTTTCTTGATCTCACTTTCTGCTGCTTCATTATTAGTGTATAGAAATGCAACAGATTTCTGCATATTGATTTTGTATCCTACAACTTTACTGAATTCATTTATCAGTTCTAGTATTTTTATGGTGGAGTCTTTAGGGTTCTCTATATATAGTATCATGTCATCTGCAAATAGTGAAAGTGTTACTTCTTCCTTACCAATCTGGATGCCTTTTATTTCTTTATGTTGTCTCATTACTGTGGCTAGGACTTCCAGTACTATCTTGAATAAAAGTGTCTTATTTCTCTCAGTCTCATTTCTAATTAAAGAACGAGACTGAAGTTAACAATGAGACACCTTATTTCACCTAATATTTCGATACCCAGTTTGGCAAGAGTATCTGTAAACAGGCACAATTTTAAAAAGTAATGGCGGTGTGCTTTGGAACAGAGCTTGACAAATGTGTTGGAAAACCTTTAAACAATTCTTTGTATCTTTTTATCTAACAATTTATGCTAAAGACAATAAAAATGAGAAAAACTTGAGGATAAAGATGTTTATTATTCTGTTATTTATGAAAGTAAAAAAGTGGAAGGAACTAAATGTCTAAATTAGAGCAGTTATTAAGTTAATTATAGTATAACTACAGTTTTGCACATACTAAATCATGTTTTTATTTTATTTTATTTTATTTCTTTAGAGAAAGAGAGGGAAGAGGTACAGAGGGAGAGGAAGAGAGAGTCTTAAGCAGGCTCCATGCCCAGTGTGGAGCCTGACACAGGGCTCCATCTCATGACCCTGAGATCATGACCTGAGCCAAAGTCAAGAGTTGGATGCTTAACCGACTGAGCCACCCAGGCACCCCTAAATAATGTTTTTATTTTTATTTTTTAAAGATTTTATTTATTCATTTGACACAGAGAGAGAGAGAGAGAGAGAGAGAGAGCTCAAGCAGGGGGTGTGGCAGGCAGAGGGAGAGGGAGAAGCAAGCTCCCCACTGAGCAGGAAACCCAATTTGGGGCTCAACCCTAGGATCCTAGGATCATGACCTGAGCCAAAGGCAGACACTTAACCAACTGAGCCACCCAGGCGCTCTTTATTTTTATTTTTAAGTATTATTTATTTACTTGAGAGAGAGAGTGTGTGAGAGAGAGCAGGAGCGGGGGGAGGGAGGGACTGAAGCAGACTCCCCAAGGAGCAGGGAGCCTGATGAGGGGCTGGATCCCAGGACCCTGGGATCATGACCTGAGCAGAAGACAGAAGCTTAACTGACTGACTCACCCAGGTGCCCCTAAATCATGTTTTTAAAATAATATTCAATAACATAGGAAAATCACTGTTCTACAATAACATTCAAAAGCAGTATATGATGCTATACAGAACATGATCCTATTTTGGTTTTCTAAATATGCGATCTGTTTCTAACCCTCTCTATCTGGAAAAAAGTCCACAATATGGTTAACTGTGGCTGACTAAATTTTATTTTCTTCTTGATATTTATTATTCTCTAAATTGTCTGCAGTGAGGATATAGTGCTTTAATAATTATAAAAAGCAATGAAATTACTTTTTGTGTTAAAAAAAGGCAAAGGAAATCCATGAGAATGGAAACAATACAACTAATAAACATGAAAAATGCTCAACCTTGCTAATTATTAAAAATGCAAATTAAAGCAGCATTGTAATCCTGTTTTAATGGACCAACTTTAGAAGAAAAACCTGCTAGTACACAGGATGTATGTATTGGCAACAGTGTGAAGAGAAACACTTATATACTGCAGATCTGGGTATAATTTGGTTCAGGCTTTCGAAGAGCAATTTGGCAATTTATCTCAAAATCCTTCAAAATGTATAATTTCTCTATAAAGATGGTTTTAAAGATGTGTAATTGTATTCCTTGGATATCTTAAAGAAATGATTAAGGAATTGTGTGTAGGGGTGCCTGGGTGGCTCAGTCAGTTAAGCATCTGGCTATTGGTTTTTGCTCAGGTGGTGATCTTGGGGTTGTGAAATCAAGCCCTCCCCACCCCCCCCCCCATAGGGCTCCGTGCTCAGCAGGAAGTCTGCTTTCCCTCTCCCTTTCCCTGTGCCCCGCCCCGCCTCAAATGAATAAATAAATGTTTAAGAAAAAAAGGAATTGTGTACAGGTGTATGAGCAAGAAAGCCTATCACAATATTTTTTTTTGAAACAGTAGTAAAGAGTTATTTGAAATACCTAGAGACTATTAATAACTAGAGACTATATTTATGGGATATGGAAATGTGATTATATATTTTTAAATTTTAAGATATAGATGAAAACCTGCCCTTGGTGTGATCTCTTTAAAAAACAAAAACCAAATATATATATATATATAACATATATATATATAAAATGTATTTATATATAACATATTCATATATAAAAAGATCTGGAAGAGGAAGAATATACACCTAAATGCTAATATCGGTTGTATCTGGGGAGGTGGGTGGGATTATGGTTCTTTTAAAATACCTTAAAAATAATTTCTTCCAAAGCCAATTTAAAAAATCTTGACAGATTTTGAAATACAGATTAACATGTATTAAAGCCCAGCTGTGAACAGGTGGGCTGAGGGCTCAAAGCCAAGACCTAGCCCTACCATGGCTTCTGCAGGTTAGCCTCTGGAAATCAGTTACAGGAGCAAGAACCTGCTCGCTTGATCCATGGAAGAAATGCTTCCGGTTTGCCTTCATCCTGGGGACCAGTCTGACCTGTATGTAGCAGGTAGGGGAGGCTGGAGAAGCCTAGACCTCAAGGGTGGGACCCAGCGCAGGCTTGCGGTCATCTGACCCCTGGAGCTGTTCCTGCCGGCTTTCGTCTGACTCCCTTACCTCCCCTCCCCCCTGCACTCCAGCAATTTAGATTTTCTTTTATTCTCTCAGCTGAAACTTGCTTTTTCTTTCCATAGGACCTTAGCTGGAGGGGTCCCTTCTGCCTGAAATATTTTTCCTTTCCCACTCCTCTGTCACCTGGGCAACTTCTGCTTCATGGGTTTTTTTTGGTGGTTTTTTTTTTTTTTTTTTTTTGACAGAGAGAGAAAAGAGAGAGCGCGCACAAGCTGTGGGAGGAGCAGGCAGAGGGAGAGGCAGGCTCCCTGCCGAGCAGACAGCCCAATGTGGGACTTGATCCCAGGACCCTGGGAACATGACCTGAGCGGAAAGCAGTTGCTTAACCGACTGAGCCAC
Organism: Halichoerus grypus; assembly: GCF_964656455.1. Taxonomy (NCBI): domain Eukaryota; kingdom Metazoa; phylum Chordata; class Mammalia; order Carnivora; family Phocidae; genus Halichoerus; species Halichoerus grypus. The sequence goes on along the minus strand of NC_135725.1, from coordinate 82,645,661 downwards.
CCAGGCTCCCTCTGCTTCATGTTTTATCTTAAAAGTCACTTTCTACTTTTGGAGATGATGGGTAGGTTTATTAGTTTGATTGTGGTGACGGTTTATGGGTATAATATATACCAAATGCACCAAATTGTATATATTTTTTTTTACAAAAAGATTTTATTTATTTGAGAGAGTGTATGAGTGGGGGGAGGGGCAGAGGCAAGCACACTCCTCACTGATCTCTCCAAAATCATGACCTGAGCAGAAGTCAGACACTTAACTAACAGAGCCACCCAAATTGTGTATTTTCAATATATGTGCAGTTTATTGCATATTAATTATGCTTCAACAAAGTTATAAAAAAAACTCACTTTCTCAATGAGACAGGCCCTAAACAGCCCCCCACTCCCCACCTCCAACTCCCCAAACTGTATTAGCCTTCTTTGGTATATACAATGAGTATGAGTGAATGATTCATGATCTGCATGGTGATGGATGCATGGGCAAGGGCACATGTTCAGCCTGTGTTCAGAGGGCAATGGAGTGGCAGGGACTCCAGGAGTGAGGAGGGGGCCATGCAGCAGGGAATATGGAGATGGCATCTGAACAAGTCCAGAGAGATACTCAGAAGTTGGAGGTCAAGCCAGAAGCTGGGTGGGGTAGGTACTCTGTCTCAGTTTCCCCAGGCTACAAATTGAAGAGAATAATAAAAATATTAATAACTATCCTATTATTGCTGCAGACTATTTTTGTCGAGGATTAAATGAGTTAATCCACATGCAGGATTTAGAACAATGTCTGACTCATTGGAGACACTAAGTGTTCATATCAAGCCTTATTTGGTTGTGAACAGCCATCAATAAGTCTGGGAGCCCCTGGTACGAACCTTTGATTGATTTGGATTCAGGTTAATCTTGGGCGACTTCAGGGGTTGTCTCCTGTCCCTGAGAGACCTGTCTTATCCTCTATCCCCTCTCACCCAGCTGCCGGGCAACCCCCATCCTTTCAACCTTCCCTGCAATACTTGGAAACCCTGTCAGTTTCTCTACCTTATTTTTACAAAGCTGTGTTTCTGAAGCCTCCTCTTTCCAAATGACAGGAAGGCACACGTATGTTGCAGCTTATGCTTCTATTTAGAGTTGGGGATTTGAAAAGAGAGTGTACACACACCTGGACAAGCATTTGTGTGCATGCTCGTGTGGGCTTGTAGGTGTGAACATGCGTGTGCCTGTGAATGTGCTTGCACGAACTCACATGGTTGTGTATTTACCCATGTTCATTGGCATGTAAGCTTCTGAATGACTGCCTGAGCACGTAGATGGGTATGTGTTTGGAGTATGTGCACATGCATGTGGGCCCATGACCGTGTGTGTGTGTGTATGTGTGTGTGTGTGGTGTGGTAGGATATATTTCATGTGCGTCTCAGGCTGTGTGCATGTTTGCACATGTGTGCTTTTGTGTATCTGTGTGCATATGGTGTAAGCTTGCCTCTCTTCATGCCCCAGGAGGCACGAAGGAAAGTGCAAACCACAAGGAACAAAGGAATAATCTGCATAATTTAGCCTTTGATCTTGGGCCACCCCCAATCCTCCCTTGTTCTCACTCCAGCTGCCCAGCTATTTCCCCAGCCCTGTGGAGCCCATCTTTGAGTTTGTCTTATAGAAGCCTCAGCCTCTCCTTGCCACCACACCAGAGGAACAGGGCTAGACAAGGGTAATGATCATTTATTGAGTACCTATGGTGCACCAGGCACCTGCACCAGATGCTTCACATACATTCTCAAATCTGCCCAGCAATCCCACAAAGTATAACAATTGTTCCCATTTGATGTTTGAGGAAGCTGAGGATCGGGGGATTAAACCATTTGCCTAAGTGGTGGAGATAGAATTCGAACTCAAGACTGTGTAGACAAGGAGCCTACACTCTTTCCCCTCCACAAAGTTGTCTTCTGGGAGCATGCCCATCCACCCCCGAGCTCCTGGGGAGGGAGTTGTCCTGGGAGACACAGATGTGTGGGGAAAGGGAGTGCAAGTGGGAATCAGTAGGGGGTGCAAAAGGCTGCACTTCCTTAGTCTTCATAAGGAGGGCAGAATAGAGAAATCCCTGGTGTGCAAATGGTCCACAGATAGAGCGGGGAGAGCAAGGGATGGACCAAGAGCTGAAACAGCCAAGATGAAAAAAACATCATTTTTGCCACCCCTAGCTTCAGGATCCTAACTAGGCTACATCACATCTCTCTGTTTTCTTGACTGGGAAATATGTCTGGGAGACGGGTTTTAGAGGGTTTTTATAAGCTCTTGCTAAAACTAGCATTTGTTGGGGCACCTGAATGGCTCAGTCGTTAAGTGTCTGCCTTCGGCTCAGGTCATGGTCTCAGGGTCCTGGGATCAAGCCCCGTATCGGGTTCCCTGCTCTGTGGGAAGCCTGCTTCTCCCTCTCACACTCCCCCTGCTTGTGTTCCCTCTCTCAGTGTGTCTCTCTCTGTCAAATGAATAAATAAAATGTTTTAAAAAAATAAAAAATAAATAAAACTAGCATTTGTTGATCTACTGTGCTAAGTCATGCAACCCCACAATCAATCTGTAAAATAGTTATACTGTTGTTCCCATTTTACAGATGAGGATACCAAGGCTTTGAGAGGATACATTCCTTGCCCAAGTGGCAGAGCAGGACACAAACCTGGGGGCTGTCTGACCCCCAAAACTCTACTAGGCTTCCATGATTTAAAGTTTAAAACAAACAGTACATAACAGGGTGCCTGGGTGGCTCAGTCATTAAGTGTCTGCCTTCGGCTCAGGTCATGGTCCCAGGGTCCTGGGATCGAGTCCCGCATCGGGCTCCCTGCTCCGCGGGAAGCCTGCTTCTCTCTCTCCCACTCCCCTGCTTGTGTTCCCTCTCTCGCTGTGTCTCTCTCTGTCAAATAAATAAATAAAATCTTTTAAAAAAATTTTAAAAATAAAGTTTAAAACAAACAGTATATAAAATACCAGAGACATAGTAGGCACTCAACAAAGGGTAGCTAATAATAATGATGATGATGAAGATGGAGGAGGAGGAGGAGGAAGAAGAAGAAAGGGTGTTTTGCTGAGAGTTGAGGTGGCATTCAATTCCTCAGGTGTCAAAATTTCTGGAAAAATCCCCCACCGTTAGTGATCATTTTTAGAACAAAAAGCTGCTTTCCGTAGAGAGGGCAGTGATAACAGTTCCTGTGGCAGCCAGGCCAGACTCAAAGCCCAGCCACCACTTTGCAGCTCTGTGGCCCTGAGTACCCTAACCTCCCTGGCCATTATTTCCTTATCTATAATGTGAGGATAATAATAGCCCCACCTGGTTCCCCAAACGGTTAAATGTAAAGATAGTAAGTAATTGACCCAGTAATCCCACTCCTAGATGTTTACCCAAGAGAAAGGAAAACAGATGTCCACACAAAAACTTGTACCCAAATGTTTACAGTGGCATTATTCACTCACAGCTAAAAAGTGGAAACAGCCCAAATCTCCATCAGCCGGTGAAAGGATAAGCGAAGTGTGGTTTACCCATATAATGACTAGTATTCAGCAGTAAAAGGGAGTGAAGTACCCATATGAGCTACAACGTGAGTACAACGTGAATGATCCTTGGAAACATAATACTAAGTGGAAGAAGCCAGTCACAAAAGACCACGTAGTGTCTGATTCCCTTTATGTGAGATGTCCAGAATAGGTAGACACATCGGGAAGATGGAGAATGGCTGCTAATGAGTAGTGGGATGTCTTTTTTGGGGTGACAAAAATGTTCTGGAATTAGAGTCGTGATGAGTACACAACTTTGTGACTATACCAAAAAACCACTGAATCGTATACTTCAAAAGAACGAATTTTGTGGCATGTGAATTCCATCTCAATCAAAAACATAATTTGGTTTTTTGTGACGCTTAAATGAGATCATTTAGGTAAATCCCCTAGCACAGAGCCTGCCTTGCAGTAAGCACTCATTTGATGCTACATAATTCAAATAAATGCTAGCTACTATGACCAATATTTTCATTACGAGACTAGCTGGTGATTTTAGTTCCTTAGCCTCCCACAGCTTCAGACTTCTCACCTGCAAACAGGAGTAATAACACTTTAATTAGTTAAGGTTTCTTAGTCTAAGCAACAGAAACCTACTCAGGCTCGTGAGTAAAAAAGGAATTTATTGGAAGGCTGCAGTGCTTAGAGGAAAGGACAAAGAACCAGGCTCAGAAAGAAAAGGTCCAAGGGGCAGAATCTAAAGAAGAGGAACTGAGAGGCTCTGGACTTCCTGGTGAAGAATGTGCTCCAGATTCAGGCTATTGGGGTTCAAACCTAGCTCTGCCCAGAAAGCTTTGTGTGGCTTTGCTTTGTTGCTTCAGTCTGTTCATCTGCTAGACAGGGAAGATAGGGAGTATATTGAGGATTAAATGAATTCATGTCTGTACACCTATCATAGTGTCTTGCACTCAAAACTCTCACTAATATTATTATTCTTGAGAGGGCCTTGTTGCTGGGCTGATTCAACTTAACACAGTTTCTCTGACCCTGAATGGCTCTGTCCGAGGTTCAGTGCCCTAGGGAGTATGCTGGGTCTAGCTAGGGTCACTTACCTACTCCCTTACTTCAGGGGAGGCTGGAGCATCTTGATTGACAACCCCACGGAGGCTACCAAAGTATGGGGCAGACTTGATGCCCAACGGAGAATCCAGCAGAAAGGGGAGGGGGTGCTTAGCAGCAAAACCAACTCAGGCCTCCTGCAAATACCCTCATGTGAGGTCCTTAGGAGGATCAGAGATAAGAAGTGCAAAGTGCACGGCACACAGTGGGCCCTTAACTACTGCGATTCTTCTCAGCTGCTGGCTATTCTCTACCTGGGCGCTCTGGATTTCTCATTACCATTGCAATATGGATTTGGGACGGATTGCAAAAGGCCTTGAAGAATGTCATGTTTAAGTCATCTGTACTTTATTCTGAGAAACAAGCAGGGTGCACCATCTCCTGAAAACCCCATGGCATTTTCAGAGTCCCTGCAGACAATAATCCACATTCCCCAAGCCTCCCAGCTGCGTGACCATGAGCCTCAGTTTCCTGTGCATAAAAGGTGGTCACATTTTAGGGTCTGCAGGGCTTAAATGAAATAGTATTTGCAAAGTGCTTAGAACAGTGTCTGGCCCAAGGTAAAAGCTCAATAAATTGTAGCAGTTATAATAAATTAAATGAAGTTCAAGAGCCCCACTTCATGATGTTGATAGGAGAATCAGTTGGAATCAAAGAGGCTGGGACACGAGGCTGTGTCCCAGAAAGAGGTGTCCTTGATTGTAATCACTGCTGGCAATAAGACACGCCTTTAGTCTAAGTCTTACTGTTTTCTGTGAAATAAAGTAACATGAAGGGTACACATTTAATAATAAGATGGAGCCTGATCTCAGAAACATTAAAATATGAAAAGGTGTGTCTTCGAATTTGAGGAAATAAAGTATTGATAATTTAATGTTTCACATAATTAAAGAATGTTCTCCTAGAGTCTATTACCAGTTTCCCAAAACTTGAACACTATATTGCTTACTTAATGCTAAAAGGGCACTAAGCATAATTTAATCTTTCCTTAAAGCTTTTGAATTTCCTTGAAGGCAAGATCAGCAATTTCAAAATACACTTCTAGATCCTCCAGCTCAATGGTTCTCAACCCTGACTACACATTAGCATCCCCCTGAGAGCTTTTAAAAAATAGTGTTGCCTGGGTCCCATTTCAGACCAATTAAATCTGAGTCCCTGGGGGAGGAGCCTGAGCACTAGAATTTTTGAAGTTCTCCCAAGTAATTCTGATGTCCATAGGGTCTGAGAACGGTTCCTCCTGGCAGCTGCTGAGCCCCCGGAGGGTGCCATCTGTATTTGCAGATGAGGCTGAAGAGGTCTGTAGAGGCTGGGTCATGGAGGGTTTCATACACGTGTAACGAAACAGCCCGCAAATCTAGGGGCTTAAAGCAATGATTTCTTATTTCTCCGGATTCTGTGGGTTGGCTGGGCATTTCTTCCGCAAGCCTCACCTGTGCTCCCTCATGCAGCTGCATTCATTTGGTGGGTTGGCTGGAGGCTGGCCTAGCTGGAACAGCTGGACATCTTTCAACGTGGTCTTTCATTCTTGATGTCTTCTCGGCACGGTGCTCTCAGGATGGTATTCAAAGGGCGGGGCGGGGGGAGCTGGTAGAAGCTGCCAGGTTTTTTAAGGTCTGGCCTTGTGAGTCATGTAATGTTACTTCTGCCTCCTTTCATTGGCCAGAGCAATTCACAAGGCCAGCACAGATTCGAGCACTGGGAAACATAGACTCTGCCTCTTCATAGGAGGCATGGCAAAATCACATTACAAAGGAGTTCGCATTCAATGGGATGAATTTGTGGTCCTATTTTGCAGTCTACCACACAGATGGAAGAGGCTGAAGCCTGGCCTAAAGCAGGGGCAGTAGATAGAAGTGAATTCATTCATTCACTCAGTCAGGTAGTCATGCATTCAATCAATATTTATTGAACACCGCCTGTCTACCAGGCACTTTTCTAGGCATTAGGGAGACCGCTGTAACTGACAATGGCCGAGTACTGCTCTTGTGGAGCTTACAATCTATGTAGAGAGGCATACAATCCAACACAAATCAGTGTACCATATAATGTGAAATTCGAAAGTGCTAAGAAGAAACGTAAAGCAGGATAAGGGATTAGAGAGGGCTATTCTAGATGGACTGGTTAAGGAAGGCCTCTTTGGATAAGTAAAAGCAGCAGAAACCTGAATGAAGTGAACCATACAGATGTTTAGAGATTGGGAGGAAAACAATAAGTGCAAAGGCCCTGAAGCAGCAACATGCTTCATGTTTGAGAAACAGCAAAGAGTTCAATGTGGCTGGGGCGCAGTGGGTGAGGGAGAGAGGGAAAAATGAGGTAGGAGAGGCAGGCAGGGCCCAGACTGTGTGGGACTTTGCAGAGCACGATAAGGACTTGGGATTTTTATTTCAGCTGTAGGGGAAGAAGCCATTGGGAGATTGTATGCAAGATTGAGCTTTGTTTCCAAAGGCTCATTCTGGCTACTGGGTTGGAAGAGACTGAAAGCAGGGGGTGCCAACTGAAAGGTTATTGCTTGGACAGTAGTTGGAGTGGGGAAAGTGGTATGTTTTGAAGGCACAGCCAATAGAATTTCCTGAAATATTGGATATGGGTCTGGGAGAAGGAGAGATTAAGAAGTCCAAAGCCATTGGCTTGAGCAACTGGGTGAATTGTGGTGCTCTTTACTGAGATAAGGAGCTGATGGGTTCAGATGGATCAAAAGTTTGGTTTTAGTTATGTTAAGTTTGAGATGCCTTTTAGACCTGAGTAAGCAGTTAGCCATTGAGTCTGAAGTCCAGGTTGGAGTTCTAGATATTCAGAAACCCCGGTATTATCAAGGGCTCCATCAAATCTTGAGACTGGATGGATCACTTAGGGAAAGAGTTTGACAGTGAGGAGATCTGAAGACTGAGTTCTGGCACTGCAAAATTCAGAGGTTGGACTAAGGGGGGAGGATCCAGCCCTGGGAGACCAGAGACCAAGAAGGAGGGGCCAGTGAGGTGGAAGATAAGGAGAGGGTGTGGAATCCTGGAAGTCTAGGAAGAGAATGCTTCTAGAGAGAGTGGGATCAAGTGTTGAGTGCTGCTGAGGAGACAGGTAAGCTGAGGTAGAGAAAGAACAAACCATTTGGATTTGGCAACATGGAAGCCGCTGGTGATCTGAAGATTAAATGGAGCAGAGTGGAGGGGTTTGATCAGGGAATTAGGATAATTGCAGAGAAATGAGGCTCTGGGTGTGTGCATTTAGCTGAAAGTACAGAGTATTTCTCTGTTGTGGAAATAATTTACTAGAAAGGGAAAATTATCAGTGATGTGGGAGAAAGGGGGACAACTGCAGGATCAAAGGGCATGTGATCCAGGGGACATGGGGAGGAGTTGGCCTCAGGGAGCAGGGGGGACTGTTCTGCCATTGTGTCCGGAGTGGAGGCCGAGCACACGGGCTCGATGCAGGTAGATGGGAAGGCTTGGCAGGAGGGTGTGGAGAGAGTCAGGAGGCGTTTGGAAAGCAGCAGAGGAATGAAAGCACTCCCTTCAGGATTTAATGCGTCTCCCAGTGAGACCGTCTCTTACCAACAACATCTCCCAACACCCCATCTGTGTCAGGCCTGGCGCCAGGTGGAGGGGCTTGGGGATGACTCACCCGGTTGCCCCTGCTGATGAGAAGTTCACAGTCTAAGAAGGGAGACAGACCTGTAAATGGACAACTTCAATACAATGTGCTAATAATAAAGACGTGTACAAAGTGTTTTGAGAACAAAGAGGGAGTGAGTAACTCTGCCTGGAGGGGTCAGAAAAGGCTTCACAGAGGTGAAATTTAAATTAGGCTTCCAGGAGGAGGAGAACATTGTCAGGCTGGCTGGAAGAGGAAAGTCTTTCAAGGTGGAAAGAACGGCACACGAGAAAGCCTCAGAGATGAGAAAGATCTATTCCCGCCTTTCTCGCTTTCCACCTGTCTCTGCTCCCCTCCCCTTTCCCGAGCTGTTGTCTCTCAGGCTTGCTTAGTTCAAGAGGAAATTTTTCTTTTTGGGAAGTTTAATAAACTTCCGTTCAGCCTGTACTGAGTCATGACAAAGGTGTGTTTCACACTTAAACAAACGTCTCAGATGTTATTTTTTGCACTTGAAGAACAAGCTATTTTTAAAGAAATCCAAACTCTCTGGGACTCAGGAAGGACGAGTTCTGTGACCTGTTTTTAAGAAGTGAGCTTTGGAAAGGGATGTAGTGACCAGCAGGGGCAGACACAGAAGACCTGGCAATTCTTTCCTTTAAATGTTTCAGTGAGCCAGTAAGTAGTTTCACCTTACTAAATTGCTCATTTTATCTTGGCTCTCTGGTCTTCTAGAAAGCTCTTGGGGAGCATGCAACAATTACCCAATAACAGAATGAGGGAAGATGAGGTCAGCACTCTCCCAGAGGTGGACTGAGATAGTGGCAGAGAGGACAGAGAGAAGGGGGTGGGTTTGAGAGGGGTTTAAACTGTGCGATGAACAAGGGGAAAAGGCATTTCCCCGTGTTCCAGAAGTGTCGCTGTACCCATCTGTGTAGCTTGCCTCCTCCCTGGATGGCCCATCAGTTCCTTCCCTCCCAGAACATGCATTGCAGTCCCCCATGGAGTCTAGTCTCTACTCCCTTGAATCAGGTCTGGCCTGTGACTACTTTGACCGACTGAACACAGGGGAAGGGACACTGGGCGGGTCCCAGGACTAATCTTTAATAGTCTAGAAGAGCTATTGCTGTGAGAAGCCCAAGATATATGAAGAGGCTACGTAGGGGTAGTCCAGCTAACATTTTAGCTGAGCTCCCCGGCCAATAACCGTGTCAGGTGCCAAGTCCATGAGTGTGCCATCTTGGATGTTCAGCCCACTGAGCCTTCAGACGAATCCAGCCCCAGGTGACATCTGAGTACAATCGCGTGAGTGATCCCAAGTGAGAACGGCCCAGCTGAGCCCAGTCAACCCACAGGACCATGAGAGACAATGATAAATTGTTTTAAGCCAGTAAATTTTAGGGTGGTTGTTACACAGAAAGAGCTAACCAGAGTGTCATATTTTTTCATCAATCTTTGCTAACACTAGGCACCGTGCTAGATGCTTTTCATTTTAACGCTCATGACAACCTGGAGATAAGTATTATTGTTCTCCTTTTGGAACATGAAACGATGCTCAGAGATGTTTCAGAACCGGCTACATACCCCACTCCAGCAGGTGTCCCTTAAGTTCTACAGCTGGACACTTTCCTATTAATGTACATCATCTCATTTCTCCCAACCCGGTCCCTCTTGAGCATGCTAGCTCAGACAGGGATGCTAGACCACCCGGGCTTTCAGCCCGAAACACCTGGCACTGCCTTTGTCCACTTGGTGGAAATGGAAGCAGCTCGGATCTTTGAGTCAGGAGACCTGGAGCTCAGTCCCAGTTCTGCTGCTCACTTGCTGTTTTACTTCAAGCAAATCACTTCCCCTCTCTGGGCTTTCATTTCCTTTTCTGAGATAAGGGGACCAGGCTAGAATTGGGCTGTTTCTAAAACCTGAGTAATATATTAATTTCTCCATTTAAAAAGCTTTTCTTTTTTTTTTTTAAAGATATTTTATTTTTCATTTGACAGAGAGAGAGAGAGAGTACAAGCAGGGGGAGCTGCAGGCAGAGGAAGAGGGAGAAGCAGGCTCCCTGCTCAGCAGGGAGCCCGATGTGGGGCTCGATCCCAGGACCCTGGGATCATGACCTGAGCCGAAGGCAGACGCTTAATGACTGAGCCACCCAGGCACCAAAAGCTTTTCTTATAAAAATTTCCAAACATAACCAGATGCAGAGAGCACAGTGAACCTTCATCTAGTTTCAACAATCATTTCTATTTTGTCATACTGTATTTAATCCATGGCTCCACCTTTTTTTTTCCCTTACTGGAGCATGATGTCATATCATCTCACCCCTAAATTGGGGTTGCCAACTTAGTAAATGACAATACAGGACACTCAGTTAAACTGGATAACAATAAGTAATTTTTTAGTATGTTTTGTGCAACCTTGTATTTTATCTTGCAACCCTATCCTTTTTTTTTTTTAAAGATTTTATTTATTTATTTGACAGAGAGAGACACAGTGAGAGAGGGAACATAAGCAGGGGGAGTGGGAGAGGGAGAAGCAGGCTTCCCGCCGAGCAGGGAGCCCGATGAGGGGCTCCATCTCAGGACCCTGGGATCATGACCTGAGCCGAAGGCAGACGCTTAACGACTGAGCCACCCAGGCGCCCTGCAACCCTATCTTAAATGCTTGTTTGCAGTTTTATTTTATTTTTTTTTTAACGATTTTATTTATTTATTTGAGAGAGAGAGCACAGAGGGAGAGGGAGAATCAGACTGCCCGCCTGGCAGGGAGCCCGATGTGGGGCTAAATCCCAGGACCCTGAGACCATGACCTGAGCCAAAGGCAGACGCTCAACCAACTGAGCCATCCAGGTGCTCCAGTTTGCAGTTTTAAAAAGGAAGATTTTATTACACAACTACAAGGCCATGATAACACCTGAAAAAATCAACAATAATTCCTTACCGGCATTTAATATATAGTATACATCCAAATTTCCACGTTTGTCTAGAAAATGTCTTTTCACTGGTAGTCTGTCCAAATGGAGATATAAAGGAGGTCCATCATTGTATTTGGTTCTTAAAGCTCTTTTTTTTCTAAGTAATCTCTACACCCAATGCGGGGCTCGAATTTACAACCCTGAGATCAGCAGTCCTATGCTCCACTGACTGAGCCAGTCAGGTGCTCCTGTTTGTTAAAACTCTTAAAAGTCACTTGTAATCTAGAACAATCCCTTCTTCCTCCCCTTCCTAACCCCCAGATTTTCTTTTTTCATGTTACTAACTTGTTGAAGTAACTGGGCCAGTTGTCTTGTAGAAGATCACCCGTTCTGAATTTTGCCGATTATTTCTTTATGGTGTGTCATTTACTTGTTCCTTTTGCCCCTTATTTCCTGCAGATAAGTTTTATTTAAAAGTTTCATTGGATTCAGACTAAACATTTTTGGCCCAAATAGAGATGCTGTGTATTTTAGAATGCACCTTACCAGGAGGCACAGAATGTATGTTCATGTAACTTTTAGTGATGCTAACATTTATCAGTGGATTCAGGGAGTGATACCCTTATTTCTTCATTGTAATTGTAATGTTCCCTATCAATCCTTGGCTCAAAAATTTTACCATCTATTGATGACCATTGCCTAAATCAGGTATATTATTAGGGTTTGCAAAATAGTGATGATCTAATTTTAGCATTCCTTCTGATTTATTAGCTGAAGTTCTTTTGTATAGAACTTTTTCTTATCCTCTGGGGGTATTTGGTTACCTGAAATTTAGTCCATAATAAAAGGCAGAATAAATGCTCAACTTTTATTTTTAAACAGAACCCTCCAGTTTTTATGAAATTTCCAAAAGAGAGTTGAATAGCAATGCCGAAATTTCCAACTGAAATTTAAGATTATAAGTTTTTTTACTTAACTCCTTTGATATTATATTTGTATCACTTTTGTCCTAAAAATTTTGGGTCTTAACAGCATTGATGTCATTACTAATATGTTTTAACCCATGATAGACATATTTTAAAGTAGCAATACTAATATCATTACTAAGACTAGTGAGACTTTAAGATTTCTTTGTTGTTTTTTTTCCCTTTATCCTTAGCAAATATCTCATTAACGATAGATAGTCAAAAATACTTTGTTTTAAGGTCAATTTGAGTGATTCTTTTTTCCTATGTGGTCTTGTTATCAACCTGATATAAAGTTATGTTCATATTTTGGCTTGTTTTTCATTTTAGAGATTAAAAAATTTATATGATTTAATGATTTAAATATTTACATGAATCATTTATGAGATTTCAAAGTGAAAGGTATCTAACAAGTCTCATTCAGAGAAGCCTCACTTCCAATCTCTTCCCTTCCACTCTGTTCACTTTCTCCCCTATAGAAACCCTTTTAAAGTTTTCTGCAGCCCAGCACTATTGACATTTTGGGCTGATGATCCTTTGGTATGGGGGGGGGTTGATCCTGTGTATTTTTTTATAAAGATTTTATTTATTTGATAGAAAGAAGGAGAGAGAGAGCACAAGCAGGGGGAATGGCAGGCAGAGGGAGAGGAAGAGGGAGAAGCAGGCTCTTGGCTGAGCAGAGACCCTGATGTGGGGCTCGAACCCAGGACCCTGGGATTGTGACCTGAGCCGAAGGCAGACACTTAACCAACTGAGCCACCCAGGTGCCCTGATGATCCTGTGTACTGAAGGATGTTTGGCAGCATCCCTGGTCCCTACTTACTGGATGCCAGTTGTTACAACTAAAAATGTCTCTAGACCTTGTTAAATGTTTGTGTGTATAGGGGCCAAAATTACACCTCATTGAGAATCACCATCTTAGTTTATTTTATTTATTTATTTTTAAAGATTTTATTTATTTATTTGACAGAGAGATAGAGAGAGAGCACAAGTAGGCAGAGAGGCAGGCAGAGGGAGAGGGAGCCTGATGTGGGGCTTGATCCTAGGACCCTGGGATCATGACCTGAGCCGAAGGCAGCCACTTAACCGATTGAGCCACCCAGGCGCCCCGAGAATCACCATTTTAAAGGAGACAGTTTGCTGGCTTGAAAATCTGACCCCTGATCTAAGATATCTGCATTTAGCATTAAAATTGTCACTTTAGGCAGTCACTTTTGCACCAATATGAGCACTAAATTTGGGGTGCCAGGAATCATTTATAAGGCGGCTGTCCCAGTGATCCAGAATATACTTATTATTTTTGGTAGATTGTAATTGAAACCTAGACACACATGTAGAAACTTTTCTTATAACTTGTGACTCCTATAAATGTGTCCACCAAGAGAACCAGACACCTCCGTACTTTCCCTGCTTTGTGATTTCTTAGGGCTTTCCTGCTGTCTGAAAGCTTTTGCTCTAAAAGTGTAGAAGCTTGCTTTTCAAACTGGGGTGGACAGGGTAGTAATTGAGAGCACCGAGTTGAATCCCAAGTCTCCAACTTATCGGCTCTGTGACGTAGTGCGAGTGACTTACCTTCTTGGAGCCTGAGTCTCTCCAATGATAAATGAAGACGAAAATTGTACCCACTTCATAGGATTGTTGCAAGGATTAGAGACATAATGCATGGTAAGTGCTTAATATACTGCCTGGTGTATAATAAGGGCTTAATAAATGTTGGCTGTTAGTATAATTACCACCAGGGCTAGGTGGTGGTGTGCCAGGAAATACTCAGAGCCACAGGACAGATCAGGAGCATCTTCCTGAAGTGTGAATGTCTACTTGAGGAATTGGAAAAATGGGCTTTGAATTTTTCTCCTAAAGGGAAGTAATCAAAACATTATTTGCCTATTAAAACAAACATGGGAATAGAAGGTACAGTTTGCATGGATTTTAGAGATAAAACATGAGACTTCAAAGAAATTTTGTGCTTGAGGCTGATGAATTTGGGCCTCATCCCCAGACCTTCAGAGAGGCTGTCTCCATCTCCCCTTGCTGTGAGACAGTTTTGGGGGGAGAGTTTCAGCAGCAGCTTTGGGCTGTTGTGCATTTTTGGCTGAGGAAAGTATCGGGGATATTAGAAGAAATCCTGTAAGAAGTGGGAACTTCCTGACCAGGAATCCCTGTTACCTTCTTATCTTCTTTGGGGTTTGTTCCCTGAGGAAGGAGGATGGGAAAATTTTCTGGGTATTCACTCAGTAAATATTTATTAAGTGACTACTATATGCCTGGCAGGATTCAAAGGCATACAAGTAGAACAAATCAAACAGTCTGCCTACATGAAAACTTCAGCTTACTGATCATTCAAAATCAGTAGCTACCAGCTATCAGTAGCCTCGATAAAGGAACTGAAATGGGGGACAGTAGGGGCAATGTGTTTGAGGTTTAGGGGAAAGATCTGGAAGTTACGGACAGTCCAGTAGCATGTGAGACATCCAGATAGAAATCCTGAGTAGGCCGTTGCATGAGAGTCTAGAGCCATAATTCTCACATGGGCCTTTTAGACATTTGTGGTGGAGTTTGGGTAGTCATAATGGCATTTCCTGGGGGGAAGCCAGGAATGCCAGATGTCCCTCCCTGCATGGGTAGTCCCGCATGACCTTTGAATGTCACACTGGACGTTTATGTAGGGGAAAGTCTTCTGTGCAATGATCTGAGCCTAACAACTAACCCCAATTTTCATACAGAGACAAAATATATTCTAGTGTGATTTTACTATTCCAGGGAGGCAAATACTATGCAAGGTGAATGAAGATTATACCTTATTGTGCTCGAGACTCTACCAAGAGTTATTTACCATTTCCGAAAATCAGGTCACCAATAGTGATTCTGTTGTGGTATTCTAGTCTTCAATTGGTATCTGTAGCTATTGATCTTGGGTCAATGCTTCTCAACTGTAAGGTGCATGGGATCACCTTTGAATCTGTTTCTTCCCTCCCTCCCTTTCTTCCTCCCTTAGAATGGAAAAGATTATTTGGGCAATAGAATCTAAAGAATCTAGTAGGGAAAGGAGAGGCTGACATAACAGAGAGTGGTGGATTAAAGAGTAAACTTCCTTAGAGGGTAGGAAAGGGCATCCAGGCCCAGGAAAAAGACCTGGTCTTTGGTGAGAGGGCTGATTTTTGTAAAAGGAGGGAAGGAGGGAATGGCTGGAGATGCATAGGTGGATTTAGAAACATGATGGCAAGAAGTTGAAGGATGTCACATTCCCTGTGTCCTACCCTTCACCCACAGCATGACTAGCCACCTTTCTGTCTTCAGCTTCTTTCTGTAGAGCTGGCCTATGGTAGGGAGAGGGGTAGGGAAATGACGGATAAGGAGACCAGACTGACCTCTCTATTCCCAGGGCAACTGCTTTGAAAATAATATACAAGTAAGGTATTATTGCTATTTCTACTATGATAATATTGTTATTATTCCTCTAGATCAGCGCTAATAGGACTTTCTACAGTGACAGAAATGTTTTATTTGTTTGTATTTTCAATTTAATTCAATTTTTTTAAAGATTTTTTTTTAAGATTTTAATTATTTATTTGACAGAGAGAGACACAGTGAGAGAGGGAACACAAGCTGGGGGAGTGGGAGAGGGAGAAGCAGGCTTCCCACAGAGCAGGGAGCCCGATGTGGGGCTCAATCCCAGGACCCTGGGACCATGACCTGAGCCGAAGGCAGACGCTTAATGACTGAGCCACCCAGGTGCCCCAAGATTTTGTTTTTAAGTAATCTCTCCACCCAATGTGGGGCTCGAACTTACAACACTGAGATCAAGAGTCACATGCTTGGGGTGCCTAGGTGGCTCCGTCAGTTGAACATCTGACTTCAGCTCAGGAGCCCCACTCAGGCTCTGTGCTCAGCGGGGAGTCTGCTTGTCCCTTTCCTTCTGCCCTCCCTCCGCCTGCCCCCCCCATGCTCTTTCTCTCGAATAAGTAAATAAAATCTTAAAAAAAAGAAAAGAGTTGCATGCTCTACTGACTAAGTCAGCCAGGTGCCCCTATTTAATTTTAATTTATTTAAATTTAAATAGCCACATGTGGCTAGTATCTCTTGTATCAGAGAGCATAGTGTTGCATGTTTTCCGCCTCTTTCTCAGTGTGGTTCTTCAAAGATGACCACCCTCTATAGAGGGCAGTAGCGCTGGGGACCAAGAGCCCTGGGCTAGAAGTCAGACCAGAGTTCAATTTCAGCTGTGCCCTTTCCTGGCTTGGTGACTCTGGGCAATTCACTTCCTTATCTAGGCTTCAATTTCCTCTGTTTTCTTCTCTTCAGTGGGGAGATGTGAGGGTCCAAAGAGCTAAGGGAGGTCAGGCACCAGGAACTGGGAAGGGCTGCCCACTGCTCTCACAAGTTACCAATCCAACTCCCTTTACCAAGCACCTTTTTTAAAAAAAAAAAAAGAAAGAAAGATTTTTAAAATTTATTTGACAGAGAGAGAGAGAGCACAAGCAGGCAGAGCTGTAGGCAGAGGGAGAAGCAGACTCCCCACTGAGTGGAGAGCCTGACGCGGGGCTCTCGATCCCAGGACTCTGAGATCATGACCTAAGCCAGAGGCAGACACTTAACTGACTGAGCCACCCAGGCGTCCCTACCAAGCACCTTTTGTAAAAATGGCAGAGTGACGTGCCAAGTGTATGTTCCAAAGATGCCTCTTCAGAGAGCCTTTGAGAACCCCATCTATCCCCCTCTGTTGGCTGCTCCCTTCTCTGTGGGCCATTCAGTGTTATTTGAGCAATGTACATTGGCGTCTAGGGCCACAGGGGTAGGGCAGTGTAGCTGTTTTCTTGCTTTTGTATCTACTAGCAGGTAGTAGGTTCTCGGTAAATATTTGTGTAATGAATGGATGAAACAACAAGTGCTAGTATTTGAATTTAGGTGTGATTTTAAAGCTCATCGTGTTCTATAACTTTATAATATCTAGTACCTTACCATATTTATAACTGGAAATACTGGAAAAAGACCCAGATACCCAACATAGGGTCTTGGTTTAATTAAATGATTCTTAAGATACGTTATGCAAGAGAGTGTTCGGTAACATAAAAAGAGGTGTATTTACTTTATATTGTTAAGTAAAAAAAAATCAAAACTGAAGGTATACTATAATCTCACTTTGTAAAAGTTATATCTATTTATATGCACAGGACAAATTTGGAGCAATAAATGTAATATTAATATTATATATAATTAATATGAATATGATTACTATCACTAGGTGGGATTATGAGGTAAAAACACTTTTTTTCTAAAACATCTATTTGATTTAAAAAAATGTATCTAATATATCCAGAAAAAGCAAAAATATAGAGACAGAATAGATTAGTGGTTGCCTGTGACTGGGAGTGGGAATGGGATTAACAGTAAATGGGTCTGATGGATTTTATGGGGCATCCATAAATGTTCTAAAACTGACATACTGATGTTGCATCGCTTGGTAACATTACTAAAAATCCTTGATCTGTGCTCTTGAAATGCATGAGTTTTAGGATATGTAAACATACCTCAATAACATTTAAAAATGTGTTATATATATATTTATTTTAGTTATATATATGATTCTTAAATAATTAAAGCAATGCAGAAGTATTCAAAGTGCCCCTCCCCACCCCTAGCTCTACTTTCGAGGAATAAAGTAGTAGTAGTAGTTGGTGTTTAACCCTTTCTAGCCTTTTTCTATGCAAAATCCAAGTATAACATACACATCATAGACATGTAATTTTTTGCAATTTTCTTCTCTCTCTGGACATATACTGTAGGACATGAAAAAGTTAATGGTAACTGCCCTGGGATGTGGGAATAGGGGTAAAGGGAGTAGAGTGAGAGGCACACTTGAAATTTTTAGTTTCTTTACTTTTATATCATTTGCATGTTTTTTGGTCAGGAATGTTTGGAGTTATAAACCCAATAAAGATATTGAAATAAGTGACACCAATGAATGTTTAATGCTCTGCAGTCTACCTACTTAAAACAATTTAGAAATTGAGCTAATGCCAGGCACTATACTGAGTGCCTGAGATACACTGCCTCATTGAATCCTTATAACGAGGTATGCAGTATTACGGTCCCACTTGACAGATGAGTTAACTAAGACCTAGAGAGACTGATTTTCCAAGGTCACACAGCTAGTGTGCACAGAACCCAGACCTTTACACAGCAGCGGCTCTTCTCCTCCAAGCAGATTCATGTTCTTCTTGGAAAGCCCAGCTTTAATGACCTCATTGCATGTGTATGTGCAGTCCTCCCTGTGCAGTCCTCCCTAACCCAATCAAGTCCTCAAGGTGCTTACAGTCCAGGGATGTGACAATTACAATCTAGTGCTATAAGAGTACATGGTTTAATGAGCTGTATGCAAAGTGCAGGAATTTAGACAATGTGTCTGAAGCAGCCAAAGAAGTTTTGAGAGAATACATTCCGAGTTGACTAGGAACCCCGAGGAGTCTTCCAGGAGGGTAAAGAAAGGTGAGGGTGATTGGAGGTGGGGACAGGGTGTAGAAAGGGATTTGGGGCCTAGCCCCTGGCTCAGGCAGCTCAGAAGTGTTACAGGCTCTGGCAACTACAGTGCTGAAGTTCAGTGTAGCTGGAGGGTCAAGGTGGCCTGAAGGAGGGGCAAAGGGAAGGGCATGCACCTTGAAACTTAAGGCCAGATCACCAAAACTTTTTAGAGTATTCAAACTTTATCTTGCAAATGAAGTAGAGCTGTTAAAACATTTGAATCTGGCATGTTACAAAACTGGGAAGAGGCCTAGAAGGGGTTGTTATGGGAGATCCCTCCTGGACCCCCAGCTCTCCAAATCCTACTGCTGGGTGGTCTGGTTGTTTCCCACCCCAGGCTGGGAATTCCTTTAGGGCAAGGACCTTGTCTCATTCACTTGTGCAGCCTAACACCCAGCACAGCACCTGGCATGCAGCAGATACTCAGTAAGGGGCCGAACTGGCTGGCAGAATGCTGTACCAAAAAAGTAAAACTTAATTTCTTCCTTAGCACTCCTCAGACAGATTTTCAGCCAAAATCTGACACAACAATAAGGAGGTCAGAGAGGTCCTGGCCTCAAACTCAATCCCAGGTAGGTCCATTGGGTGGGAAAAGGAGAGGTGGTTGCTGACTAAGCAGCAACTTCTGTTCCATGCCTGCTATGTGCTGAGAGAATTCACACCTATTGTCTTTTTCCATCTCTCCAACAGCTTCTAAATCGGAATTTTTGTCCTAGTTTCCCTACCATAAAACTGACGATCAGAATGGTTCTCTAATTTGGTCAAGGTCACACAGCTGGTAAGTGTAGCGGGGCGGAGGCTGGGAGAGAACCTCTTACCAAGTCAAAGCCCACTGGCCTCTCCGTCCTCCACCTGGGGAGGCGTTGAGCAGCCTACTCCGCTGCTTAGCCTCTGGGGCTGGGGGGGCCACTCTCCACTGGGGCGCGGGGCCGGAGAGGCCGGCTCGCAGTGGCATCCGGGAGCCGCTCCCAGATTCGGAAGTTACGAAGTTTCCGTGCATTTCGCTTGCCTCTCTGCGCAGCTCGTCCCCGCTCCGCAGCAGTTACGCTGTTAGCGCAGCGGGGCTCAGGTGCTGCAGCGGGCGGGGGCCTGGCGCCGGGAGAAAGGCGGGGACGCAGCTTACGTAAGCGTCCGCTCGCAGGTGCATGCGGCCTCCACCAGCGTGTGGTCCCTGCGCGCTCCCAGGTGCGCAGTTGGCGCAGGCGGCGGCGCGGCACGGCGCCGGCTGGCGCCGGCCGGCGCTCTCAGGTACGGCAGAGCGCGCGTGGAGGGGGCGCGCGGCGAGCGAGGGGGCGGGCTTTCCGTTCCCCAGCAGCCGCGGGCCCGCCCCCCGTGTCGGCCAATGGGCGCGCTGGGCGGTGTCACGTGCTCGCCGCTGCCGCCGCCGCCGAAGCGGAGACCGGAGCCGCGAGCGCCACCAGGGCAGCAGCCGCCGCAGCCGCCGCCGCTGGGCTGAGGAGCCGGAGACGCGGGCGGACGAGGTGGCGGCGGCGGCGGAGCGGGAGCGGGGACCGGGCGCGGGCAGAGCGCGGCGGTGCGGGTAGGCTGCGGCGGCGGGGTAGGCGCCTGCGCGGCGGGCCGTCCCGGGCGGGCGGCGGTTGAGGCGGCGGTTGAGGCGGTTGGCGGAGCCGGCCCGGGCCCCGCATTGTTTGTTGTGCGTCCTTAGCAGCGGCGGCGGCGGCCGCGGCGGCCCCGGCGGAGAACAGGGAGCAATCCCGGCCCCCGTGGCTCTGGCATTGTGGCCGCCGCTGCGGTGCCCCGGCCGCTTCGGGCAAGGGCAGCGGGCAGCTTTCCTCACCTTCGGGGGGACGGGGTCCCGGCCCCGAGTGAGGGGAGGGCGTGGGCAGCGTGGGGGGACCCGGCGCCCTGGGTCTCGGTAGGATGGAGGGCGAGAGGCTCCGGGCAGGTGTTGGAGGACATTGGGGGCAGGGGCCGGGAGCGAGGCTTGGGGGGCTGGCGGAGGGTGTGGGCAGACTTGGGGGAGAATGAAGGGTGGAGGGATCCGGCCCAACGGAGCGGGAGGGCCTTCGGGCAGGTTCGGGGGCCCAGTGGGGCCAGGGCGAGTGCGAGAGGGATGGAGGACATTCAGGCGGGTGGGGGGCAGTCTGTGGGGGTTCGGGAGGGTGTGAGGGAGGCTTTGGGGAGGGTAGAGGCGAGCGTGATGGGAATGGAAGGAGGAAATTAGGGACTCGAGGGAGGAGTGGAAGAAGCGGATGTCCCGGTCGGGGCTGCGTGTGAGGGGCAGGGAGTGGGGGCAGATTTAAGGAAGGCCACCGGACAAATGTGAAGGGAAATGTGGAGGAAGATGTGCAGGTAGGGGGAAGTGTGGTGGGGAGAGAGGGAGGGAGGTGTCTAGGGGTCTCTGGAGTGATGGTGAGGGAAATGGAGGTTTGCAGGGAGGTGTGTGTGAGGGTAGGCCCAGAGGCTTCAGGAGACCTGTGAAGGATGTGAGGACTGTGTCTGGT
Organism: Halichoerus grypus; assembly: GCF_964656455.1. Taxonomy (NCBI): domain Eukaryota; kingdom Metazoa; phylum Chordata; class Mammalia; order Carnivora; family Phocidae; genus Halichoerus; species Halichoerus grypus. The sequence continues at coordinate 82,624,633 of NC_135725.1, read as the reverse complement.
CAGGAGGTGTGTAGGGAAGACAAGAAGGAAGCAGGAGAGTGTTGAGGCTGGACACGTGGGACATGCGAAGGGAGGGCATGTTGTTGGAGGGGGGAGAAGACAGGTGTCTCACTGGTGAGTGGTGCTCAGGGGAGAACAGTATGGGCGGGGGGGGGGGGGGGGAGGAAGGTGATTGGAGCAGGGCCAGAGTTTGAGAGAAGTGAGGACAGTGGAGTAGGATGATGGGGATGGACAGGAGGTATGCAGGGTATTTAGCGGGTAGCAGATGTGAGTGAAATGGAGAGTGTTCTTGTGGGAAGTATAGATGTAGGTAGGGGAAGTAAAAATGTAGGTGGGGAAGCAGCAAGATAGGAAACTTTGGGGTTGGGGAGACATTGCAGAGGACAGGTGGAGTGGAGTATGTGTGAGGTAGAGGGCCAAAGGTGTAGGGGGTGAGGGAAATGTTCTTGGAGTGGCAGGTGAAGTATGAAAACAGATGGAAGGAAATGTTTTGGGGGCAGAAGTGTGGAGGGAAGTTAGGGAGAAGAAGGGGTGGGGGGGTGGTACGTGTGTGAAGGGAAGTCAGTAGAGGGAGGTAGGAGGGGATAGGTTGGAAGGGGAAGGATGCAGGTCTGGAGTACATACAGTGTGTAGAGGGAGGGAAGCATAGCTTGGGGGTGCTAGATTTTGTCTGGTAGAGAAGTGGATAGGCAGGAAAGAGGGAAGAATGGGGGGGAAAACAGGATATTTTTGGGTAGAGGACGTAGAAGAATGCATAGTATATAATGGGGTAAAAGAAGGGCAAGGTAGGGAGGTGTGTGGATGTGTCTGTGACTAGAAAGGGATAGGTTGTGTATTGGGTTGGGGTGGTGGTAGGGGAAGCAGGTTGTCCAGGTTTAGGGGCAGGAAATGACTATTCAGGTTTGAGAGAGTTAGGAAAACAGGTTGCTTAGAAGAGAATGGAAGGAGCAGGAGCAGGGTGCTGAAGAGTGGGGAGAGACTGGAAAACTTTGAGTCTTGAGAGATTAAAGGGGTTCAAAAATTTTAGGTCACTGGAAATAAAAGAAAAGGCAGAGTGCAGAAGTTGAAAAAACAAAAACCAAAACAAAACTAAAGAGAGGGGATTACATTCTGTACGTAGAACTGAAGAATGTGTGTGGTGTATGTATGTGGATCCTGGAATGATATTAATGAAAAATGGAGGACATTAAACCCTGTACATATTTGGAAGTTCATGCCTCTAGGATCAGAAAAATCAAGAAGCCCGATTTTAGTTCCAGAACTCTGTGAATGGGGAAGGGATAAGGGAGAGCTGAGTAGTACACACTCCCAAGTTTGGAGGAGGTATGTGGTGGGATATTGTCCTAGTGCATTGCACTGACAAATGTGCAGATGGAAGAGCCACACAGGGTTGTGTGGAGTGCACCACAAGTGAATAGAAATAGGATTGCTGCAGGTGCAGGGCAGATGCCTTTGTGAAGATAACTGTGAGAGAGCAGGGCCCAGTGTCTGTAGCATTCGAAGGCTGTATCAGGGAGGAAGGGATACCTTGGTGCAGTGTCTCAGCTACCCTGGTGCTTTCTGGGTAATGGGGCAGTTTTCAGGCTTTGAGTGATGTAATATCTGAGTCCCATGCTAGAGGCAGACAGGGGTAACGTACATCCAGCTCCTAAAAGTGGCAGGAATGGAGATCTGCGATTCTTTAAGTCTCTTTCAAGGTTGCAAATAACTGATCCTAGGTTGTTGGCTTTTTCTGCCAAATAGTTCAAGTAAAATTTGGTTGGAGGCTTTTGGATTTTCTGGTATTTTGATTTGAGTTAGGGAGTGTAGTGTTGGCTTTATTGAGGAAAGACTTTTGGGGTTGTGTGGACATACAGCCAATCAGCTTGCCAGACACAGGAAATAACCTTCAGGGGTTTGAGCACAGATATTTCAGTGCAGGTCTCATTCAGTGTTCTGTGGCTTGTGTTAGATTCTTTGGGATTTGGAAGGATTAAGGAAACTGCTTTGAGACTGCCTTAGTAAGCAGGGTTTTCTAGAATCTTGGAAAACGATTTCCCTTTTGACAGTTGAAAATTCAGTCTTGTCAGATTTTGCAAAAAAATTATTTCATCATGTTGCAGAAATAACTTCAATTATCACTTTGTGGGTTTCATGTAGTGTGTAATGTAGTACCTAGTATGATTTCAAATAAAAGGTCTGCTGTGATACCTTGGGAAGCTTTCTGGTTTGATTAGTTTTCTCCTTTTGTCAGTTTAGGAAGTATCTTAATGCGGCCATTGTAAGTTCAAATAATAAGTTTGAGTGGAAGTGGGAATCTTGCCTAAACATAATGAGGGCTTAGCAGAACAACACATTTTAAGTAATCTGAATCTGTAAATATAAATATTTAAAAAATAAACTGGGAGCTAATCATTTTTAAAATCCAAATTTAGGGGCTCCCGGGTGGCTCAGATGGTTAAGCATCTGCCTTTGGCTTGGGTCATGATCCCAGGGTCCTGGGATCGAGCCCCACGTCAGGCTCCCTGCTTAGTGGGGAGCCTTCTTGTTCCTCTCCCTCTGCCATTCCCTCCACTTGTGCTCTCTGGCTCTCTCTGTCAAATAAATAAATAAAATCTTTAAAAAAAAAAAAATCCAGATTTAAAGTGCATCATGAAGGCAACAAAATAATGTTCTGAAGGCATTGCTATAAGATTTTATTTTGGAGGGAAAGGTTTTTCAAGCATAATATGCCTTTCATTGAAATTCTTTGCAGTATTTTGAGATTTGATATACGTGTAGGATATGTTATAAGGAGCATGTTTGGCCCCTTTGGCTCCCTGGCAGAGAATTTGAGCAGTAGGATATAAGATGAATAGAGTGACCTTTGAAAATTCTCTCCAATATGGCTATTGTTTCTTTCTTGCATTTTTTAAGTCTATTGTGTTAGTTCATTTTATTGATTTGGGGCAAGCAGTATTTTCTTGCTCAGAATACTCAATTCTGGCACAGTGTTCTGATTATATGTATTGTTCCGTGAAGTTCTATGGTTTGGGATAGTTAGTAGGCACTTGAAAATATTGTCCTAAGTTTATGAACCAAGGAAAGCAGGTTATTTAGACTTTGTAGGCTAAATAATTGGGTCTGGTTTTATTTTCACTGGTGACTTGCTGGACAAGATACTTAATCCCTTTGTGCTTGTTTTCCTCCAGAAACCTGACTCTGTCTACCTCCCATGAGAATTGAGATGGTTTATATAAAACAAGTATAAGTCTTTCAGGAAGATTAGAACTATGTAAATATGGGGATAGGTGTTATTTCCTTAGCTCCTTTTTTCTTTTTATTTTGGTCAAATAATAATTGGTGCTTCAGAATTTGGCAGTAGGTGGGTTAATTTGTAGTGAGAAACTTGGATAGAGATGAAACTTCTCTGAATATCAGAGATGTCTGCAAATTGAAGTTTGTTCATTCTTTGCTCTACTGTCTCCTTATCTTTTCTGGTTCATTTCTGTAGTTGAGTGTTGGTGCCGATTTGAATTCTTGAGTATGAGCAGAAGATTGTGAGTGACATTCTGCATTGTGGCTATAGCCTGACATCGCTTCTAAGCATGAATTTCCAGAGATGAGCACTTCTCTCACTCAGTGAATTCACTTCCTAAACCAGGAATAATAAATACATTTTCCTGTGTATTTTGCAGAAAATCAACTAATTCTAAGTGACTTGAACAGAAAAATAGAGCTATCCCTCTTCTAGTGGCATTAAACTTCCTCTAGATTTATTGAATACTTCTTCCTTTTTTAAATTTTAGTTCTCAAATACCCATCCTTTTGACATTTCCAAGCCTATTGACAGGTTATGCGCTGTTTGAGGAGGAATGATATTTAAATGCTTTTAAAATGTTTATTAGTTGTGAAAAGCCTCTAGATGCTGGTTATGATTGACATTGCAAAAATGTAAATAGTAAGACATTTTAGACATTAATTTGCTTGAGCTTGGTAATACCCAGCCCTGATAGTAGTCTTTTGTGCTAGCTGATCTTTTTTTTTTCCTTTTGAAGATTTTATTTTATTTTAAAGATTTATTTATTTTGGGGGGGAGGGGGGGGAGGGGCGGAAGGAAAGGGAGAGAGAATCTCAGACTCCCCAGTGAGTGCGAAGCCCAACATAGGGCTCAGTCTCAGGACCCTGAGATCATGACCTGAGCTAAAACCAAGAGTTGGATGCCCAACTGACCGAGCCAGTCAGGCTCCCCTTTAAAGATTTGATTTTTGGGGCACCTGGGTGGCTCAGTCGTTAGATGTCTGGGATTGGGCCCCGCATCGGGCTCCTTGCTCAGTGGGAAGCCTGCTTCTCCCTCTCCCACTCCCCCTGCTGTTTTCCCTCTCTCGCTGTGTCTCTCTCTGTCAAATAAATAAATAAAATCTTAAAAAAAAAAAAAAAGATTTGATTTTTAAGTAATCTCCATACCCAACGTGGGGCTCAAACCCACAACCCCAAGATCAAGAGCCACTGGCTCCACCAGCTGAGCCAGCCAGGCACCCAGCTGATCTATTCTTAATAGTGTACTCTCTTATATAACAAGTTTGGACCTCCATTACCCGTCTTACTGCTCTTACTGTTTTCATTTGTTTTGCATAGATCTTCTTATTGGAAAATTGGTTGTTTTTTAAAATTTGTTCAGCTGTAGAAAAAGTGTTTCTGACAGGTAATTATGAGAGGCTTCATAATCCAGTCTAATTTTAGAAAACTTTATGGGGAAATGTAAGTTAAATTTATATGTCAGTTAAAACAGAAAAGAATGAAGTGATGAGGCCAGATTAGTGGTGATATAAATATTTAAATGGTTTAAGCCTGAAAGATCTGCAAGTCTGTAACTTTTAGGTCTTGCATTGAATAATGAGGTAACCACATGACCTGATTTGTCACTTTCATGCCTAATTTGATGTATTTCTTGTTTTAAGGGTCCTTGAAATACATCATTTTTGAGAAGTATGGTGTCTGTCTCACAAAAGACATTCCATATATGTGTGTTGCTGAGTAAATGAATGCCATCCTAAATTTTAGTTATTTGATATTAAAATTCTCTTAACTTCTGACATAACTAATGCTGTGTCGAACATCTGCTTTCTTGAGTTAACTTTAGCACAACTCGAAAGGGTATAGTTGATTATATCAATAATAAAATCACAGCCTTGCATTGTGTGACTTCATGGTTCATTTCCATTTGAAGAGTGAGAATTCTGCAGCAGGTTGTGTAATAAATTCTGAGGCGTTTCTGGGTCATGGATAAGATGTAGTTTCTTACTGCACCTGCAGAATTTCCTGTTCTTTGCAGTTTTCCAGGTACCAGGACTTTTCACGATACCCTATTAGGCAGATCAGCATTTTGTTAAAAATTGAATTTAACCATATTAATACTATTGACGTAAGGCAAATAGTAATTGTCCTGAAAGACCCTGTTTAGATTTTTTTTTTTTTTAAATTATGCTTACCTGTCCTACCAATTTAATTCAACAAACATGCATTGACTTTTGGCTCAAAGGCACGTTTTGTGCCAGACCTAAGATTTCTTAGTAGGGCTCTATAATACTGTTTTCAGTAAAGAATAGATCTTTCCCTAGATAGATTGGCCCTTAATGTGCAAATGGAGTCTATAACTTTGGTTACCTAGGTAGTGACCTGGTAAAGGGGTGGTTTGTTTCTAACAGTTAAGATGGAGGCAGTTTATTCTTACGATGTTTATAATTCCAAGTAAATATAAAACTCAGGGGCACCTGGGTGGCTCAGTCGTTAAGCGTCTGCCTTCGGCTCAGGCCATGATCCCAGGGTCCTGGGATCGAGCCCCACATCGGGCTCCCTGCTTGGTGGGAAGCCTGCTTCTCCCTCTCCCACTCCCCCTGCTTCTCCCTCTCCCACTCCCCCTGCTTGTGTTCCCTCTCTCACTGTGTCTCTCTCTGTCAAATAAATAAATAAAATCTTTAAAAAAAAAAAACAACTCCTCAAACATTGCATCTAATCATAGGCTTTTGTACAACTTAGACAAACTACATTTTTACATAATGAAGTATAGGGTACTGGGTAGCTCTTGTCTTAACTCTGGACAATTCAGTTTTAGTTAGCAAAGCTAGTGAACTAGAGAGGAAAGGTGTTACAATTTTGATAATATAGGTTAGCGGCTGGAGAGAATAACATTTGGAACCCTTGGTATGTATATTTTCAGTTGTTTTTGAAGCAAGCTGTAAATAAACTTTTAATGTCAAGGTTAGTATGGAAGAACAGATATCAAACATATTAGTGATGAGGCTTTTAAAAAGATGGTATCTTAAAGATAATTATTAACTGTGATGCTCTTTGATATGCCAGCTTTGTGGTAAATGTTGTGGAGTTACACAAAATTGGCTTTTGAGGGGCACCTGGCTGGCTTAGTGGATAGAGCATGTGACTCTTGATCGCAGGGTTGTTAAGTTCCAGCCCCATGTTGGGTGTAGAGATTACTTAAAAAATAAAATCTTCAAAACTGACTTTGGTCAGTATTATTGTTTGGTAGTGTTCTTTATTTCTAGCGCTCAGGGTTCACATACCTGGACTTTGGTCCCTGTGGGAGTATAATGTGGGTGAACAGGAGTGTTACGTTTAGAGAAATGGAGGCACAGAGTTGACTCTAGAGCAGAGATAGGCAGACTTTCAGAATACCCTTTCAGAGGTTCCTGTTGGTTCCCAAATTTGGCCAGGAAGGTTGATGGCTGGGCAAATTTGAAATCTTCTTTTAGTCAAGTCTTTTCAAGGACTGCCTGCAGTAATGTGTGGCCTTCCTAGGAAATTTGGGGCCCCAGGATTATGCAGTAGTAATGAATTTGAAGAAAAGGGCTAGCACTAGGTTATTCCTAGAGATGATCCTGTGTGCAACCTTGACTGCTGTATTGGGTAGTACAATGTTGTTGACACCAGAAGACTTGGCTTTGAGGTCTGATCCTGTTATTTACTAGTTGTAGTTCTCTCTCCTCATGTATAAAATTGGAATAAAACCCCTAAATTACAGTTACAGTGAGGATTAAAGAAGAAAAGAAAACTGTTTGTAAGCTCTGAAGCACATAACATTTTTTTTTGAAGGGAGGACTGAAGAAGAAATTAAGGGCACACTTTGTAGTAATGAGAAAAATTTGACTCAGAAGCACCTGGATTTTTATTTTTTTTACCATGGCATGTTCAAATGTACATGAAAGAGAACAGTACAATGAACTTTCATGTACCCGTCAACTAGCTTCAACAATTACCAGTATTTTGCTGCTTTTGTTTCATCTACCCCTCACTCACAATTACTTTCTGTTGTTTTTGTTGGAATATTTACAGTAAATCTTAGACATCATATACTTTCATCCATAAATACTTCAGTATGTATTTCTAATAGATAGGAACCTAAAAAAAGATATAACCACAAAAATCTTAACTGTCTAAAGTAACTATAATTCTTTATCTAATGCTCAGGAGGAGCTGGATTTGAAACATAGCTCTACCACTCACCAGCTTTGTGTGTTAATCAAATTACTTGCTCTCTCTGAGCTTCTGGTTCCTTATCTGTAACATAAAGATAATACCTCATGAAGTTATTTTGAGCTTAAATGAAATAACATATAAAAGGCCTAACATGAATGTTAGTAAATCGCCCAGCCTCTCTTCTGAGCTTCCTATGGCATGTGAATTAGGATTATGGGCTGCCCTCCTTCCTTCTGTAGTATCACAAAGAATAATAGTACTCTGGAATTACTGCCCACTAAGCTAGTGAAATTTATCTTCATTGGGCTGTTTGACTCTTTTAGTGAAATTCTATAGCAGTTGAAATCATGTCTGTTCTCCCCCTCTCTCCTGCAACATTATCATTCTCCTGTCTAGTGGCTCATTCTAGTCAGCATACACATGCTGTTATTTCATCTATTTTTTTTAAACAACCCTTTCTTGACCATGCTGTTTCTTGTAGATGCAACCCAATTTCTCAACTTCTTGAAAAAGTTGTTTCTACTCATCTTCAGTTCTGTTCTCTCCTGAACCTATAATAATGAGACTTTCAACCTAATTACTCTACTGAAACTGCTCTTGTCGAAACCACCAAGTTTCTTACTTGACCCATTAGCAGCGTTTGGTGCAGTGGATGTCTCCTTCCTTGAAATACTTTCTGCTCTGGTTTCTGGGATACCATATTCTGTTGGTTTTCCTCCTATCTCCTTGGCTTCTCCCTTGTTGGGTCTTCTTCATAACTACTGCCTCTTAATATTGGACCACCTGGGATCTCTGCTCTTTATTCTCATTCCCCTGGTGATTTCATCCAATCTTATGGCTTTAATACTGTGTGTATGCTGATGATTCTCAAATTCTTATCTCTGAAACTCCAGACTTGTATGTCTTACTGCCTGTATTGACACCTCCACTTAAATATTTTATTGGCATTTCAAACTAAACTTGTCGCAAACCAAACTCCTGATCTTTACCCTGCCCCCTCTTTCATCCGCCCCTCTTGTGGTATTCCATGTTTGAGTAAATAGCAACTTTCTCCATCTTTCTAGTTGCTCAGGCCAAAAGAGTTGTCCTTGACTCTCACACGCTACATCTGACCCATCAGGAAATCTTGCCAGTTCTACCTCCAAAATATAGCCAGACTCTGACCGTTTTTCATCACCTCTACTGATTTAAGTTTACATCAGTTTTTTGAATTATTGCAGTAGCCCTTTTTCCTCTTGCCCCTTCATATTCTGTTCTCAATACCATAGCAAGAATGATCCTTTTAAAAAGGTAAGTCAGATTTTGTCTCTTTCTGGTCAGAACCCTTTGGTGATTCCCTGTCTTGCTTGGAATAAAAAGCTAAGTCCTGTCAAGGTCTTATGTGCTCAGATACCCTTTTCTTTCCTCTGACCTCATCTCTTACTTTTTGCTTATTCCATTCTGGCCATAGTGGCCTTCTTGCTGTTTCTTTGATGTGCCAGGCATATATTCCTGTCTTAGGTCCTTTGCACTTGCTGTTTGCCCTGCCTAGAATGCTGTTACCCAGATATATGATTGCTCCATCTTTGTCAGGTCTTTGTGCATATCTGCCCTTTCTGGTGAAGCCTTCCCTTTCTACCCTGTTAAAATGGCAGCTCCTCCATTTCTGGCCCTCCCCAGCCTTCCTTTTCCACCTTCTTTTTCTCGTTACCGCTTAAACCATTTAACTTATATTTTACTTATTTTGTGTATTGCCCTTTTACCTTTACTGGAGTAAGAGCTCCATAAAGGTAAGGGTTAATATTGGTTTTGTATTCTGTAGATTCTAAGCATCTAGAACAGTGCCTGGCACTAAGTAGGTCGTTGACTATTTGTTGACTGAATTATTCTTTTATTAGTTGTAGCCTGTTATTTGGTAAAGGTGCTATAGTTGGAATTTCAGTTTTTCCTATGGAATACTATGTACCTTGAGGTCTTTATGATGTGTTTTTCTTCTTAATGAGTATCCTTTCATAGGACTGCTGTTGGTTTTATTATTAATTCATCATAATTTTGAATATTATGCACTGTGCTAGTTGGATGGGGAGGATACAAGAATAAAGTACACATAGACCCTGACCTTTAAGAGCTTACAGTCTGTTAGGATAGATGATGGGGTGGGTGTGTGTGTGTGTGTGTGTGTGTGTGTGTGTGTTTTAAAGGTAAGACCTTAGATAAAATGGTCCAGGAATTCAGAAGAGCAAGAAATTATTTCTAGCTAAGGGAGATAAGGGAGAGACTTTAGAGAGGATGTGATATGTACATCTGTACTGAGCCACGGAAAACAAGTAGGATTAGATGAGAAAATAGGGAAGAGAATTACATATGGAGGAAACTGCATTAGCAAAATAAGAATGCTCAAGATTTTTTTTGAGAAAGAATAAGTGGTTCAGTAGTTAAAGGTGAGGGAATATCAAAGGAATTGGTAAGAGCGTAAGTTTGGAGAGGAATGTTGGAGCCACGGATGGAAGGCCTTGAATGCAAGGGTGAGGAACTCAGAGTTTACTTTGTTGACAGTGAGGCTTCAGTGAAAGGTTTTTGAGCAAGAGTGGAGGGATGGTATTATTAGGGCTATATTTATGAATTTGATAACTTTATGTGAAAAGAGAGGCTGAAATGCATACATTGATTATGACGCTATTGTACTAGTTTGAAGGAAAAAAGGGCTAAAAGTAGTGGAAAGGGTATAGAAGGGATGTCTTGAAACTGATGAAACTTGGTAACTGGTTGTGAGGGCTGAGTGACAAGTCTACGGGTTTTAAGCCCGGTTGATTGGGCCGGCTAGGGTGCCCTGAAGAGAAGTAGGGAATCCAACATAAGTGGCACCAGGAGGCAAGTTTAGTTTAGTTTCGGTATTGAGTTTGCCAGTGTGGTGGTGACATTCAGGTGATGATTGTTTTGATAAAAAAGAAAATTAGGAATGTTTAGAAAGGATGTGCATCTGTGGCTTTATGCTTTCATTTTGATACTAACTGCCAGAAAGAGAAGACTTGATTTTGAATCTGTTACTGAGGTCTGAATCTAGATAATTGATTTGGAAAACTTCTGATAAGGCATCCAGACTTCTTTTGATTTGTAAGTGTCTCCACTTGTTTCACTAAGTTTGTCAGATAAGTTGCTCTAGGTTGTAAAGCACTTCATGTATTCTCAGCAGTTTGTTACAACTTAGATGTCATCCTTTGAGCTTTCCTTTACTGCTTCATGGGCTTTGGGTATCTAAACTGTGTCTGTCCCATCCTTTTGCAAACAACAGATGAGGGGCACCTGGGTGGCTCAGTTGGTTAAGCATCTGTTTTTGGCTCGGGTCATGATCCCAGGGTCCTGGGATCCAGCCCACATCTGGCTCCCTGCTCAGTGGGGAGCCTGCTTCTCCCTCTCCTTCTGCCCCCCTCCCCCTCCCCCCTCCCCTGCTGGTGTGCTCTCTCTCTCTCTGCTCTCTCTCGCTCTGCTCTCTCTCAAATAAATAAAATATTAAAAAACAAAACAACAGATCAGAGTTCCCAACTAGTCACCTCCATCACTTTGTTGAGATCCTGTTGAGTTAACAGGTTTGCATGATCATGCCAACCCCCGCCTCCTTACCCTAAGGATTTAGAAGCACATTGGAGGAAGGCAAGCCTTCCACCCTAATTAATGGTAGTTAAAGTGTTAGTTGCCAAAACATGTCTTTAACAACCTACACTTAACAAAATACCAGAAGATACTAGAGGATTTAGCTTCTCTTCTAGGCGTAGTCAAGAACAGAATAAGATTCCTTTAGATTATAACCTTTTCAGAGGCTTGTAGCAGGAGTTTTTAGTCTGAAGGTCATTTATAGGAAAAAAGACATATTTGCAAAATAATTTTGATTAATGTATATAATTTTTATTTATAGGCTATCTAATGCATTATATTTATATTTTTATACTTAATGCATTTTTAATAGTTGGATAAAAAGACATCATTGAGTTTATTATTTAAAAACTTGTAGTTCACCAGCTTGTTTTATCATGGTGACCTTGAGCTTACCACATTAGTCATCTCTGAATTAAGTCTTTTCCTTTGTGCTTAGATCATAATGTCAGTGAATAAGATTTTGGCACTGTCATTATAGGATCTGTTTTTGTTTCCAGTAAATAGGAGTCAGTAGGACCCAATTACCCTGAAATGAGAAGATTTTCCTATATAGGATAACACATTTAAGCTCAGCGGACGTGTGGTGGCTTTTAGTTTGTCAGGTTTAGCATATATTGTAGTTAAACTTTTTTTTTTTTAATCTAGGTAATTTTATTTCACATAATCGGTTTGTAAAGAATATAAAGTATAGCATCTTGTGAGAAACCTTTGAGGTTCTTTTAGCCCTGCTTTGTTCTTTGACAGATGAAGAATTCAGGATATATCCTGAGTGGTTAAGGGACTTGTCCAGAATCACACAAATAGCTAGTGGCGTAGTTGGGGTGAGAGGTACATTTCTCGACCTCCAGGCTTGGGCTCCTTCCACTATGTCAGGCTGCTGCTTTAGAAATGTGGACCAGAAAACCTCGAATAAACTCAGTTTAACTGGTCACATTACTGGCATCTAATGATGTTCAGTAGGAATAATTATGGTACTTTTTTCCTCTTTCCCTCTGAAAATTAATTTTTTTTAAATTAACCATTTCAAACTGAAGAGTTCAGTGGCATTTAGTACATTCACATTGTCTAGGAACCACGACCCTCTCTAGTTCCAAAACATTCCCATCACTCCAAAGTGAATGAAACTCCTGACCCATTAAGCAGTTTGAAAAATTTTTAAGCAATTAGAATAAAAATCTTTAAACAATTAAAAGTCTTTTCTATGACAAGGTTGACAATAGCAGGTTTCATATTAGTGGTCACTCCTAGCGCTTTGCTACCTGTCTCTGGTTTGCCAGTGAGAAATAAAGTGAATCCTCTTTATGTTAATTAGTAGTGGATGTATTACACTTACAAACAATGGCAACATTAAAAAAGAAAGACACATAATGATTAACAATACTAATAATAGGTATGCATTATGCATATTATCTCTAATCTTCACACTAGCCTTTTAAAGTGGTTGCTCTTGTTCAGAAAAGGAAACGGAGGCTTGGGGCACCTGGGTGGCTCTGCTCAGTCAGTTGAGCGTCTGAGGTCGTGATCCCAGGGCCCTGCGATTGAGCCCTACGTTGGGCTCCCAGCTCAGTGGAGATCCTGCTTCTCCCTCTACCCCTCCGCCTGCTCGTGTGCGCTCTCTCTCTCTCTCTCTCAAATAAAATCTTAGGGAAAAAAAAAAGAAAACGGAGGCTTGTTGAGTAAGTTCAGAATCACTTAATTGGTAAGTTGTGGACCTGGGATTCAAATCCATGTCTATTTGGTTCCAAGAGTTGGGTGTTCACTAAATTTGGGAGTAGACAGGCAAAAAGCAACAAATAGAAGGGATCATCTTGTATGGGGGACCTGGTACTCTTTTAGCAGGACAGTGTGTAAGGGAAGGGGGATTGAGTTTGCTGGTTGCAGTATAGCCACTTTCTCCTGACCACTTGTGATCTGTATTCCATATGAGAAAAGCAAAGTATGAAATAACCTTTGGAACTCTTTAGTGGACATTATAAGCAATTAGAAGAAATTGTAGCTTCTGAGATTTTGTGTTTTGAAATTCTTTCTTTCCCTGCTCATTATTTTAAAATCATAAGTTAATTTGCTGAGTAGTTAATAGTAGTCTTAACAGTATCGGAACTTGATTGATTTCCCATTTTAAGATACTTTTAAGAAGTATCTTAGATAAGATACTTCACTTTCAATGAAGAATAACTCAAATTGTGTGTGTTGAAGGGTTTTGTAATTATACTTTTGCCCCAATTAAGAAAACCCTTCCTTTTAGCTTTTTTAAAGTTTGAAAGAACTTTAATAGGCCAGTTTTCAGTCATTCTTCTTCAAGTGGCTAGTAAGTCACCTAGTAAACCTTGTCATTTTTCTTTTTTTCTCCTTCCTTTTTTTTTTTTTTAAGATTTTATTTTTTTAGTAATCTGTACACCCAGTCTGGTGCTCAAACCCACAACCCCGAGATTAAGAGTCACATGCTCTACCGACTGAGCCAGTCAGGCGCCCCCCTTGCCATATTTCTACTGTGTTTTGAATGACATAACTTCTGGAGTAATTTGCTTCACTATGCTAGGTTAGGCTAAAAGGGATGGTAACGTAAAAGATAGCTTCCTGGCTACTTAGACAAAAGAGATTGATTGATTTTTAAAGGTTTTTTATTTATTTATTTGACAGAGCACAAGCAGGGGTAGCAGCAGAGGGAGAGGGAGAAGCAAGCTCCCTGCTGAGCAAGAAGCCCATGTGGGGCTCGATCCCAGGACCCTGAGATCCTGACCTGAGCTGAAGGCAGTTGCTTAACCAACTGAGCCACCCAGGCGCCCTGACAAAAGAGATTTTTTTTTTAGATTCTGTGAGAATAGCAGGAATGTAAGCTATACAGCAGCCATTTGAAATGTCCTGAGTTTAAGTGTATTGATAGTTATCCAAAGAAGTATAGATTTTTGACAGTGACCTTGTGACTTTTGCTAATATCTAAATAGTAGATACTTCCATAAATGGATTTCAGGCTTTTAAAAACTTTATTTAAAAATTTTAAAATGCCCTTGTAACTTGACTCAAACATTACACATTATTTTTCTGTTTTGACCTAGAGATGAGGTTTTATTCACTCTGGAACCAGCCAAAATATGTTGTAAAGAACACAGGCCTTGGAGTTGGTCAGATTTATTTTCAAATCCTTTCTCTCCCACTTACTACATGTAAGACCTTCTTTCACCTTTTAAAAATGAATATAATATCTGACAATTGTGTAGAATAGGATTAGGGGGTAATGTCTCACAGGGCTCAGCACAGTGTCTGGCACATACTAATAAATCGTGTTCAGTTTGTAGCCGTTGCAGGAAGAAGTCTTAAATTTTGGTAGCCTAGACAAATATCAGTGTATGCAAATAGGGTAAAACCTTGTCTCCTAATGTACACTGTCCTGCAATCAATACATTTCTTCTTGGATTTTTTGTTTCTTTGTGTGTGTTGAAGTGCCATGTGTCAGTTTTCAGTTGTTCCTGTAGCTTGCTCTCCTTTTCTCAGAAATGCTTGGCAAAGATCTCCATTGATTATTGTATAATTTGCCTCAAAGACTAGATGGTGCTTCCTATAGAGGTTAATAATGAGGCATTTGCTTCCCATAGCAATCCTTCAGTTAGGTATTCCTGTGCTGCATGCTAACAGGTTCTTACCACCTTCAGAGATGTCTGCTGGCAGAATGCCCAAGCTTTTGTCAAAGAAGGAAGCTCTGGTTGCCTGGAATGAAAGGAGTACAGAGTGCCTGCTTAGTGTTTATAGTATATTTTATGATAATTATTAATATTAAAGCATGAAGAGCTATATCCTGGTCTATAAATTTTACCCATTACTTCCCCATTATTTGTATCGCTTCTCTTATTCTGTTCAGAAAAGGATACAGAGGACCTTTTTACTCTAAAACTGTGGGGTTGAAGTTGTGATGAATCATAATCCAAGAATATTAGCTATGGAGGGGACTTTGGAGATCAGTTAGACTTAACCCTCTTATCTTGTAGATGAGAAAACTGGCTGAGAGAAGTTGTGACTTGCTCAAGGACACAATAAGCGACAGGTTTGATTTCCAGTCTAGGGTTATGAAGCTAACCTGGTAGAGTGGAGAGAGCGCTGGACTTTGGAGTCACACAGTCCTGGTTCTGAGTCCTGATTCCACCATTTATTAACTGTGTGACCTTTGACAAGTACGTCTGAGTCTCTTTGCTGCTCTGTTATATGTTTGCAGGGTTGTGAGGATTTGAGATAATGTAAGTAAAGTATAGTGCCTGGCATATGTTACGGGCTCAATAAATGCTGTCTGTTATGTTGTACTGTTTTTCTTGATTACTTAAAACAGGTCATATGGCTAAGTGATTATTCTTTATGAAATGGGAATCAATGAGAACGGTTGATGTTTTTGCCAAATCCTTTCACTGAAAATCTAAGTAGTTGTTCATTGTAGGAGGACCGCTTACTGCAAAACGAGTGCAAAACATTCATCAAGAGCTTAGTGAATACTGCTCCAAGTTGTACAGTGTTGACATGGTTCTTTTCTGGGAAATTTTTGCATTTCTCAAGTGAAACGGAGCTAGTGTGAGGAACATCCAAATCAGCGTAAATTTAGTTAGGCCAGCCTAACCCAGTAATTTTGAACTCAGTAGTACTTTATACTCTTCAAAAATTATTGAGGACCCCAAAGATCCCTTGTTTATGTGTTCTATCTGTTGATATTTGGATTTTTAGAAATTATATCAGATAAAATTTACATATTTGTTCATTTAAAAATAGTAACCATTGTATGTTAATACAAATTATATACAAATATGTGTATAAATATATATTTTAAGATTTTAGGTTTCTAATTTTTTGTTTCAAATTATAGAAGTGTAGTACATGTAAATTAAAATAATATAGAATCAAAGTAAAAATGAAATTATTTCATTCCTGTCATATACACATTCCACCCCTGCAGTCAACAATTTAGCATGTATTCTTTCATAACTATTTTTATGCAGTTATAAATTCTCTCTCTCTTTCATACTGCAGATGTTTGGTGACCTACTTTAAAAAAAAAAGTTGTATATATTTTGGACGTACAACATGATGTTTTGATATACACACACCTAGTGAATGGTTACAACAGTCAACTTAATTAACATCTCCATTTCTCATATAGTTACGTGTGTGTGTGTTGGGGGGAGGTGAGAGCACCTAAAATCTACTCCGATCAAATTTCCAGTATCCATACAGTATTATTAACTATATCTATCATGGTTTACAGTAGATGTCTAGACTTACTCATCCTACATAAGTACAACTATACCCATTGACCAGTATCTACCTATTTCACCCGCTTCCTACAAATGATAGGTTTTTTATGAAAATAACTTTTTCTTTTTTTTAAAGATTTTATTTATTTGACAGAGAGAGAACAAAAGCAGGGGGAGTGGCAGGGAGAGGGAGAAGCAGTCTCCCTGCAGAGCAGGGGGAGCCCGATGTGGGACTTGATCCCAGGACCCCGGGATCATGACCTGAGCCGAAGGCCGTCGCTCAACCAACTGAGCCACCCAGGTGCCCGTAAAATAACTTTTCAACAACGAAAAAATTTAGTGAGATGAGTGGCATTGCTTTACATTTTTGCAAATCTCATTAATGTGTAGCTTAATAGAAGACAGCTGGGTTCTGATAGCTGCTGCTGCATTTAGCCTGTTGGGTTCTTTTGTTCTGGTTGAAGTGTATAAAGAAGAAAATTAGGCTTCACAAGATTTGCAGTTGGAAAAGGGGAGGAGTATTTTAATAGCCTTTTCAGATAGTTGTGGATATTCTTTGATACTATCTGAAAACTTGACAAATGGTAGTTTCTTGAAGGAATCTGAAGCCAGATCAGTGAACTTTTCATATTCTGTTACATTAAAATCCCATAGTCTGTTGCATTTCGAATGGATCTTTTATCCATACATGATTTCATAATATCATGTGTTGGTCATTTGGAAAGTGTTGGTTCACTGAATTATGTTGAGCTTCCAAATGTGACACATTTCATTATATATCTCTACACATTATGTAGTCTCTGGAAAGCTACATTCATGAGAGGGAGTTAAAAAGGCACATAATGCCTTACTACTACTTTGAAAATACTTTTGGCTTTGTATGCCCCTGAAGGGGTCCTGAATACCCCTAGAGGGCCTGGGTCACAATTTGAGAACCATGGAGTTAGATTAACTAAAGGTTAACTGACTAAAGGTAATGAGCAGGCTTGCAGATTGCAGCTTTAATAATGGATAATCTGGAAATTTTAATGGATTGAATGGATTGTTGTACAAACCCTAGTCTTAGAAACCATCTTATTCTTTGTTTTGAAATGCAGTGAATTGGCCATTGAACATTTTAGTGCTTTTTATAGACAAGGCATTATGTTGAGGTGCTACCAAAGATACACATTATGAAAAAGGATTCCTTTTCAGTAGTTTACAGTCTAGCTGGAGAGGTAAGACATACTTTCATGAAAAGATAACAATACAGTGTTCTCTGGTAACAAGTGTGACATACAGTACTGGGTAGAATGAGTTTTAAATAGGTGGAGAGAGGAGGCCATTGTCTTTATGGAAGAAAACTGCAGTGCTTGTTCAGATAGTCATTACGTCAGTTAGGCTAGACTGGAAAATGCATATAGAATAATTAAGCTAGGCTTGTAAAATTAAGTTGCAGTTTATATTTCTATTCTTACATTGTTGTCCTGTTTTTGTAGGATTGTATGGTTTCCAGTATTTTTTAGAGATTATTTGCTTTCTTTTTTTAGACTAATTCACTGTGTTGTGGGTAGGATAGATCTATCAAACATCTATCAAAATGTTATCACTATTTGGTAGATAAGAAAACAAGATTAAAATCTGCCAAGAACACATACATATGAGTAATACGTTATTTGTACATATTAGAATATGTGTATATATGCTCAAAATAGAATAAAAAATTGATCCTTTTCTTTAGGGAAAAATATATACAAATATATATACAGAGTGTAAATATCTCCACTCAAGACTTTGTAGAAATATTTTAATGCTCCCTAAAGTACCTGTGTATACTTTGTGCTTGGTTGTTCCCTTATTGGATTGTTATAGAGATTTTTTTTTTTAAAGATTTTATTTATTTATTTGAGAGAGAGAGAGTACAAGCAGAGGGAATGGCAGAGGGAGAGGAAGAAGCAGGCTCCCTGCATAGCAGGGACCCTGATGTGGGGCTCGATTCCAGGACCCTGGGATCATGACCTGAGCTGAAGGCAGACACCCAACGAACTGAGCCACCCAGGTGCCCCTGTTATAAAGATTTTTAAAACATATTTATAAAGTGCCTAGTGCTAGAAGGCACTCATGGTAGCTATTGTTACTGTTGTTGCTGTTGTTACAGCCTGTTCAACTCTGAATTATCTCTAATGTACCAGTTTGATAAGACATTTAACTTCTTAGTCCATTTCTGACATCCATTTGTTAAGTGGTACTAATTCAACTGTTCTGGTCTCCATGTGTGGAGTGCTTCTTACTGTGTTTTAGGCACTGTGCTAAGTGCTTTACATGCATTGCCTCTTTAGATCTTCGCAACAGTTTCACTATGAGGTGAGTAATGATATTTCCATTTTATAATGGGAAAAGTGAGGCTGGCAATGGTTAGTTGCTCAAGGTTCTTACTAGTTAAATTGTATAGCTGGGATTTGAACCCTCATCTATCTCCAAGGTGTTATTTTTTACCTTTCCATTTGGGCAGTAAGTTAATATTTTTGGAATATTTAGCTACTTTTCAAAGGATGGGTGTGTGTGTGTGTGTGTGTGTGTGTGTGTGTGTGTGTGTGTGTGGCTGAGGGGAGTTGGATGGTGGTTATTCTCCCTTTTTACATGTATTGGTTTGTGTTTGAATTCCAGAGGGTTTTTTTTTTTTTTTAATGATTTAGTCATTTGATTACTTAATTGCTTGATGAAATCATGGTAAAATAAAAATGAATTAAAATTTTCAAGATCTCTTTTTCAAGGTGACATTTTACTATATTGGTGAAGAACAGTTTGTGGGCTTTTACAGCTTGTTTTAGGCCAAGAATTGACTTACCTTTACTTTCTAATACATTACTCTTTGATTGAATAATATGGTTACAGTCACTTTTGAAAGAGTATTGTGGCTTACAAAGCTTGTGTGAGGAAAAAAATTCATTTGTACTGGCAGTCAGCCAGTATTTTATAAGCTGCAATTTTCTTTTGAATAGCTGGTGGTTTGTAGCTCCATAATTTGTGGTTCTTCTGAACTTGTAAAAAGATTACACATATTTAAAAATGACCTTATCACTTTAATGTTTTAAGCAACTTAAAACTGTCGAATTCTCTTATGTTATAGTGTTGTGTTTTCTTACTTAGTTTTTCTGGGCTGAGAGTGTGGTGAATTAATTATTTATATAGTATATATACTTCCCCCCTCTAAATAAATCTCCATACAAACCTAAAACCAAAAACTACTTTGGTAATGTAACAGGCATGGTTAAAGGCAAAGAAAATAAGAATCTCTTCACATTAGTCTGCCAAGTCCTTGCAGTATCTATGCTATTCTATTCCTTAGCCACTGCTGCCAGATATGTTGAATTATGTGATTGTGAATTTGTTTGGGTGTGTTTAGTGTTCCTGCATGACATTTAGTTTTAAACCAGTTTTTGTGATGTTTCCACTGCTGCTTTTTCACATCCAGGTGGAAAAGAGCACTTCATTTGAAATGCTTCATGTTCTATACCTTGTTCTCATGGTTTATGTGTAGGTAGTTACATTTGTGAAAGTCATGAGATTATTTTATATCCTTCCTGTTGATTTTAGGTTAAATCCTAAATGGATGGAATATGCTATGATAAACTTCTGGTTTGAAAGATTTTAGAAAGCCAGATTAATTAGTTCCGTTTTTATATTTATAGAAATTTCACAGATAGAAATGAACCTGGTATTCAACTTCTGACTTAAACTCCATTGTCAAGTAGGGACACTATTTAAAAATAAACTGTTGTGAACTGTTATCTTTCTTGAGCTAGTTTTTTGAGTCTTTTATTTCTGGAAGGTGGGTGAGATTTGGGTTAAAGTTTCTATTTATCAGTGAAATGATTTTCGTAGCTAAGATTTTAGCAAATTGTTAATGGCCAAATCCTTAACACTTCTTAATAATCTTGGCATGCTAATAACAGGTTGCTTTCAAAAAGACTCTTGCTCTGGAGGATACTGATTCTCAGTCTTGACTGCACATTTTAATTACTTGAGAGCTTAAAAAATACAGATGCCTGGGTTTCACCTTGAGGGTCTCTAGTTGAGTTGGTTTAGGATGCTTCCTAAGGATGAGGGTTTTTAGAGGTGATTCTTATGTGTATTTGAAGCTGAGACCCACTGCTTTGCAAAATTTGTCAGCCTACCCAAGGGGAAATATTTGACTTTGAAGAGCAATTATATCTTTATCTTTGGAGCTTAAAAAACTTATTTTGAGATAATTATAGGATCACTTGCTGTTGTAAGAAATATCCAATAATAATTTCTCTATAATTTTGTTATTTCAGGAATGTTATAAATGGAATCATATAATATGTAAACTTTTAAGATTGGCTTTTTCCACTTAGCATAATTCCATTGAGATATCCAAGTTGTTGCATGTATCAATAGTTTTTCCTTTTTATAAGCTGAATAGTATTCCATGGTAGGTAGGTATGTCACAGTTTGTTTAATCATCATCTGTTGAAGGATATTTGGATTGTTTTCAGTTTTTGGCTATTACCAGTAAAGCTGATGTGAACATTAGCATACAGGCTTTTGTGTGGTCATAAATTTTCATATTTCTGGGATTAATGCCTAAGAGTGCAATTGCTCAATTGAATGGTAAATGCCTTTTTAGTTTTCTAAGTCACTGCTGTATTTTTTCAGAGAGACTAGCATTTTACATCCCACACCAGCAATGTGTGAGTGGTTCAGTTTCTCCACACCTTTACCAGCATTTGATGTTACCACTGTTTTCTAAGAAAAAATAATAGACTTTATTATTTAGAGCAGTTTTAGATTTATAGAAAATCAAACAGCTAATACAGAGTTCCCATAAAAACCTTCCTCTTTTACTGGTTTCCCCTTTTATTAACATCTTGTGTTAGTATGGTAAATTTGTTAAAATTGATGGATCAATATTGATACATTATTTTTTGCTAAAGTCCATAGTTTAGGTTTCAGTCTTTGTGTTGTACATTCTGTGGGTTTTGATAAGTGTGTATGTATCATATAGAATAGTTTCATTCCCCTAAAAAAATCTCCTGTACTCTTCCTATTCATCCCACCTCAGCCCCTGGCAACCACTAATCTTTTCCTGTCTATAGTTTTACTTTTTCCTGCATGTCATATAATTGGAATTATACGTATGTAGCCTTTTCAGGTTGGCTTCTTTTGCTTAGCAATATGCATTTAAAGTTCTTCCATGTCTTTTGGTGGTTTGATGGCTTTTTTTTTTCCCTTTGATGGCTCATTTTAAAAATTGCTGAATAATAAATATTTCACTGTATGGATGGATGTATTGCAGTTTATTCACTTATTGAAAGGCATCTTGGTTGCTTCCAGTTTTGAGAAATTATGAATAAAGCTGTGATAAACATTTGTTTGCAGGTATTTGTGTGGACATAAGTTTTCAACTCATTTGGGTAAATACCTAGGACTGTGATTCTTGGATTGTATGGTAAGACTGTGCTTAGCTTTGTAAGAAACTGCCAGATGGTTTTCTTAAGTAGCTGTATTATTTTGCATTCCCTCCAGCAATGAATTATTTTTTATTTTAGCCATTTAGATCAATATGTAGTGATATCTCATTGTGGTTTTAATTTGTATTTCTCTGATGGCCAGTGATATTGAATATCTTTTAATGTGCTTGTCATCTAATATGTCCTTTTCAGTGAAATGTTTGTTCACATCTTTTGCCCACTTTCTAATTGGATTGCTTGTTTCTTCACTGTTGATTTTTGAGAATTCTTTATATATTCTAGATATAAGTCTTATTGGATATTTGATTTGCAGATATTTTCTCCTAGCCTTTAGCTTCTCCCTTTCTTCTTCTTCTTCTTTTTAAAGATTTATTTATTTTAGAGAGAGGGAGAGAGTGTGCGAGCAGGGGGAGGGGCAGGGGAAGAGGGTGAAAGAGAATCTCAAGCAGATTCCCTGCTGAGCACGAAGCCCAACACAGGGCTTGATTTCACAACCCTGATCTCATGACCTGAGCTGAAATCAAGAGTCGGACACTTAGCCGAATGAGCCACCCAGGCACCCCTAGCTTGTCCTTTTATCTTCTTAGCTGGATGTTTCATAGATCGAAAGTTTTTAATTTTCATGAGGTCCAGTTGATCAGGTTTTCCTTTTATGGATGTTGCTTTTCATGTCTACTCCAAGACATTTTGACCTAGCTCTATGTCCTGAAGATTTTCCCCGATGATTTTTTTTCTGAAAGTTTTTATAGTTGTAAGTCTGTGATCCATTTTGACTCAGGTTTTTTTTTGTTTTTGTTTTTGTTTTTTTTTATATAACGTGAGGTTTAGATCAAAGTTCTTTTCTTTTTTCTTTCTTTCTTTTCTTTTTTTCCCCTTTTGGCCTTTTGATGTCTAATTCCTGCAGCGTCATTTGTTGTAAAGGCTGTCCTTCCTCCATTGAATTGCTTCCTCCATTGAATTGCTTTTGCACCTTTGTCAAAACCCAATTGGGCATGTTTGTGTGGATCTGTTTCTGGGTTTTCTACTCTGTTCCATTGATCTGTGTGTATTACTATAGCTTATAATAAGTCTTTAAATGGGGTGGAGTGGCTCCTCCCCTTTTATTCTTTTTCAAAATTGTTTTAGCAATTCTAGGTTTTGTGCCTTTCCATATTTTAAAATATTCCAAATTTTAGAGTAAGTTTGTGTCTAAAAATAACCTTGATAGGAATTTCATTAAATCTGTGGATCAGTTTGGGGGGAATTGACAGCTTTACTGTGGTTATCTTTACCATGGATTTTAATAGATTGGAATGAGATTAGAGAGAAGTAGTTCTGTAGAGAAAGTACTCAGACTACTTAAATTGGACAGAGAGATTTGTTTATAACTACCACAGTGTTAATTTTTTAAGTCCCACTCCCCCTTTGGTGCTATAACAACACCATTAACAGAGCAAAGGAAGTAGAAGCAGTTGTTCATTTATTCACAGTTATATTCACTCGGCATTCTATGAGTTATCTCTTGTAGGCTGGGTAGTTCGAGGCATTGGAATACAGTAGTAAATGAGACAGACAGGGTCCCTACTCTCATTGACTTTATGCTCCTGTGGGGAAATGGTAAGCAAATAATCAAGAAATACATCAATTAAATGCTATGTGGAGAATTAAAATGGATTGATATATAGTAGAGTGATAGGGTGGCTACTTGACTGGATGGTCAGGGAAAGCCTCTGAAGAGATGTCATTTATGGTTAGATCTGAATGTTAAGAAAGAGTCAGCCTTGGGAAGAAAAGGGGGAAGACTTCCAGTCAGAGGGAACAGCTAGTGCGGTGCAGGGACACAATTGGTAAGTGGGAGGAACTAAAAACAGGGATTGGAGTATAATGAGCAAGAGGGAGAGCGAAGAGGGTGGGTAGGGAGAGAGGGAGAGGTACAGATACAGATGAATTTGGTGAGGTAGGCAGGGGCCAGATCAGCTAGTACTTTGTAAGTCAGGATGAGGAGTTGATTTTTATTCTGAGAATGATGACAAGATGTTGGAAGATTTTGAATAAGGGAGTGAGAAGGTTTGATGTTTTAAATGATGACTCAGTTGTATGGAGAAAGGATTGTATATAGGGGCCAGAATAAAAGCAGGAAGACGAATTAGGAGGTTATTTCAGTTTAGGTGAAAGATGATGCTGGGAAGGGATTCAGGATGTATTTTAGAGGTACAGTTGGTAGGATATTTGACAGTCTGTATGGCAGGACTATATACATATACATACATATGTGTGTATTTTAGAGTTTGGATGGAAGGTTATTGGTGTTCAGTGAGATAGGTGAGACTTGGGAGAGGAGTAGGTTTTGGGGAAATTTTTTCATAGTCCAGGTTTTTGATCACTTTGTTTTCAGTGAGGCCAGGATTATAAGTATAGTATGGTGATCTGTATATTGGCATTATTTAGAGTCATGGAACTGGGATAGGCCAAAAGAGAGTATGATGATAGATGAGGGGGCCTAGGACAGAACCTTGGAACACTGGAACATTTTAAGGTCTGGAAGAGGTGGAGACAGAGCCAGCAAAGAGTAGGAAGGTTTAGCCTTTGGTGCCTGGCTCTTTTTAGTTTGCCCCCTTGAATCCATTAACTCGATAACATTAAAGAAAATGCAGTATCCTTAGATTTCAGTGTGGTGGGCAGACAATACTTAAAATTTTTATATGGAAGAAGGGAATGGCTTCATCAAGAAAGCATATACCATGTGTTGTGATGAGCACTGGGTGTTATACACAGTGTCGTTGAACACTACATCAAAGACTAATGATAGTCTTAATGTTGGCCCACTGAACATAATAATTAAAAAAACATATACGTAGTAAACAATTGAGTAACTACTTGGGTCTAGCATAATGCTAAAATTGGGGTAGACAACAAAAGAGGTGTGAAATATAGACCTTGCTTTCATTGAACTTTGATGGAAAGAGAGGCAAAAAAGAATACTAATGGGTAAGCAATGGTAGCCGAAGAGGATTTCTTGGAGGAGATGGGGCTTGAAGAATAAATAGGACTTAAGTAGGCAGGGGAGAAGAGCAAATCCAGGTAACAGAATAAGGTGTGATAGAAAGGCAGTGAGCTTTTTAGTCAGAAGACCTGGTTTGAATGTGGGCTCTGTGACTTAATAGCCTTGTGAACTTGGTTGAGTCCCTTTCAACCTGTGTCCCCCATGCTTGCCTCATAGGGCTGCTATAAAGATGAAGACTAGGGTTGCTTCAACTCTAATGACAATATACTTGTTCTCATGTTGGATTGCTGATACTCATTTATTGCAGATACTCATTAACAAGCTTCATAAATTCAAATGTCTCATTTAGTAATTTTTATTTATCATATATTCTATAAGTTTCCATTAAAAATTATTTATGCATCGTGCCTAGGCCAGTGTGAGGCATTCAGTAAATTTTAGGTGATAATCATTATTATTACTCTGCTCTGGCTATAAGATTAGCATAGCAAAAGGAGATGACAATCTCCTCTTCCCTTCAGGAGTTTTGCTCTTGGTGGTAAGTCATACTCATGTGAATGCAAGGCAGAGACCAAAAGTCTCTGCCTCTGGTGCCTAAATTTGTTGTACACATACACATAGGAAGACAGGCGAGGCATCTTCATTGGGCTTCATTGTGGCAATGAGACTAAATGTGGCCCAGAAAAAAAGTCAGGGAGGGCATGGTATGCATTCCATAAAGAGGGCTTTTGTATGTTTTGTTTTATTTATTTTATTTTATGTACAGTTTATTTGTAGGGGTAGCAAAGCATAAATGTTACTGCCACTGCTGAGGAAATCATTAGTAACACTTAAAAGATTCTCATTTTGGAACTGCTGTAATGTTATAATGAAATTTACTTTTTTCCCTGTACAGTTTATTGAACTTGTGCCTGCTCTCCAGATGGCATTATAGGGTAGAATTTATTTTTGGAATGTCTTTTTTTAAAATATGGAATTGCTTTTATGATATACCTAGGTCGAATGTCTGTTAGGGGCTTTCTTTTTTATGTGTATAAATAACAAAGCCCTCTCTATTTTATGCTGTAAGATTTATTGTTAGAAAGGCAGGGCAAATTTCTGAAATTTCCTTGGGTAATCTCTGTTCATGTCCTTAAATTATTTGGATCTAAACTATTTATAAATTCATGTGCATATGTGGGATGCTAGGATGACTCTTTTTGTTTTGGAAAACAGTGCTATCAGAGTCCCTGTACAGCCTGTGCTGGAATTGGGTTGACTTAATACAATGCACTGTTCTCTCTCGGTCACTGTAATGGTTTGTAAATAGCCAGACCCTAGGTCATGCTTCTTTTATGCAGCTGTCTTTCTTGGTTACTGGAAGTTAGATGCTCTTAATTTGCCTTTAAGGGAATCTAGGTTTAATTGCATATCTACTTGAATGCTTTGTACCACCAACTAGGCTACAGAGAATTTTTGATAGCATTCCAATAGCTTTTCTTATTGATACATGATCGGTTCAATGAAATTGTGCAATAGCTTGATGAATTTTATAATTTTAATAATAAAAGCTGACATTTACTTAGAGCGCTTATGCTATGCACTCTGCCAAGCAGATTTAAAATAGCTTATAGAATATTTTTCATTTAAATATCACAATAACTCAGGTGAGTATTGCTTTTTTCTATCCCAAGGTTACACACTTAGTAAGTGGTAGAGCAGGGATTTGAACCCAGGCAGACTGATTTCAGGGCCTATTTTCTTATCCACTATGCCTTACAGTCTTCTCAGATAATGTCTTTCTGGGAAACTGTCATATTGGGTATTTAATTTTATCTTTTATGTGTTACTTTGTATGAGGGCATTGTATGCTTGTTAATAAGTTCCTGTTAGGGACTTTATAGTTGTACCCATCACCTTATGGGTGAGGGGTTAGTCGTTGTATTAGTTAAGTAACCCTAGCTGCTGATTTAGAGCCCTGAAATACATTGCCTAAAACCTCAAAATACAGTGCGTAATAGTCCAGAGCAGGTGTCTACATCAGCATGTGGCTCTCCTTTATATAGCATTTAGGGACCTCAGGCATTAGGACTGGTGGGGATTCTGCCATCTTCAGTGCATGGCTTCCAAGGTGGTTCTTAGAAGTATAGGGCAAGAGATTTTCTCTTGAGCAGGTGAGGTGAAAGGTGCAAATACAGTTTGGCTCACTTCCATTGCTAAGGGCTTAGTCTCATTGTGTTGTCTAGCTGCAGGGGGATTTGGAAATGTGATGTCCTTTCTCTTTGCTGACCCTAGGAGGTTAGGTGCCATTCTTTAGTATTTTGAGTATTTTGTCAGTGTTAAAGAGTCTTGGTGAAGTACATTTTCATTGGCAGGGTTTGTGTAATTTGATTTAGGGATTAAAAACTATGGACTGTGGCAAAATGTTAATGCATTTGTACAGACGGGTTATTAATCAGAAAGTAAGAGACATCTACACATTCCCATTTTTATATAACAAAGGCAGCAAGCTCATTCTGGTTGACTTATTTTTCTTGGAACTCTGTCTTGTTAAGCGCCTTTATTCTTATCTCAGAAGAGGTGACTTTAGTACAGATGAATTTAAATAGTTGAAAGTAGCATCATCTAAATTTATTTCCCATATCACAAACTACCCTTTTGACATTCCTTACAGCTTTAATTCTGCCATGATTGGGACAAAGATCAGACAAAGAAATACCGTTCTGTTTGCGTTTGGTTGGTGACCTGTACCTCTCTGGGATGACAGTGTATTTTGCTGAGGTTTTACCTTTTTTTTTTTTTTTTTTTTAAAGATTTTATTTATTTATTTGAGAGAGAGAGAGAATGAGAGAGAGCACATGAGAGGGGGGAGGGGCAGAGGGAGAAGCAGACTCCCTGCCGAGCAGGGAGCCCGATGCGGGACTCGATCCTGGGACTCCAGGATCATGACCTGAGCCGAAGGCAGTCGCTTAACCAACTGAGCCACCCAGGCGCCCTGATTCAGTCTTTTCTTAGATTTTCAGTTGTGTGACAGGATATCAATAAAAATAGAGTGGTTGCATCATAAATTCACTGAAGCGTAACTGAGGTCCTCATACAATAAGACTAGCATTCTTTGAATGCTTTTGTAATAAAAACACACTTATGCATATCTTCTGTAATCCTTTATTTTAACATATACACTGAATAAAAAGTCTAAAAAATAGACTGAATTAAAAAAAAATTTATCCTCCAGCTTTTATAGCTTTGAGTTATGCACTTTTTGGACAAGTACATGTAAACTTTTGGCCCTCTACCACAGACAAGGAATGCAGCATGTGTACTGCTAACATTCTTTCAGGGCCTCTTTATTTGCCTAAAATGGGACAAGACTTTCAGGACGTTTTATTGAAGTTCAGTTACAGTGAATTGTAAGGTATGTCATTTGCATCCTGGTTATAATGTGATTCTTGTCTTCACTTATATTTATAACCTGAATGCCTAGTCCAAAAAAGATTAAGCCAGTTGGACAAATACAAAATATTTAAGCTGAGATGAAGCATTTCATGTGATATTACTCTTTAAAAAAAGAAAAGGCTCTAAAACTAGAAAGGAGGATGGAAAGAGCACTGGACTTTCAGTCATGAGTCCAGGGTTTGATTGAGTCTGAGCCTTGCTAAAAAGTTGTTTGGTGACTTTGGGCAAGGTACTTCACCTCTTTAGGTCTTAGTTTTCTCTTTGAGAAGTAAGGGTCTTGTATTGTTAGTCTTTTTGACCAGTTTTAGCAGTCTGTGATTCTGATTATCTCCTAATTCTCCTAGTGTGGTTTGTTTTTTGTTTTTTGTTTTTTTTGTCTTAATGAAGAGAAAGTTAACAATATAAAGCCGCCAATTCTTTTGTCTTGGTGGAAGGTGTTGATAATAGAAAACATGATTTGAGTTATCCTAACTTTAATATGTTTTCTAAAATTTGTTTTAAAGAAGGCATAAAATTAGAAGTATTTTGTCATACATTTTAGAAGTCTCCTGTGTTGTCCATTGCACCACAGCCAGGTTGGTTATACATTCTAATTGTGCCTCACTGCTGTCACTGTAAAACAAGCATGTGAACTGGAAAGACAGACGAAACACTTTGAAAACCTTCTAAAGTCTTTTGAATTTCCATTTTTTAGGTATAGGGCAGTAAAATCAGTTAATGTGAGTATGTGTATGGAGCTTTGCCATATAAGTTAGTGCAAATGTATTGCTGTTATATTTTTCTGTAAGCATTTTATTAAAAAAGTTTAAACATGCAAAAAAGTTGAAAGAATTGTACAGTGAACCACCTGTATATTCTATAATTAGCTCAACTTCAACATTTAATATTTTCTTTTATTTGCTTTATCACTTATTATTTATTCCACTACCCATATATCAATTCATCTTATTTTTTTTTAAGATTTTACTTTTTATTTTTTTTAAAGATTTACTTATTGGGGTGCCTGGGCAGCTCAGTCATTTAAGTGTTTGACTTTGGCTCAGGTCATGGTCTCAGGGTCCTGGGATCGACCCCCTGTTGGGCTCTGTGCTCAGCAGGGAATTGGCTTCTCCCTCCCTCTCTGCCCTTAACCGTCCCCCCCCCCATTATGTGCTTGTGCTTTCTCTCCCTCTCTCTCTCAAATAAGTAAATAAAATCTTAAAAAAATTATTTGGGGGGGCATGCTAGTGGGGGGAGGGGCAGAGGGAGAGACTCTTCAAGCAGACTCCCTGCTGAGTACAGAGCCC
Source organism: Halichoerus grypus (assembly GCF_964656455.1). Lineage (NCBI taxonomy): Eukaryota > Metazoa > Chordata > Mammalia > Carnivora > Phocidae > Halichoerus > Halichoerus grypus. The sequence continues at coordinate 82,595,139 of NC_135725.1, read as the reverse complement.
AACAGGGGGCTTGATCCCATGACCCATGAGATAATGATCTGAGCCGCAGTCAAGAGTCCGATGCTTAATCGGCTGAGCCACCCAGGTGCCCCTTAAGATTTTATTTTTAAGTAATCTCTACACCCGGCATAGGGCTTGAACCCACAACCCTGAGATCAAGAGTCACATGCTCTACCGACCAAGCCAGCCTGGTGCCCCAAGTCCATCTTATTTTTGTTGTATTTCAAAATGAGTTGCAGACATTCTTACAGTTTGCCACTAAACTCTTGGATATGCATATAATTAGCTAGCATTCAATAGTTGTTTACACTTTATTGAAGTTAAAATTTACATATGTAAAAATACACAACTCTTAAGTGTGCCATGGATGTCAGTCATTAATTGAGCACCTGACATTTTCTAGGGTGTCTGCTAGTCTGGGAAATAGATGAAGACACAGCTTCTGCCTTCATGGTGCTAGTAGGATAAGTAGGGGAAAGCTGTGTAAAAATAAACTCAGTATTATACTCAATTGAAAGATACAGGTCTTGCTGTCAGAAGCCAAGAGCAAGAATTCAGAGGGACGTTTGGAGGGACTGAAACCAAGCAAGACCTGGCCGACCCACACAACTGTCTTGTCTTTTTTTTTTTTTTTTAAAGGTTTTATTTATTTATTTGAGAGAGAGAGAATGAGAGAGAGCACATGATAGGGGGGAGGGTCAGAGGGAGAAGCACACTCCCTGCTGAGCAGGGAGCCCGACGTGGGACTCGATCCAGGGACTCCAGGATCATGACCTGAGCCGAAGGCAGTCGCTTAACCAACTGAGCCACCCAGGCGCCCACAACTGTCTTGTCTTAACCTCTGTTTCACTTTGCCCATCTGTTCATTCTTTTCTCTTTGAAGATCTGCTTTGTCCTCTTTTTAGTACATATGGTAGAATTATGGCTGCCCCCACAGCCTTTCTTTTAAAACTAACAGTTCTCAGCCACACAGAGACACCAATTTTCTATTTTAATTTCAATTCCAAATTCCTGGGAGGTAGAATTTGATTGGCTCAGTCCTGCTTTGGCTCTGGCTGAGGGCAGGTTTTGAAGTACTTATCTCCTATTGGAATTCTCCCTTTGTGGTTGGAGTGAAATAGGGGAAAGAGAAGAGACCCTTCTCAGAGCAAGTAGGGAGCTATTGTAAGTGAGGACACTGACACTGAAAAATGCTTCTAACTACAAATGTGATAAATAATTCTATAGACAAGAACAGGGTACAGAAATAGCATAGAGGGTGAATGAATCACTATTTAGGGATGGAGTGGGGGGTCAGGGAGAATTTCCTGGAGAAATTGGTGGCTGAGTTGGGTTTTGAAAGATAAGTACAGCAGTGGGAAGGAAGGCTATGCCCTACAGAAGAGCAGCAATAGAAAGAGAACAAATGGCATAGTGTGTTTGGGTAGTTGTAAGCACGTTAGTGGTATAATTTTTGAAGTAGGGCAGGTTTGTTAGTGGCTAGAGAGAGAGGGAGATCAGGCCCAGTTCGTGGAGAAACCTTACCTTGCTAAGACAAGGGAAGCCAGAAAGAATAGGTGACAATCAGATTTGTTTCCTTATGAGATAATTTCATTGGGTGAACTGGGGGCAGGTTTATCATAACTCTTGAGAACCTGGGCTAAGAGAGTGGCAGTGAAAAAGAAAAGGGGAGATACTGGGGCATCTGGGTGGCTCAGTCAGTTAAGCTTCCGACTCTTTCGGTTTAGGTCATGATCTCAGGGTTGTGGGATCAAGCCCCACATCTGGCTCTGCGCTCTGCGAGGAATCTGCTTGAGATTCTCCCTCTCCTTCTGCCCCTTCCCGTGCTCACACATGCCCTCTCACTCTCTAAATAAATAGAATATTTTTTATTTTTACTTTTTTAGATTATTTATTTATTTATTTGTCAGAGAGAGAGAGAAAGAGCGAGAGAGCACAAGCAGGGGGAGCAGCAGGTAGAGGGAGAAGCAGGCTCCACGCTGAACAGGGCGCCTGATACGGGACTCGATCCCAGGACACTGGGATCATGACCTGAGCCGAAGGCAGGTGCTTAACCGACTGAGCCACCCAGGCGTCCCAATAAATAGAATTTTTATTACTATTTTTTAAAAAAGATTATTTATTTATTTATTTGACAGAGACATAGAGAGAGAGCACAGATGGAGCAGCAGGCAGAGGGAGAGGGAGCAGCAAGCTCTCTGCGGAGCAGGGAGCCTGACGCAGGGCTCAGATCCCAGGACCCTGGGATCATGACCTGAGCCAAAGACAGCCGCTTAACTGACTGAACCACCCAGGTGCCCCTAAATAGAATCTTAAAAAAAAAAAAAAAAAGAGGGGAGATTTTTTAGGCAGTAAAATCTTCAGTACTTGGGATTTATTAGATGTAGGGGGAGAAGGATCATTTTTTTTTTTATAAGATTTTATTTATTTATTTGAGAGAGAAGGAGTGCATGCATGAGCAGGGGGAGGGGCGGGGGGAGAGGGAGAAGCAGACTTCCTGCTGAGCAGGGAGTCCGATGTGGGGCTCTATCCCAGGACCCTGAAATCATGACCTGAGCTGAAGGCAGAGGCTTAGCCAACTGAGCCACCCAGGCTCCCCGAGAAGGGTAATTCTTAAGATGATGCCCCCTGATCTTCTGACGTGGGTGAGTAGATGAATTGGGATACCATCTAAGATAAGAGATAGGAGACTGAGGTGCTGTTGGTGGTATAATTCTTGATCTGACTGATAATTAAAGGGCATTTTAAGTATGTTTTATGCATTTTTCTGCATTTAAGTTATATTTCACAATCTAAAATGTTGAACAACAACAACAACAAAAAAACAGAAGAAGATACGTTTGGGGAAAAAGATGCTGACTTTAGGGTTGCAATTTGCATTTGGGCTGTCCATGCGACCCTCCCAATGGAGGTGTTTAGAAGGCAGTTGAATATGAAATCTGAAGTACAGAAGTATGGACTGCCGATACAGATGAAAGGATTAGATTAGATTAGGTATGTAGTTCTCAAGCCTGGCTGTATATTAAAATCTTCTGGAGAGTTTAAAAAAGTACTGATAACCTAGATCCCACTCCAGGCCGATTAAATTGGTTTCTGGGGGTATGAGGGCACAACATCTAGCTTAAATAGCTTCTTGTGCTTCCGATGTACAGAGATGAGAACCACTGGGTTACAGGAAGATCACTTACTCCCTACATTCTGTGACACAGGGAGAGTTGTGCAAAGAGGGTTTTGTAATTGCTTTAGAGCTCAGTATAGGTTTATTCTTTTTTTGGGACATAATTCATATGCCTTGTGCTTTCCCCCCATTAATACTGGAGATTTAAAAAGTATGCCCTTTGTTAAAACAGTGATGCACATGTGTTCTTAAAAATATGTGGAAGATATAGCTATTTTAGATAAAACAGTTTTAAAACAGAAGCTTTCCTTTATTGAAATGGCTATGTCTTCTCTAATTTCAATTACTAATAGTGTATAGTCTTTGCAGCCAAACATAGAAAATTGCCTCATCAGCTGCAGTGTCTTTGAATAGTAAATATGAAGGACAATGATTGGTAAATGAATTGTGTGTATAATATAGTCTGAAAGGCAGACAGCTGTAAATGGTGAGATTGTCTCTGATATGTGATATGGAAAGGACAGTTGCTCACTCACTGTTCTTTCATTCCCTCCCTGCACGGCTTTATAACTCAGCAGGGTCCTGTATCCATCAATATGTATTAATAGTACCTGGAATATGCCCAGGAGTATATTAGGAAATTTATGTAAGTTACTAAACAAATAGATAAAAATGCATGGGACTTGGACTAGGCATGCTAGTGTTTGAGTTGAGGAGGGCATGTAAATGACAGTTGAATGCAAAATTATTTGGTAACTATAAGAATCCAGAAACTAGAATGGTTTATTGGGCTTAAGCATTTAAGGATGACTTGTACATAGATGATTCTTCTAACACACTGGCCTCTGATTCCTTGATCTCTTCTTCTCTAGTGATCTTGTTTTCCATGGATGTCAGTCAGATCATGGACCTCAGATCCATTGATCCTACCATTTTTTCATTGTCTTTTATCTTCTTGATGTTCAACCTTCCTTCCTCAGCCAACTTAAATTCCATAGTTATACAAACTTCTTATATATCCTCAACTCCCATGCCCTTCTTGCTTTATCACTCGCTTGGCAAAACGTACAACCGTGGCTAAAGTGACTCTCCTATTCAGTATGTGCACCCGTGCATCTGAACGTAATGGAAAACAGGCACTGCACGCATGTGCACTCACACACTCCCACACCTATGCCAACTGATCTTATTTTTAAAATCGTGACCTTGGACCTTGAGTGGGTCCTTAATACTGCCAGGCAATCATGTGTCCCTAGTCCATTCATTTTGTCACTCTCCTAGACAGCTCTTTTACACCATCCATTTTCTCTTTAAACCCATAACACCTCTCCCATTCAAGCAAGATGACCTTGCCTTCTGCTTCACTAAGAAAACCGAAGGACTCTGTATTTATGCATTCTGCCCTCATTCCTATTACCACTGTCTGTGGATCTATCAGATAGTCTCTTTACTTGTCTACTAGATAGCATCCCCTCTCAACTACTCAAAGATATTGCTCCAAGAATGCCCCCACCTCCAGTTTTCCCACATCACTATTTTCATTTCTATTGGATCATTCATAGCATATAAACATGTTATTTTTCCCACTTTAGAAATACTTTCTCTTACTCCCACTTCACTGCCAGGTACTGTCCCATTTATTTGCCCTCCTTTGTAGCAAAACTTCTAGAAAGGGTTCTCTCCTCAACTGTTTTGAATTTCTTTTCTTCCTATTCTCTCTCTCTTCTTCTATTATTTTTTATTGAGATATAATTCACATACCATAAAATTCATCATTTTGAGTGTATAATTCAGTGGTTTTTAGTACATTCACAAAGTTGTATGTCCATCACCACTAATTCCAGAACATTTTCATCATCCCACAAGAAACATCATTCTTAGTAGTCTCTCACTGTTTCTTTCTTGCCACCAGTCTTTGGCAACTACTAATCTACTTTTTGTCTCTGTGGACCTGCCTATTCTGGATATTTCATATAAATGGAATCATACAATATGTGACCATTTGTGTCTGGCTTCTTAGTAATGTTTTCAAGGTTCACCCGTGTTGTGACATATACCCATGCTTCATTCCTTTTCTTGGCTGAATAATACTCCATTGTACGGATGTGTACCTACCACATTTTGTTTATCCATCTGCTGATGGATGTTTGGGTTGTTTCCACTTATTGGCTGTTATGAAATACACCACTATGAACTTTCATATTCAGGTTCTAATGTGAATGTGTGTTTTCCAGTCCTTTGGGGTGCATATCTCGGAGTTGATTGCTGGGTCATATTGGTAACCTTATGTTTAACACTTTGAGGAACTATTAAACTTTTATAAAAGAACTGCATTTTACATTACCATCAGCAATGTACATGAATTCCAGTTTCTCCATCCATTCTTTCATAAGCCAACTTTAATCAGGCTTTTTTCTTGCTTCTCAGTTGAAACTGCCCTTGACAGGTCATTAGTAACATCAAAGTACCTAAATTCACAGTCAATTCTCAGTTCTCATTGTGTTTGACCTATAAACAGCATTTGACATAGTTGATTACTCATTCCTCCTTTTTTCACTTTTGGCTTCCAGGACACCACACATTTTTGGCCCCCCCCACCCCCAATTTTATTGATTAGTTTTTGTCAGTTTCCTTTGTTGTTTCTTCCTTTCTCCGCTTTAAAATTGGAGTTCTCATAGGGGAGCTTACGTATACTTACACATCTTTTAATACTATTTGTATGCTGGCTCCCAAGTTGATATCTCTGAGATCTCTTTTTTTGTAGTTCAGAGCCATATATCCCAACTGCCTGCCTACTTACAGCCTCACCAGGATGTCTAATAGACATCTTGAATGGAAAATATCTAAAACCAAACCCCTTTTCTTCTCTTCATAATATGTTCCACTTACAGGTCTCCCCATCTCTAATGAAGAGAATTCTGTCCTCTAGTTGTTCAGGCCAAAAACCTTGGCATTAACTTTCACTCCTTTCTTACATCCCATATCCAATCTTCTAGGAAGTCCTGGTGGCTTTACCTTCAAAGTATACAGTCAAATCGCTTCTCGCCACCTCTAAACTTTGCTGTCATCTTGGTCTGGTCATCATCTTTCACCAGGATCTTTGTAAAAAATTCCCAGTCAGATCCCTTGCTAAGGTACCTTCGCCTCTAGCAGTCTAGCTCAGTACAATAACTGGAATAATCCTTGAGGAGTATGTCATATCCTATTCATTTTCTGCTCAAACCCTGCATTGGCTTTCCATTTCACTCAGTAATAGCCAAACAAGGCCCTATTTCATCTGACTGTATTACTTTCTGACCTCATCTACGGTTACTCTGGATGGTTTACTCCATTGGCCTCCTTGCTATTTTTCTTTTCTTTTCTTTTCTTTTTTAAGATTTATTTATTTATTTTAGAGAGCGTGCGCGCATGTGTGCATGCATGAAATGGGGGAGGGGCAGAGGGCGAAATCTTCAAGCAGACTCCCCGCTGAGTGCAGAGCCCCACACAGGTCTCTATCCCGTGATCCATGAGATCACCACCTGAGCCCAGACCAAGAGTTGGATGCCTAACTGACTGAACCACCCAGGCGCCCCACCCCTTGCTATTTTTCAAACAGCTCAGGCATGCTTTAGACGCAGGGCCTTTGCATTTGCTGTACCTTTTGCTTGAAATTTTCTTCACTTCTTTAAAATCTACTCTAAACTTGTGAATTAAGCTTACTCTAATTTTTAATTCTGCAACTTGCTTTTTCCATACTTGGTTCCTCTTACTCTGCTCTCTTATTTTTACATAATACTTGAGTTATTGATTGGCTGCATTATTGACTTATTTATGATGTTTATGATGTATTGCTCTCCCTCCAAACCCCTCTGCTCGGCTGAAGCTCCATGAGGGCAGGGATATTTGTTTTTTTTTACTGGTGTGTCCTAAATGTTTAGGGACAGTGATGGTACATATTATCCATTCAACAAATATTTGTGGAATGAGCAAATAAATGGATAACTGTATGGGGGAGGTGGGGTCTGAGGCAGATCTTGAAATATTTTGATAAGCAAAAGCTTTGGGGAAAAAAGAACAGCTTGGAATCTATTTTCTTTCCTACTCCTCTCTTCTCTGTGCCTTTCACAAAATCACCTATCCTTCAAGGCATGGGCATATGAATTAGGACGGAGTTTGAATCTGCTTCTTACTGTGTATATGATCCTGAGCAAGATTTGTGGCCACCCTTGAGCCTTTTTTTTTTTAAATTTTATTTATTTATTTGACAGAGAGAGACACAGCGAGAGAGGGAACACAAGCAGGGGGAGTGGGAGAGGGAGAAGCAGGCTTCCCGCTGAGTAGGGAGCCCGATGCGGGGCTCGATCCCATGACCCTGGGATCATCCTGGGATCATGACCTGAGCCGAGGCAGACGCTTAATGACTGATCTACCCAGGCGCCCTGAGAGAGAGAATCTTAGGCTCCCTGCCCAGCGCGGAGCCCGACGCAGGGCTCAGTCACATAACCCTGAGATTGTGACCTGAGCCGAAATCAAGACTTGGATGCTTAACCGACTGAGCAACCCAGGCACTCCAAAAAAGTAATTTTTGTTAAGTGTATACTTCACATTTAGTAAAGTTCACCCTTTTCGGGTATACCGTTGTTTGAAGTTTGATAGATTTTCTCAATCATGTAACTGCCACAATCAAGATATAAAATATTTTCATTTCATTTCAAGAAGTTCCTTTGGGTCCCTTTGTAGTCAGTCACCTCCCTTTATCTTCCATCCCTGGCAACCACTGATCTAATTCCCTTCCCTATAGTTTTGCTTTTTCCAGAATGTCATACACATGTAGTCACTAGGTATGACTCCTTTTGAGTCAGGCCTCTTTCATTTAGCCTAATGCTTTTGAGATTTATACTGTGTTATACTAACAATTTGTTTTTTTATTTACCAGTTGATGTATTTTTGGGTTGTTTCTAGTTTTTAACATATATGAGTAAAGGTGTTATACATTTTTATGTATCATACATTAAAATATTTTTTGGAGGGTGGATCTAAAAATAATATTTTTAGATCAGAAAACATATGTTTTCATTTCTCATGGGTAAATACCTAGGAGTGGGATTGTATGGTAAGTGAATTTCACTTTATAAAAAACTGCCAAACTGTTCTTCAGAGTGATGAGTCTTTTTTCACGTTTATCAAATGGGCTGTTAGTTAGGACTCTTAGTTGCAAGCAACAAAAGTGTACTCTGGCAAGGGAACTTAGGAATAAGATATTATTTGGTGGCTCACAGAATCCCTTGGAGGGCTGGAGAGAGAGGCTCAGTTCTGTATCTAGGAACATTATCCTAGGCACAGACACCAGAGTTTGAACTGCCAAAACCATGAAGGGACACAGACACTGTAACTAGAACTGCTATCTCTGGAAACCTGATAAAGCTTCAGTGCTGCTAGCACTTGCCAGAATGGATTCTCTGAAGACCTCGCTCTTTTGAGTCATTACTTCAGAATCACTTTCTGGAGGTGAGCTCTGCTTCATAAGGTAGGAGGTTCCCCAAATGTAGAAAAGGAGGTTCAGATGTAGGGCTACTAAAAGGAAATGACCTATATGTACCGCAGATATCTACCTCCAGGGGTGGTTGTGATTAGATAAAATAATTTCCATGTAATGTCTAGAACTTATTAGGTGCCTTCTAAATAGGTTATAAATGCTTGTTTACTTACCTGTCTACTTCTTTCTCGTCTGTCTTTTTAAAGTAAATTTCACTGAAGTATAATGAAACAGTGCATAAATCCCAAGTATATACAGCTTGATGGATTTTCATGAAGTGAATTCATCCTTTTAACCAGTACCCAGAAGAAGAAATAGAATATTACTAACATCACAGAAGCCTCTCTCATGTCCCCTCCTAGAAACTCCCCACTTTCTCCTCCACTAGGTAACAGCTATCTTGACATGAATAGTTTTGCCTCTTACCAACTTTATATAATCAAAGCTGTATGTTATGTTTGGTGTGTATGATTTCTTTCAACACTCAGGCTCATTTGTGAGCTTCATCCATGTTCTTGTGTGTGACAAGAGTTGATTTTATATTGTTCTGTTGTATGAATATAACACCATCCGTTCTATTGATGGAAGTATGGGTTATTTCCAGTTTTGACTAATACAAGTAAGTGCTGTTACGCTTGCATGTCTTTTGGTTTACATATATATATATATGTTTCTGTGGGTATGTAACATGGAGTGGTATTATTGGGTCATGGATTCTGTGTATGGGTAGCTTTAGGAGAGAATGCCAAAAAGTTTTCTAAAGTAGTTTTTCCACTTTATACTCCTGTCAATAGTACATGTGAGTTCCGGTTGGTTACATCTTTTTTAACATCTTTGTTCTTTCAATAAGACTTTGTATCCAGGATAATACTTACTTGATTCTACCTAATCAGTTCCATGTGTCTATTATATTATTAAGTCTTTGATGTGAGATTTCATTTTTTAAAAAAATCTCTGTCCTTTTAGTATTAAGTACAGAATATAGGATGTATATAGTAAATAAATGCTCAGTGGAAGTTGCATAAAAAAAAATGACTGTGTAGGATGGGATAATCTTGGCATTTTTGGGGGGAGAGAACTTTGTGATCTGATTGAATTAGAAGCAAATGGTATGTTGGAAATGGTGATAGGGTTGAAGTAAGTCAGATGGAATCTGATTGGATTCTGTAGGTAATACATAGCCCTTTTTTGTTTTCAGAACTTGGAGAGATTTAATGAATGAAAGCTATTTTGTTCTGTGAATGAAGAATTGCATTTTTATTTAACAGTGCACCCAGCTCTTAGGAAACAGTTACAAAAAAAGATTTGGGCCGATGATTGGACACAGATTAGACAAAGCATGGGCTGGTGTCTATTTGGTCAGCTTTATCTCAGTTTCTTCATAAATGGAGCTCACATCTCTCTTGTCAGTATTAGAACTAATATAAAAATGTGAGTAGGTGTTTTTTCTTTTTCTCGGCAGATTTTATTCTGTGGCAATCCAAGATTCAGAACTTTAAAATGTATGTTGCAGAGTATAATTTATTAAAGAAAGGAAGTTCAGCTTTTTCCAGTGCCATCCATGTGGAATTCTGACTGACTAGCTAACTATAGTATTTCCAGAGTGGCTTGCCTACCTTCTCTTCTGCTTTGTTGTTTTTCTACTCTAGCTCCTTTGTTCTGTTTGTGTCAGTAATCAAAAATAAAACTTATAAAGTGGCATGAAGCTTCTTGCCTCTGAGGGCTTATATCACTAATAGATGTCGAACTTCATTTCATGATTTTTATTAATTAAAAAGCACATAAATATAGGGGCATGGGTGGCTCAGTTGGTTAAGCGTCTGCCTTTGGCCCAGATCATGATCTCAGGGTTCTGGGGTCTAGCCCTGCATCGGGCTCCCTGCTCAGCGGCGAGCCTGCTTCTCTCTCTCCCTCTGCCTGCTGCTCCCCCTGCTTGTGTGCTCTCTCTCTCTGTCAAATAAAGAAAATCTTAAAAAAAAAAACACCAACAACACATAAATACAATGTTTTTTAGAATCAGATTTTTAGTGGAAGAAAATAAAACCAAGAAGAAAAAACCCCGTAATGTTAAATCTGAGTTGGAAATATCAATATGAACTTATGATTTAAAAAACGAATATATTTACTTGCCCTATCTACTGAAAGGACCCAGCAGCAATGACATCCAGTGGAGAAGAGCCTACCTCGTGCCCAGATAATTTAAATTTCAGTACCATTTCCCACTAAAAGGAACCTTGGGGAAATGTTCCTTGGAGCTGGTTCCAGGTGTGGAGCAGGAAAAGTGCTAGCTGAGTCTGGGACATCTTGTGTCAAAAAGCAAGGGAGCTGGGGTGCCTGGGTAGCTTAGTTGGTTAAGTATCCGACTCTTGGTTTTGGTTCAGGTCATGATCTCATGGGTCATGGGCTCGAGCCTAGCATCAGACTCCGCGGGGAGTCTGCTTGAAGATTCTCTTCCTCTGCCCCTCCCCCCACTCCCTCGCTCACACTCAAATAAATACATCTTAAAAAAAAAAAAAAAGGGAGCTGTCAAAGAGTAGCAGTTCATGTCCAAAGGACACAGGAACTCACTTGTAAAGCCTCCACTCAAATTGGCCAAATTTGAGACAACTTGGGTATGCATGATAAAGAACGATCGATGGCAATGGACATTGGATTTTAAGAGTATTCTTAGTTCATAATGAGTTGGGGGTGGGGGAGAGGAAGGAATGGGGTGTGGAGAGAAAGGTAGAGCTCTTCTTTGCATAAGATCACCAGAAAATAAATGTAAAAGGAATGATATAATTAGAAAATCACCTTTTTGTAATAATTTAGTTCAGGCAAGGATCATTGGTGGATGCTAAAACTGCTAAGTTGTTAGGAAAAAGGATATTCACACAGTATTAAAGTATCACATCACAGATTACTTACTACTTACAAAAGGGAAAATAATTTTGTAATGTGGAGATCTGGCATTTACCAACTTAACCAAGTGATTAAACTTAGGATCACCAAGCTGACATCAAGTACTCCCTGACTTGATGTAGTAAGAACTATGTAACATTACCTCTGGTTGTATTATTGCTAGAAATGAGGAAATAATCAGAGAAATCATAATGTGGGGCATTCCATATGACAGTTGCCCTGGACTCCTAAAAAAGATACTGACATGAAAAATAAAAACAGGGTGCCTGGGTGGCTCATTCGTTAAGTGTCTGCCTTTGGCTCAGGTCATGATCGCGGGGTCCTGGGATCGGGTTCCGCATTGGGCTCCCTGCTTTGCGGGAAGCCTGCTTCTCCCTCTCCCACTCCCCCTGCTTGTGTTCCTGCTCTCTCTCTCTCTCTCTCTCTCTGTCAAATAAATAAATATATCTTTAAAAAAAAAACAAAAAACAAAGGTGAGGAGACTGAGGTATTTTTTTATTAAACTTTTTCAAATCCTTGATTACTTTGGAAGCTATCTAGTCTTTTTCAGTTCTTTTGATGGTCTTTTTTTTTTTTTTTTTAAGAAAATTTGTCATGCATCTTTGACTTACGAGTCTATTTTTACTTGATACTGTTACCCTTATCTGGACAATGTATGCATCATAGAACACTAACTTCCTTACTCTCATCTCACCTTATACATTGTTATAGTTGTATAGTTGTGTACTTTGTATATTTAAACCCCACAAGTCAGTATTGTTATTTTTTGAAACATTTGAACTGTTAATTTGGATTTATCTGTTTACAGTTGACTCTTGAACAACACAGGTTTGAACTGCGTGGGTCCACTTGTATGTGGATTTTTTTCCATATAGTATAGTACTGTAAATGTATTTTCTCTTCCTTATGATTTTCTTTTTTTTTTTTTTTTTAAGATTTTATTTATTTATTTGAGAGAGGGTGGGAGCAAGAGAGAGAGAGAGCACACACAGAGGGAGAGGGAGAGAGAGAAGCAGACTCCTCACTGAGCCTGGAGCCCAATGCGGGGCTCCATCCCAGGACCCCGGGATCATGACCTGAGCTGAAGGCAGACCCTTAACCAACTGAGCCACCGAGGCGCCCCTTATGGTTTTCTTTCTTTTTTTTTTTTTAAAAGGTTTTATTTATTTGACAGAGAGAAAGACAGCCAGAGAGGGAACACAAGCAGGGGGAGTGGGAGAGGGAGAAGCAGGCTTCCCGAGGAGCAGAGAGCCTGATGCGGGGCTCGATCCCAGGACCCTGGGATCATGACCTGAGCCGAAGGCAGACGCTTAAGGACTGAGCCACCCAGGCGCCCCCCCTTATGGTTTTCTTAATAACATTTTCTCTAGTATACATTATTGTAAGAGTACAGTATATAATACCTATAACATACAAAATACGTGTTGAGTGTTTATGTTATCAGTGAGGTTTCAGGGCAACAGTAGGCTAATAGTAGTTAAGTTTTGGTGGAGTCAAAAGTTTCATGCAGTTTTCCTGCATGGGGAGGGGTCAGCACCCCTAACCCTTTGTGTTGTTCAAGGGTCAACTGTATTTATCACTTTCTTTGTTCTTCTTCTGTCTGAACTCTGATCTTTTATCTGTGATAATTTTCTTTCTGTTGGAAGAACAGCCTTTAGAATTTCATTTAGTATAGGTCTTCTGGTGGTGAACTCTCTCTCTCTTTTCTTTCTCTCCCCCCCCCCACCCAAAAGTGCATTCATTCCTGAAGGATATATTCCCTGGATATAGAATTCTTTATTGCAAGTTATTTTCTTTAAAAAGCACATTGAAGATAACCATTCCTCCATTTTCTGGCTTCCATTGTAAATATTGAGAGCTGTCAGTCTGCCTCTCCTTTAGGTAATTTGTCTTTTTGCTCTCACATTTTATAACAACCCTGTGGGATGTAGGTTTTTATTTTTGTTTGTGCAGGTGTGAATAGAAACTCAGGACAACTTGCCAGTCAAACAGTTAGCAAATGATGTCTGTTGGACGTCAACACCTGTACTTTCCCCACTTTGCCTTACTGCCTCTCACTAAAGAAAAGTATATATTCATTTCTTCAACAGTATTTATCCAGCTCCCATTATATGTATAACACTGCTACAGACTGAGGTGGATACCAGATTTTGAGACATAATTCTGACCCTCAATTTTATAGTTTAGAGAAAAGCATGCCAAAAACATTAAAGTTGCAATGAGGCAGTATATGGCTAACAGCTAAAATGGTGATAGCTTGCCGTAATTACTGAAAGAGTTTATGCAAAGGGAATTTCACATTTGGCTGGAAGTGTCAAAGATTGTCCTGGAATGTTGTCGGAACCCCAGGCAGATTTGTTGAGGGTGGAGATTGTAGAAGCTGTTTTAGGCAGGGGCAGATCACGTGAAGAAAGGCACGGAGGGCTAAATGATGGATTTAGGGAATGACAGCACCCTTGATTCGGCTCTAGCTGAAGGTGACAAATGTTGTTGGAGATAAGATTGTATGTGAGGTGGCACCTCATTACAGGGAGCCATAAATTCCTATTCTCTGTCTTTTAGGTGGCAGGGAGTCCTTGAAGAGTTGTTTGGGGTGGGATGATACAATGAAAGCAGAAAGTATTACTTGGAGGGTAAGAGCTTGACCTGATTCCATATCCCAACCTTAATTTCAATTATGGCTGTATCACTTCCTCACTAATACTGTAAGTTAGTTAACTTTTCAAAGCCTCAGTTTCCTCATTTGTGAATTTGAAGTAATTATAGTACTTACCTCATAGTTGTTATGAGGATTAAATCAGTTAATATATGCAATGTACTTAGAACAATGGCTGGAACAGAGTAGGCACAATTTAAGTATTTGGCATCATTTTATTATTACAAAATGGGATGTTGCTTATTAGTAACCAGTGTCTGGTACATGGTTAATCACAATTCTGGTTACCAATAGAATGTGTATAGGATAAATATTATTAACCAAGTTACCTTTTCATACCTCTGCACCTGGGTATAGGGAATGTAAAACCTTTAAAGTTGTATTAATGAATGGATAAGCTATTGGATTGACTTAGGTCATTTCCACATTGCATCATTTTTGTGATTACATATTACATATCATTCCTAATCTCCTCAGTTAATTCATTTTATCAGTAACAATAATAGTGAAGAAAACATTCCATGTTAAGAATCTGTCGTCAGGGGGTGCCTAGATGGAGCAGTCAGTTAAGCGTCCCGACTCTTGGTTTCAGCTCAGGTCTGCTGGGCTCCACACTCAGTGCAGAATCTGCTAGTTTCTCTCTCCCTCTCCCTTTGCTCCCTGCCTCCCCCCCTGCTTCCCCCTGCCCTCCCCAGCACACTTGCTCGCGTTCTCCCTCTCTCAAATAAATAAATAAATAAATAAATAAATAAATAAATTTAACTCTTTAATTAAAAAAAGAAGAGAATCTGTAGTCAGAAGAGCGGGAAGGAGGTAGTTAAATCTGTGATGAAACTGTGTGTCATAGGAGGAAGCTGTAAATATACCATAGGAAAGATGTAGGAATTGTGCTGGTTGCTGAATTTAGAAACATTATTTGTGGGTTCTGTTTAATACGGTCTCTTCCGGAAATGGCGTGTAACCTGAGGATGCTAACTAAGCTTCCTCCATAGGTATGAAGAATAAAAAACCACTTTCTCTGTTAACATTTTTTTTCCAAGGGAAATTGTATAAAGCCATTGAAGCATCAGGACTGATGGACTAGGAATGCATTTAAGTGAGGGCTCATTAATCTTTTAAGAAGTAGAAAAGCAAACATGTCAGAGAAGCAGTGTGGATTTACAGTATTAAAATGCCAGTATCTTCAAATATTGTCACAAAGGAGAATGGGAAATGATTCAAGAATGGACATCACTTGGGGAGCCTGGGTGGCTCAGTCGTTAAGCGTCTGCCTTCGGCTCAGGTCATGATCCCAGGATCCTGGGATTGAGCCCCACATCGGGCTCCCTGCTCGGCGGGGAGTCTGCTTCTCTCTCTCCCACTTCCCCTGCTTGTGTTCCCTCTCTTACTGTGTCTCTGTCAAATAAATAAAATCTTAAAAAAAAAAAAAAAAAAAAGAATGGACACCACTTATGTATTTCTTTTAAGGTTGAATAGTTCAGCATAAAACCAGATGCCTTTACTGACAATACCCAGCAAGCAGCTAATTGTAATTTTAAGTGAGGTTTAACTTATTATTGGAATGATTTTACTAGAGAAATTGCCTTTCCGTGAACGTAAACTAAGTCTAGAGGAACTAAACACATGGTGCTGTTTTTTAGATTGTAGGTCACATATTCTCTGGTCTCTAATTACTAATGATTTGAACATTTTTGTTTTAATTGGCAACTTAAAAAAAAAAATTCCTATAAATACTTTCACATTTTTCCTATTTTCCATATTTGTGTTTTCTATAAATTGGCAAGGGAAGAACTTTGCATATGGTCTGTTTTTCTTGGAATAAGAGATTTTTTTTTCCTGTCTTCCTCTCTTTCTGGTCTGTTTTCCTAACCTTTAACCATGCTGTTAACAGATGATCAATTTATCCTTGTATTCATCATTTTAACTGTTTTGAAAAAGCTCAATTTCTAACAGTGACTTAAGTTTTCTCATGACAGCATCATTTAGGATTGTATAACTCATTTCATTATGACAGTTTTGATTCTTGAAACTCCTTTTATATTTTGAGTTGAGTTTGTATCTATATAATGCTGAATGAAAAGCCTAACCTTACATTTTAAGTTACTGAATGATTGTTTTTTTCTGACCCCTTAGCTGAATTTTCAGTTGATTGACCATACCTTATGAAGCAGACAAAGCAGGTATCTTTTACTTGAAGGTACTTTAGTGTAGAGACCCACAGGTTTTGGCACCTACCAGATTTGGGTTCAAATTGTACGTTTGCCCTTGTGGTGAGTCTCAGTTCCTCAAATGGGGAGCCTTAAAGTGGAGATTGATCATGGGCTGATGTAAACATTAAGTTAGATGATTAATGTAAAGTGTCTTGTACACACTGGAACATGGGGGATCAAAAATGAAGTAACTGTCAAGGTGATCATTTTACGAGATTGGTCATGTAATTGTGTATGTTGTGGTAGTAGTGTTTGCTGTTTATATGAGCAGTTTCCTCAAATGAGTTATCTGGGAATAAAGCATGTTTAGAATGAATTGCAGTCAGCATCTCAGTTGAAGCACATTCTTATAAACTTGAATTTGCTTCCCAGCAAGCAAAGGGTGCACAGTAACTGTGCTCATAGCACCTACTTGCCTACAGCCTAGTAGAGATATGGCCCTAGGGCAAGATTGTCTAAGTTGTGAGTCTAGCTGTGTTACAGCTATGGAGAATGATGAGGAGGTGCTCATATGCCCCCCACAAAAATACTAAGACAGCGGCACCTGGGTAGCTCAGTCGGTTAAGTGTCAGGTCATGATTTCAGGGTTGTGAGATCAAGCCCTGCATTGGGCTCAGCACTGGGCATGGAGCCTGCTTAAGATTCTCTCTCTCCCTCTCCCTATCCCCCTGCTCACATGCACGCTCGCTCGCTTACTCTCAAAAAAAAGTACCAAGACAGAGTCATAATTGGGTCATCAGTCATTTATTCACTTGTTTATTCATTTGATAAATATTTGAGGGTTACTATCCAGGTACTGTGATATATACAAGGAATACAGCAGAGAACAAAACGTAGTATCTGCCTTTAAGGAACATGTAGTTATAGAACTGATAAGTGGTGCAACATAAGGCAAAGCTAGTGCAGTGGGAGCAAATGGGAGGGATAATTTATTCAGTCCTGGCTGGGAAGGGGCTGAGGGTAGAGGTCAAGATCAGGGAAATCTGCATGGGGAAGGTGCTGTCTAAGCTGAGGGCAAAATGAGGGTAAAAGGTTTAGAAGTTAAGGGTGGTGTTTTGAAATTTTTATTTTAAGAGTAGAGCATCTTATTTCTGAGAATAGGTTACTGAGTAAGCATGCTTGAGTCTAATTTCCACCAGAAGTGGGAAATCAGATTTTAGAAATCCTTTCTTTTTCTCATTGTTATTGGGGATAGGGAGGGAGTAGGCCTAATTTTGTGCTCTGGAAAAACTAGAGTCCAGAATCTCACTTGGAAGCTGGAGTTTTAAACATTACCAACAAGGTGTCTATTTAGTTTCTGTAATTTTGTTACAATAAATATTTGTTGACTCAGTAGCAAAAGGGATTGGCATGGTTCTGGTCCCTACCCCACCTCCATCCTTAAGAATTAAGATCTGAGAGGCTAAATGATTGGGTGAGCAGTGTAGATAGTACTGAGAACACTGGGCTTTGGAATCAGGCAGCTGATTTAGTACACGAATCATAAATAAACATAAATAACATGAGTCCATAAATAAACATGAATTCACATCTTGGCTCTGTCACTCATCCTACGGTACTGGGCAAAAAATGTCTCTGTTAAGAATGTTTAAAGACATTCTTGTTTAGTTTCAAACGGATCTTGATGTAGATGGTTCTTCAGGGATGAGGAATCCAAGACTCAGGTAAGTTACATGCTTGCTCTTCTATACACATATACGTGTGTATATGTGTGTGTGTGTGTGTGTGTATGTATATATGTATATGTATGTCAAGATTCATAATAATGTTAATAGATTTTTATGTTCTTTCATAACTGTATAAGATAGGTAGATAGAGGTGTTGCCACAGAGGAAATGAAGTGGTGCTTTGAAGGGAGAATTGGTTTTAGACTTGGGTTGGATGAAGGAAGGCTTCCTGGAGAGGTAGCCTTTGAGAGATGAGTGGGCTTTTTTGGCGGATGCTTTATAGTAGAGTGAGTCATGAGGAGCTCCAGTTCTGTAGACAGGTTATCTGGTTTGAATCCTGGCTTTGCCATTGACTAGCTGCTTGATCTCAGATAAGTTACTCTTCTAGACTGTTGTTTCCTCTGTAAAATTGATATAATCACATCTCCCACAGAGGGTTTTTGAGGATTAAATGAAGTAATGCATGTAAAATGCTTACGCAAGTGCTTGGCATACAGCAAACATTGCTATTATTACTGTGGCATCATCATTATTACTGATAGGGATTGGGGAAGCCTTTTTAGACAAGAGAGAATTCTGTTCTGTCTTGATAAACTATCAAGTTTTTTTTTTTTTAAGATTTTATTTGACAGAGAGAGAGAGAGAGAACACAAAAGCAGGGGGAGAGGGAGAAGCAGGCTCCCCGCTGGGCAGAGAGCCCGACCTGGGGCTCGATCCCAGGACTCGGATCGTGACCTGGGCCCGAGGCAGATGCCCAAACGAGTGAGCCACCCAGGGGCACCTAAACTATCAAGTTTTGATAAATAATCTAGTGGTTGTATTTTTCCGTTTATGAGTCACACACTGAATAATTGAGATTTACTCTGGATTCTTCTTGAACTGCAGAATTTGTTGCAGACTGAAAAAAACACCAGTCACAAGCTCATGGTATTGTGTTGCTGTCCCTTGAGTTCAGGACTCGCTATCATTGGTTAGGTTGGAAGGGTCATCTTCCCTGTTTATATAACACTGTACTTTCTCAAATACTTGCCCAACTGTTACTCCATGATCCTCACAGTAGCCTTGTGAAGCACATAGGGTGGGAAGTCTTATTTTTCTGGAAGCAGAATCCACAGGACCAGGGGAAAGGTCTCTGTAACTGTTAGTGGCCATTCCAACATTATATAGCCCTGGTCTTCTGACTTATATTCCACTTTTTTCCTTTAGTTTTTTGTGAATAGAAGTCTGTCAGTAGACCTGAGTTTGCATTTAATTGCTGCCATTTACTAGTTCAGTGATCTTGTAAGAGTTCTTTAATTTATGAGTCTGTTTTTCCATCTGTCAGATGATGAGACTTTGAATCACATAGGATTGTTTGTGATGCTGAATTTACTTTGTGTAATGCTTTGTAAGAATTGCTTTGTATAATGTTGTAGGGTAGTGTGTATTAAGACACAAGTTTATTCACTAATTGGTGTCTTATCTGCCTAATGATAATTCAGGTAAAAAATATTCCTATTTCAATATTGCCTCTAATGTTTTTATCCTGCTTATTTGAGGGTAAGATCTTTGATAGTGATGTGAAGGCTCTGTCTTGGGAAAACCTAGGCGATCTGGGAGTGTTTGACAGGTGAATAATAACACTTCACAAAATAACAATCTATTTTTCACATCATTACTTGCATTGCTTGGTCTTACCCCTTTGTCTTTCTCTTGCTCTCTCTCTTTTTTGGTTTAGTATTACCCAGATGGTTAAACAATTTAAAGCTTTCCAGCTAATAAATACATTATTTTAGAAGTTTGCAGTTTCTTTCCCATGGGAAATTCAGACAAGGGGATTTCTTTTACATATGAAGATCATTTTTCATGTGTGTTTATCAGTTATTTATATACTGTTATCCTCATGAACCTCTGTCAGAGGTAGGTGAGTATATAGTTCTATAAATACCATATTAATTGGAAATTACAAAATGTACAAATTGAGTAGAACAAATTGTTTTTATAATCTTATTTTTTCTTGAATGTTTAAAAATACATATGTGGGCACTTATTTATTAAGTGGTTGAGTTAGTTGTTATGAAAACCCTAATTTTAAGTTTTCTAATAGCTGAGAAAATCTGCATTAAGGAAGAATTTTTGCATTTTACTTGTTCTTTTTCTGAACAGAGGTTGTGAAAAAGTACTGAGGTTGACTTGGAAGTGTCATTTGTGAGTTATGAGACTCTTGAGTTAGCATCTATATTTTAATTGGGCGAGAAACAAGTTGTCTTGTAAAATACAAGGATATTTTCTGTGGACATGGAAGTTTTTGTTGCCTTTCCAATATGTAGCAAACTATGAGTACTTATTAAATTGCAGTTTCATGAGTACTGTTGTATTGAGTATGCCAGGAGTCCAATCATAATATGTGACTTAGACATAATAAATGGCCTTATAACTTATGATACCATTTTGGCAATTCATATTTTTAAAGTTATCCACATTAGGAAAAATAGTATAATAGCTGTTTACAGTTGAGTAGATTTGACTTTAATTAAAAAAGTTATACTCAAGTCAAGAAGACCAAAACTCAGTTTAGTCAACATAGGCTTTAGTTAATATAGGCTTGGAAGCTTTTTAAATAATTGGTTATAGGGATGCCTGGGTGGCTCAGTCCCTGAGTTACTGAAAGGGATCGAGTCCTGTGTTGGGCTCCCTGCTCAGTGGGGAGTCTGCTTCTCCCTCTCCCTCTGTCTGCTGTTCCCCCTGCTTGTGCTCTCTCTCTGACAAATAAATCAATAAAATCTTTTAAAAAAATTGGATATAATGTGGATGGACTAAGATAATGGATTAGCTGTAATCCTTGTTTAGGGCATGCTGTCATTGGTTCACATATAGCCTTGTTTTTGTTTTTTTTATTTTTAAAGATTATTTATTTTAGGGAGAGTGAGCATGCACGTGGCTGGGGTGTGTGCAGAGGGAAAGAATCTCAAACAGACTCCCCACTGAGCGCAGAGCCCAATGTGGGGCTCCATCCCAGGACTCTGAAATCATGACAAGCCGAAATCAAGAGTTGGACACTCAACCGACTGAGCCATCCAGGCTTACTCTCTTTTTAAGAATTTAAGAAGCCACTGTGAACCCACCACCAGAACAAAAGGATAGGTCCTTAATAATCTACATCTGACTTTTTTTAGGTTCTTCCACCCTCATGCCTCTCCCCTTGCCCCAGAACTTACAACCTGAATTCTGTGTTCCTCATTCTCTAGTTTTCCGGTTTTGTATAGCTTCATCACATCTTTATGGATTCTTAGAAAGTATATCTTTTTGTTTTTGGCTTTAACTTTACAAAAAAGACATTCTATATGTAATCATTTGGGACTTAGTACTTTTATTTAATATTGTATTGCTAAGATATATCCATATTATTGCATGTCATTGTAGTTCCTTCACTTTGCTGAGTAATAATCCATTATATCAAAGTAACATAGTTTATTCATTCAGTCTCCTGTGAATGGGCATTTTCCATGTTTTCTAGGTTTTTGCTACCATGAACAATTTTGCTGTGATCATTTTAATATGTCTTTTGTACATGTAAGTTTCTCTTCATACATACCTAGGAGTAAAACCCCTGGGTAATAAAGAATGGGATTATTCAATTTGTGGAAATTATGCCAGACATTTTTTCCCCGCTATCAATCTATAAAAGACCCTATGGACATATCCTTTCTAACACTTGGAATTGTCAGACAATTTTTGTTGCTTCAATGGGTATAAATGGTATTATCTTTTTATTGGTCTTGTGTTTTTTGTTTTTTTCCTGTGAAATGCTTGTTCGTGACCTCTGTTTTTGTTTTTGTTTTTCTTTCACCTGGGTTGTTTGTGCTTTTCTTTTGGATTTTAAGTCATCTTTGTATAGTTTTGATACTTTTGTTGGATGTATATATTCCAAAAGCCTTTTCAGTTTGTGACTTCTCATGTTCTTTAGGGTGTTTTTGATGACCAGAAGTTCTTGATTTTAATATACTTGAATATAATTTATAGTCAACACTCTGTGTCTTCAAGGAATTGTTTTTCTTTTTCTTATTATATATGCCAATATCTGTTAACATTACAGATGACATTTATTTAAAGGCCTGAGATTGCAGTCATAGGACAACAGAGAAGGCAGAATGTAGCTTAAAATGTGAATAACACTCATTGCTCATCCCTGACCCCCAATAGAAAATAAACCCTTGCTAAAAGCTGGATTCACATTTGTGCTTTAAACCTGAGTGGAGGTCACTGGTCTGCTATCCTGATTTTTCCCTGACCTCTTACCAGGCTATATGTCTCTTGAATGATTTACCCTTTCTCTGGACCTTAGTCTGAATGTATGGTTCAAAAAAAATTTTTTTAATAATGACTGTTGGTGAGAAAATGATTATGACCTTCCTGATCTATTTAGACAAACATTAAAAGGATGTTACATGAATATATTATTTATATTAGAAGTTATTTTTATTGTTGAATTTTAAAATAGTCGGAATAAAGCTTAACTTGAAGAAATTTGTATTAAAGCATTCTGCAATAAAACATTTTCAGAAATTATTTTTTCTATACTTTGGTTTTAATATTTCTAAAAAAGACTTCACTTAAATGCAGTTCTGCTATTCATGTAGCTTGTCACAAGCATTTGTATGGCAGGTACCCATATCTCCTGTCACTTCTGTATATTACGTACTTTGTTCTGTGGCAGATTTGAATTCTGAAATCTCTCCTCCAGAGCATGTGTGTGCGTGCATGTACACACACACACCTACCTTGCTCTTTCAAAGCCATCCTTTTCTGCTGTTGGGAAAGTGTACACAGAGAACTTCTTGTGCTTTATTCATTGTTGCCATCACAAAAATAACATGTATTTGTGTAGGGCTTTATCAAGTGCTTTTATATGCATTTCCTCACTTTTAATCCTTACGTAAAACCTGGGTGATTGGCAGGGCAGGTTATAGTCCTTCTTTAGACTGTACTAATACTGAGGTTTGAAGACATAAAGTCAGCATGTTCCTGGTACATTACGATACTTCGTATTTGTTGGATGGATGAATGAATGAATAAATGGTTAGTTAGTCTCACCCTGATGCCCTTTGCATTATACCATTGCTTCAGATTTAGCTATGCCCCAGAAGAGATCTTGGTATATAGTAGAAACTAGAATGTTTGTTGACTACAACTTCTGCTTCTGACTATGATGGAGTAACTGGTTCTGGACTAGCCTTTCTGCCATTAAAAAACATGAAACTGGACAAAATATATGAGGCAACTCTTTCAGGCTTTTGACAACAGGCCTGTGATCTTGAAATTCATGAAATGAGTCCCACGACTGCCCCTACTTTCTGCCTGAGAATAATTTCCTGAGCTGGAATCTAAGCAGAGCACACTGGCCAACTGTGTTGAGTCAGAATTTAGAGCAGCTAAAATTGGGTAAAATCTTTAGGGCAGGACACTGGAGAAGAGGAAGCGCTATAGGAGGGGTTCCCAAATGTTTCTGTGTGGATTCCTCATGAATTATTGGTGAAGAGTAGGGCTGTCCATAGGGGAGAAAGGCCAGAAGGTTTATCAGAGTGGCTGCCCCAGAGTTGGGAATGGAACAGAGATGCTTGAGGTTGTACAGCTGTGGGATATTGGAGCTCTGGCCCAGGCAGAATAGAGAGAGAGACCTGATTGACGCCCTGGGCATGTGGGTGAAACACTAGAAATAGAAAGACCATGAGGTAAAGCAAGGATTGGCAAACTCTGTCAATAAAGTTTTATTAAAACACAACCATACCCACTTACTTTCATTCTCCAGTGGCAAAGTTCAGTATTGCCACTGAGACTGTAGGCCTGGCAAGCCTACAGTGTTCACTACATTGTCCCTGTAAGAAAAGATTTTCTGACTTCTGCCCTAGAGTAAAGCCTACTCTGAACCTTCCCGTAACAAAGCCTGTAATCAAATCCTGACAAAATCTTCAGAGGAGACAGAACTTGGTAGTTGACTTCTGCCAGGTTATAGAGACTTGGGAAACATCTTAGGCTTTCCATAGTTCTGCCCTAACAAAAGTACTACTAGATCTTTATTTAGAATTAGAACATTTCTGAGCATACCTCCTGTAATGTTTTGGGACCTTCACACAGTGACAGTGACTCTAGCCTATACTCTCTAATACTTTGAGAGTCTTTGGTTATTCACCTGGATAAATCTATGTAGGAATATGTCTCATTCCATTAAAAACACACACACAACTTTTTAGTCTTCTTTGATGGGGGAACTTTCTTGTATCTTCTATCCAACATCAGTATTTAAAGTGAAAAATTTGGTAATCCCCAAAGGCTAAGAGCTAAAATAATTTTCTGCTTAAGAGGACCAAGGTTCGGGGCACCTTGGGTGACTCAGTCATTAAGTATCTGCCTCCGGCTCAGGTCATGATCCCCGCGTCCTGGGATTGAGCCCTGCTCAGTGGGGAGCCTGCTTCTTCCTCTCCAGCTTCCCCCTGCTTGTGTTACCTCTGTCGCTGTCTCTCTCTGTCAAATAAATAAATAAAATCTTAAAAAAAAGAGGACCAAGTTTCCTTTTTCTTTCTGAATATTTTATACACGTGGGCGTAATTTTAAAAACGTTTTGAAATTATAAATTGTTTCAGGCATATAGACAAAATAGAATATAATAAATAATGTGCACTCACTATACACAACTTTTTCACAAGCTAGCATTTTGCCAAATTTGCTTTGTTTTCTTAAGTACTACTACTCAGGTACATACCATGTGTGTATCCCTCCTTGATGCTGTTCTATTCCTTCTTTTCCCAGTGATAACCTCTCCTGAATTTTGTTTGTCATTACCTCGAATGATTTTTACACTAAAAATAATTTATCCATAAATTATATATAACATTATTTTATGCCTTTTCAAGCTCTTTATAAAAGGAATCACTTTGTACGTATTATTCTACAACTAGCTTTTCTACCCAGCATTGTTGTGGGTTTAGAAATGATGAAATGTATTACTGTAATTCATTAACTACACAATTTATATCTTCATTCTCTTGTTGATGGACATTTAGGTTTACAGTGTTTTGTGATTATAAAAAGTGCTGCAGTGAACATTGATTTTTAACCTATCTTACTGTGTTTGTGTTGGAGTTTCTCTACATAATGTAACCAGAAATAGTACTGTTGCTGTAGGATATCCACACCTTTGACTGTTAGTTACTACTAAATTGCTCCCTAAGATGGTTTTATAGTTTTGGTTTTGTGCAGTTAATATAATGGATTCTCTAAAGCAGACATGTTGTGCCTGAAGAAAATACAACATGAAAATCTCATTTTTACTACAGGTAAATTGAAAATTGGCTGTTTAGATTCTTGATAAATTTGTTCCTGTTTAAAAACCTTCTTAAGGAAATATTTAAACATGTACAAGTAGAGAGAGCGCCTGTGAATTGTGGAGAACCCCTTTCAGTTTGCAATAATTATCAAGATCAGTCCATTCTTATTTCACTATCCTGTAACGCCCAACTACATTATTTTAAAGAAAATCTCAGATTTTCAGATAATTTCATCTGTAAATAGTATGTATCTCTCAAATTAGATATTAGCACCCCCACCAAGAGAAACCCACACAATACCGTAATCACCCTCTAGAGATAATTCCATAATGTTATCAAATTATTCCATATTCAAATTTCCCCAACTATCTAGTTTTTAGTTTTATCTACAATATTTAAAATACGATTACATTTAAAAACATACTTTTAAGGATTAAATTTAATATGTCTCATATAAAATGTAGATTTCTGGTTTATCACAGAATCGTGTCTAAACACAGTACCTAAAAAGTAATCTGGGTGTAGTCTAACCCTTTTACTTTATAATGAAGGAATTGAGGCTCAGAGAGGTTGAGATTTGTTTAAAATTGGCTAGTTCATTAGTAGCAGAGCTGGAATTAGAAGGCAGATCTTCTGACCCTAAACGCATTGCTCTTACAGTAATTACATTGTATTGGCTACCTTATATTTTTCTTTAGTCCATTACCTCTATCAATTTTTTTTAAAAGTTTACTTATTTATTTTTTATTAATCTGTATCCCCAAGGTGGAGCTCAAACTCATGACCTGTATCAGTTTTGTAAATCTAGCATGTAAGTGTTTTCTTCCAGTGGCTTTTCTTAAATATTAGACTACTGTGCGGTCTGTGAAGTACTAATCTTGTGATTTACATCATAGTGTATTTTAAAAGGAATTTGTGAAAGGATTGAATTATAATATCAACACTTGTGCCAAAGATATTGAGCTGTTCTGAAAAGCTACTTGTCTGTTCTGACCTAGATACACAGTTTCCAACTGTGGCAGAGGATGCCAGAAACAGGAGAATGAGTGTTGGCGTTGGCAAGAGTCTGGAAATTAAATTATTATATTACTGAGGGATCTAATCTGTTTCTTAATATTTAGTACTGTTATATATAAAAATTTTTCTGTATTGACATAATACTTAGTGAATTTATGCATATTTTGAGTCAAAACCAATTGTTTATTTTGCCAAGGTGAAGAGTGACTTCTATTTGTTTTGAAATTGGTGATTTTTACCATTACTACTTGTTTATAACTAGATTACAGGTTCTGAGGTTGTTTTGCAAACAACTAATTAAGAAAAATTATCATGTCCATTCTCTCTAGATACAATTTCTTTTCCATGCTCTGTTCTGTAGAATGGCAACAAAAAGTCTTTTGAGAACCAAAGACACCCTTTGAAGCTTGTTTACCAAGGTGCTGGTTTACCCTTCAGTGTTAAGTGTGCTGCAGTGGGCACAGGAAGACAGAGAATACTTGAATACTTAACTGTTTCTTGGCACATTCATTACTGCTTTTTCCTTTTGACCAGAATTGTCACAAAATCTGTAAATATCAAAGATAATCTGATATCCTCTATCAGAACCTTTTAGTGAAAAGAAAATAAACAGCTACTGAGGCATGTACAGTTCAGGTGCTACTTCATGTTTGTGATATAAAGGACTAGATTTCAGGTTGAGCTTTTAAAGATCGCTGTGCAAAATTAAATACACACCTGCTCTTTGGTTTACTTACAGGCACAGTGATATGAATTGGAAAAGATGCTAGAGACCTAACCCCAGTTCTAAGGATGGCTCTGCTGATGCGTGATCATTGACAAATCATTTAACATTTTTGTATATTTATACTTTCATATTTTAAAAGATTATAAAATGTATACCATTTATTCCATTTTTCACTACTTTTCAGGGGATTGTGAACATTGAATGTGATGCTTTATGAGAAAATATTTTGAGAAATTCATTTGAATTTCTCTTTTGTGCCAAGCATTGTTCTAGGTGTGCAAAACTAAGAGTGGGCAAAGATATCATATGTCAGTGTGGTAAATCCTATGGAGAGATATAAACAAGTCAGAGATGTCCTGGAGGAGGGGTTGCTATTTTATATAGGATGATCAAAGATAGGCTCATGATAAGGACATTTGAGAAGACATCTGAAAAAGTAAGAGAAGGTGGTATGTGCATACCTGTGGCAATAAATAGCAAATGTAAATGCTCCAAGGAGGGGAAGGTGTAAATTGTTTGAGAAATAGCAAGGATACTACTGTGGTTGGAACACAGCCAGTGAAGAGGGGAGCAGTGGGGGTGAGGTCAAGAAGTTAAGGGGAATCAGATTGATTTATACGCCATTATATGAGTGTTTACTCGGAGACCAGAAACCATTGGAAGGTTTTGAGCAAAGAATGACATGACCTCTCAACAATAGCCAAATTATGGAAAGAGTTCATCATCAAATGTCCATCCACTGATGAATGGATAAGATGTGGTGTGTGTATATCTACAATGGAATATTACTCAGCCATCAAAAAGAATGAAATCTTGCTATTTGCAATGATGTGGATGGAACTAGAGTGTATTATGCTAAGCGAAATAAGTCAGTCAGAGGAAGACAAATACCATATGATTTCATTCCTATGTGGAATTTAAGAAACAAAAGAGATGAACGTAGGGGAAGGGGAAAAAAAAAGAGAGAGAGGGAGGCAAACCATAAGAGACTCTTAAAACTATCAAGAACAAACTGAGGGTTCCTGGAGGGGAGGTATTGGGGGATGGGCTAAATGGGTGATGGGCATTAAGGAGGGCATTTGTGATCAGCACTGGGTGTTATATGTAAGTGATGAATTACTAAATTCTACTCCTATATTACACTGTATGTTAACTAGAATTTAAATAAAAACTTTTTAAAAAAAAGAATGACATGACCTAATTTAAATTTTAAAGGGAACACTCTGGATGCTGTTGTTCTAGGTAAAGAGAACAGGGTAAAGGTGAAAGATTTGCTGATGGATTAGATGTGGGGTGTGATAGAAAGAGAGCTGTCAAGATTGACTTTTTATCATAAGCTATTGGAGAAAAGGGGTAGTTGCCTTTTCTTGAGCGAGGGAACACTGGAAGGAGCAAAGTTTGTTTTTGTTTTTTTGGGGGGCGCAGGTCAGGAACTGGTCTGGTGCACATTTTAAGATGTTTATTAGACATCCAGGTGGATACATTGATTATGTATTTGAGTGTGAATCTGGAACTCGGGGTGATACAAATTTGATGGTCCTTGGTGTGTAGATGGTATTTAAAGCCTCAAGCCTGAGTGAGATTGTCAAGTGAGTATATGTACAATGGTGAAGGGATTCAGTGTGAGGGCTGAGTCCCGAGACATTCCAGCATTTAGAGGCTCTGAAGATAAGAAAGAAAGGAGCCAGCAAAGTAATTTATGAAGTAGGACAAGAACTAGGAGTGGAGTACTGGGTGGAAGCCAAGGGAAGTAAAATGTTTCACGTAGGGAGCGGTCAGCTGTGTCACCTGTTGCTGAGAGAGGTCAACTAAGGTGAGGACTGAGAATTGTTCACAGTATTTAAGCACCATGGGAGTCCTAGGGGACCTTGGCAAGAGCTGTTCCAGTAGAGCATTGGGGTGAGAGGCTGATTGGGGTGAATTTAAGAGAATGGGAGGAGAGGAAATTGAAACCAAAAATGTAAACTCAAAGAATTATTTGTGTTTGAAAAAAGAAGATGTGAAATAATCATTAAAGTGAATGATTTTTTCTTTTCTTTTTTTTTTTTAAGACTTTATTTGAGAGAGGTAGAGAGCGCATGCGCACGAGCACAGGAGGGGCAGAGGGAAAGGGACAAGCAGACTCCCCACTGAGCGGGGAGCCCCACACGGGGCTCACACGGGGCTTGATCGAAGGACCCTGAGATCATGACCTGAGCTGAAGTGAGATGCTTAACCGACTGAGCCACCCACGTGCCCCTGAATTTTTTTTTTAAAGATTTTATTTATTTGACAGAGCACAAGCAAAGGGAGAGAGAGGGAGCAGCAGGCTCCCTGCTGAGCAAGGAGCCCGATGTGGGACTTGATCCCAGGACCCTGGGATCATGACCCGGGCCAAAGGCAGCTGCTTAACCGACTGAGCCACCCAGGCGTCCCAACCCCTGAATTTTTTTTTTTCCAATGGAGCTTAGCATCCTGGGATTCCAAATGCTAGGATTACTCACCTAGTCATTATGACAACCAAGAAACTCCACCTCACATTTTCAAATCCCCCATAAATTTATGGGAAGAGATGGTGACCTTTCAGATGGAACCTTCTTGGATTCTGCAGTTAGGTGCTCTCTAAGGGTTAAATTCAGATTTTTATTGAGCCTCCCTCAGTGCAGGTCATTGTGTGAGGTGCTGTGGAGATTAAGTTATTTCATTAAGGAGCTTATGATAAAAACAACTGAAGCCAGGTATTAGGAAGTTGAAAAAATGCTTGATGGCTCAAAGAAGGAAGAAATTATATTGATCTCAGGCACTAGGTAAAGCTTCATGGAGAGGTAGACTTGAGATGGACAGTTAATGAATAGAATAATGACAGATCATGGTGGAGTAGAGGTTGCAGTCCAAGTAAGGGAAAGGTTTAATTTAAAGCTTAGCAGTGGGGTGCCTGGGTGGCTCAGTCAGTTAAGCGTCTGCCTTCAGCTCAGGTCATGATCCTGGTGTCCTGGGATCAAGCCCCACATCGGATTCCCTGCTCAGCGGGGAGCCTGCTTCTACCTCTCCCTCTGCCCCCCCCCTGCTTGTACACACACACACACTCTCTCTCTCTCTCTAATAAACAAATAAAATCTAAAAAAATAAAAATAAGAAAAAGCTTAGTAGTAGCATATTGCAGGGTGTTCTGGGGAAGAGTCATTATTCTCGATTTGGCTGGAACTACAGTGATGAGAGAAAGGACAGGGAAACAATTACATTAGTGTTGTGTTATGGAGGACCTTGGTGCCACACACAGTGGATGAATGGAATGCTGGTTGCTTTACATAATGATTAGTCATTGAAGGTTTTGAAGGGGAACTTGATATTCTCAAGGTTAAGTTCCCCCCCAGAGAAGGGCTGGAGTGGGGAGAGAATAGTGTAGGGGGGGTAGGTTCCTCTAAATGGTAAAACATGGCAAAACTAGACATTGTAGTATACAAGATTTCGAAATATAGGTATCTTTGATTTGGAAGTATCCTTTGTAATAAAGCAAGGAGCAAAACTCAGGATTTCCATTCTCATGCTATATCCCTTTTCTTGTTTTTAATTCAGGGAGCTTGCCTTATTTACGAGTTTTCTATACTTGACTTTCAGAACAACACAGTCTTATTTTATTTTCCTCCTACCTCTTAGGCCACCCCTTCTCTGACTGTAGTTGTGCCTCTTTTCTGTTTTCTCCCATTCATTGGTATACCTGCCTATTCCCTTGGTGATCTTGTGGCGTTATATAAAGTACCAAATGTATATCCTAATCCAGACCTCTCTTCTAAATTATAGGTTCATATCCAGTTGCTTACTTAAGATATCTAATCAATATCTGGAATTCAGCATGTACAGAGCTGAATTCCTAATCTTAATCCCCCAAACCTGCTCTCCTTTCACTTTTCCTGACTCATCTGCTCAGGCCAAAAACCTTGAAATCTTGATGCTTCCAGTTCACTCATACTCACACGTCCATTTTGCTAGGAAGTCCTGAATCATCTTTCCTTTCAGAATATATACATGATCTGATCATTAAACCTCCCAGTGGTCTCCTTCCTTCCAGTTTTGCCTTCTCTATTATGTATTTCAACGTGGCAATCATAGTGACCTTTTAAAAATATGAGTCCGATATTACCACTTCTCTGCTTAAAACCCTGTAAGGGCTCTCCATCTCACTCAGAGTGAAAGCCACAGTCTTTAAGGTGACTAGAAGGACCTCCATTATTAGGAGATGACAAACTTTGGTCCCTGGACCACATTTGGCCCACTGCCTGTTTTTGTATGACCTGCGGCTAAGAATAATTTTTACATTTTAAAATGGTTAAAAAATAAAAAATTGGTATTTTGTGATGTGAACATTATATGAAATCAAGATTTCTGTGCCTGGGGCACCTGGGTGGCTCAATTGGTTAAGCAATTGCCTTCGGCTCAGGTCATGATCCTGGAGTCCTGGGATCGAGTCCCACATCGGGCTCCCTGCTTGGCGGGGCGTCTGCTTCTCCCTCTGACCCTCCCCCCTCTCATGCTCTCTCTCTCTCTCTCTCATTCTCTCTCTCTCTCAAATGAATAAAACATTAAAAAAAAAAAAAAGATTTCTGTGCCTGTATAAAGTTTTATTGGGACACAGCCACTCCCATTTGTTCACATTTTGTCTATGGCTACATTTGTACAATAAAGGCAGAGTTGAGTAGTAAAGACCTCATGGCTCGAAAAGCCTAAGCTATTTAATATCTAGTCCTTCAAAGAAAAAATTTGCTAACCTCTGCCCTTAGTGATCTGGTCCTTCACTATCACCCCTCCATCCTTACTACCCTTTTCTCCCTCTACTCACCCTTCTCTAGCCATCCAGCCACATTGGCCCCCTTGTTCCTCCACCTCACCAAGCACATTCTTCCTTCCCCTGCCAGGAATGCTCATTCCACAGATATCTGCGTTGGCTAACTCCCTTACCTCATCAGTTCTTTGCTTGGGTGTCACCTTCTCAGTAAGGGCTGTCCATCTATGTAAAATTGCATTCCCCTCTGGATACTGCCTTACTTGCACTTTCACTGGCCCTCTTCTCTTTTTTTTCCCTCCACTTCACACCTTCTAACATACTGTTTAATTTACTTATTTTTGTATTTATGGCTTTGTTATTTTTCCCTCTCTGCTCTTAAACAACAAAGGCAGGGATTTTTGTCTGTCTTGTTCACTAATGGATCCTAAGTGCCTAGAATAGTGGCTGGCATATTATAGGTGCTCAACAAAGACTTGCTGAGATGCATCGAATTATTGATTCTTTCACCAAATGGGCCATCTAACGGGGTGGTATAGTTCTGTCACGTAACTGTTCTGTCAAGGATTGGGAAGGACTGGTGTCCGTTTATTTCAGTGAGGAGGTATATTTTCCTATTACCATTTCCTTCGATTGGTTACTTGCTAACATCTTTTCCATCTTGCTCTGGGACAATCAATAAGTATTCAGAAAGTGTTCTGGTTCAACTTAGCTGGCTCCTACAGCCCATTCTATGTTAGGATTGTAGCCATGGGTATACCACTCTTGCATAACTGTTAATTGATAAAGGACCTTTTGACGTGATCCCAGTATTGCCAGGCTTCAAATGATATGGTGGGATTGAGCTTTTCCATCATTCTAGGTGTTTGGGGTAGAGATGAATAGCTAGATTTTTGAAGTTAGGTGTATGTGAATTATAGGTTTTTCAGTTTAGCCTTCCCCTATGTGCCTTTTTAATGTAGAAAATGAAAGGAAATTTCCAGAGGAAAATACTGAAATTCAGTGTTCTTTTCATATGAATATTATATACAAACTCAATAACACCATGTAGAAAAAATTTATTTGAAGGGATTTGGGGGAGGAGTATTTGCTCTTTGTGTGTCTGAGTTGATTCATCCCCTGTTGTATTCCCTGTACTACCAACCATAGTGCCAGGTACACAATAGACTATTAATTAGTATGTATTTGCTCGTAAATCTCATATAATTTATCTTAAAGTGATATTCTTGGAGTATCAGTGAGGTCTTTTTTGAATTTTATCTTGCCCATCTTTTTTTTTATTATTATGTTATGTTAATCGCCATACATTACATCCTTAGTTTTTGATGTAGTGTTCCATGATTCATTGTTTGCGATCTTGCCCATCTTTAATATAGTGGACATGTGATTGTTTCATAATGGAGAAGTAGAACCCAGATATTTTATTTATACATAGCTTCTTTGGAGAGGCTGCATGTATTAGTATTAACAAAAAACAAAAAGTTTTCTATTCAGCTACTATTTTAGAATAATAAGTAATTTCCTGGATTTCTACGTCATTACTTGGAATTTCTTAAGAAGGTAAGTATACTGTAATAATTATTTACCTTAATATTTAGTATTTTCTCTTAATTGCTTTTCAGAAAATGCTTAAATACTTGACTAAGTTTTATATTATAAAGACAGGGAGCATAGTCATTTTTCAGTTTTGAGGTTTGCTTGTAGGAAAAGGGTCTAATATTCTTACATATAAAAACCTAGCTTTGTGGGCTGGGTAGCCTGACATATAAAGCCTTTCACCTTTAAAGGTTAGTTAAAAAAAAAAAAAGATAACATCACCAAGAGGATAACCCATGAAATAGAAAGTTGATGAGTTGGACTTCATACAATTAAAAACTTCTGCTCAATGGGGGCACCTGGGTGGCTCAGTCGTTAAGCATCTGCCTTCGGCTCAGGTCATGATCCCAGGGTCCTGGGATCGAGCCCCACATCGGGCTCCCTGCTCCGCGGGAAGCCTGCTTCTCCCTCTCCCACTCCCCCTGCTTGTGTTCCCTCTCTTGCTATATCTCGCTGTCAAATAAATAAAATCTTTAAAAAAAAAAAAAACTTCTCAATGAAAGACACTGGAAGAGGATGAAAAGACAAGTCACAGGGAGAAAATCTTTGCAAAACACGTATCTGACAAAGGATTGCTATCCAGAATATATAAGAGCTCTTAAAACTAAACACCAAGAAAACAGACAACCCATTAAAAAATGGGTAGAAGATCTGGACACCTCACCAAAGATGAGGTACAGATGGCAAATAAGCATATGAAAAGATACACAACATCATATGTCATCAGGGAATTCCAAATTAAGCAAAAGTGAGATACTACTACACACCTATTAGAATGGCTCAAGTCCAAAATCTTGACAACACCAAATACTGATGAGGATGCGGAACAACAGGGACTCTCATTTATTGCTGGTGGGAATGTAAAATGGTACAGCCATGCTGGATGAAGGAGTCTGGAAGTTAGTTAGTTAGTTTCTAACTTCTTTCTTTCTTTCTTTTCTTTCTTTCTTTTTCTTCCTTCCTTCCCTTTTTTTTTCTCTCTTTCCTTCCTTTCAGATTTTATTTGAGAGAGAGAAAGGAGCGAGCATGAGTGGGGGGAGGGGCAGAGAGGGAGAAGCAGACTCCCCACTGAGCAGGGATCCTGACTTGGGGCCCAATCCCAGGACCCCAAAACCACGACCTGAGCCGAAGGCAGATGCCCAACTGACTGAGCCAGCCAGGCGCCCCTGGAAGTTTCTTACAAAGCTAAATTAAACATTGTCTTACCATATGATCCCATTATCATGCTTCTTGGTATTTACCCAAATAGGTTGAAAACCTATATCCACACAAAAATCTGCCCATGAATATTTATAGCAGCTTTATTCATAATTGCTAAAACTAGGAAGCAACCAAGATGTCTTAAAGTAGATGAATGAATAAACTGTGGTGCATCCAGACATTGGAATACTATTCAGCTATAAAAAGAATTGTCATGGAGGAATCTTAAATGCATATTGCTAAATGAAAAAGGCCAATCTGAAAAGACTATATACTGTATGATTTTAACTATATGACATTTGGAAGAGGGAGGGTTGAATAGGTAAAGCGTGGGATTTTTAGGGCAGTGAAACTGTCCTGCATGATTCTGTAATGGTGGATGCATGTCATTATATATTTGTCAAAACTCATAGAATGTACAACACAGAGAGAACCCTAATGTAAACTATGGACTTTAGTTAATAATATTGTATAAACATTGGTTCTTCATCAGTTGTAACAATGGACCACACTGATGTAAGATGTTAATAGTAGGGGAAACTGTGGTAGGGAGAAGGGGTATATGGGATTTTCTCTACTTTCCACTCAATTTTTTTCTATAAACATAAGACTGTTTAAAAAAATCTATTAATTGAAAAAGCAGTGCTTGACTGGAAAAGTGATACACATTCACATATATACCTACATTTTACCTGTTGCATAAAGCTACTCTTATTTATTAATAAGTAGAATACACCTAATATTTTTTAGGCTCTGCTTTTTAAAGGTGCACATATCTGATGTATAAACACATTTTGTTTGATATTTGAGGGGTTTTTTTCCCTTCTGAAGCCATTTATTGAGTGTATACTTTTTGGCAGAAACTTTTAGGTATTTTTCATTTAGTTTGAAGTAGATACTATTTACCCCATTGCACAGATGAAAAAGCTCTGACCCAGAGAAGTGAAGTGGCAAGGCTGGTGCTTGAATCTAGGCCTGTTTGGCTCTAAAACCTGTGTGCTATATAGCCTTTGTAATTCACAAAGACATATTTTTTGAAATTGCTAAAATTTATCCCCTGCTGTAAGTGTAAGTGCCTTTAGAGCAAAAATATCATTGAAAGAGATTGTCTAGGTTTGAATCTTGGCTTTACTGTCTACTTTAGCCTTGTGTTTTTAATTAGGTTATATTACCTCTTTATGCTCTCGTTTCCTTACGTGTTGAATGGAGATAGTAATTGAAATTGTGAGGATTAAATGAGTAAATGTATGAAAAGCTTTTAGAACAGTGCCTGGTACAGAATATGAGTTACATAAGTGTTAGCTATTAATTAGTAGTGGAATATTTCCTCATTTCATAGATAAAAGAAACTGAGAACCAAAGAAATTAAATGATTTTCTGAGTCTTAAAACTTTCTAAAGTCACATAGCTATTAAATGGCAAAGTTGAGGTTTTTTATTTCAAGGTCAGAATTGTGTCCACTGTTAATTTTTTTGTTTGTTTTTTAAAGAGAAACTCTAAAAATTTGTCACGGTTTCTCCCTATCTGCTTATAGTCTACCAAATATAATTTAAAAAAATGTTTTTTCTCAGTGAGGTTGATATAGTCGGGAAAAAGCATTGGGCTGTGACTTAGGTTCTGGATCAAGAGGCCTGAGTCCCTGGATTAGTTGTGTGACTTTAGTATCTCTTTAGTTCATTTGTAAACTGAAGGGTGGGTGGGATTGGGCCAGATGATTTCTAAGTTGCTTTTATAGCACCAACAATGTGATTTTGAGACACACTGCTTTTATCATGGATTATTGCACGATACTATAATACTGTGAAGTACCCAGAGCTGCTTGATTTATGCATAGAGTGGTTATTCTCTGTGCTAAATGACTGAAGAATGCTGTATTTTGATATTGGTGATCCACAATTTCTCTGCTACATCAGCTTTTTCTTAGCTTCTTCCCTGCTTTCTTGCTTCTTCTTTTCTTTTAAAGATTTTATTTATTCTATTTGAGGGAGACAGAGAAAGGGAGAGAGAGCACAAGGCGGGGTGGGGGCAGAGAGGGAGAAGCCGACTCTCCGCCAAAGCAGGGAGCCTGACGCGGGGCTGGATCCCAGGACCCTGGGATCATGACCTGAGCCGAAGGCAGACAGTTAACTGACTGAGCTACCCAGGTGCCCCTCTTCCCTGCTTTCAGTTTACTTTTTTAATATGGTTGAATTTTTGGCTTTACCTTTTTACAGAGTGAAGCACATGAACTTTACTGTCAGTTCTCAAATGAACACATAGCAGTCTTTTTTGGCTGCTGTATTCACAGCTAAACACTGAGTGGCTGAATCCCCTAGAATGGTGAAGTGGGTTTGGGAATGGGAATTGCTGAAAACTTCTTTGTGTAGTACGATCTTTATACAAGAGGATCTTTGAGATGTGTCTTAAACCATGGGATCATGTTTTAGATTGTTTCTTAATTTTGTTGTATGAGAAGACCCTATGAATTGCAGCATGTGTGTGTTCCCACCCTACCTTTGTGTGGTATGTGTAATAAAGTAAGTCTGATTGATTAGTTCAATTACATGATTTTTTAAAAAAAATTAAGTTTCACTAGCTTATTTCAGGTGGATTTTGTAGAGTCAAGGAAGTTGATGACAGGATATGAATAGTTTTGCATGTGGGTCACAGCTGAGTATCATTTGTGGGTCTGTTTTTTCATGTGCAGTATTGGGGAGCGTTAAATGTAACTTTTCTGGTTTCAGAAACTCAAAAAGAATTAAAAAAAATTTTTTTTAGATTTATTTATTTGAGAGAGAGAGCATGTGAGTGGGGAGGGGGGGAGAGGCTCAGGGAGAGGGAGAGAGAGTCTTAAGCAGACTCTGCGCTGAGCATGGAGCCCGATGTGGGGCTCTTGATCTCACAACTCTGAGATCATGACGTTGGTGGAAACCAAGAGTCAGACGCTTAACTGGCTATGCCACCCAGGCACCCCAAGGATTTTTTTCTTTAAGAGAGCAACTAATAGTATTAGGAAACTTACAGACAAAAGTATAGGGGGTTTCTTTATTTAAAGGAAATTTAAACGAAAGATATTGAGATGAAGAGGAAGCTATTTTTTTGTGAGTTTATATATTCTGTGGTTTGTAAATACCTTCTGATATCTGCACAGCTAAGCATGTATTCTTATTTGATGGTTGCTCTCTAGTTTTTTTTTTTTTTTTTTTAACATCTTGGCTTATAATTTTATAAGGATTTCATCAGTGCTCAGAAGAGTTTACTTTTACCTTACCTTGAATGAAATCTCATAAAGATGGAGCAAAGGGGTAATAGAATAGTGATTAGGCCTCTGGGCAGAAATACACAGTGGGATTTTGGTGAGAGTCATCCATGGGTAGTGAAGTCAGGATCTAGTGAATATTCAGGAGTTTGTCATAACAGCACATATAGGTTGAAGTCAGGAGGCAGGGTCTCTCAGGAGTTAGGCGAACAGAGCCTCTGAATTTTAGGCCTAAAAATGATTAAAGAAGAAACATTGTGCCAACATACACTGGCAATATCAAATGGAAAAACTTTATGGTCTCAATCAATGGTGGTGTATTTTCAGGTGTATTATCTACTTTTTGGATAGGTCTGGCTAATGCCAATTTCTAATTGAAAATCTTAGGGTTAATTGCAGTGTTGTTGCCACGGATAGTAGTATTACTTTTCCAGGTAGTACTTCTTTACTGAATCTCTCTATTTATCTCATTGAGTGAAAGTCAGCCAGCTGCCACATTGTGACTACCAGGAGTGTTACTTTTTTGGCTATATTACTTAGGCTTTTGGCCCCAGGCCTTCAAAAGATACACTAACTTTTTGTTTGAAATGAGGTCATTTTCCTCTATAAAGATTACTTCTTTTTATATCTTTTTTAATTTTTTAAAATTTATTTGACAGAGAGACAGAGAGGGAACACAAGCGGGGGTGGGGTGGAGTGGGAGAGGGAGAATCAGCTTCCTACTGAGCAGGGAGCCCGAAGTGGGGCTCGATCCCAGGACCCTGGGATCATGACCTGAGCTCAAGGCTGACGCTTAACGACTGAGCCACCCAGGCGCCCCAAGATTATTTCTTTTTAGTCAATAACATGTTTATGGGCTCCACACTCAGATATGAAACTAATTGTAAATAATCATTTTTGAAAAGTTTTTCTTTTTCTCTTGCAGGTGTATTCTAGAGAATAAGTCTTCAAACATCTTTGCCATATTGACTCTGAGTTGTCAGGGGACTCAGGCTTATGAGGAGGTACTGTCACACAAAACAGTGTCTAGTGAAGACGACAAGAAAGTGGGGAAAGGATTGGAAAAAGAAGCTAAAACACTATAGAAAACCATGGTGGGTATTATTTGTGTTTCCTTAATTTAGTTATAAAAGATTGCAGTAGTTTAAAATTGGAAATGTTAATAGTGAAGGCAAGTGAAAGACGGTGGTGGTAATTTTTGGCCCTAGTGTATCAGATAAAGATGGTACTCTACTATTTAAGCAAAGCCAATGAGTTCAGATTTATTATGAGCCCTTTAAACCACAAGATGGAGCCCCATGAGCCCTCAGGCCATAAATTATTAAATACAAAGAAGAGAAGGCTCATAAATAATATTTTCTAATAAAACTGGCATTAGCAAACTGATATAAGGATGGCTTAGGTGACCTTGAACTTGAAATTATGTAATTTTTCCTCTAGTCTTCTACCTGAAGTTCAGTTTTTTCCAGTGGAAATTAAAAATCTTGAACTAATCCTTTAATGAGTGATGCGAATGGTGTGGAAGTTTATGAAATATTTGAGTATTGAACTCAAAAAGTTACCTTTTTCCATATGCTTTCAAAATAACACGGTCAAGTGTTGACTGTATTAGGGGCACTGAATCTGACCTCAAGTAAAAATCTTGCTTTTTTGTGGAAAGTTCATACTTAAATTGGATGAGATGTTATATGAGATCATAATATGTGGTGCCTAGTGTTTCAATTGGTAAAATGTGTTGATTTTTTTTCTTCTAGTATTTTGGTTCTGGAGGATGTTGTGTGAATTTTTTCCCTAAGTATAAGTGAGAAAAGGCTTAAAAAAGATGTTATAAGTGGGAGAAAAAGCACAAAAATATTAATCATCAGTATGTTTGAAATATGTTGTTTAGCAAGTCTGATGGTATTTAAGTGTTAGTTGATTTTTGAAAAAATTTGTTCTAGGGATTATAACTTAGTTGACTTGCTCTTAGAGAAGAAATTCTCCAAATATTTTAGTTCTGGATGGTGGGGAAAAATGTTAGTTAACTTGGGATTTTCTCTGTCATTTAGTTTTAGGTGAAGTGTAAGGAAGGACACTGTGACTTGTGTTTCCTCGAATATGAATTATGTGCCTCTTCAACTTATTTATTATAGTCTTGATTTTCTTACAATTTAAATGCTTTTTAATATTATTTGTCATAGTTGATAAAAATTCCTTTCCTAGTTTATTCATTTTAAATTTAGTTTAGGTTTTCTGGTGTTTACATAATTTTGTGTTTACATAATTTAATTGGTTGGTAGGTGTTTTCCAATTTCTCTTATTGCTT
This sequence comes from Halichoerus grypus, assembly GCF_964656455.1. Classification (NCBI taxonomy): domain Eukaryota; kingdom Metazoa; phylum Chordata; class Mammalia; order Carnivora; family Phocidae; genus Halichoerus; species Halichoerus grypus. The sequence goes on along the minus strand of NC_135725.1, from coordinate 82,554,923 downwards.
TACTTCTTAGATCTTAGAGTTGAATGATTAACTTTCTGTTTCTGCATAGTTATTTCTAATTTAATTTTTTAAATCTTTAAATAAATCCTTTTGGATCTTGTTGGGGGAAATAAGATCGCCCTCTCCAATTTTTTTTTTCCTTTTTTTTGGTAATACTGCTTATTCTTCCTTTCACCATTGTTTCATGATGCTTGTCCTGTCACAAACCGTAGAGTCTTGGATTTAATATTCTTGAGTTAACATTGGCAGTCTGTTATTTAACACCAAAGGTTTGTGGTATGTATGTCATTTTGTTAAGGCCAGTGTGCAGGACTGAGTAATTTAGCTAACTAAGTAACTTAGTAACTCACCATAAAACTAAATGACAGAGAAGATCCCAAGTTAACATTTTTTCCTCCACCATCCAGAACTAAAATATTAGTAAATTTCTTCTTCTCTAAAGAGCAAGTCAAATAATTTAATAATTTATCTCTAGAACAACCTGGCCATCTCCAGTTTGTTACATGGCTTTTTTGTTTTCTTGTTACTTATTTTGGGATATGTGAATAAATCTCAAGAAGTGATTAAAAATTGTTTTCTTTGTGGCAAAAGACTCCAGTTAGAAAACTGGTTGTGGACTGTGAGCAAGGAAGAAATCTAAACAGAAATGGCTTTTATCTAGAAAAAAGGAAAGCTTTGTGATTGATTTTAGTCCTTATAATAATTGAAGGTTTCAAGGATTTACTTACCTTTTTAGTTATAGTTTGCTTCATTTTATAGGGGACAGTAATACTGTAGTATTAATTTACTAGTGTCCAAATTAGTATGATTTTTAAACATTAATATTCAAACAAAAACAACAAAAAAGATAAGACTGATAAGGAATTGAGAATATTTTAGTTTGTGGTAGACTTTAGAACAAAATATTTACCATCTACTAACATGTAAGTTCATATAAGTAAAGACACTGTAGCCACCCTTTAAATGGAATACTTTGAGCTTTATGGAAACTCACCAACTTATCCCCGTTCATTTTGCAATGTACTGGTACAAGTGTCTTCATGGTATTGGTAAATTTGGAAATATTCAAAAGTTTTTGGAAGTGTGACTCATGAGTGTGAAGGATCTACTCTATTAAATTTTCATGAAATTCACTCTATTTCTAGGCTCTAATCTGCTCCACTGATTTCTGGGCCAGCGTGTCATTTTAATTATTGCTTTTTAAATTTTTGATATTTTGCTTTAGTGTAACAGTACCACTCATCCATCTTTGTAGAATATTTCTTGATACTTTCATTGATTTTTTTTTTCTCCAGATGAGCTTTAAAATGATTTTTGTTGAGTATTAAGTAAAGCTGTCTTGAGGGGATTTTGATTGAGAATGTAATACATTTGTAATTTACTTTGGGAAGTTGATTCTTTTGTAGTATGTATTTTCCCCATTTTGGAGTTTGGAATGTTTCCTGCTAATCTATTTTAAAAAATTAAGGCCTTGCTCCAAGAGTTTGAATGCCAAATAGTAAATAGAGTTCTGATGTGATCCATAGTTTCTCTATAGTGTTGACACATACCTTTGTATTTTATATTATTACTGTATTATGAAATCTCAATATTTCAAGGTGCAAAAGTCTTCAACAGTTTGGACAGGAGTGACTGGGTATCATGAGTCACCATCGTGCATTCCTAGATACTTTGTCAAAGCTAGGAAGTATCTGTTTCTCGCAGATGGTGTGTGATACAGATGACCTTTTTTGAAGTGGTATTCAAAATACTAGATTCAGCTAAAAGGTAGCATGTACATGATACCTAGAGTGACCTGTATGAATCTTACCAAAACATGAATGAAAGATCTCTAATTTTCTGTTGTGGAGTTCAGTAGAATGAGGTTTTGCTTTCTATTGTGTGTATTTTTTTTTTAATTGTCTCAACATTAATTATTTCACAGTAGTTTGACAGTTAATGCTATGACTTGACTTAAATATATGTGTTTCTTTTTTTAATATATTTGTGTATCATACTTTTCAGGTAACATTACTTTTATTGAAGTAATTGTTTTCTTTCTTCTGACAGAGATCTATTAGATCTTTTGCCAATGATGATCGCCATGTTATGGTGAAACATTCAACAATCTATCCATCTCCAGAGGAACTTGAAGCTGTTCAGAATATGGTGTCTACTGTTGAATGTGCTCTTAAACATGTCTCAGATTGGCTTGATGAAACAAATAAAGGCACAAAAACGGAGGGCGAGACAGAAGTGAAGAAGGATGAGGCCGTAGACACCTATTCCAAGTAAGTGTGGCCTGACCTTTGTGGTGCTTTACTGCAGTGCTCAGAAAAGCTCAGAGTCCTATCCCATTGGGGTTCATTTGGTATATGGTGTTCTTTAGGTTTTCTCATTTATATGACTGTAAACGAGGAAGTAAATGTTTGTGGAATTTTTCCGAGTTACATCTGAAAGGAAGGCAAGAAAGGAATACCAATGAGACCAGGAAAAGAAGATGGACTTGTTCAGGATGCCTTTTGAGAGTGCACCAAGCCCTTTAAAATTGTCATTTTTGGAGATTATGAAATGTCACCTTTTTCATGTGTTGGTTCAGCCTTCTAAATTCAGAAATAAATAGTGTTTTTGGTCTCTGGGGAAATCATAAAATGTCATTTTTTTTTTTTAGGTATTTAAAAATCCTGGTGGAGAAGAAAGAGTGCAGGAAAATGTGTTCTAAATGTATTTTTGACCGTATCCACCTTGTTGATTCCCAGGATTCAACACAGTGTCTGGCATGTAGTAAAAATGCTCATTGGATATTTGTGGAATGAATGAAGGACTAACGGGAGCCAGACCCTTCAGCAATTATAGCAGAGTATTCTCAGTGCTGTAACAATAATAAGAGATGAGTGAAATGAAGCTTCATGATAACTGGAGTTAGATCATGAAACTCTGTATGCCCTACTAAGCTTACTGTTTTGAGCAATGTCACTATAATTGGAATAAGTATGATTTACTTTGAAAGAAGAAGCTCATTTGGTTGTACTGTATTTATAGGATTAAGAGCATTGCTTTGGCTACAATTTACAAATTAAAGATAGAGGTTATAGAATTTTTTTTCCAACTTTCAATTCTAAATGTGATAAATAGATAAAGAATAGTGGGGAACTTTTGATAAATTGAATTTCTTAACTGAAAGATAGTGTAACTTTTTCAACTTTAGATGCAAGATAATCAGGATCAGTTCTCAGCTTAAGAACATAATTCCTTGAATTTGTTAACTGTTTACAGGTGATATCTACATTGTATATAGTCCCAGCCTTGTCAGCTTGGAGGCTCTTGGCAGTAATTCAATTTTTCTTGCATCTGATGGCTTTAAAATAGATACTGTCAAATTTTGAGGTTTATGTTAATTAGTAGTATCCATTAATCTGGCTCTGTGTATTCCAGTCCCTGTGCAAGTTAAATAGTTGTGCAGTCCATATTTAAATTGTACTTTGGAATGTGTTTATGCCCTTTCGAAAACTTTTTAAAAAATTTTGATAAAATATGCATAACATAAAATTTATTTTTAAGTGGAGTTTCATTTATCGTTGGAATTCAGGCCTTCTTAATACTCCTGTTGTTTGTTTTTAAGGCTGTGCAGACTTTTGAAAAGTGCTCCAGCAGACTTTTGCTTAACTGGATCAGGTCACTGTATTTTAAAGGTTTTTAAAAGATAATGTGCTCCACGCTTCCATTTGGGCTTGTAAATATAGCTCTGTGTGTGGGTGCTCTAGACTGTCTTTGTCCCAGGTTGAGCACTTGTCTTGATTCCTCCCATGTGTCGGAACTCAAGGAGGGCAGGATGTTTGGGTCCTTATTTTGTATAAAACAGAGGCAGGCACGTCTTCTAAGAACAGAGCTGTCTTCCAGTAATAGACACGGGTTGATCTCCTGACGTATGCTGAAGTACTACAGAAGGCACCTAGATGGGTGAGGGCTAGCTTCTATTTATTGAGCAACTTCTATTGCCAGGCACTGTTAGGCAGCTTTTACCTGTGTGCTCTTATTTTACCTTTTAACAAACTGACTCAAAAGTCAAAGAAAGTTCCCACTGTTTGTATTATTAGGAATATTAGGGTTCTGTTCTCAGTTTTAAGTAATTCCCTATATTTGGGGTGTTTGCTTTACAGTATCCTATATTCAAATTCATTATTCAAATTCAGGACTGAAGTAGGAGTTCCTTTCTCTGCTCAGTCATGTTGTCATCTGCATAAGACCAAGTATATCCTAATTATGACATAGAATTTAATAAGTAATAATGGCTAGTTAATAATAGCTACCATTTATTGAATGCCAGTTACTGTAGCAGACTACTTTTCACATTATCTTACAACAAACCTGCTAGTCTCAGTTATTATCATTCCCCTCCTCTGCTCCCTTTTAGCTATGGAATTTCTGCTTCAAATTTGTATATGAAAAGAGTGACTCAGAATTATTAACAAACTTTAACTTGCTTGAGGTCAGTGAATGAGTATGTGTGGTGGGTCAGGATTCATATTCATCTGTTGGACTCCAGATCCAATTTTCTTAGCATCTTTGTCTCAAATTCCTGTGACTAAAATGTGAAAATATAGAGCAGGGAGAGATTATATGCTGGTCCTGGGGATTAAATAAACTTTATGAAGGAAGTAGCATTTGCGGTAGGCTCAGAGTATGGGAATGCTTTTGGCAGGCAGTTGAAAGTGGAAGAAAAAAATAAATCTCTGCAAAGTTCTAGGTGTGAGAAAGCTTAGGGACCATTTAGGGATTAATAGCTATTGTTCATTGAGCTATTCATGTATGCCAGTATCTGCACTAAGTTCATTACTTACATGATGTTCTTAGGACCACTTGTAAGAAAGGTATTTTTTTCTTTTTTTTACAAATGAGAAAGTAAGCTCAAAAGAGTCAGGTAATTTGTAATTTACCCAGTGTCACAATAGTGAGTGGCAGAGCCAGAATTTGAACGATGAAGTCATGTTGTCTTCTCAGTTGCCTCCCAGGATGCTAAGTGCCTAAGTGTTCAGTGGGACACTAGGAAAGTAATAGGCAGAGTGCCATCCATGCAGTGCTTTTGGAAGATTATGCTGGTAGTGGTGGTATGCAGTGGATTGGAATGGCAGAAGTTACTCATCAAAGCCAGTGAAGAGATGGTTATTGAAGTAGTCTAGGTGAGACGTAATAAGAGCCTGAACAGAAACTAGTTTGAAGGCATTTGTTCGAGGGTGATCGTGGAGGGAGAATTTATCAACTATTACTAGATTTGGGAGAATGAGAAGATGAGAGGACAGGGATATAGAAGAAGAAAGAATCAAAGGTGATGGACTCTCTTCTTAATATCAAATAATTTCCTATTTGGGTCACTTGCTTTAAAACCCTTTTTCTTTCTGTCTATACTTCTACCTCCTTTTATAGTTTTTCATTGATTTAATGTTTATTGAATCTCTAAGGTATGCCAGCCACTTAACCAATGTCTGGATTATTTATAACTTCTGTCTTGTTTCTGCTGCCACAGTGTTTCTCTCCCTTATCCTTTCTCTGGTTCATTCTCCACTCCGCTGATTCTTTGCCCCAGCTAGAATGACCTTTTTTTCTCTCTAACCATATTGAGACTGCTGAAGTCAGACTTTGAGGTTGCCTTGCTTGGCCTCTCTAATTTTGACCTCTCCTTCTCCTGAACTTGGGAAGCAACCATAATAATTTAAAGAACCTGAGCATTGTGATCACACCAACTTGAGTTTGAATCCAGGCTTTGCGTTTTACTCTCTCTGTGAACTTGAACAATTTATTAGCTTTTCTGAGATTGACATCCCTTGTCTTTTAAATGCAAGCTTGTTGTGAGGTTTATTTTTTTATTTTTTAAAGATTTTATTTATTTTTGAGAGAGAGCGTGTACACATGGTGTGGAGGGGCAGAGGGAGAAGCTGTTTCCCCGCTAAGCAGGGATTCTGATGCCGGACTCCATCCTAGGACCCCAGGATCATGACCTGAGCCAAAGGCAGACGCTTAATGGACTGAGCCACCCAGGTGCCCTTGTTGTGAGGTTTAAATGAGAGTTTGTGACATTCGGTTTGTTCTCAGATGTTACTTTCTCTTCCCCTTTTAAGCAGGTTACTTTTTGTACTTTACTACAGTATGAGCCTCAGGAGCAGGAGAGATTGGATCTCCTTTAGTATACTTTCTATACTCAGACACTTGCTTTCTTGTTGAATGACTGCTAAGATTAGTTACATTTTCACTTGTGATAAGGGAAATGAACCGATAAGAAATTTTTAGTATTAAAATCAAGGGTAGATATTAACATTATTTTTATGCACCATTCATGACGTGATGTTCTTTGAATGTTTGTTCTTTTAGCCACGACTGGATTTAGAATGCATGTACTGGCAGATTATCTTTGGTCTGTTCCTTCTTTCCTCAGCTCTTTAGTTTTATCACATTGTTCTGCTTTCCCCATAAACTTTTGTGGATTCCTGGAATGATACAGCTAGAAGGGATGAGCTAAGGCTCATGTAGCTGATAGCTGTTTTGCAGTTACGGGTACTGAGCCAGCAGGCACCAGTAAGAATAGAGTTCAGGTCTTTTAGATTTCCACCCTGGTGCTCTTTTTCAGTATACTTTGGTGTTCAGGTTTCTCACAAATTTCTTTAATTACTAATAAAAAGATAAGAGGAGGAAGTTTAAAAATATTTTAAAAAATGTTTAAGGGGATGTAGTACGTATAGACTTTAATAACAAGCACTGTAGCTGTAATAAAGAATTAAAAGATCTGTAGTATGAAATATGCTCCCTCTTGATTCCTTGGGGAAGATAGATACTTTATTAGTCTTAAATCTGAGACTTAATTTTTGATGTCTGGATTTATATACTCCTTATCAGTTCGTATGGATATCCAGGAAGCCAAATGATGATTAAGTTATAGTTTGGGAAATAGGTTGTAAAAGTAATCATTTAGACTTTTATTTTTAGGGATCAAGGTGGTCGGACATTGTGTGGTGTAATGAGGATTGGCCTGGTTGCAAAAGGCTTGCTGATTAAAGATGATATGGACTTGGAGCTGGTTTTAATGTGCAAAGACAAACCCACAGAGACCCTGTTAAATACAGTCAAAGATAATCTTCCTATTCAGATTCAGGTGAGTACAGTTTAATTGCACCTCTAGGAGAATTTGTAAAAAGGTGAAAATAGGTAGCGACCTTGATGAAATTAATAATAAGAAATTGGTAATAGTAAAGGGTAGGTGCAGACAAAGGAAATACTGCTACTCTGGATCAGTGACTCATCCATCACATTTAAAACAAACTTCTGATGATTAGTACTAGGATATATTTACTAGATTAAGAAGGCTCTTAAGGTACAGTCTTCAATTTTCAGGTATATCTTGCTGAGAGGCTTCATGTTTTTCAGACTAGGTCTCTCAGTTTTATAAACTTCCTAGAAGGGTTGGTATAATGCAGAAAAGATCAAAAAGAGCATAGACAACTAGAAACTTCCATAGGTGATAATAAAATTGAAAACTCAGTTAATTTAACAGTCACCCTTTCATTCTGTTAATAGAAAGTCACTATTAATTCCTTGTTCCAGACCTTTTTTCCAATTGGATGCTTTTAGAAAATTTTGATGTTGGCATGCTTTTTGGAGAATGCTGTGAAGGCGGAAGGCTCCTCAGGGCTGAAGACAGTGGGTTGGTCTGGGGCAGTGGCCGCCCTAGGACCTGCTCTGCCAGTCTGCTCCGAGGGCCAGCTGCATCACTAATTGGAAAGCTGTGATCATCTTTCAGTTTCACATGCGTTGTCTGTGGTATAATCAGATTGTAGCTTTTTGATGATTTCATATCAGTTAGTCCTTATATCCATGTCATATAGATACCAGCCCTCAGGGTCCCACGGTCCTTTGAGTTGAATGCTGTCTTGTTTAGTTCGTTTCTTTTATTTGTATTTCTTCTAACAAGGTTCTTTCTCCCCCCAAGTTATATGAATTCTAAATTTGTTTTTATTAGCTTTGTTACTGGATACTTTTCTTTCACACTTACAAGTTGATCTTCAAGACCATCTCCCTGACTTTTTTATCTCAAATTTGTGTTTAAGTGTCACATTTCCCTATATTAATTTTTGGAGCATTATAGTTTCATTTTGCCTTAGATCTCAAGATATGGTTTTCTAAGTGACTGAACATATATTTGGCTTTTCCATTTTCAGTCCTCATGAAGAAATGTTTTTGCTCTTTCATAAGGTTAAATTTATTCTAAAAATTATTTTAAGTCCTTTTGTTATCATTTGGGGGTTGGGGGGTAAAGGGAGAGTGAGGGAGAGAATCTTAAGCACAGGGCTCGATGTGGGGCTCAATACCATGACCCTGAGATCATGACCTGAGCCGAAATCAAGAGTCGGATGCTTAACCGACTGAGCCACCCAGGCCCACCAATAGAGCTTTTAAAAAACAGTGAGCTCAATAACAGGAGTTTCTGGCTAGCTATACTTTCTGTTATTAGAATGTTGATAAAATTCCTCATTTCTATTTTTTATATCGTTTTAAAATGTAATCTGTATTCCTGCTTTTATTGCAGTGAACACTGTTACTCTTAAATCTAGGATAAAGTAATAATTCATGGAGGCTTTTCAACCATCTCACCCCTGTTTCTGCTCCCTGTAGCGAGTCCTATTTCTTATGAGAGTGGTCCTATTCCTTAGCTCTGTCAGGGTGGAAAAAGAGTTGAGAACCAGGGCTATAAATAACTGAAGTTCTTACTCTGAAAATCTGTCACATTTCTCTAGTATTGATATGAGAGATTGGGCCAAATTTCAGTCTGCATTAATAGAGCTTTCTCTGTGCAGATCACAACTGTGTAAACTCTACATTTTTTGTCTCCTTGGTGAGGGTCTTTATTTCTGGGCACCACAGTTTTAAAATGTTCTTACTGAGCTAGCAAGTAAGTGTTCAAGGGAAGAACCCAGAAGAAAGTGCAATCTGTGTAAACCATTTTAAATTTGAAGAGACTGGGGCTTTTTAGGCAAGAGAAGACCAAAAAAACACACATATCTTTTGGTCTTTGAAGGGCTTCTTAGAGAAGTTAAAAGAGGCTGAACTCTTAAGGCCAGTGGTCGACATTAAGAGAAAAGTATTTCACTTTATCATAGCCAATAGAGTTATCCAACCCTGAAACGAGCTGCTTTGTGTGATGGTTAGATCCATTACTATAGGTTTTTGGGTAGAGGTATCCAGGTAAAATGGGGACATAATTGTATACCCATCCCAGATTAGCCATTGGGTAATTGGCTCAGAAAGCCAACATATATGCTCACATATATACACACATTATTATTATTACTATTAATATTTCAGAAAATCATTTTAAGCATGATTTCTACCTTTACTCCCTGCCTCCTTGTTTTCTTGGTGTTTGTATGGAAAACCAGTTTCTGATATGATACGATCTTATTTTCTTGTGAATTAAAAATCTTTTTCCTGAGCACTTACCATAGCAGAACTTTCAGTAATTTAAGTACCTTAATTAATTTCGGTTGTACCATACCTTTTCTCTACATACTCTTTTCTAGGTCAATTTTAGAACTTCCTTGAGCAAGGGATAAGGGTGACCAAAACCAGGAATCACTTTTAATTAGCCTAAAACTTATACCATGGTGATCTGCATGCATAGTTGAAAATTTAGTTTGAATCATTCTCTGCTGGCATCTTTAATGTAAACAGGCTTCTGCTTTTTCTCTGTATTCTAGTTCTGGTTTTTCCAGTGACTGTGTGGCCTTTCCCTTCCTTGGTTTCCTTTATTCAAAATTAGGATAATGACTTTTCTATTTTGCTATCTTTTTTGATATAAATGTTTAATGGTAAAATGCTATTTTTATGAAAATGGCTTTGAGTTCTTTTAATGCACACTGATACGCAAAGATCTAGTAGTGTTTCCATTCAGCTGTTTATGTCAGGTAATAGATGTAAATTTCACCACCAAGAAAGACCCTGTGTAACTTATTAAACTATATATTTAATGTATAATAATATATTAAATATAGCATAATATGTGACTCTAATTGGTGATTATTTTGTGGAAGGCCCTTAAATTATATGTGTATAATTATATGCTAAAAGAAGCACTGTATGTTTCCCTGTGGATGTCAGGTGACTTGTCCTATAATGATAGGTCTCACTGGAGTGATCTGTGAGACCTACCTATCCTTTGGGAAAGGAAGTTACTTGTTTATACTAATTTTTTTGCTGGTGAGTGACAGTGCAGAGATCCTTTCTCATTCTTTCTTACTTGATTCTCTTTAAAAATCTATATAATCTTATATAAAAATCAATTTATCTTATATTTGTAAGTCCTTAACAAGTAGGAGTTCCTTTTGAGACAGTCCTGTCAAAAAGGGATTTGGTTTAGAGAACATTCTCAGCAATTTATTATTCTACAGTACTTCTCTGTAAGAATTTTAAGAACACTTTACCCATTATCACATAATGATGCTGTTGGTATTTTACTTTCAAATATTAGAAAGAATGGTTTTAAAGATTGTTTAATAATTGTATAGATAGTTGACAATGTGGTTGCATTTTGAGGTGTGGAGAACAAAGATTTATTGTGGTAAGTTGGGAGGAGAGAGAAATGTTATCCTTAAACTGAAGAACTAGTTAAAGACTTTACTCTTTTCAGCCCAGTATTACTAATAGTTAATAACATTTGAAAACTAAGGGGCAGTCATTCATTTTTTGAGATTTTAATCTAATTAATTAGGTGTTTTTGAAATCTTGGTGACTTTCAGAAACTCACAGAAGAGAAATACCAAGTGGAACAATGCGTAGATGAGGCTTCTATTATAATTCGGAATACAAAAGAGCCCACGCTAACTTTGAAGGTGATACTTACTTCCCCTCTAATTAGGGACGAATTGGAGAAGAAGGATGGAGGTACACATGTATATATTTTTGTTTTGCATAAGACCTCTCTTGAATGCTATGTTAAGTGTGCTTAATGGATTTAAGAAATAACTGTCTTCATTTGTTTTATGCCACTCGTAGTATTTTAAAAAGCTTTATTTCTACATGATTGCCGTATTTTGCAAATATGTATACATTTCAAATATATGTTAATTCAGAAACCTGTTGATTATCATGGTGGTCTTAACTCTGCTTTAATTTTTATACTATTATGGTGTTCTGTTTTATTTTGTCTATTATTACATTGTTATTGGTATCAGCCAAGCTATTCTATGTAGTTTGGCTTTTAGGTCTGATTTTAGGATTAAATGTGGTCCAGAACAATATTGTTTTCAAATTTACTCACTCATTGTTTCAAGTTACTCATTTGTACATTGCTCTTGACTTCTAATAACTGTTACAACCTTGTAAGATTTATGCTTTACCTAATTGTCCATGTGTAAATATGTTTTATAATGTAAGAGATATAAACTGGGGGATTGTTTTCTAAAAATTAATCTTTAGTAAATTTTTTTCTAGGAGGTTTGTGATCCTGTTAACATTTCGCATATGATATATGTGGGAATTAATGCTTTAAACTAACCTTCTTCTGAAGTTAAAAAGAATTCTTGTATGGCAGTGTCATCCTCATAAAAGTAGAGTAAGAAATCTGTATTCAGCTTTGAGAAGGAATGATGGAGCTGGACTTCTTTATCTGATGTTTTTATCCTGTCAAGTTAGCTTGTTTCTGCCTCTCATTCCTATCCCTAGAAACACTTGCCATGTGATATTTGTCCTGTGTCAGACCTTTGACCAACTGGCCCTTCTCTGTCATGACAATTTAGAGGCAGTGTGGCTTCTCTGGGCCAGTGGGGACTCCCTTAGGATTGCTGTTTTTTCATCACTAGACATTCAACAAGTCCCATTACTTACTCCCCTACCTGAAATACCAGTGCAGTAAGAAATACTGGTCAGTTTCTTAATTTCTGTCAAATTGATGATAAAGGTGTAGTAAAAGACACATTAGTGATGTTAGGATTGAGAAATTTCGAGTTTTGGCAGACATGTCTCATAGAATCTCTGTAAAAGTGATATACTCCTTTAAAAAAAAAGTTTTTTTGGAATAACTAAAATCAGCTATACCGTGCCCAACAGATATAAAGTAGACACATTATGACTCAAGTTTTAAAATTAAAGTGCATCCAATCTGTAATTGGGTTTATGCCAGTACTTTTTTTTTTTTTTGCTGTGTATATATAGTATCTCTAATACCTCTGAAGAACCAATCCTAAGCAGCTTAATTTTTTTAACAGCTTTACAGTTCACCATTAACTGTAGAACTATAAAATGATTTCTGAAGTGTCAAGATAATTCTCTTACTTCTGGTAAGCTGTGTTCTACTTGACCCTCTAGTGTAAAGCCAACCACTTCTAAGGATAGTTATAATTATAGGTATTATTAATTATTTGAGTATAGAGAGATGAAAAAAAAGACTGAAATCACCAAAGACCAGATTAATTCTACATCTGCTTGTAGCTGTAGGCATCTCTTCTGTTATTTCTTTGAAAAAATTAACAAGATCATCAGGCTTCTTTTTTCCCCGTGATTTTGTATACTTACGTGGGATTAGGTAATAGTTTTCTGTGATACCCTTAAGCTTGGTCTGTTGCCTCTGTAACTTTAATTTCTGTTCACAGAAGCTGGAAACAGATTTTTACTGTACTGCACCCTTATTAGAAGACTAGTTACTGTAGAATAGTCTCTGTTCAAGGTGTTTGGGTTACTAAAGGATCCCAAGACCTCTTTTTGAGCTGAGTCTTATCAGCTGATATTAACAGTATTGTGTGGGATCAGATAAGGTGAAAGAACCTGCCTGGAGCTAATATGTAAAACATATTACTTCCTCTCCATTTGAATGGCGGAAAGATTTGTTTTGCAGATATCGTCCTTAACCTCTCAGCCCTGTTGAGTCACTGTTATCTCTTACAATTTGTGCATTTTGTCTAACCTGGGCTTTTTCAAAATGCTTCTTGATCTGCACTGCAGTTTTGAGTATTCCTGAGCAGCTTTTAGGATCCAACATGACTGAGCATTTGAGACCTGGGCTCATGATTCTATAGGACTTGTTTCCTCCTACCAGACAACTCCTCCCACCTTGATGCAGTTATTTTCAGCTGCATGGGGTGAAAGTACAGGACTCATTTGGGTTCCAGGAATTTCTAAGACTGGGAGATAGCCCCCTTTTCAAAATCTCCACTCCTTTTCTTTCTCAATCTTTAAAAAAATATGCATTGTAACTCTCTTTGAGGAGACATTTTCCTATAGAATCTCAACAGCTCGCCTCCCCACAAAACAAACCAACTTTTCACAGTACGTATACACTCACATCTTTCTCCTCCCTCTCTTCACTTGCTGCATATTTGGGTAAAATCTAAAAAAGGGAAAAAAGCGTGGTTGCAAGCAGGGAGAACCGGAGGACTGGGGCAGGTGAGAACATCACGCTTAACTCCTTCGGGTTGTCTCTGCAGAAGTAGGTCTAACTATTCATTCAGATCGCTACTTAAATTTTTCAGTGGCCAGAGTATATAGTGAATCTCTTTGGTATTGCTTATTCTTTCACAGGTAAGATTCCTCCCATGCTGTCAGTCTTCTTGCCATATTCTAACCCTTTACTTGAAGGCCCTATAGAATAACCATTCCCCATCACTGTATACTTCCTGCTAAAGAAGGTGCAGGAGAAGAAGCACTTAGTGCCTGGCAGTTAGGTGTTCGATTCTTAACTCCATTAGGTACTCTTGCTGTGTGATCTTGGACAGGTTTCTTCATTTTAAACTGTGGATAAGAAACACTTGAGAAAGTTGAGGTCAAATGACAGAGTTTATGTAATGTGACCTCTACGATACCTACACAAAGTATTTGCTCAATAGTGGTAGTTACACTTATTCAGCTTATACTAAAAGGACGCCCAGTGCAAACTCACATATGCAAACTGCCTTCAGTTCACAGTGAGAATAACGTGTACTTGATAGATCTGAGGAACTGAACCTAAACACAGGTAAACTCTTAAAGATCCACTGAAGTGTAGTATTAGAACCAGTATATTGCTGTTTTTGCTGCAGTGCTTAAAATGAGCTGATTTGTTATATAGCTTTTGATTCATCAAGGGGTGGGTGTATTTTTCCCTACCCATGTCCTTTATCCCTGTACAGAAGCTGGAAACAGATGTTTCCACTATACACTAATACACTATAGGTGTGCTGTGCCCCCCACCCCCCCGCCAAAAAAAATCTGTTAAATGAATTTTGGAGCCAGCACATTACCTGATTAAATAGGACTGTGTGGTGTGTAAGAAGCATTAACAATGGGCATCTTGATATTCAAGCAATGCATATTGATGATTCAGCTGTGTTAAAGTGTTTTATAACTTACTGTGTTAGAAGCATTTTCTCATATATGATTTAACCTTCACAACAGCCCTGTGAGGTAGATAACTGCCTTGTTTGATAAATGAGGGAAAACTCAGGTTTTACCCAGCTCCTCCCACTCTAAGTCCAGTGTGCTGTCGGCTCCCATTACTCTCTAGGATGAGTGTTGGAGCCTCTTAGCTGATGTAGTTATTCTCAGCCTTACAGGGTCTCATCTTCTTTTGGTGCTTGTGATTTTAAGAAGTGTATTTGCTGTGAGGGTGGTAAGGTAGCTATTTATTATATTTATAGTGCAGTTCGAAACCAGGTGGATAGGGAACCCACAGCAACTCTTCTGGCTTAGGCTAAGATGAACCTCTGTCCTCAGTATTGGGGTAGACTTTTAGGGGTTCACAACAGAGAAGCTGCCCAAAAGTCCCTTTTCACATCTTGGTGCCAGTATGAACTTCTCATGCGTCTTGGCAGTTTACTAGCATGAGGCCTGCTAAACAGAAGGCATTAGTCCGGAGATCACAACTGGGATTGTAACGATGCAGTAGGCTTTATTTTCCTGCCTTCCCCAGCTGCTAGACCCACACTATCCAGTGCAAATCTTTAGCCATTATCTTTCCAGTGGCCGGCTGCCTACTGAAGCATTGAAGAAAAGTCATATCGAGTGATGTTTCTACCATAAATTAGGAAAACAGTGCTCTCTCTGTTCTACCTTAGTGCTACATTTACCTGTCCACATTTTTGTGGCTTGATGTTTTGCATGGACAGTGGCTTGGTGCCTAGTATCTGCTCTTCACAAAGCCTCGAGGAATTGAGAGAAGGGGCTGCCAGGATATCTTCAGGCTAACTAGAAAATTCTGTCAGCATGAATTCAGTAGCTCAACTACATCCAGATTGTCAAGGAGGCCTTTCTGATAACCCCACTCAGTTATTTTACCTTTGAAGAGCCCAGGTTCCTCACAAATAACTTTGATTTAACACAGTCATGTTCTGGCTTTTCCCCACCCCATCTCCAGGCTAGTGTTTTGTTAACAGAGAGCTAGCTTACGTGTAAAGGGATTGAGAGAATGACCAACATTTCCTCCAGTACGGTGTGTTTCTGGTCACTGATCTCACCTCTAACCGAATAAGCAAAGTTAGGCATAGCAGACTTGTCTTCAGTGCTTCCACTGTTCAGAACGTTTTGTGTGCCTTCGTGCCCTGATGCCAGGTTACTGAGCAATAAATTTTTAAAAGCTGTTTTTCTTTGCTTTTGGCATTTTTGTCACTCCCCAAGCCCATCCCCTCTGCTGTTTCTCATCTGTTTTACTGGTCACCGTAGGAAAATGAAATGGCTCACAGTTCCATTGTTTCTAATTTAAAGACTCCAGATGTCTTTTTATCAGAAAAGTTTTGCTTCTCCAACAAAATTGAAACACCTATGTTAAAGTTCATACAGAAATGTTAAGCCTGAGGTTTTACTATGAGAAGTAGCATTGTTTTTCCACCAGGTGCCCCATAAAACTGTTATTTTTATATAAAGCAAATAGGCAAGCGTAGCACTGCAGTGCGGTATGAATTTATATTGTTTTAAAATAAGACACTTTTAAGAAGATAAAATGAGATGAGTTATTACATTTCCTCTGCTGTTTCCCACCTCACGAATATTGAAACATTCTGGATCTTTGGACTTTTTTGACTATGAGAGCATGAAGAAACATGGCCATTCTGGTGGTGATGTAAAGGGAGTCCAGTGCAAGCCTTCTTTCTGTTCACTGCCTGTGCCTTTCATCTCTTTTTAGCAGAATCTACTGCCTCCAAATGTTGACTGTCTGTAACAAGATGATATCTATTTTTTTTTTTTTAATAAGAGTTTGTGATTAAAATCTGACCTTGGGGATGAAAGAATTTATCTAAATATTTTTGCTGTTGTCCCCCTTTAAAAATATCTGTGTTGCAATGAGCATAAGATGTTATTTACAAACTGCGACCACTGGGCAAAAATACCAGAAAGCTCAAAAAGAGCTTTGGTTTGCCTTGTCTTTTCCTATGCAAACTTCCTCTGACTCACGCCTGTCTTCCGTTGCCCATTTTTCCAACACTCCTATTAAGATGATCGAATAAAACTTAGCTTGCCTTACTTTTAACTTGAAGATTAAAGTCTTAAAAAATAAGTACATTCCATGTTTTTTCTTGAGATTACATTACTTAGCAGTCAGTCAACCTTTGTCATGTCTAACTTTTAAGAGATTCTAATCATTCATTTATAGTAGTTTGTTTTATCTGGTACATGAGCTTTACACAGATGCTTGTATTGAACACAGTTGAGCATTTTGATATAAAAACATTAAAATGAGTTAATTTATGTTTTATATTATTAGAAAGAGACAGAATTAAGCAAATCTAGGAACTAGATCATCTGTGAAGTAAATACCCATAGGATATGGCTACATATTCATAGTATATCTATGTTTATAAATTACATTAATAGTTTTTTTTTTTTGAGGCTTCCCATTTTATGAGTAAAAAGGGGCAATGAAATGAGACCCTGTGTTTTGAATTTGTGGGCAGAGGTTAATGTGAACCAATGCAAATATCTGCTGTAGAGCTCACCTGGTCAGAAAATAAGTGTGTAGCACTTCAGCCTTTAGAGCGTTAACAGCCAATAGACAGCCACAGTTTGTTCTTTCATAGATTTGTTTTCTGTTGGGCATTATGCCTTTGGTTTTAGTTAATGGCATTCTGTCAATTAGAATATTACCGTGTAGTTGCCTTAATAGAATCTTATAACTGAGGAATCCAAAAGGTATCAGTGATCTTGTCTCCCATTTAAAAATATTTACAATGTATCACTTGGCCCACACAAACATACTACTTTCTGTGACTGTTAGGATTATACTAGAAGAAGTGTTGGGTGGACTCTCCTACATCTAAGAGTTCTTACAAGAGAATGATGAATCTGACTTAAATGGATTAGACAAAGAATTACTCCTCCAAAGAAGTATTTGTATGTTATGCATTATAAATATTGCACCAAATATTGCTTAAAAACCTACTTCCTAGGAGTTTAGAGGAGATATAAATTTGGCGATCCGAACGTGGATTTAGAATCCTGTGACATCTTCTCAGATATGGATATTTATCATTAATCTCGTGTTTGAATTCTTTTGCTGCTCTGGGCCATCTAATCCAACTTTAAAATGTAAAGGCAAGTCAGATAACTGTAATTAGATAGTATTCTTTGCTGCCCCACCCCCTTTTTTTTAAGGTAGATAAAACTTGAAATGTACCAATGTACTTCATTCTTGTAGTTCTAATAATTTTGTTTTAGAAAAGAAATAATGAGAGAATTTAAGGTGATGCTTGAAGAGTTCTCATCAGTGGAGCAAAGTTTCTATTAAGGGTTATCTTGCTGGATGAGTTTATTTAGGTGTAACAAAAATTATATTCAGTGTATTCTTAGTAAATCCCAAATTATTTACATAAAAGAGCCCCAGTTTCCCTCAAGAACTGATCAGCAATTCTTCTGTAAAGGAAAATCGTTATTGCTCCTGGTCCCTGATTTGTGCTCTCTGTGCCCTGCCAAAGGCAAAAGTGCTATGTACCTATTTTGTGCCCCTGTTATGTTATACACATGCTTAATAAGATCCCAGATTGTATGTAGCATCGGTCACGTATTTGTTTACTGAATGAATGCTTTTGTACTCCTGTTGTACCTGTGCACAGAACGGCTCTGATGACTGTTTACTGAAGTAATCATCGTGCACGTAATTTAAGAAGAAAGCAACAAAAACAAAGCCAAATCGTGAAATCTTCTGGGAGTCTTATTAGTTCACTCAGATGCTGCTCTTCTTTTTATTTTTATTGTTTGGTAATTTGACAGGAAACCCTTGGTCAAATTGTATCTGTCTTTCTTTATCCCATTTTCCTATTAGAAAAGGTTGCGATGAAAGATCCTCCGGACTTATTGGACAGGCAGAAATGCCTGAACGCCTTGGCGTCTCTTCGACATGCCAAATGGTTTCAGGTTGGCTTTTTATTATTTTATTGTTACTGTAACCTTGTGCAGGCTTCATTTGGAACACCTGCCACTTAATGGTTTCTGTGCACGTAATGTATAAAATGGGGGTGCTTTCTATCTTACAGGGTTATTGTAGGAGTAAATGAGTTAATTTAGGTAAGGTGCAGAGTATAGCTTCTGCTACAGTTAATGATGTTTAATTATCATATAATCTTTTTTGTCTTAGTACTCTGAATTTCACATGATGGCTTATAAAATACAAACAGGGATGAGAAAAGCTGGAAGATAAGATAGATAGATGGTTGCCCAGAATGGGATTGCCATGAGGCTATGAAAGCTATTTTAGTAATATGCTTCCTTTACTTTAAAATTTGTCTTTCTAAACTACATTTTTACTGCTTTTAATAACTTAATTTTTTGGTTTGCTTGACAACTAATGAATGAGTGGCTAATTAGTATTCACTTTAAAGAACCTATCCATGATCCGTGTGCTTAAAATGAAGACTGGATTTCAACAGGGATATTGGAATCATTTTGTTTGTTTTAGGCAAGGGCAAACGGATTAAAATCATGTGTAATTG
The DNA here is from genome assembly GCF_964656455.1 of Halichoerus grypus. Taxonomy (NCBI): domain Eukaryota; kingdom Metazoa; phylum Chordata; class Mammalia; order Carnivora; family Phocidae; genus Halichoerus; species Halichoerus grypus. The sequence goes on along the minus strand of NC_135725.1, from coordinate 82,536,012 downwards.
TCCTCCGCATTCTGCGTGATTTGTGCAACAGAGTTCCCACATGGGCACCATTAAAAGGATGGGTAAGTACTTATGGTTAAAAGCAAGTTCTGTAGCCATAGTCAGAGGAAATCCTGTAGAAATTACTTGTTACTGTAAAATGGCTACATTCTGAGTTAGGTGTGCATTATCTATTCTCTAGAAAAAAATTGTACATCTTTTTATATACTTTTTTTACGTATATAACCTGTCTCTTCTACCTCATCATATTCATATTACAGAGCCTGAGATATTTTTCTGACAAAAAGGTTCTATACCTGTTAGAAGTGACTGTCTTCTTGCACTTTACTCTGTACTGATGGTTGATTACTATTCACCTACTGCCCGTGAAAGCCTCCTTAACTGGCACATTTCTCTTTCAGGGCTACTTCCATTTAAAATAAAAATTACCTGATATACCTGTATATGGCTCCCATATCCTCTTTTTCTTTATCTTTGAGTGTAGACACTTTGATATAAGTTTGTTTTAGTAAGTAAAGTCGGGCAAATAGTACACTTGACACAATTTTGGACGTCGTTTATAATGTATATTGCAAAACTTATTTCATTTGGAAATTATTATGCTTGGCACAATCAAGACCACAGTGAAGAACGTTATAAAACAAATAAAGCTGTAAGGGTCATTTTAGATTAATCTAACAATTATTACTTTGATATAGTACATGAGGTTTTAGTTTATTTAGTTTATTAACTATGGAGATTTGGTCTTTCGTTTATTCTAATTGCAGTACTTGGGACAGGCTGTCTGAAGTGAAGTTGTAGGTGGTGTGAGTGCTTCCTAGGTTAAGTAGGAGATAGGTGGGCTGGGTTTGAACATTGATTAGTTAATTAGCTATTACTAACGTAGATGAAAGCTTGTTAAATCCTTGTTAAATCAACTAGGTGACCACAGTTTCTTAAGTGATCCTTTCAGGGTAACCAAAAACAAAGTTTTTGTAACAAAATGTCTTCTGAATATGTTACCTCAAAAATGATTGATTTAAAAACTCTGGCTGGGATAAAAGTTGATAATCAAGCAGGAAAAATTTAATTGGGCCCTAAATATTAAATTGACTTTCACCTTTTTGGCCTCCATTGTAGTTAGAAATGTCAGCTCACATTTAACTGGAATCCTTTTAACACTTGGTGCATGTACTAATTTGTAATTTAATATCTTCTAGCCACTAGAGCTTATATGTGAAAAGTCTATAGGTACTTGTAATAGACCTTTGGGCGCTGGGGAGGCCTTGAGACGAGTAATGGAGTGTTTGGCATCTGGAATACTACTTCCTGGTAAGGGTTTCAAACTCTGGAGGCAGAAGAATCAGAAACATTTCATTTTAGTTTATTTTTCTGAATATGTGCTAAATTTGTCCTCTGCACAGGAAAATGATGCGTAGGTGTTGTTTTGCTTGGAATGTTAGCAACTAGAATGTTTGAATGTTGGAAAAGTGCTATAAAACTCTCTCTTTCAATAACTGTAATTTATGTTTTATATGTACTAACATAAAAGGTACTAATAAGATATTGTGTCTGCTATGAATTTGCTTTACCTAGAGCTCTGAATTTGAAAATGTAGATGTTTGGTTAAAATGTATGAAGTTCATTCTGTTTGCAGTCTGGTGTTTAATTTGGAAAAATTAAATTTGGTCTTATTTTACATATGTAATCCCTTTAAAGATCTGGGATGGTTCATCATGCTGTTTCTAAATTGTCAGAGTAAGACCCAATTTTGTCCTTAGATACGCAAGTGACTTCCAGTAAAATAAGGACATTTAAGTGTTAACATATTGAAAATGAGAGAGTCCTTTTTATTCCATTTAATTGAGCAGACTTTTAACCTAGTTCCTCAGTTTTTGTTTTTGTTTTTCTTTTTCTCTCCATTCTTTTCTCTCTTTTGTGTTAGTTCATGGAATTCTAAACTCAGTTCTAAGTGGTGCCTGTGTTTTTCTTTTGCCTTTGCCAAAGGGGGTCCTGGTCTACATGATCCTTGTGAGCGAGACCCAACAGATGCTCTCAGCTATATGACCATCCAGCAAAAAGAAGATATTACCCACAGCGCACAGGTAAAAGATGGGACATGTCACAATGATCTGTTTAGAGAAAGATCATATCTTCATTTTCTGAATCATTCCATTTAAACACTTTTTTTCTTGTCTGTTATTAGGGACTTTTGCCATCATAAGCATAACATTTAATGAATGTCTTTTTAGTTACATGTACTAAAGGCGTTATGAATGGCCATTGAAATTTGAATAAATAAATCTTTTGTTCTTTAGCATGCACTCAGACTATCAGCCTTTGGCCAGATTTATAAAGTGCTGGAGATGGACCCCCTTCCATCTAGTAAGCCTTTTCAGAAATATTCCTGGTCAGTTACTGATAAAGAAGGTGAGTGTTTTATTGGGGGTGGACGTGGGCAGTGGTGGAAATGGTCATGGACTGCATCTCTTGTTAGAGTGGAGCGAACTTTATTGTTAATCCAAGTTGTGTATTGCTTTTCTTCCTGACTTTCTTCTCTTCTCTTTCATCGGTAACATCAGCTTACTACCGTTTATTCTTAGTAGTGACACTCACTTAGCTACATTGGCCAGATTCCAATCTATCCAGTTTACTGAACAGATTTAGAGACCACACTTTGAGAACTGGTGGTCGAAGGGGAAAAGATGAGCCATAAGCTGAGAATAGATGTTATCATAGTCACTGACCAGTTAGATCTTTGTCATGCTTAAAAGTGTTACGTAACTAAGAAAGAGATCTAGAGGAGGAGAAAAGTATACTGGAAAATTCAGAACTATTGCATTTGACCTAGTCTGTCTGAACTCACAGTTTCAACAGACAGAGCACAGGCTTTGGGGTCAGTATGACCTCGGTTGGTTCCCGTCAAAGCTCCACTACTTACTAGCTTTAGGCCTTGAGCAATGGGTTCATCTCTCTCTGTGGGGATATAACCCCCACTTTATTTGCTGATGTCAGATTAAAATGCCTAACTCAGTGCCTGGATTACAGCAGATACTCCGACGTGAATCACTTACTCACCTCATTGTGCACAGTACATGTTTTCCCCCCTTCCCTTATCTCCTCTTATGCTAGAAAGTGGGATGTTTAACATAAGTTATTCTTCACCTGGGACTCAGCCCATCTCCCACAATGGATATTATTCTAATAATTTTTATATGACAAAAATAGTGCGATGGCTCAATCTATTTATTTAGATGACAGAATTCCAGTGGGTTAACAGACTTTTCAGGGAGTCCACAAAACCAAAACTATTTCATAATAATACTAAGGTTTTTTTTTTTTTTGTCTTTTCCATTCTTTGTCTCATGAGTGTACAGTTTTCCAGAGGCTGCATGTGACATGTGATAGCATTATCACTCTGGCTAATGGAATGTTTTTTTGTGTAATCCTATATTAAAATTGTTTTAATTTCTAATATGATAAATATTGATATTACCCAAAAAACAAAGCTCTTTGAGTGTTCAGTAATTTTTTAAGAGGATAAAGTGGTCCTGAGATTAAAAATTTGAGGGGTGCCTGGGTGGCACAGTCAGTTGAGCGTCTGCCTTCAGCTCAGGTCATGATTCCAGGACCCTGGGATCGAGCCTCGTGTCGGGCTCCCTGCTCAGTGGGGAGCCTGCTTCTCCTTCTCCCTCTGCCATTCTCCCTGCTCATACTCTCTCTCTCTCTCTCAAGTAAATAAAATCTTTAAAAAATAAAAAATAAAATAGGGGCATCTGGATGGCTCAGTTGTTGGGCGCCTTTGGCTCGGGTCATGATCCCCGGGTCCTGGGGTTGAGCCCCGCATCAGGCTCCCTGCTCAGCGGGAAGCCTGCTTCTCCCTCTCCCACTCCTCCTGCTTGTGTTCCCTCTCTCGCTGTCTCTCTCTCTCTGTCAAATAAATAAATAAAATCTTTAAAATAAAATAAAAATTTGAGAATCACTGCCTAACTTCTCAGGGATAAGGAATTCTCCAGATCCTACTATATAGCTTAAAAACTGATGCTCAATAAGTATTTGTGGAATGAAAGCCACCTTATTCCAGAGGGTGCTCACACAGCAGCAAAGATTTTGGGGGCGGGGGGCAAAGATTTTTTGAAAAGGATTCACATAGCCATGTGACATTAAGCACTGTCTGTGGATTGAATAAAATTTTCAAATATTTATAGAGATTCTTGTGATTAGTATAGAAAAAATTTGTTTGAATCATTGAATTCATAGCAGCTCTTTTGGTTTTTTTATATTTTCTTTCACTAGAAGAAAAAGTATATCTACTGTAGTGTGGCTTAGGTTTTTTTTGTTGTTGTTGTTGTTTAACTTTAAGTTAGGGAACTGTTGATCTGTCAATTTATAGCTTAAAAAAGAACCAGACTGTCAGTGTTTCCATTCAAGCACTATCAGTTACTGGCTGCATGAGCTGGGCAAGTCACTTACCCATCTGTGCCTTAGCTATAGGAGGAGGGGACCATGGCCATTGCCTCCAGACCCTGTGGCATTCTTCCTCGTATCTTCATGTTTTTAGCACCTAGCTTCCTGACGTTGGCATTTAAACTTTATTCTTGTAATTCTTGGTGATTTCATTATGCACTCAGATGATTTTTTTCCCCAAAATTTTGACTTCTTAATTCCTTGGTTTCTTCTTCCGCAAATATTGTCTTCTATCCTACTTCAGTTACCCATACTTTGAATGTACCCTAGACCTGCCTTGAGTAACTCTACCCTCTCCATAATCTTATTTTTAAGAATCCCACTTCTGCTTCTTGTCATCATTCTCTATTACCCTTACTCCAGTTCTTGAGCCTCACCACTGATTCTGTTACCTTTTCATAGTCTCTCACCTTCTTCATGTTCTCTCTTCTGTCCCTTCTCTGATTGTATTCCATGGTCCATCATCATGATCACTCCCTAGCACATGCCTTCACTTCCTCGATCCTCTGTTTCTGGCACAATTCTAACTCTGGGAAAATCCAATTCTGCACCTAGACCAGGCTGTTGAACATCGTTGGAGGAAAAATACAATCATCTTGACTTTTCCCTTTAGGTCTCAGGTGTAAATAACCTTAAGTAGACCCTTTGTGTTGTCTAGCAATCCTTCTGTAAGTTCTAGAGTTCTCCAGTTTTTGTAGATAACTGTTTTACACCTTTTCTCATTTCATACTTCCTCTTCCAACACTTCACTCTCATCTGATGATCTTGTTTGCTCAAAGGATTCATGTATTTGGATAAACTCCCTTGACTGTGATAGACTGTCCAGGCTCTTAAGACCAATCTTTCTACTTGTCTACAAGTGGACATTATTCCAGCAGTTCTCTCTTTTCTCACCAGCATCAACTCCTCCCTTCCTACTGGATCATTCTCATCACCATAAAAACTTGCTGTAATGCCTTCCATTTGAACGATGAAACCAGGGGCGCCTGGGTGGCTCAGTTGGTTAAGCATCTGCTTTCAGCTCAGGTTATCATCTCAGGGTCCTGGGATTGAGCCCTACATTGGGCTCTCTGCTCAGCAGCAGTCTGCTTCTTCCTCTCCCTCCCCTGGCTTGTGCTCTCTCCCCCTACCTCAAATAAATAAATAAAATCTTAAAAAAAAAAAAATTGAAAGATGAAACCAAACTCCCTCCCCCCCCCCAATTCTGCAGTTCCCTCCAACAGAGTCCCATTCTCTCCTCCCCTTTATAAGCAGTACTTTTGGAAAGAGTGGCCTATTCTTTCTCCTTTTCTTCACTTTCAAAAGAACTTACTCTAATCAGGCTTTCTGCCTCACCACTCTACCAAAGTCTTTGTTGTGACTTTCATGTTACTGCCCTCAGCAGTTAGTTTTCAGTCCTCATCTGAGCCGACTAGCCACATTTGATGCAGATGAACACTTTTTTTTCTCCCAAATTTTGTTATAGTATGTATACAGAAAAGTATAAAACGTATCATTTAGAAAATAATGATTAAAAAATTACATGCAGTCACCATCCTTAAGAAACATTGTTAGCTTCTCAGAAAGTATCTGTTTATCTCTCCATATCACCTCCCTGCCCCATGAACTACTAACCATTCCTGACTTTCTGATAATCATTTCCTTGATTTTCTTTATAGCTTTTCCACCTGAGTATGCTTTCCTAAACAATGTGATATTGCCTAGAATTTTATAGAAAGGGAATCAAACTAAGTTTAATCTTCTGTGATTGGCTTCTTTCTCTCCAGCATTGTTTGGGATACATTCATGTTGCTGCATATAGCTAACGTTTATTCATTTTAGTAGCTACATAGTATCCATTATGAATGTACTACAGCTTATCCATCTACTTTTGCAGGACACTTGGAGTCTTTTCATTTTTTGGCATCCACCTGCAATATTGTTATGAGCATTTTTATGTGTGGCTCCTGGGGTGTATATCCAGGATTTAGTGTAGGCTAGCATGTGATCTAGTAAATAGTTATATATATCAGTTTATACTTTGACCAGCAGTGTGTAAAAAGTTCTTGGTGCCCTGTATCCTCAGCAGCATTTGTCATTGTCACACACTTTTTCTGACATGAAATACTTCTTCTCATTTGACTTCTAGGTCATTACTTTCTCTTGTTTCTTCTAGCCACACAGCCCTCTCCTCAGCTTTGTTGGCTTTTCCCCATCTTCCTGATTTCTGAATATTTGAGTGTCCCAGGGTACAATCCTCAGACTATTTATCTTTATTTACACCCACTCTTTAGGTGACCTCATTTAGTCCCTTGTCATGAAATATACATATCTCTACTACCAGTCCTAGCCACCAGCCTCTGACTGCAGACCCAGATATCCAGAGGCCTCTTCAGTGCCTCCACATGGATGTCTAAGAGACATCTCAAACCTCAGATGTCTAAATCCAAATTCCTGTCCTTAACCCTGCCTCTGGTCTGCTCTTTCCATAGTTACCCCTGTCCCAGTCATTGGAAACTCTGTCTATGTGCTCAGGTCAGACACCTTCACCCTTTGAATCCTCTCTTTCACTTTGATCCAGACCAACGGCACACCCTGTCTATTTAACTTTCCAAAATATGTCCAGAATTCAGCTATTTCTTTAGCTCCTTCACTGCTGTCATCCTGGCCTACACTGTCATCGCCTCTTACCCGGATTATTGCAATTGTCTTTCCTGTCTGGTCTTCCTACTTCTGCCATTGCCCCTGTTGTCTGTTCTCAGCAAAGCTGCAGTTCTATTTTTTTTCTTTCTTCTTATCTGGAAATAATTACAGATTCACAGGAAGTTGCAGAGATAGTACAGAGAGGTCCCATGTTCCCTTCACCCAGTTTCTCCCAGGTTACATCTTACATAACTATAGTACACTATCAAAACCAAGAAATTGATATTGATACATTTTATGCCCTTTTTATCACATGTGTAGATTTGTATAACCAGCATCATAATCAAGTTGCAGAACTATTTCACTACCACCAAGATCTCTCTCATTTTGCCCCTTTGTAGCCACACCCACTCCTCTCCCTTCAGCTGTCCCCAAGCCCTGGAGACCATGCATTTTTCTCAATCTCTTTGATTTTATTATTTCAAGGATTTTATATAAATGGAGTTATACCACATGTGATCTTTTGAGAGTGCCTCCCTCCCCCAGCGTAATTCCCTTGTGGTCCGTCCAGGTTGTTGTGTGTGTCTGTAGTTCCTTCCTTTTTACTCTTGAGTAGTAGTCTATGGCATGGATTAGCCAGAGTTCGTTTAACCATGGACCTGTTGTAGGACATCAATTGTTTGCTTCCAGTTTCGGGCTATTACAAATAAAACTGCTACAAATGATCCTTGTGTAGGTTTTTATGAACAGTTCACAAAAACACAAATTTTTGTTTGTTAGATTGGCCAGCAGTTTTCCTTTGTTGTAATGTTTTGTCAAGTTTTGGCTCTAAGGTTATGCTGGCCTTACAAAGTGAGCTGGGAAGTGTCCCTTCTTTTTCTTTTCCTTGGAAGAATTTGTATAAAATTGATGTTATTTCTTCCTTAAATGTTTGGAAGAATTTATCAGCAAAGCCTTTTGGGCATGTGGTTTTCTTTGTGGGAAGGTTTTAAATTATGGATCTAATTTCCTTAATAGGGAAAGGGCTGTTATCTTCTTACCAGAGTTTTGGTAAATTGTGTTTTTCTAGGAATTTGTTCATTTTACCCAAATTTAAAAATAGTTTATAAGATCTTATTTTTGGGGGGGCGCCTGGGTGGCTCAGATGGTTAAGCGTCTGCCTTTGGCTCAGGTCATGATTCCAGGGTCCTGGGATCGAGCCCCACATCTGGCTCCTGGCTCAGCAGGGAGCCTGCTTCTCCCTCTCCCTCTGCCTCTGCCCCTGCTCATGCTCTCTTCCTGTATCTGTGTGTCTCAAATGAATAAATAAAATCTTAAAAAAAAAAAATCTTATTTTTTTATTGTCTGCAGTATCTTTGGTGATGTGCTCTTGTGTACATTTTATACCTCCTTTTTTCCCTGATCACTCTCATTAGAGGTTTATCAGTTTTATGAGTCTTTTAAAAAAAATCAGCTTTGGGGGCTCCTGGGTGGCTCAGTCGGTTGAGCATCTGACTCTTGGTTTGGGCTCAGGTCATGATCTCCACATTGTGAGATCAAGCCCCAGTTGGGCTCTGTGCTCAGCAGGGTGTCTGCTTGAGATTCTCTCCCTCTCCCTCTGCCCCTCCCTCCGCTTGCACCTGTATACTCTCTCTAAAATAAATAAATCGGTCTTTAAAAAAAATCAACTTTGGCTTTGTTGATCATCTTCTGGTATATGCTTATATTCTATTTCATTGACCTGTGCTCTTTGTTTTTCCTCACTACCTTCTTTGGGTTTTATTTGCTGGTTTTTTTTTTTTTTTTTTTTTAACTTTTTGAGATAGCTGGATACATTATTAATTTCTTTCGGTCTCTTATTATATATACTACTAAGGCTATAAATTTTCCATTTTAAGCCAAGATTTATGTGCATTACACTCTTTTTTTAGATTTATTTATTTTAGAGCGTGTGTGAGTGTAGGGGGAGGGGCAAAGGGAGAGGGAGAGAGAGAATCTCAAGCAGACTCCCCACTGAGCCTAGAGCGGATGCAGGGCTTGATCTCAAGATCCTGAGATCTTGACCTGAGCTGAAATCAAGAGTTGGATGCTTAACCGATTGAACTACCCAGGCACCCTGTGTTACGCTCTCTCTCTCTCTTTTTTTTTAAGATTATTTACTTCAGAGAGAGTGAGAGAGAGCACAGAGGGAGAGGGAGAAGTAGACTCCCCACTGAGCATGGAGCCCAATGTGGGGCTCAACGTGGGGCTCCATCCCAGGACCCTGAGATCATGACCTGAGCCGAAGGCAGACGCCCAACCGACTGAGCCATCCAGGCGCCCCTACACTCTTTTGACATGAGTATTTTCATTCTTGCTTAGTTAAAACTATTTTTTGTTTTCCCTTGTTAGCAGCTCTTTGACATATGAGCCATTTAGATGTCATCGCTTTATTTCCAGACAAATGAGGATTTTCTAGTTATCTCTTTATTTTATATGAGTTCTTGCTTATTCTGCGATCTGAGAACATACTTTTTATGATTTCTGTCCTTGGATATTTCTTGAGACTTATTTTATGGCCCCGTACATGGTTTTTGTAAATGATTCATACTCTGAAAAAAAAGAGAAACTTTTTAAAGTTTCAGATTTTCTGCCAGAAATTCTTCTTGTTGTCTTTTTTTTTTTTTTTTAACATTCTGATCATTCTTTTTAATAAAGTGCGTTTTTGAAAGGTCAATCATTTGGGTCCTTTTGGGTCTGTTTCTGTTGTCTGCTCTGTCCCTTGATTTTTGATCACATTATCTTGTCTTCTCATGTACTTAGTTATTATGAGTGCTGGACACTTTAAATGAACAGTTGTAGAGAATTAAAAACCTAGGGTAATGATATCTTGGAGGATTTACATTTGTTTCTGGGCAATGGTTAGTGGAATTGGTGATCCTGGATCATTTGAATGCAATCAAGGATTAAGATGGGCTCGAGTCCATGTGAGATCCAGACTATTTCTACTTTATTTACTTCTAGTGTATGACATTGCAGAGGCCCAGCCCCCAGTGTGGGGGATTCAACAGGCCTTCTTTGCTTGGTGAACTTTTGTTTTTGTTTTTTTTTTTTTTTGAACTTCAGTTTTTGACCCCTGAGTCCTGAGTGCCTGCTAAAAGTTACTCTGTCCAGTTCTTAGTGGCTTCTCTTGGATTTGGAAGACGCACCTAGGGGAAATATGGCCTCTAGTGCAGGGTTTCCATTATCTCCCATATCTTGACTCCACAGTTCTTTAGTGTCCGGGAATAGGTATTTTTTCTACCTTTTCTCCAGCTTTTCTAGTTGCTTTTCTGAGGAAGGCTTTTTGAATTTACTTACTTCTCATACTGAATAGTGGAACTTAAGTATTTTGTAAAAGTTCCTCTGGTGAATTGGTGGCAGCTAGGGTTGACAGTTACTGCCCCTCCTCATCTTCTGTAATCATCTCCTTCTTGTTTAGGCTACTCCAACCACTCAGGCCTTTGTGGTGTTTCTTAGCATATTCCTATCTTAAGACCTTTGTATTTGCTGTTCTCTCTGCCTGGGGTTCTTCCCGAAATCTCTGAATGGCTCACTCTGTTATTTTCATCAGGTCTTCATCAGAGGGTCACCTTATCTGTGATACCTCTCTGACCCTGCTGATGAGCACCACATATAAAATAGCAACACCTCCACCCCCTCAAGCCTCTTATTTTTCTCCCATTTTGCTGACCATCTTATGATATATAATTAGTTTCCACCACTATGCATAAACTCTTTGAGACATTGTTTTGTTCTGTTACATGTCCAGCCCCTAAAATTGTCCTGCTCAATTAGGGGCATCTGGGTGGCTCAGTCAGTTGGGTGTCTGACTCTTGATTTCGGCTCAGGTCATGATCTCAGGGTCATGAGATCAAGCCCCTCATTGGCTCAGCACTGGGAGTGGAGCCTGCTTAAGATTCTCTCTCTCTCTCCCTCTCCTCCTCCCTCCCCGCTCTCTCTCTCTCTCTTTTTTTAAAAGATTTTATTTATTTATTTGACAGAGAGAGAGAGAGTGAGAGAGGGAACACAAGCAGGGGGAGTGGGAGAGGGAGAAGCAGGCTTCCCGCTGAGCGGGGAGCCCGATGTGGGGCTCGATCCCAGGACCCTGGGATCATGACCTGAGCCAAAGGCAGACGCTTAACGACTGAGCCACCCAGGTGTCCCTCGCTCTCTCTCTTTAAAAAAAAAAAGAAAGAAAGAAAGAAAGAAAACTCAATATTTATTGTTGAATGAATATAAGAATGAAATTATGATAAAAGTAATCAAAAACTAATGATGTAATGAATGGTGACTAACATAAAATAAAAAATTATGATAAAAGTATAGGCTTCGTAGGTGCTTGTGAGGATTGAATAAGTTAATACATTTAAGTGAAGACATTTACAGTTAAGGTATTAAGCACAGTGCCAAGCATATGGTAAACTCATATTATTCAAAATTGTTGCCTCTCAAATGATCACTTCTCATTTCTAGATATTATAGAGATTGAAAACTACTTGCTTTTTGTAAAGCAAGCCTTTTTTTTTTTTTTTTGCTCACATTACTATTATGATTAACACCAGATTTTACAACCCTGCGGCTGGGATGGTAGACTGAAGCTTAATCCATGGAACTCTCTTTATGTAGCTGCAGGATTAGAGAATAGATCTGTGTTTAAGCCAGCTTGTGATTTCCAGGCAATCAGGAAGCAGCTTTTAATGTAACTTAATGAGTGGGAGAGTGATTGAATAGACATCATTCCTTTTTAACTTTTATCTTGTAAGAACTCCATTCTGGGAGACTGGCACACTCAGTTTTATGTAATGCAAGTGAAATATGATACTAAGCAGATAAAAGCAAATATTGTTTTTGTTGAAGAGAGAGAGCATCAAGATTGATTGACCTGAGTGGTAAGTATTGACTCAAGCAAATGCTGAAGGCAGTGTTTACCACAAGGGACAGTAAATCTTGATGATCAGAGAATATATAGTTAATCTCAGTATTATTACAGAGTTTCACTAGAAGTATCTAGAAATCTTGTGGAATGAATCTGTTGCATATAACTTTCCTTTTGGAAAAACCCAACAACGAACTTTTAAGTTGAAGACACAGAGTTCTTTAGAGTCCTTACACATATTGATGAGCTTTTCCCTGATTGTTTTTAAATTGGACAGCCAAGTTCCTCCCTTATACCTGACAATGTTATTAGCTGGCTGCTTTATTCAAGAAATTGATTGATAATCAGTTCAGTTAGTTTTTGTTCCATAACCATTATATATCCTTTATAAGTCTTATGCTAGATAGTTTATAAGATACAAGACAAGGAGAAAGTATCTTTGATGTTCATCGAGTTTAGGGGAAAGACAAGATCTCTATATTTGAAGTAGGCAGAGGCACAATTCTACATGTGACACCTGGTTTCTGATAACATAGAAATTATTTTAGAAAGTTGAGATGAAGGAAAGTTGAAGAAGATGAACTGTAAATAAGATCTTTTTTTTAAAGTTTTTATTTTAATTCCAGTTAATGTACAGTGTTATATTAGTTTTAGGTATCAAATATAATGATTCAACAGTTCCATACGTTACCTGGTGCTCTTCATGACAAGTGCACTCCTTAGTCCCCATCATATATTTACTCAACCCCTCACCCCCCCTCCCTTCTGGTAACCATCAGTTTGATCTCTTTCTTTCTTTCTTTCTTTTTTTTTTTTAAAGATTTTATTTATTTGACACAGAGAGAGCACAAGCGGGGGGGTGGGGAGTGGCAGGCAGAGGGAGAGGGAGAAGCAGGCTCCCCGCCGAGCAGGGAGCCCAATGCAGGACTCGATCCCAGGACCCTGGGATCATGACCTGAGCCGAAGGCAGTCGCTTAACCATCTGAGCCACCCAGGCGCCCAGTTTGTTCTCTTTCTTAATCTCTCTTTTTTCCCTTTGCTCGTTTGTTTTGTTTCTTAAATTCCACATATGAGTGAAATCATATGGTATTTGTCTTTCTCTGACTGACTTTTTTGCTTAGCATTATACTTTCTGGCTCCACCCATGTCATTGCAAATGGTAAGATTTCATTCTTTTTTTTATGACTGAATAATATTCCATTACACACACACACACACACACACACACACACACACGCAGGATACATATATATAAAATAAAGAATGAGATGTACATATTTATATTCACACACACACATACACACCACATCTTTATCTGTTCATCTATTGATGTGCACTTGGGCTGCTTCTTTATCTTGGCTGTTGTAAATCAAACTGCTGTAAACATCAGTGTGCGTGTATCCCTTTGAATTAGTGTTTTTGTATTCTTTGGGTAACCCAGTATCATGATTGCTGGATCATAGGGTAGTTCTATAACTTTTTGAAGAACCTCCATACTGTTTTTCACAGTGGCTGCATGAGTTTGCATTCCCACCAGTGGTGCAGAGGGTTCCTTTCTCTCCACATTTTCACCAAAACTTGTTGTTTCTTGTGTTTTTGATTTTAGCCATACTGATAGGTGTGTGGTGAGATCTCATTGTGGTTTTGATATGCATTTCCCTGATGATGAGTGATGTTGAGCACCTTTTCATGTGTCTGTTGGCCATCTGTATGTCTTCTTTGGAGAAATGTCTTCTGTCCTTTTTTTTTTTTTAAGTAATCTCTACACCCAATATGGGGCTTGGACTCACAACCCTGAGATCGAGTCTCATGCTCCACCAACTGAGCTAATCAGGCACCCCTGCCCGTTTTTAAATTGGATTATTTGGTTTTTGGGTGTTGAGTTGTGTTAGTTCTTTATATATTTTGGATACTAACCCTTTATCAGATATGTCATTTGCAAATATCTTCTCCCATTCCATAGGTTGCCTTTTAGTTTTGTTATTTCTTTTACTGTGCAGAAGCTTTTTATTTTAATATAGTCCCAATAGTTTATTTTTGTTTTTCTTTCCCTTGCCTCAGGAGACATATTTAGGAAAAAGTTGCTATGGCTGATGTCAAAGAGGTTATTGCCTGTGTTCTCTTCTAGGATTTTTATGGTTTAAGGTCTCACATTTAGTTCTTTAATCCATTTTGAATTTATTTGTATGTATGGTGTAAGAAAGTGGTCCAGTTTCTTTCTTTTGCATGTGGCTGTTCAGTTTTCCCAACACCATTTGTTAAAGAGACTCTTCTTTTCCCATTGTATATTCTTTCCTGCTTTGTTGAAGATTAATTGACCATATAGGTGTGGGTTTATTTCTGGGTTTTCTGTTCTGTTCCATTGATCTGTGTGTTTATTTTTGTGCCAGTACCAGATTATTTTGATTATGTAAATAAAATCTTGAGTAGGATTTGAGTAGGCAGACAAAAGAATGGTTTGTAGTGTGAGAAATAGAATTCCAAAAGCGTAAGATTTTAATATGTGCGCTTAAAAAATTTATACAAATAATAAATGTTAAATTATAGACATATCTGAAAAGACATAAATAAAAATAAATCCTTCCCCCAGAGATAACTACCTTTAACATTTTGTTACATATCTTTCTAGACTTTTTCCTGTTCATGTATATACAGGTGTGAAAAATGCAAAGATGGGGCGCCTGGTGGCTCAGTCGTTAAGCGTCTGCCTTCGGCTCAGGCCATGATCCCAGGGTCCTGGGATTGAGCCTCATACTGGGCTCCCTGCTCGGCGGGAAGCCTGCTTCTCCCTCTCCCACTCCCCCTGCTTGTGTTCCCTCTCTTGCTGTCTCTCTCTCTCTGTCAAATAAATAAATAAAATCTTAAAAAAAAAAAAATGCAAAGATATTTGTGCAAATGTTTATCAGTACATATAAATAAATAGTAAAATAAATATTGATATAAAGGGGTAGTATTAAATTGTTTCATAAAGATTCATTTAAACATTTTTGCTATTATAAGATTATATATATGGTCATTTAATTGATCAGTGAAAGTACTATGGTCTTTGTGATTCCTAAGATTTTCCTTCCTGAACATATTAGATACATATGGTGGAGTATATTATTAGCTACATTTGGTGGAGTAAGTAGACACATTGTTTTGACTGATAATGAACCTCTTATAATTTTTTTAGGTGCTGGGTCTTCAGCTCTGAAGAGGCCATTTGAAGATGGATTAGGGGATGATAAAGATCCCAATAAGAAGATGAAACGAAACTTAAGGAAAAGTATATAAAATCTTTCTTCTTAGAGATGTGAACTAGAAAAGATTTGTAGTCTCAGACAGGAAAATAAAAATTACAAATTGAAGAATTTGATTGATTTGAATTGGAGTTTTAAGAATATAGCTTAACTGAGAAATTGATGATTGGATAACTTTCTTTTGTTTTCAGTCTTCATTGCTTCAGATATATTAGTATTGACAAACTAAAATTGATGTTATAGATATAATAATTGACATCACTTGTACAGTAGTGTTAGTATAATTAAAGTGATTTTACAGTTATGAAGTGAAATTAATTTGTATATGTGTTTTCAAATTCTTGTTTTTTAAAGCCTGGTGAATTTATAGTGGTCACTCAGAACCTACAGATGCATAGATTAAAAGCAAAATAGTTTAATTTCTGATCTCATTCTTTTTGTTTTGTTTTATTTTTGGTTTTGTTTTAAACAGTTCTGGATAGTAAAGCAATAGACCTTATGAATGCACTAATGAGGCTAAATCAGATCAGACCTGGGCTTCAATATAAGCTTTTGTCTCAGTCTGGCCCTGTCCACGCCCCAGTCTTCACAATGTCTGTAGATGTGGACGGTACAACATATGAAGCCTCAGGGCCATCCAAGAAAACAGCAAAACTTCATGTAGCAGTGAAGGTACAGTATTGCATTTATTTAGCAGGGCTTTGTTATTTTATGTTGTAAATAAGGTGCTTATTTTTCTAAAATAAATTAACAGACTTTTTAAAGATTTTAATGATAATGACAAAGATTTTTGTCAACTCTGGATTACAGAATTTTTCTTTTTTCATTATAAAATAATATGTATATTCCAAATAAAATTTGGAAAATGCAGAGGAAAGTAAAGACATAAAAAATATGGGGCAGATCATTAATATTTATATATAGTATGTTTGTTTAGGTTGAGCTCACAGAGTGTATGTAATTTATCCTCTGATTTTTTTTTCATTTACTATGTCATCAGTGTTTTCTCAGGTTATTAAAATCCTCACAAATAATTTTTAATGACCAAATGATTAACATGATATGGATATACTATTATTTGTTTAGACATTTTACTATTCATTGAATATTTTGCTGTTTGCAGACTTTGCCGGTCATAAATAAATTTAATTATTATCTTCCTGCATATGGTGCTTTTCTGTATTTCACATTATTTCCGTAGGGAATAAGGTCCAGGATCGAACCAACCAAACATGCATGTAGGTTTGTAGAAAGTCCCTAAATCCTGGAATTTTTCCATGAGTACATTTGCCCTCTTGTAGACAAATGTGAAAATGTCAAAGATCGTGTAGACTAAAGATCAATTTTAATTTAAGAAAAGTTCTATTATGTAACAGTATGGCATAAGACAGAATTGGTCTGTTTTCATGATCATTCCATTTGTAAGTATTATTAATAAAGATGTGAACATTGTCCTAGATTCTAAGGATATAGCAGTGAACAAAACAAAGCCCTTGGCCTCCTGGAGCTTGCATTCTAGTGTGGAAAGGATTGGAGACAGACAACAAATATACAAATGAATAAATTCTAAGGCAGGTAGTAATAAGCACAATGTAGGAAAATAATAACTAAACTGTAAACATATAAAACAACATTTATGTTGTGTCTTGTTTACAAAAGGGGTACTTCAAGTATGATGAAATAGTGTGAGTTTAAAATGAGGCAGAAAAAATGAAGAATGAGGGGAAAAAATGAATCCAGGAATAAAGCTAAAAATACGGTTCAGTAACTTAGCCCCATAATGTATGCTGAGAATGAGTCACAAATTAAGATCTCAGTTTTCTAGAATCTGACTCAAAAAGCTTATAAAATATCCCTTCATAGTGACATAAGAACAGACAGTTGATTATAAGAGTCATAGTTGTTTTGGTATACAGATCAAATGGACATTCTCCTTGAGTGGGTCTTCATAAAAAAGGATTGCAGTGACATCCTTAAACATCATGTGTGATGCAGTGAAAATTTGTGGGTTGTTTGTTATGATTGCCTTTAATGTAAGCTAGTGGCCTCATACCAACTTGTAATTCAGTAAAATTTGGGGAGTAAGAACAGTGGGAGATTTTGTAATATGACAGGATTTAGATGCTATTTGTTCTCATAATTACTATTAACATTTTGGTATGTATTTTTCCAAGCCTTTTTTTTTAAACCTGCAGTTCCAAAATCCATAAAGCACTGAAAATGAAAAATAATTCCTGAAGTTTGATGAAAACTCACTTGATGGGAAAACCTGACCTGAATTGTTGTAGAACTACTTTTAGTCTTTATTATTCCATTTCGTGTGAATATTTCATATGTTCCTTTGCACAAACATGGGGTAGCACCTGAACTCAACTGGGGATTTGGAAAATATATAGTAAATATTTTGTATTAGCTTTCTAAACTCTGAAAAACTATGAATTCTCGAAACAGTCTGGCCCCAAGAGTTTTAGATTAGGAGTGGTGGGACCTACATAGTGGGAATACAAAATATATAATTAAAACAAGTATTATTTTTGTTCATCTAAGAATATGAGGGTTTTTTTTTTTTTTTATAGTTATCACAAAGATTGTTCTCCTTTTTAGTGATGGCCTAATATTTTTTTATTATCAATCTACCATAATGTAACTGATCTTTTAGATTTAGATGCTGCCAGTTGGTTGCTTTACATCTTTTTAAACTAGTCTAATTATCCCTTAAGATATATGTTAGGGGCACCTGGCTGGCTCTGGTCGGTAGAACATGCGACTCTTAATCCTCAGGGTCGTGAGTTCAAGCCCCGTGTTGGGTGTAGAGCTTACATTAAAAAAACAAAAGTAACAAGTAAAGACAAATTCTAGAAATGAAATTTGATCAAGAAGAGGGCACATTTGAATGATCCATTAATTCATTAAATAGGTATTGGGCTTCCTATTATATGTCAGGCATATATTGCCAAACTGCCATCTATATACAAGTTTCAGGTTCTGTTTTACAAATGAATTTGAGAGTGTTTTATATCTGACATGAAAGTAGGTCCCACTAGATAAAAATCCTTAGATTTCTTACTCAGTAGTTTGGTAGGAGTCTGTACCTGTTAAGACAAATCACACCAGAGAATCAAATCAAAACAAAATACGAAAAAGCGGTTCCTGCCACAGGAGCCTGGCCTCCTGCAGTAGGCAGCCTGAAGTGATGGAGATCAGTTGCCAATCTTTTCTTTCCTCTTCCAGCCCTTTTTTCTGATAGTCCCTCACAAAGAACATAATCAGCGATATTCCATGAAAAGAAATCTTAGTCATTGTACAGAAAAGGTCAGGACAAGGAGTGAAGGCTCTTTGGGAGAGGTTCTTGCAGCCATCAGCTCTCCACCATCCAGAAGCCATGGATAGGACTTTCTTTTGAGTGGAGAGCCATACAGTAGAGTATGTTTTCATGTGTTTTCTTTTCACCTTTGTCCTGTAGTCTTTTTTTTTTTTTAAGATTTTATTTATTTATTTGACAGAGACACAGCGAGAGAGGGAACACAAGTAGGGGGAGTACGAGAGGGAGAAGCAGGCTTCCTGCTGAGCAGGGAGCCCAATGCGGGGCTCAATCCCAGGACCCTGGGATCATGACCTGAGCCGAAGGCAGACGCTAAACGACTGAGCCACCCGGCGCCCCTGTCCTGTAGTCTTTGAGGTTATCAGCTTTCCCAGCCTCAACCCCCTTCTGGGTGGGCGGGGGGAGGGCATGGTTATACTGAATTTCCCAGTCACCTTGTTTCCAGGAATAATCTTGTGATTTTTCAGCCCAATTGATGTGTTTATTAGATTTGATTTGTTTGCCAGACACTTGAAACTACTTTTTTGGTGTATCAATTTTTTGGCTTCAGTATTGATTCCAAGCAAACTTTGGTTCTAGAGGTCTGAGAACTCATTACTTTTTTTTTCTTTAGCTTTTGTAGCATATACTAGTTAATAATCTCATGTGTTCATAGGAAAATGACATAATTTTACATTTTTTTGTTAGCTGGTCTGTATTGCAAATATACTGTATCCCTTGAGATTATCCATCAGTTATATAAACTATAGTGTAGTGAAATATGTTGCTGCAATAACAAATAAATGAATATGATATGTGAGAAAAGCACAGGAGAAATGGTGTTAAATAATTCACATTAGACTTATTTTAACTGTCTATGTTAAATTGGGAAAAGCTGCTGTTTTTATTGGAATAAACAAATCAAATTTATTTGTGACTCTTGACTTTTGACTTGCAGCCTGTATTAGCCTAGTGTTCATTCCAGGCTGATAACTGTTCTTTCAGAGATGAGATTTTTCAGGGAGAGCATATTTACAGGACTCATACAGTGGAGAAGGTGTTTTCTTTGTAAAATATTGACGAGGATAAACTAAATGATGTTAACATACTTAGTCTTATAGTACTACCTGAGAACTTCTAAAACTTAAGATATTGAAGAGAGGTTCTTGGCTTTCATCTAGTGATTACAAAGAATTAATTTATGATTTGAAATGTTCAACAGAATGCCAGAGTTTCCATATGAATTGGGTGAATTAATTTCAAATTCTCTTGGTACAGAGTTCTACTTATGTCCATTTTTTACAGATTTTATTTATATTGGCAGAATCCATTATAGAAGATGCCATTGTCTATAAAATTTAGGCTGCCTGGTCTCTCATTCGTGGGACTATCATAACTTTTTTGAGACACCTATTACGTATAGTTGGGATTGTAAAGAAATATGACATTGCTTTTACACTCCAGCAACTTAAAACATTAGTCAAAAGCTGAAACAAATACAGAGATGTTTACGAACCTATCTCCATATATTTTGATATAAACCTTTAAATTAGTAACTGACAATGCAACATTAGCCTGTTTGAAAGAGGCTTATAAAAATGCTAGTGAATGTATTTTCTTGTAAACATCTAAAAAGCAGTATAACCTGGCAGGAGATATTAAAAGCCGTGCTTGTATGTGTGTATGCTCATGGGCACATGCATGCCCCCAGACACACACACACACACACACACACACACACACACTTCGGAAGACTTTATTTTAAAAAAGATAAGAAATGCCAGGCATTGAATGGTAATATAAGAAGAATGGACATTGGAGGAAGCCATAATGTAACTAGGCCTTGAGGGGATGGAAATACAAACCTAATATTGTTCCTGGTTCACTTACTATAGCAAATAAATCTTGAGACTGAATCCTTTCTTTCAAGTATTGATTTTGGTTTAAGTTGAAAGCAAAGAGGTCAATAGTAGAAAGCTTCAGATATTATATAATTAACAGGCAAATTGGTTCCAGCATGAAGACTTCTTGATTCCCTTTCTGTGCTAATTCCCCTAACGGATTGAGTCATAGAATTTAGAGGTCAACTAATCAGTCTTCCTGTTTTGCAGATTGGAAAATTGAGGACCAGAGGAGAAATACAGGATTAGACCGCCACGTCTTTTCCTTTGTAGTCCATTGTACTTTTTTCATTATGTTATTTTATTTTTCCCCTCACCTCCTTGGTTGAACTCTGGCCTTCAAATTAAATGAACCAGAAGCAACCTCAGGTTTGCATTTCTGTCATCCTTTATTTAAGCCTAATTACTCTGAGGATGTTTTTCCCATTCTCCGTGGTGAAACTAGTAGGTAGGTAAACTTAGTTTAACCAAGGATTTGTAGATTTAGCACCCTCTTGCTCTTCCTGCAAGGTGTTTCATGGATTCAGATGTTATGGATTTGAAACTTGTTTTCAGTATTTCATCTCTTCTCTGTGGTCTCTGATGTTCAAATAAAACTGAATCTTAATGTAATTTGTACAGGTATTACAAGCAATGGGATACCCAACAGGCTTTGATGCAGATATTGAATGTATGAGTTCCGATGAAAAATCAGATAATGAAGGCAAAAATGAAACAGTCTCTTCAAACTCAAGCAATAATACTGGAAATTCTACAACTGAAACCTCCAGTACCTTAGAGGTATATTTATATGTATTTTTTTCCTTAGAAAAAAAGGAGTATATGTAGACTGTAGAAAATTTGAGAGATGTGGAAAAGTATAAATAAGAAAATCAAAAGCATATACAAATGTATATATTCCAGAGATAGCCATTATTAATATTTTGGTTTATTCCCATCCAGCCTTTTTTTCTGGCAGTCATGTTTTCATGCAGTTTTACATTTTGTTTTTTTTCCACTTAACTTTAAAAAAAACCTGTAAACATAGCTGTATAGTACACAACACATGAATGTATCCTAATTTAACTAGAATTTTCCTTTTGCTGGCCATGGAAGTTCCTTCTAGTATTTCACAGTTAAAATATATCAACAATATCAACAATAACTAAAGAGTGAAAAACCAGGCCTAGCAGAGGAAATTTAGGATTATTTGAAGTTTGTGCTGAGCTGTGGGAGGCAGTGGGTCATTATGGAGCCGATCTAGCCTTGAGGAAGGCATAGCCTGATCTAGTATGTTCCTCAGACTCTGAGTAAGTCCTAACGTATGAGCTTATTGCCACAGATAATAGAATGGGACAGAAATCTAAGTACTGACTATACACAGCATTTTTGGGAATTCACGGGGTACTCATTCATTACATTCTGCATAAGAAAAATTGGCTCTGAAGTAACAGCAAGAGGTTACATTAAGTTTTTAAAAAAATTTTTTTCATTTGGGGGAATGAGATCTATCAAAGACTTAGTGGACCATAATATTTTCAGTCTACAAACCTTTTGTAGTGCCTGCTTACTGCCAGATGCTGCAGAGCCTCAAAATGTTCTCAGGCTAGAAGCACAAAAGACATATCCATAACTAATTATAATGTAATGTGATAAGTACCATGATGGCAAAGTGAACATAATAATGTAAAATCTCAAAAGAAGAAGTGATTAGGAAACTTAGACACCTGTAAAATCAAAGGGAGTAAAATGTGAGTGAAGTTTTAGGTGATGAGTAAGATTTTGCTATGTGGAGAAGAGGTGGAGAGAAGGCATTTTGGATCAAAGGAATAGGAGGTATAATGACCTGAAGTTGTGAAGGTACATGTTTGAGAGGTGCCAGGTAGGCCAGTATGGAGGGACAGATGGAGGCTGAGGCCTGTGGAAGCCTTGCCTGACTTTCCATGTGATACCGTGGAGGAGCCCTGGCACCTGGCTTTTCAGAGGACCAGTCATTCACAGGTGATCGTCACAGGCACGACAAGGTGTTTTGCTGGCAGTGTTATAAATACTTAGAGAAGAAAGAGCTCATTAATTATGAGACTTAGACTGTTCAGGGGAATTAGGGGGAGAGAGAGAGCGCAGTGTGGGCTGCACTAACAGCAGCCACATGCATGTATGGTGCTTTTGGTAGGAATACATCTATGCTTTGTTTCTATATAATGTAGTAATGGCATGGGGGTCGGGGGGGAAGAAAGCCCTTATTCTTCATTTAAAATTAAAATATTAAAATGCAAATATTTATATGCCTTGACTCATTTTTATAAAAGTGATTTCAGATTTGGAAAGCAGAGAGTGATTACCATAGACCTAGGTTCACAAATTATTCATTACCTTTTAAAGATGGAGACTGGAGGGACGCCTGGGTGGCTCAGTCGTTAAGCATCAGCCTTCGGCTCAGGTCATGATCCCAGGGTCCTGGGATCAAGCCCCCGCATCGGGCTCCCTGCTCCGCGGGAAGCCTGCTTCTCCCTCTCCCAATCCCCCTGCTTGCGTTCCCTCTCTCGCTGTGTCTCTCTCTGTCAAATAAATAAATAAAATCTTTAAAAAAAAAAAAAGATGGAGACTGGAAATTTGCTTTGCAATTAAAAAATATAGATTACAAAAACTCTTCAAGAAGTGAGGTGTTGTTTTTGTTTGTTTGTTTTTTTATTGCAGAAGACCCAGGCATGTTTATTAAACTTGTCTTGAAAAGTTGTCCAGTGTTTCATTTTTTTCCCCTACAGCATTAACCACTTAGTAAATCAGCACAGAATAGTTTATTAAGAGACTCTTGCTGTCCATTGGATTTATATGTATACATAATAATTGTTTGAGGCATTCATTTCCTCTTTTTTTTTCTTTTTTTAAGATTTTATTTATTTAGGTGGGGGGGGAGAGAGAGAGCGTGCATGCTTGAGAGCATGAGCAGGGGGAGGGGCAGAGGGAGAGGGAGAAGCGACTTCCAGCTGAACAGGGAGTTCCATCTCAGGACCCTAGGATCATGACCAGAGCTGAAGGCAGTTGCTTAACCGTCTGAGCCACCCAGGCGCCCCTGGGGCATTCATTTCTTTGTTGGGTATTTCTTGAGCAATTACTATGGTAGAATTACAGACATGATCTCTAACCTCAAAAAGTACTCAATCTTTGGGTCTCTCTCCTTTCTCAAAATTATAGGTGCAGTATTTTGTGGTTTATTTTTGGTGCTGCACTTCATTTGAGGCTTCACACTCTTACAGGAATTACTTTTTTTCCTTACTCTAGTCTTAATCCTTCCTCGAGTCAGTTCTTTCTGCTACTCCTGGCATGATTTTTCTACAACACAAATCTAATCCTGAATTTTCTAGACTAAAGTCTCTCCGTGGCTTATCATAGTTCATGATAAAGTCAAAGCTCATTTGCATGGCATGCAAAGTCCTTTATGAATTGGCGCCATCAAGGGCGTTTCTAGTCAGGTCCTATCTTCCTGTGCTCACTCCCTTATACAGCCAAACTGCGCTTCTCGCCATTTCCCGAACAGATGTTCTTTTCTTCTCTTGGGCCTTTCCACGGCTGTTTCTTCTGTCTAGAATGCCCTTCTCCTTTGTTTCCACCTTATCATGGTCTGGTGCTTACCTCTTTAAGGTTTAAGGTCAGGTTCGCATGTCACTTCCAGGAAAACTATCCTCATTGCCCTAGAAAATGATTGCTGCTTCTGTGTTTCCGTAACATACATCTGTTGTATAATATACACTGTTTTACAGTGATTATGTCTGTCCCTCCCACTATACTCTAGCTCCTTTGAGCAGGGAGTGACTGCTTTTATTCTTATTTTTAAATTTCAGAACCCATAGTCTGTAGCCTACTGTTTTTACCTTAGGTGCCCTTAAGTCTCTTTTGAGAGAACTGAGAGCTGTGTAGGAACATTTTCTTCCCATCTCCCAAGTTGAGAGTTATTTCTTCCTAACCCTAAAGATGAAAAACAGTGAATATTCAGGTGTCATGTGAATCTCAACTGTTCTGTCCACTTTGTTAGTCATTTAAAGTATTATTCTTAGATCATGAACACCACAGAGCAGACCCTAGAGTGCCGTGTAATGGCAAGGCCACATTGCTCTTGAACAGTGTTGAGACAGCCCTACTTTAGGGGCAGGCTGGCTAGATGACTGACTGCCATGTTTATTGCCTGTAGAGTTTCCATACCTTTAAAGGTATTTTGTCATTTGTATGTAGAGGTGATCACATCCTAGTCCCTAAATGCTTTAAAGTGTAATTTTTGAGCCTCTTTTCAACAGAAACATAGTATAATTGTATTAATAAGAAATTTAATACTCTAAAATCTTACTTGGTTGAACCTCCTTTTAGGTAAGAACTCAGGGCCCTATCCTCACAGCAAGTGGCAAAAATCCCGTAATGGAGCTCAATGAAAAAAGAAGAGGTCTTAAGTATGAACTCATCTCGGAGACTGGTGGAAGCCATGACAAACGCTTTGTAATGGAGGTGTGTACCTAGATTCAAGCCAACCTTAGTTTTTGCCTCAAGGACATAGGCTATCCTGAGCTTATATGTAAAAAAGTTTTAGACTGAGTTAATTCTTGCGGCACTATTTGACTTTCGGTGTTTTCTGTGTTGTGATACATTTAAATTAAAACTACATAGAGGAATTGCATGGGATAATTGCAGAGTATTGTTCTTGATTTTAGGTAGAAGTAGATGGACAGAAATTCAGAGGTGCAGGTCCAAATAAGAAAGTGGCAAAGGCAAGTGCAGCTTTAGCTGCCCTGGAGAAGCTGTTTTCTGGACCCAATGCAGCAAATAATAAGAAAAAGAAGATTATCCCTCAGGTATGAGTTAAGCATTAAACCTTTGCAATACTTTTGAAAAATACTACCAAAATTAAATTTCCTTTTCTGCCTTGGTGCCACTTTAGCTTTTCTGAAGTTGTTTCTTTTTCTTGCATTTGGCATCCTTTTCTTTGGGTTAGATCATAAATACTGTAATATTCACTTTTCTCTGGTCTTCATAGGCAAATTATATATTTTAAAAAGGCTATTAGCATTATTTGGGGGCTTTCAGTCACTCTTGATGAAGTAGAGCATTGAGG
Organism: Halichoerus grypus; assembly: GCF_964656455.1. Classification (NCBI taxonomy): domain Eukaryota; kingdom Metazoa; phylum Chordata; class Mammalia; order Carnivora; family Phocidae; genus Halichoerus; species Halichoerus grypus. Next base: position 82,510,544 of record NC_135725.1, on the reverse strand, counting down.
GATCTGTACTTTTAGTGAGATGTTAGCATTTGTTTAGGGAAACTGCCAAGAGTATAGGGGCTTACTTTCATCAGAGTCTGCAGATGCGCTTCCATTTCCTTTCCAGTTTTGTCCTTTTGCATTATTTATTTTGTGTTTTCCTTTGGGGTGGCACAGTAGAACTTGACCCTGTGTTCTGTTCATTCCTGACAATGGGCATGTCCGTCCTGCTGAAGGCCCAGGACTGTAGAAAGGTCTTTAGAAAAGATGGCCTCCTAATTACATGTTTTTGGATAGCAGATCCTTCTATCCATTCATTTATGAATTCGCAAATATTTTCTAGTCATATACTATGTGCATGATTGTGAGGGCAAAAGAGATACATTATTAAATATAAGACAGTTCTCTCCCTGGTGGAGAATGCTGGTGCAGTAATGTCTGAATAGATTATGTGATAGAAACAAGTCAATTAAAAATGTTTAGACTAATAGAAGGAAGATTACTTAAGGTTCTGAATGAAACTGTTTAGTTTCTTTTACATACACTGAGTGCACTGGCTAAGGGTAGAGTTGATCTTGTTTTATAGACGAGGAAATGAGGCCCGAAGAGATACAGACACTGCCCTTATTACCACAGGTAACTGATGGTAGGGTCTCTTTCAGCTAGGTTCTTCTCCTTCCAAAGACCGTGGGCATTCTGTTGCATATTATAGCCATCTTAGAAATTTGTCTTGTCTTGTATTTATTGTAATAAACATTGCTTACATTCTAGGATTCAAAATATAACCAAGGGTAACTTTTACTGAGATGAAATACAAATAAAGCATTTAAATTGCACTGCTAAACACGCAGAGAGAGAAGTGGTTTTATTTCCCTAAAACCTTCCAGGAAATGTGCTAAATTAGTAGAAAGATAATTGTTAGCTTGTTTGTTTTGGTGTGTTTTTACCATGAGTTACATCTTGTATTGGGTCAGTTAATTTTAGTGTTTAAAAAGAGAGTGCAGATACGTATTAGGTAGTTAAGTTTGGTTCTAGTAGACAAGAGCTCGATTTGTGTGGAGTCACTCTACTGCCACCAGATTGTTACTTCCTGACTACTTGGACTAAACTGTGTTTTTAAAAAAAAAAAGATATCTCCATGAGGTTCACCCATTTTTAGAAATTTTCCATACTAGAAGCTCTAAAACTCATGTGTTCAATATGCTTGACGGTCAGGAGGCAGTCTATTTTGGATGTGTGGGTTGCCTTTTTTTTCAGCCAGATAGAAAAATAGCTGTTCCCTGTGCATGATACATTTGACCTTGAAACTGTCTTCTGCCCAGTTATGCTAGTGGTAGAGGTGTTCCCATGAGGAATAAAAGATGATGGCTTTTCAGTGTGAGATAAATGTGTGTATACTCTGAATGTTTAAGCTGTTTGAAATATTGTTGACTTTATTCCACCCTGAGCTCTGAGGCTCTGCACCTTGGTTATAGGAGGGAATTCTGGTAGTTTTTAGTTTGAATTTTTGTTGTGTCTTTATATTTAAAAAATAAGTATAATGTTTCATTTAAAACTAGATATTCTTGATTTTCTTAAAATTTCAGTTTTAGAAAGGGATGTTTTAGCAGCCCTCTGTTCTGTTTGTCCTTATCTAGTATACTTTTCAGAGTTTGCTGTTTTCTCAATTGCTCTTTCTCCTCTGAAGTAAAACAAAGAGGATATCATTATCCTCATTGTATAATTAGTGGGAGACTCCGATAGACATAAAGATTTGTGATTTTTACCAGAGTCCCATGGCATTTTAGAGCAAGAGGAGACTTTAGAGGTGGTATTTCTTTAATGATTGGTACATGTACATACACATACACACATACACACATACACGTATAGCAGAAAATACAGACTCAGAGAAATCACATGACCTTCCTGGAGTTCTCATTTTTGGTCTTTCTTCATAGTTCTGTTTTTTTTGTTGTTGTTGTTATTGTTTTTTTCTTTACTCAGGTTCACAGCTAATTCTTGGTGGTTTGTTGGGTAGTTTTTGTTTGTGGGCGGAGAATTCAGTGGATTTCAAACCTAGGTATCAAGTGTCTATAATTACTTTAGTCAGGTCTAAAATGTAATGGATGTAATTTGACTATGAAATTTGTGTGTAGAAAATGAACTCTTTCTGAGTAACCCTCAAGTAAAAAGAAGAAGTTATTTGCATACTTTTATAAGTGCCCAAATATTCTTCAGAACAGCTCTGTAAGGTAGGTGTCATTTTTATTTTATAGATGATAAAGGTTCAAGGTCATAGACACTCATTGACTCATCTACAGGCTCAAGTTTCTCATAGAGGTTGTGCATTAGAGAGATGATGGGGTGTTAGTTCTTATTTCTCTCAGTAATGAAAATGTGTTATTTCTAACAGGCAAAGGGTGTTGTGAATACAGCTGTGTCTGCAGCAGTCCAAGCTGTTCGAGGCAGAGGAAGAGGAGCTCTAACAAGGGGAGCTTTTGTTGGGGCTACAGCTGCTCCTGGCTACATAGCTCCAGGTAGAGTATAGCCTGTAAGAGGTCTGCCTCCTCTTCTGGGCTTTGAAGAACAGCATCTCCTTTATTTTCCAGGGTTATACACAGTCCCTGGAAACATAACACAGGTGTAAGATGGGTGTGCACGGAAATTCAAAAGAAGAGAATCTACAGAATGTCATAGGTTTTCTCCTGGAATCTGCTGAGTGACTAGAGGTGTTCTGGAGGGAGGTGACAGATGAGGAATATTGCACTTGGTTGAGAGGACATATTTTGATAATGAGGAAGCTAACAAATACTCCACAGATTGAGGAGTGTGGACATGTGAGCAGGGTGCATTCAGCGGGGACATGTAGAGGATGGTTGGGTGTAACAGGAGAGGAAAACTGCTGGTAAGAGATTCCCTCATTGGGGTGAAGCCTAGCATTAATAGCTTTCTTTAACTCAGTGTTTGGGATCCAGCAAAGGTCTACAGAAGTACAAAAAGAGGAAAAAAAAAAAAAAAGGGAAACTTATTTATCCAGAGCTTACTATACAACAGATACTTTGGTATAAATGATTTCACTTAATTGTTTTTTAATCCTCACAGTGTTTCCTCAAGTAGAAATTATTTCCATTTTCTAGGTGAGGGAACTAAGGTTTAATGGGAGAAGGCAGCTAGCTCAGTCTGAGACATGTAGCGAACAGCAGAGCCGAGATTTGAATGTAGGTGTTTGCAGTTCTAGAGTTTATATTCTTTCCATTTCACCACATGGCTTGAGGGAGATGGGGGAAAAGATGCCCTCCTTCTGCCTTCTGTTCTAATACTTACGTCATTTCAGCAGTAGATGTAGAGCTGTCTCATTAAAGTCAGGTCGTCTGCCCTATTGAACCTATGGAACTTTTCACTTAACAAGTAGACTGCTTGTAATTGTTGATCGGGATGAAATTGTCATAAGGATTGGATCTTATACCATCGTTATTTTTTTATGTAATATTGCTAAGAAGTTCACTTAGATTGTGTGTGTGTGTTTGCTTTCTTCTTTTCTTTCTTTTCTCTCTTTCTCTCTCTCTCTCTCTCTCTTTCTCTATCTTTCTTTCTTTCTTTATTTTCTTCCTTTCATTCCTTCCTTTCTTCCTTTCTTTCTTTCTTTCTTTCTTTCTTTCTTTCTTTCCTCTCTTTCTTTCTTTCTTTCTTTTTCTTTCTTTCTTTCGAATAGACTATTTGGGAAGTTCTATGGATGATGTGGTTTTGGAATTATACTTGTAGGAATTGTCCCAGTAGGGCCAGAGCTCAAAGATGTGTATATTCACTCATTGAAATAACATGTGCCTGCTTTGGGAGTTTACTGTCGTGCAGCTTATGATGTAAAGGTGAGACAGGCCAATCAGATAAGTCACTCACTTATCAACTGAGAAGGTTGTGATGAAGGACAAGGGTATGTTCTATGAGAGAATGTAACAGAGAAACTGGGTCTAAGATTTGGGGCCTGAAGGCCTTCCCGCAAAGAAGTGACACTTGACCTGAGCTTTAGAGAGTGAGGAGGCGTTAACTTGGAGAAGACTAGGGTGGACGAGTGTTGTACACAGAGGGAACAGCATGTGCAGAGACTCTGCGCTGCTGGGCCAGGGAACTCGGCTGGTGAGGATTAGAGGAAGGCCAAATGTCTGTAGTGTGGAGAGCACTGTGTGTTTTGGGTGGGGGCTGGTGGGGAGAGACACAACAGGGACAGGGAATGATTTGAGCTAAACTAGACACTCGGAACCCCAGTCCTGGAGGCAAAGGTGTGGATTTTGGCCTCAGAATGCTAAGTGTAGTGGGAAGTCGTGAAGGGCTCTAAGGAGAGAAGTGACGACATCAGACTTTTCTGTAAAGATCATCGTCTATAGTGTGAAGAATAGACTGTAGGTACAGAAGCGGATGTGAAAAGACAAGTTAGAAGGTTCTGGTAAACTCATAGCTCAGGCCAGAGACAGTGCAGGTATCTCCAGTGGGTGGGTGCAGGGAAGCAGATGGGTGGCAAGAAGCAACCGGATTGAAGACGTACTGCAGAAGCACAATTAATGGATTTAATGTGGAGAATGAAAAAGAGGGAGGTTTCAAGGATTTCTCCCAGCATTTTTAGCGAGAGGAACTGGGTCACTGAGTGTGCCGTTTAAGGAGATGGAGAATGGTGAAGGATGAGAAGGAGGAAGGGAGGAAAAGGTTCATTGGGGTTTTATTCCGTTTATGGGTCCCAAATTAAGACACTCTTCTGTGCATCTCACTGTTTCTACTGATATTTCATATTCTTTTGCCTCATCCAATCATTATTTAAAGAAAGCAGCTTTTATTAATAATAGGCAAGTTATTGAGATGAACTTTCTTGCCTTTGATTGCATGTTCAGTGGGGGCTTTGTCCATTTGGGAGTGTCTGCGGTCATGTGGTCGGGGACGCTTACCTCCCACCCATCATCTAGTGGCAGTGGTCGTGAAAGGCTTCATGTGTGTCTGCTTGTTGCCAGGCTCGTTGGCTCTGTAGTAGCTTTTCTCTTATGTCATCACATTGACCTCTGTGAGAGGCCTGTCTCGTGAAGCTTTTATTTTTTATTTTATTTTTTATTTTTTTTAAAGATTTTATTTGTTTGACAGAGAGAGACACAGCAAGAGAAGGAACACAAGCAGGGGGACTGGGAGAGGGAGAAGCAGGCTTCCTGCCCAGCAGGGAGCCCGATGTGGGACTCGATCCCAGGACCCTGGGATCATGACCTGAGCCGAAGGCAGATGCTTAACGACTGAGCCACCCAGGCGCCCCTCTCGTGAAGCTTTTAAAAATGGAGTTCTTTTATAGCCCAGAGAAGATTCAGATTGGGTCAATTAGATTATGAATAGGTTATATGCCATTTGCAGTGTGTATTCTTGCAGCAGGGACTGTAGTAAGTGTTTTTACATACATTATTTAATTTCATTCCCCTGCCAACTCAATTACTGTGGACGACTGTGAGGCTCAGGGTGGTGAAATAACAGGCACAAAGTCACCTTGCTAGTGCAAGTGAAGTTGGGGTTCAAACCCCACAGCCTGATCGGTGGCCAGCTTAATAGTTTTAGTTTCATCTCTCTTTAAGGAGGTTTTGGTAAAACCCTTGAAACTGTAGCCTTAGTCATCCAGCTTGCTACCTTTTCCTGGAATAGATTTGATATGCAAACTTTTTAAAGTATTAATTTCTCTTTTGGCCTCAGTTCCTACTGCATATCTCCTGCTGCTGCTTTCAGCTGCATTGTATCCTCTTGAAATCTAGGATTTAGGGAGCACTAAAGACTACAGTTAAGACTAAAGACTAAGGCTACATTGTATCCCCAGTTTTATGTGACTTAAGTATAGACTGAAAAGTGAAAATTTCCATCTCTCAGGAAATGTTTCTGTTAGTCCCTAAAAGCAGTTTACTTATTCAGCATACATTTGAGTGTTTTGTTTCAAGCAAGAGATTTGGACCTGGGCATTAGAAGATGATTAGCATCTGCCCCAGTGAATGCTTGAAGGTCATCTGGGGTAGGAACAGACGCTTGCATCAACGATGTGCAACATGATGCAAGCTGTAACATTGGTGGCGGTGGGGGTGCAAAAAAACAGCAAACCCAGGAAACTTCACAGAGGAGGTGATATTTGATCCTGATCTACAGGATGCGTTGCAGCTGGGCAGCTAGAGAAGGAGGAAAAAAAAAAAAAAATCCTTGCAAGCAGCAGAAATGATTACAGAAAAAGGGCTTGTAATGTTAAAAAGGCTTGATTTGTGTTTAGGTACAGTGTGAAGGGCCCATGTAGATTTTGTTCTATTTTAGAATCCAATTTTCCCTGAAGATTTACCCAAGCAATTTAGTATTTATATTTTTAAAGTTGTTTTATTGAAAGATTAAAGATTGTGGCTTCTGTTAGTACAGTATTTCTAATCCCTGCAGCACTATAGAGTAGCTTGGAAGATTTCTCATTTTACAGGCATGAAAAGGCAACTCAGAAGTTAAATGTTTAAGGACATATAAGAAACCAGTGCCAGAACAAATTGGCTCAAAAACTTCTCTGTTCTTCAGACTTGTTTTTATTGACAGTATGAGCCTTTTTCATAGGCACCAGAGACCAATGTCAGTTTTGCCAACATTTACTGAGAGACGCTGTGCTGGGGCCAGGAATTCAGATACCAGGAGACATGGACCTTGTCTCCGAGCCCCCAACCTGATCTGCACTTGAGACTTCAGCCTGTCCTGTCACTGCTTTCTCAAGAGACCTGGAAAGTTCTGCTTTCCAGCTTTAAAGAAATTGGTAACTTGAGTGATTCTAAGTTTAGGGAGAGGAGACAAATTTGTTCAATAAATTATATTTAGTGAGTGGTTACTATGTGCCAGACCTTCTTCCAAGTTGCGGTGATACAAAAATGTCTAAGACTTGGTGTCTGTCACTCTAGTAGGGGACACAGACATGGAGTCGATAATTATAATACAGTGTCATAAGTGCAAGGAGAAAGACAGGATATTCTAGTAGGTCAGGAGAATGTTACAGGTCATGCTAAGCGGGAATGGAGGGTTCGGCCATTCTGGGTATAGTTCTCATTCATCCAGCATCTGGAAGAAGTCCTCAGGGCCCAAGGTGCTGGGCCAGGCAGTACTTGTGAATTGGGCTGGTACCGGTTGGTTGCCCTTTGTTCTGGACTGATTGCTTTCTTCTTCTTTGCACTAGGCTATGGCGCACCGTATGGTTACAGCACAGCTGCCCCTGCCTATGGTATGTACACCATCTTTCTGATTTCTCCTCTTAGCAGTGCTGTCACAGCAATCTAAAGCACAGTTTGTATCCAGGGTTTCTTTAAATGAATTGGAGGATCTCAGACCTGTTCATTCTAGTGACCCAACTTAAATTCCCTTTGAAAACGCCACAACCTTGTGGTTCTCGGTTTGGTTGGAGTTGCTCTTCTCTCTGCTTTGCCTGATTGAAGGACTGCTTGTTCTAATTGCCTGTTTCTGACCATATTGAAATTAAATATTTTAAGTAGTTCTTCTTACAGCCAACTTATACTCCATTCAAAGGCTACTGAAGGGCCATCCCCGGTTTCCAGCTGAACTGCTCGCCGGTTACATGGCTGCATTGAAGTCTCTGGCTTGAAACCATCTGGGTGACTTGAGTTAGGGTTAGGAAATGTTCACTTCAAATTTGTAGCCATCATCCTTTCCCATGAATTTTGCTCTAGAGGTGGCATCAGTGGGCCCCAGCGTGGTGACAGGGTGTCACCGGCAGTGTCTTTGAAGTGCTTCCCGCACAGAGTCTGTGCAGCATGTTACAAAATCATAGGAGTGTCTCCTCTCCCTCCAAAAATAAAAATAAAAGCATATGCAGAAGTGAACCTCAGTGGCCCTTTGGATAACTTTTGAATGAGGTTTATGTGGCAATGGAGGCAGTAGGTTTGGAGTCAGTGATATGCCCTTGTAGACATTTTCCCTAACTCAGGCGCTACATGTTACAGGTCAGCCATCTGCAGGATGTTTGCCATTGAGAGAAGAAGAGTGTGTGTGCACATGAGCGTGAGTGTGTGCGTGTGCACGTGTGAGTGCGTATCGGTGCGACCCTGGGCTGGGCGTGCACGTGTACAGTGGGGAAGGACCTTGAATGTCCCGCTACTCCACACGAGCCTCAGGGCCCTTCATTATGCTTTCTCTCTTCATGCATCAGCTTTTCCATTTTTGTTCAGATGAAAATGATGGGTCCTTAAGACACCGCTAAGTGGAGGCTCCATTTGATTTCATAACTGTAAAAAATAAGTAGAAAATGAACATGAACAGTTTGACCACTTTCCCCATTAAGATAGACTGGAAAGATGTGGAGAAGCTGCAAGGGTCAAACATTTGGGTGAGTCTTCTCTATGGCAAAGTACCAAGTCTGGGGTCTTATCCTTGACCTGAATGTCTCCTCTGGAATGTTCAGGTTTGGTCAGGACTTCCCCAGAGTCCCCAGATCCCCCGATGTGGGGTGATAAGGAATTGAGAACTCATTCGAGAAAATGTTTTCACCCAGAATTTGTTCTAAATTCAAATTCTCTAGCTCCTTTTGTTTTGGCCATTTGCTTTTACCATGCAGCCAACTTCCTGGATATCCTGACCACCTCATCCCTCCTGTGAATTAGGTCTGGGCAGTTGATCCAAATACATTTTGACTCACTAGTCCCATTGTGGTGTGTCTTGTGTGAGCGCCAAAGCATCTGCCTGCTAGGGCAGGTTGTTAATTCTTTGTCTCTCTTTCAGACATCGTAAGTCTCACGTTCTTTAGTACAGGTTTACTGAGAGCTGAATTTTTCTCTTTAAAACACGGGTGTGTCTAGGCTTTAAGCTGCATTCATGTTTTTCCTCAGTCTTTTTTTTAATTTTTCTCTCTTGTGCCTCCCTTTCCTCTAACATTATACTTCCACCCTGCGGCCTCTGAGCCCCCACTTCAGAAGGCTCCTCTCTTCCATGTGCCATATAACTGACTTCCAAAGCTGGTGAAATTTGATGCCCCCATTTTTCACATAAAAGATTTGGTTTTTAAATGTTACTGTGATGCCAACCTACTAAAACAATGCTTTATTTTGGCTGTAAGGTAAATATGTCTTTTGGCCTTTGTAAAGCTGTTGCATGTGGGGGTAATTTCCCTCTGATCATCTGGTGCTCTTGAACACCTGCTGTTGCTGCTTTGTGATTTCTCCATAGGTTAAATACTAGAATAGAGATAGGAGCAGATTTCAAATCATGCTTGAGTATGCAGAAGTCTGTGAGGCCACAAGAACTTGTTTATTACAAAATTAAGAAAGTAGTTAATCTTTCCAGATTTGCCACGCCAATACTGGCAGTAGCCATTAAGATAAACCCCTGGTCACGACTCCGGCTGGAGCTGTCTTTCCGGGGAGCTGAGGCCTGCACAGAAAGCTGTGCTTTGCGTCTTGACAGTCATCCCTGTTTCTCCTACAATATGTGATGTGCCAAATTGAGAACAATTATGGATTTCTAGAGTCCCTTGAGAATATTCATCAATGGCATTGCTTTTGATCTTTAGAAATCATGGCCGCGCACACAAATGAAATTGCTTTCTGAATATCATTCTTCCTGTGATATAGCCATCTTAATTTTGAGTGGAAAATACCAATTATCAAAATATTAGCAATTTCAAAATAGGAGATCTGTGAGAGGTTTGTGGGTCTCCTCCAGAATGCTTCATGTTGACTGACTAATCTGGAAAAGGTTAATGATCATTACTGTAAGATATTTTTTTACCTGAAATTTTTACTGGATTATTAAACTTATTTGGAGTCCTCTCCGTTTCTTTTCTCTGTAGGTTTACCCAAGAGAATGGTTCTGTTGCCCGTTATGAAATTCCCAACATATCCTGTTCCCCACTACTCATTCTTTTAGCAAATGACAGAAGCTAATTCCTATTGAACAACAAATACAGTACAATACAGAATGTTAGAGCAAAAGCCTTTTTATCCTGCTTTCTTTGAACACATACTTGATCAAAATTATTTGTAAAGAACATCTTTCCTACTTTTTGATTTTAACAAATGCAAATTTAGTTCTCTACAACTTGAAAACAAACAACAAGGAACTAGTTCTGTGAAACGGTACCTCACTTCCGGAAAATACCTTATACCAGCCCTTCTGTCCTAGGGAAATAAGTCTAGCAGTGCAGAGGTTGAGTCTTAGGAGGAGTATCAGATTATGTAAAATTAAATTTGTGAAGGATGTATAGAGTCTCAAACACTGATCACAAATAAACTGCTTTGTTGTAACACAGAGTACTGCCTGGTTCCTGACGCAGTCACCGAGTCTTAGCTCTGATTGATATGTATTTGCCCAGGGCACTGGAATTCGGGCTGTAGTTATTTTTTTTAATACAATAGAGACTTTTCATTTAAACTTTAACTTTGTAAATACTGAAGTGTGTAATTAAAGCCAATAAAATATGGGTTTGAATATTGTTTTAGCTTATTATTTTTGATATGTTTTGGTATCAAATTACAAGGAATTGAAAACTAATAATAACTTAGCCCTAGAAACCCATTCATTTGTAAGGAAACTGCTAAAACAAAGCAAAGGCAATTGTTAGTTTGAGCCAGTCTACTTACTTTGTAAGCCCTTTGTACTGCTGGACAAGGGCATCCCCATGAGAAAGGTATATTCTGTGATCCGAGCATTGCTTCTTAAAATGATGGCACTACCCAGAGATGGGGAAGGAGGAATGTGATTTAGTTTCCTAATTTCCAAGTTTTAAAAGAGAATAAATTAATCGATCAATCACCCTCTCTTGTTCTTGTGGCCTTCTTCACTCTGTAAGATACTGTGTTCACTTCCCTGGTTTTTTTCATGCAGATAGAAGATTAGCGATTTTTCTGGGATTCATGGAAAGGTCTCTTTTCCTCTTCAATTACATCAGAATCTAAAGCAGCAACAGGGTCCCCATAAAAACTTGCTCTTCGATTGTCCCAGTTCTTGTTGAGTGCTGCTGTGAAAAGTGACAGGTTTCAGCCATGGGTCAGCATTTATTTTTAAGTTTTTCTTAAAATTTATCTGATTAAGCTGGTGAAAAATGATCAGTTGGTAACATTGTGCTGTCCTGTTAAGGGTGCAGACCTGAGCCTTCCCCTGCATTCTCGCCTTGTTTGGAGAGCCTGTGATGTTACAGAAGGTAATGGTTTCATTAAGGTCCTCACCCCCACGAGGGTACCAGTGTGGTCCCGTGTCGAGACTTCTGAGTTGCTGTGTCTTAAAAATGTCTGTTTTTAGTACGAATTAGCTTCCCTCTTCCCTCTTAAATTCTGTTTCTCAGAGCCCAATAGTGCCCATCAGTGAGAATGGGCTTCGCAAAATATAGCAAATTTATGTACCAGATTTCTTTGGGACCGCTAAATGAGAATCAGATGGGCAATTTAAAATAAACGTTAGTGTCACTTCTCAGATGTGGATTTATTATCACAGTGGCTTGTTACTTCTGCTCCTTGACCTTTAGTCTTTATTAGTGGTGGGTGATACTTTAATAAAACCTCATCACTTGCTAGAAATAGCTGTGAACTTACCATTCTCATCCTGTGCATTAGTGGCTAGACATAAACCTGAGGGCCCATTGCAGCTGGGAGTTTTCATGTTTCACTGATTCATTTTGCTGACCTATGGATGAAACAGAGCCATCACTGAGAAGAAAAAGCATGGCTGGTAGTGTCCAGTTTTTATTAATTCAATATTTACAATAGTCCTCTCTGTGTTTGGAATACTTTTAATTGGCAGCTGCAGCCAGATTGTTATTTGAAATTGATTGTCAAATTTGCATTCCAAGTTGGAATCTCTCTGGAGATTTCTCTTTAGAAAATTATTTTGAAGTAGCTGACTCAGCTTCATAATTTAACCCCTCTATGATGGTGAAAAAGGGAGCTGTGCTGTTTTCCAACATGATGGCAGTCATTTCAAATGGTTTCTACCAAGTCTTTTTTTTTTTTTTTTTAATTTTGTTGTTTGTTGGAAGTTACTAACCATGTTGTAAACCTGCCCAGTTGCTGCAAACTTTTACATTTCTCTGCTTTACTTAAAATAATTGAGCTGTCAGTCCTTTGTTAGAAGTGGTAACCATGCAAGTTCAACTGTTGAAATTTTGTAATGAATTAAGTGTCCCCCTCCCCCCCTTCTGCCCTCCCCACCCCTCCATTTTGTAATGAAAATTCCACTTACAGCTGAAAGAGCAGAGAAATATAAATGAAGCTCTTGGCTTCACCAAATTCTGTGACATTAACACCAAGTGTTGCTTCTCTGCTCTTTTCTCCACTGTAGGCGGTTTTTTCATTGACAGCCCCTATTGCCAGCCTCTGAGCGTCGCGCCACTTATTATTCACTTGGGCCCTCAAGATTTCTTCTCTGACTTCTAGAACCATCAGGTTGTCTGGCTTGAAATGGCAATTTCTGTCTTGGTCTTAAGAGCATTGTGACCCTCTGAGGCTTTCCAGCTTTCAGATACACCACTCTGACACCTTCTTTTGGAAAGCAATGACTGAGCATTTTAAAGAAGAGCAATACTTTATTCAAAGCCACGGTGTCTGTTTTAAAACCTTTCCTTTGGAAACCTAGCAATATCTGTACTTAACCCCTCCTAGCATAGTCTCTTGTCAGGGAGTTTACAGACCAATGTAGAACTTAGACTCAGTGTGTGAGCTGTGCTATCTATCTCCTGACAGTTTTTAAACTTTTGTAGCACCTAAATTGGGTAGTTGCATTCCTGACTGCGTCAGTTAGCGCTGTTATAATTTCTCAGAATTAGGGGTCCTCCTTGAAGCCATATTCTTTGCATGGGGGCTGCGCCCAGCCGGGGATGTGGCCTGCAGCCCGGGTCTCTTCTGGCTGCAGGAGCACCCCTCTCTTGTGCAAGGGAATTGGTCCAGTAGATTCCCAACATACCTCATGCTGACTAGATGCAGTGCATGGTGCGTGCAGCAAGGAGTCCCGAGTCGTTTGTAGTCTTTCTGAAATCGTTAACCTGGGAACAAACCACTTACAGATTTTTCTGCTATTAGCCTTTCCTTCTTTTTTTAAAATTCGGGTAAATGTTTGAAAATCATGAATCAGTCAGTCACCGTTATTAATTGAAGAGCTGGGAATACCTCGTTAATGTATTTTTAAAACTAGTGTTGGACCCTCTGTGTATTTCAGGTTAATACTTTTAAGCAGTTTTCAGCACGTTTATCTCACTTTATTCTCGTTCTCCTCGGACCTTCGTAGCCATATCACTTGTATAAAATAGGCTGAGATCTAGTGACTGTAAGCTGTGGTCTCAGTAAACAAAGGTAAGCTCTTTTATTTTCTGATTAAAGAGAAAAATAACTAAAAGTCAATGAACACAACGTGCATATATGACAATCATACAGGATGTGTTTGATCTCCTAGGTCTTATGTCATCATATTACCTTTAAAATTTTTATGATCTAAATGTAAAATAGTTATTTTCAGCATTTGTTTTAATACCCTTGTAATTACTTTTTATTCAAGAGAGACATTTCACTTTTACGAGTTAAATGTGTATATGTGTGTAGAAACTTATGATATTACATATATGTGAATTACACACACGGACATGTTTAAATAAAAGAATTTGGTGGTGGGAAGAGTTCACCTAAGAAGACTTTAATGTCAGGGCACCCTTTTGGCCGAAGTGCTAGAATTCCATAAGCAGCAAGACTGGTAACAATGCTGGTAGGATCCATTTATATGTAGCTGTTACACAAGCAGAGGATCAAAGTGCCAATTTCTCAAGGAGAGAAACTTCTCTGAGAAATGAAAATCTCTGATCTGTGTTGTATGCCCTAATACAACAGCAAGAAGCCATAAAAAGAAAAAGCAATAGAAAATGAAAAAAAAAAAAACAAAAACCAAAATATTAAGGTAACTATGGAAAAATATGTAATTGACTGAGTTAAGCTAACTATTTGCAGAACCAACTTTGCAAGACTCAGAATGGTAAATACCCAGTCTGCAGAGACTAAATAGACAATTCATCTGTCTTTTCCAGGTTAGGTAGCTAGATGATTGATTTCCCAACCTTATCAGCCATCATGGAGTTCATTTAAAAGATCTGAGGGTCAGGCCAGATATTTTAGTAAGGGTTTGCTTCATTTAGTGTGTCCCATAAATACATTTCATATGTGTTAGATGTTCTTTGCTGAGGCCGTATTTGATATATAGAGATTAAAATGAATTTTGTGTTTTATTTGTCTCTAAGTAGCAATTTTCTTGTTATTACTAACTTTGAAGGTTGCTGGAACAACGTTTTTTCCCCATGCAGTATCTGTATGTACGTCGAATGTGGCTTTGGCATCTATAGAAGGTTGTATGAGGTCTAGCTGACTAGTACTACGTACACTCCAGTCCTCATCGAGCAGCTGAGTGCCCTTACGTGCCGGGTCCTTCTCTGGGTACTAGCGAAACAGAGGCTCTGCCCGGTGAAAACATGCAAGTCTGAGAGTCTCCTTGTTGGTGGAATTGGGCTGATTATAAATCTCCTAGGTTGGGACACAAATGATGCAGTAGCAGCATCAAAAGATAATTAACTTGGTTAGTAGTTTATTTATAGATTATTTAATATTATAGGCCCTCTGACATCACTGAACTGGCCATCATTTGGAAATACACTCATTTTAAGTATTTCCCTGGCAGTTTTGAGAGCCTGAAACCAACTCTGGTTTACGTTCATGGACCTCTCTCCAAGTAAGTGAACGGAATGAAATGAAGAACAAATATCCAGTCCTTTTTAAGCAGTTTTTATAGTATAGCAGACACCATAGTGGTTGCTTTAAACACTGACCACATTTTTTCGATGACAGGTGATCGTGCTTATAATCAATCATTCATTATAACTTACCTGTTTATTAGATTTCTTTAATAACTGCGGTGGAGGCAAATCTTCAGTAGTGAGTTAGGGGAACGAACTAAGATTTGCAGATGCGCCCCTGCCCTTGCACCCAGCAGTTAGATTTCTAGGAATCTAGAGCCCTGGGAACTAGGGACATTAGGAGCAGTTAAAGCTGAAAACCTGCTCTGTGAGTGGTCCTCCTGCACCTCCTACTCAGCACAGGCCCGTGCGTCCTGGGGCGGGGGTCTCTCTCAAGTCCTCAGAGCAAGAAAGGTCCTGCGGTATTTGTCCTTGCAAGCTATCAGGATCTGATGCCACACAGTGACCGTAGGTTTCTCAGTGTTGCTAGGAGGCCTGGAAGGGAGATAGGTGCTAAATGAATAACAGCCACAGCGTCGGGAAACTACCTCCCGCCGAGATGAGTTTCAGTATTGATGGTTCTCTAGCAGCAACTTACAGAGCACAAGCTAGGACTTCTTATGTAAGAATAAGTCTCTTTCCCTTCCTCATCCCATCTTCCAGAAAGACCGTTTTAAGTCAAGAATTCAAGTTGAGTTAGTTGTAAGAATAGATATCCTTTCCCACATTATCATTTTAGGTAGGAGCTAACAGCTCCCATTGATACTGGATGCAGTGATCTTTGGAGATTTTAAAAAATAGCTCCATAGTGCAAATTAGGTTATGTAAGCTTTACAGCACAGCTAGAAATAGGGAATAGAAATCATGTGGGAATCTGGGCCAAAGTATTTCTCTCCCTCCAGCAAATTCCTGTGGGGCTTGGGGATTAGATGAGTTAGTACACGTAGAGTGCTTGGAATAGTACCTGGTGCACAGTAGGTACTCCGTAAATGCTGACGGTTCCTACCACGGTTGGCTGAAGGGACAGAAGGTATGTGAGGGAGGCAGCAAGACTGTGCTGGTGGGTAGTGGAGAAGTGAGCACATGGCCTGCTTGGGGGGGTAGGGGGGGAGCTGCATTGGTTCCTTGGTATTTGCAGGCTGGGGGTGCTCCCACACTTTGAGAGAGGACCCCTAAACAGGAAGCATAAGGCAAACACTTAGAGAGGTAGTGTGGGGAGGTCGCTGCAGATCCCCGCTGACTGAAAATGCTCGTGTTTCTGCTGTGGTGGACTCACTGGCCGGTCTGCTGCCAGGGGGCCATATGTACTCGCTTGGGCATTTAAGTGTGCTTGGAACTTCAAAACGGCTGAGCTTAGAATATCAGCCTGCTGATTCCAACTTTCCTCCCAGTGCATTAATAAGAAAAAAAGAGGTGTGTGATTACAGCTAGCCCTGGAATCCAACATCCAGAGCTCACCAGTGTTTGGCAGGTAGAAAGCAAGTTATTATAAACCACGGGAAGAGGAGTCTGGGTGGTGTGCTTAGAGGGCCGCTGACTCCCGTGCGTCTCTTTGTAGCATTCCTGCAGCTTCTCTCTCCTGGTGTGCTTCAACGCTTTGGGACACATCGGCACTCATCCGCACAGGACGCCTCCCCTGCGTGTTAATCTTAGAAAAAACACATCTGCCTGTCCATCCATCTCTTTCTCTTTTCAGTAAAAGGAAAAATGGGTAGATGGTGAGCCGGCGCCGTTGGTTGAATATACAGCTTGCTGTCTCTTTCTGCGCAGGTGCAGGCATCCCTGTCTGTTGGCAGGTGGTACGCTAGGTGGGGATTCCAGATTCAGTTCTCTCTCTCTTTTTAGGTTGAATTCTGTGACGCTCTAAGTTTATAAAAACTCTAGACAAGGACTGAGCATTACCTTTAAAGGCAAATAAGATGGATTGGCGTGATAGTCAAGAGGCTTTTTTTTTTCTTCTTTTAATGGTACCAACGGTCTGTCTTTATTGTTTGCAACAGGAAGTGAAAGAAGAGGGGACACAACAGCCCCAGCTCCAGGGGAAACTCCAAAGACCTTACTCTCTCACTGTAGCCCCAAAGCAAGAGGCTTTTCTTAAATCCAAGAGATATTTGTATAAATAATGTCCTGGCAGAAGTCACCCCATTCCACAGCTGTGGCTGTTTGGTGGAATCTTTGCCTCATTGAGCCAAGGTTGAGGGAGGGCCTTTCTTTTTCCTTCCCCCCCCCCACCCCCCCGGCTTTGACCAGTCAGTTTTAACATCTTAATTCCTTGGTCCTTCTAAGGAGGGTCTTTGTCTTTCTTGGCAGAACTTAGCCATTCTCCGAACTCTGCTGCCTTTGCTGGGGGGCTTCGTGGAGATTGCCGCCATCTGCCTGGGCAGCTTAAGGGAGACTGGGCAGCGTGTCCCAGCCGGAGATGTATGCTCGTACCTCTCCTGCTGCTTCTGGTCCACAGGACGTAACATTAGCCTGGCTGCTGTGCAGACATTCTCTTAGCACTGCCTCGGGGCCCAGTCTCTCAGCCTTGGTCTGGCTTCGAAGACCTACCTGGATCCTCTGTGAGGTTGGGATGAGTGGTCTCTGCATTTACCTGTCAGCTAAATGTTTTCAGGTAATGAAGTCAATAATAGCCTTCAGTTTAAGTTATTTTGGGCTATGGGCAGCAGTAGATTGAAGGAACAGAAGAAAGAAAAGGAAGAAATGCTCAAATCGCTCTCTTGTGTGGGCCGGGCACTCGGACATTCTTCTCCAACAACCTTCTCAGAGGTGGAATCTTCTTTTACAAGAGAAGAGACTGAGGCTCAGAGTTAAGCACTAGAGCTAGGGATGAAACCCCACTCTGTTCGATGCCAAAGCCTCTTTCCACCACACCATGCACGCTGTGCGTGCTGTGTCGCCAAAGGGGAGGGGAGCGCTGTGTGGCAGGAAGGACGTGTGCAGGCAGTGGGCTGGGCCATACGGGGCCTCCGGGTCACAGGGTCTTGGCTGATAGGCTCCTGTGCTGGAAGCCAGGCTCTCTGACTTGAAGTTGTTCTGGACCAGATATCCTGGCCTTTTAAAAATAGGGCTATTTTTTATTGGACCAATTGGGTAAGTTGTTGAACAAACCGGAAAGACAGGCTAGAAGATTCGAGTAAGGTGTGGCTGCATAAACAAAGGAAGCGCTTATATTTCAAGCTTGTTTTTCTGTTTGAATATCAATGAGAACTTGAGGTCTGTGTCTGCATTCAGCTAATGCTTTCTGAGGCGACGCTCTGCCTGGCCTGAGACTGGTGATGGGGATGCCTTAGAAGATTTGAGCCAGACCCTAAAGCCTGGCGAGCTTTTGACTCACGGGGTAAAAAGAAGAGAGGGTCCTGGAGGGCCGGCAGCCCAGGTTTGGGGTGTGCTGGGGGGCTGTCCCTGTGCTAAGCACAGCTGGGGGAGTGGCAGGTGGCGGGGGCCTGTTCTGATCAGCAGGACTTTCCCCGGACGAGGCTTCAGGACAGGCTGCCAGCCTGGAGGCAGCAGGCAGCCCCCTAGGCTTGGCAGTGCTTGGTGAGCCCCTCTGGGGTGGCTTGGAGGTCTGAGCCGCTCTGCTGCTCCCGTCTGCGTCTCCCGCTGCCGCACACCAGGCCGCAGGCTCCTTGGCCGATGATGGCCTCCTGGCTCTCTGCCTGAGGGATGGAGGCCGAATCCTCTCCAGGGCAGAACGGTCCTCCCTCACCGCAGGGCATGGTCCCTGGCAGTTGGCCGTTTCTCGGCGCCACCTGCCATGATGCTGGCGGGGAGCAGGAAGAAGGAACTGTTTTACACCCAGGTTGCCCGAGTTCCAGAACAGTGACTTGTGTGTGAGGAGAGTGAGTACCTGGCACAGCACTGCCTTAGCTGATCTTTCCCAGCGGCCACCCCACGTCTGGCGCTGCCCCTACGGTTTGGACAAGCCACAGCGCGCGCACTGCTGTTCCCACTGCGCAGGCAAGGACGTGGAAGCCCGGACACCTCGCCAAACCACCCAACTTGTTTGTGGCAAAACACTGTGGCTCCAAATAAGTGAGTTTTTAACCACACAGAAGAAATAACATGCCTGCCACTGTTTTTTGGAGCTAACAGAAGCCCGTTCTTAGGGATGAGATTTGAATTCTACCACAACTGTGGGACCTAGAAATGATCTCCTTTTACAGATGAGGAAATGGAGGCTTAGCCACAGTGACTGCCCACAAATTATACAGCCTGTCACCGGCTGGGCCCCCCAACGTGATAGTGCTCGCTGTGTGCAGTGCTGGTGGTTGGGGTCCCTGCGGGGCACTGCCGCCCGCCCCATTTCCCAAACCGCCTGGCTCCCGGGTCCCCTGCTCGCTGTGATGCATTCCACGGACCTCTCGTCCACGCTTCTGGACTAGATCCTTTGTGGTTTGAAACAAAATAAGCAAAAACCTATGCTTCCCCCCCCCCCCCCCCGCCCCCGCCATGTGGGGAAAAAAGAATCCAGACTTCAGGCTTACTCTTTCTCTGGTTCCTTTGGAGAACTGTTTGTGAGCTCGCCCCCGGGCCAGGGGATTGACTGGTTAGCCTCAGCTCCCTCTGTTTCCATACCATCTTTTTGCACTGTAACTGAACTCCGTAACGAAGTGCAAACCAGTGATTGCTATTGGAGAGACCCCCAAGGGTTGGTGGGGGGTGCAGTGTGCTGTTAGAAGTGTATTTTCTATATTCAGCTTCATTCATGTTTTGGCTGTCGTCTGTCGCCTATCCCTGCCTAGGCCTTCAATGTGTGCTCCAACCAGAGGGGTCACCCTCACAGTGACACATTGCTCGAGTGCTCTGATGCTGGGATCTCACTGGACCCTTCATAATGGAGATGGTCTCAGAAGTTGCTCAGCTTTTTAACACCCCTCATGTCCTTAGAGGCTACATAAGGGAAATATTGTGGACATCTAGGAGGTGAGAAACCTCTGGAAGGTGGCACCTGGGGAACTCTGGAAAGCTGAAAGCCCCTCAAAATGAGATTCATTGAGGCTGGGGAAGGAGAGGACTTATCCATCAGCGATTTTAAAGGGTTATATTTACTTGTATCTGGCTCCAGAAGGGTAAGGATGGTTATAGGAAGCCAGTTGGGCAATTTGGGCTAATGTGTGCCTCCCAGATGACAGAGCTGCCCTGGGAGATTAGGTGTGGTGAGAAATGAGGCCTATGGTACCAGGAATGTTTAAGCAAGCTAACTGTTAGCATAGTGCAGAGGAATTTCTTCCATGGGATATCAAGTTTGGATGGAACACTGATGTGTTTGGGGACACTGCCAAGACCACTTCTCCCTTCTTGGGCATATGGATTCATTGGGAAACCTTCACTGTCACCTGCTGCTGTTTATCAGGCTCTGTGGTGACCCCGCAGAAGGAATAGCTGGGAGAAAATGTCAGGATTTTCAGCTTAGACAGTGGAGTAGAAGGTGAAACCGCTGACCAAGATGGAGCGCACAGGAAGAGGGAGGGGGTGCCCAGGGGCTTGAACAGATCAGAGCCGTCTTCTGTGGTTGGGAAAAACTCTGGCAGGCCTTCCCCTCAGTGCGGGGGCCGGGCCTGTGAGGAGGCTGAGGACCTGGGTGGTTCTGACTGGGGTGGCAGAGTCTTCCCCCTGAGACGGGCACCCGAGCTGGATGGGAGTCTGCCAGGAGGGTCGTGAGGAGAGCTCTCAAGCAGGGGGTGGGAGGGGGGCGGCAGCGCATGGTGTGCACAGAAAGGGCATGGCCTTCTGGAGCGGCATGGTTACTTGCTGATGGGAACGGGGATGGTCAGAAGGGTGAAGTGGCAGATGGGATGTGTAATTTGGAGTCACGTGGGGGAAGGCCCTGGGTCCTGTGCCCTTTGGTGATTATCCTCTTCCAAAATGGTGAGCGAATTCTGGAGGGTTGATCTGGACAGTTGGATGGGGAAGGACTGGAGGCGGGAGACGGGCTGCCACAGATAGAAGAATGGGGTCTCTTCATAAGCCAGGCTCCTCGCCTGGACCGAGCGAGAGGGTGGACCTGATGGCTCCCAGCAGGGGGCCAGGGAACCACAGCATCCATTAAAGGTAGCGGGGGATCTGCCCGAGCACTTCTCCTGGGCCTCTGTTCAGTAGGTCACTGAGAGGACAGTGGTACTTGGGGCCAAGATGGGGAAGGTGGGGGAGGGAGGAAGGTGTTGGCAGGGCAGGAGGGGGTGACGGGAGAGGGTAGCGGTGTGGCAAGGACCATCTCCTTTGGGCTGGGAAATGGGAGTTTGGTGGGCCCAAGTCCTCATTGGTGTGAGGTGTGAGCCCTCTTGTGCTCTCTGGGAAGCATCTCTTTGGCAGTGGATAGAGAGGTTTGCAGGCTGGTCAGTCAGCATCTTATCCTTTTCCTGAGTCTCTGCACGTCTGCTCTGCTGGGTTCGCCAAAGGGAGTGACGAGTACTGGGTGTTCATTCGTACAGCGGCCTTCTGTTTTTTTAAAAAAGTAATGCTTTGGTTTCTTTACCTGGGCAAGGGCCAGGGCTCACTGGATTCAACATCTATAGAACATGGTCTTTAGCTAGTGGGAAGTTGCAGACTGACTTTACGGAGGACTTTAAAAGGGGGAAAACACCATGTAAGATTTTGGTGTCTAGCTCAGGACAGGTGGCTCGCAAAACTGAGAGGAGTCAGGGTGGCTTTCTGCACCTCTGTTGTTTCTATAGTTCTGCTGGGGATTAAGGCTAAAGAGGCAGCTACAGTTTTGAACCTTCGGGTCAGAGCTATGAAAGGTTACAGGTGCCCTGAGACACTGATTCCCTTCAGCCTTTGGGGGGGCCAGGACCCCAGGGCCAAGTGTGTCTAACTACAAGCGGCTTTGTCTTTTTACCCCAGCGGGCCACCTTAGTATCACCTGTGTGTGTCATAAGGAGGAAATATGTGGGAGCACTGCCTTAGCCCTGGTGTTGGCAACTTTCTGGAAAGGGCCAGACAACCTTTCAGGCTCCGTGGACCATTCGCTCTCATGGCTACTTTGCTTGGCTGTGGGAGCAACAAGAGTGGCCAGAGACAGTGCATAAACACAGCATGGCTGTGGTCCAACAAACTTTAAAAAAAAAAAAAAAAAAAAAAACAAGAAACCCAACAGATAGTGGGCCGTATTTTGCCAACCCGTCTTAGATTGTAGAGACTGCTCACCCCTTGGCTTATTCATGATTGGAAACTTCCATCTGCTGCCTGGCCCATCCATCTTCCCACAAGGGCTTCCTGAGAGCATCTGTCCTATGTGAGCGCTGAGGAGCAAGGGGCGGTCCTGGCCCGTAAGGACCACAGGTTTTGTGTGTGTGTGTGTGTGTGTGTGTGTGTGTCTGAGTGCGCACGCGCGCGGGGGGGCGGGTAATGCATTGACAGATGAGAGCAAAACATAGAGCAGAATGGGGCTCGGGGAAGTCCAGGGTGACAGGGGCTCAGGGTGAATCAGGAGAGCCATAGGAAGGGAGCTGCTCTGGAGAGGAGAGGGAGAGTGTGTGTGGAACACCGGGGACCGTGCAGTCCCACAGGTGCGTTGCGCCTGGCCTGGGAAGGGCCCTGAGTGCCAGGCCAAAGAGGGTGGACCTCATTCTCTGGGTGCTGGGAGCCAGTGAGGGGTTGTGTTCAGGACGGTAAACTGATCACAGATGCATTTTAGAAACATCACTCTAGTTGTGGAACACCAGATCTGTGGTTACAAATGGTATCTGTTTTTTCTGGGCTTTTTAGGCAAGACTTTGGTTAGAGTTGGTATTCAAGTGGGAAGGAGAGGTCCAGAGAGTTGGTGTTTCTGGCCATTGGCTTTAGGGGGCAGGGAGCACACTCTTGGACTTGGCAGGGCTTGATAAAATTCTCCACGTCCAGGCCTTTTCTCTCTTGCTGTCCTAAAGAACATTTAAAAGGGCAAGACAAACATTCGGTCTCAAGCCAGAATTAGATATTGGCCTGGGGCCTCGGTGTGTGAGGGTAAAAATGCGCTCCCCCTCACTTCAGAATTGAGTTCGTGGCAGGAGAGCTTCACGCAGTGGACTCCCTTCCTGTCTGCATGCAGCCAGCCCACAGAAAGGCCTTCAGAGAAGCACAGACGATGGTCGGGACTCTCAAGAAGCCTACTAACTACTGAGGCAAGATGTGTGTCACAGGCTAAAGCCAACCCTGCCCCGGGGGCGTCACAAACTGCCTGGGGCCGGGCCTTCCGTTGGGTACAGGGAAGATTGAGGTGAGTCACTCACGGTGCCTGCCCCAAGGTGCTCGATGTAGTTGGGGCAATGAAAACAACTGTAAATGTACATAGTGCTTTCTACCTTCCAGATCTGCGGTCCGTGTCCGTTCCCTGCCCCCCCGCCCCCCGCGGTTTCTGGGCAGGTGAGGGGAGCAGCTGTATCTGGAGCACTGGTGAGGCGCTAGGGCCGGGGGCTGGGAGCTGCCCTCGTCCTCCTCCGGTGAGGAGGGGGCTGTGTGCCTTGTGTGCAGTGACAGGAGCTGCCGGGCCTGCACTCGTGCCACCTCCCCGAGCCCGCAGCAGGCCTGTGGCGGCAGGTGCGGCGCCCACGCAGCTCGAGAGAGGGGAGGGCACCCGCCTGCGGCCCCGCAGCTGAGGGGCGTGGCGCCAGCGCTGGACGTACCGGGAGGCGCTTTGCGCATGTTCTGCCCGCACCCGGGTCCTCCGGAGACCCAGTCAGGAGGCGAGGGGTTGGGTGCTGCCCTGGGCAGGTGGGCCTGGCCCCCGGGGGAGGACTCGGGAGGGTGGTAGGAGGTGGTGAAAACCTAGGGAACACTCGTGCGCTGCATGCGGAGTGAAGCTGTGTCTCGTCATCGCTGGGAATCCGGTGAGGGTTACGGAAGGAAGGCCCGTTGGAGGCCAGCCGGGGCTCGTCAGGCTCCCTTTCGTGGAGGCCGTGCCTCTCGGACTTGGGTCCCTGGTCGTCTCTTTCGGGGCTTGGGGAGAGGGGGCTCTCATGTTCTGACAGTAGGTGGGTAACTCTTGTGAGGAGCACTCGTGTTTCCCAGACGCATTTCTGGGCTCATGGAAGGGAAAGGACGAAGGTGGGCCTGGCTGCGATGGAGCTGGGGCCTTTCCTCAGGCAGCTCAGGCCTCAGAGGGAGGCTCCTGTCGGGCACCACAGTCCGCTCTGGAGCTGGAGCCTGGCCCAGGCCCTTGCCCTCTCCTAGCCCACGAGCATAGGCTGGGTGCCATTTTCCTGCTTAGGGACACAGATGGTCAGAAGGCTTTTCTTTTTTTGGACTCTAACCTAAATATTTCTGCTGCTTGTAAAGTCAAGATTTTTTTGTTGTTGCTCATGGAAATTCAGAGTAGGGACAGTTTTCGATCGCTCAGAAGACCCTTCAAGAGGTTCCTTCTCCACCTGTGATTTATTAAGTTGCATTCTAAGTGTCCAGCCTCTTTCCCCCTCTTCTCTGGGCTGAGGGCTTAGGCGTTGTGGTTTGGTGTCAGTGGCAAGACACGTCGCTCCAGGCGGGCTCCTTCCTTGATCAGTGTCACTGTGTTGGCCTCCCGGAGTACGGCCTCTGTGGCCCTGAGCCCTGGGGTCGGGAGGACACCCACACGAGCTGTGGCTGGAACTCCGCCGGGCCGGCAAGCCCCGATTCCCCGAACACCTCTCCACTGTCGAGTCCGAAGCGCCGCCGTTAGATGCATCCTCTTCCCTGACCAGGACGGCGTCTCGCGCTCAGGCGGGGTTCGCACTGCACCCCTCCTTCGTCCAGGGAACACCCAGGGCTGCCTGCTCCCTCTCTCGCTTCCCGCAGTGGCTTCTCAGCGGTGGGGCCTGCCAGGTCTTGCTCCCTTGTGTCTAGAAACTCAGCTGGGGAGACTAATTACAGGCAAGGTCAAGGCCCCGCACTCCGGGGCCTTATTTTCGGCACCTCCCAGGAATCCCAGGCGGCTCTGGCTGTCTTGTGTGCCGTCTCCCACCCTCAGGGGCACTTCCTTCCCAGGGGCTTAAGGAAGCAGAGTGAATGCTTGCTTGAGGTGGGAGTCCTCTGCCTTTGTCCCTCTTGTCTTCTGGTGAGCTTCTAAGTGAGGCAGGAGCCGCCTTCACTGGGCAGATTTCATCTACTTCAGGCCTTAGCAGTGCTTACCTTGCTTTACCCCGAAGTGTCTCGGAGCTCAGGCCTTTTACCAGGGAGCAGTCTGCTGGCCTAAGTGGCCGGTGGGGGCCCAGCCACACCTTCAGGAGCACAGGAGAGGACGGTATCCTGAGGTAGCCCTAATTAGGGTGAGGGCACTTCTAGGAGCGGTGAGGCTGATGGGCCGGCTCAGCCCGTCCGCTCCACAGCCCCACGCCCTGCTCTGTGTGCCGTGTCGCACTGGCAGCGAGGGGCCTGTCGGACTCGTCCCCCGCTCGAAGCAGAGTGGGCAGGGTGGCGTGGTGTGGGGAGGCGGCAGCTAGTTCCGAACTGAAGCCCAGGGCTGTTCAAGAAGGGGCTTCCCTCATAAAGGAGTAAGGTGGCCCTGCTCAGCCTCAGCCCCGGGGTGGGGAGTTCAGGAGGCATGGAGAAGGCCGAGTGTAGTTGTGGGTAGAAAACCTTTCTTTCCCCACTGCACGGTTACGCACATGACATCGGACTCCTGGCTGTAGCTTACGCTCACTCTGGTCTGGTGATGGCCAAGGTAGTTTTTAGATATCGATTTAAAATACCTATCTATCTATCTATCTACTGTTTTTTCTGAATACGCAAGTGTAAATAGTATAATTTGCAGTGCAAAGTCCTTGGCAATAACTTTATGTTGTGTATGATGTTGAAAAACATTGGCAAACTCGACCACCACGGATTGTCCTTCCCCTCTGGGGCAGTGATGACTCGTAGGACTCTGAACTTTAAACCTTCGGCGTGGTTGAAGCAGCGGCCTGCATGTGTGGACTGTCACCAGTGCCTCGCCCAGAGACGCCTGGCCTTCGTCCCAAGGGACTCTCTGCCACCCCAGCGCCCACACTGTGGCTCCTTCGCACCGACTGTCGGACTCTGCCGTAGACTCACCCTCTCGTCCGGCTGCTGCCGTTTGTCTGTAATGCCCTGACATGTTGCATTCTCCCCATTTGGATGAATACAAAATAAAAGCTTCTGTCTTAAACAGCAGTGGACCCACTCTGGTTAAACAAAGGCTGTCACTTGGATGAAATGGTCAAGTGCAGGACCATTTTCCTGCCCCTTACAACTCTCTGCTAACTCTTCTCTGCTAATGGTGCAAAGAAAGAGTTTACTGGACCTGAAACTTGAACCTGGCACCCTGACCTAGCGAGCTGGGGAGTTGTGGGTGCCGAGCGAGGGCCGAATTCTAAACTGTAGAACTCACTGGGTGCTTTGCACGCATCTCACTCTTCCTGCTCACACCTGTTCCCCAGGGCTGGCAGTACCCACACATGACAGATAGGGACACTAAGGCTCACAGGTAAAAGTACAGAACTTCTAAATGGCAGCAACCATCTGTATCCAAAGCTGAAGCTCTTCCCCCTTGTGAGGGTCCTGCCGTGGAGCTGCCCCAGTAACGCGGAGCCCCCAGACCGCCAAAGACGGCGGAGCTGGGGGACAGAGAAGGCGGAGAGCCAGGCCAGGGCCTGCTGCTGCCCTCCAGGTAAGTGCAACCACTGGCTGGACAAGGCACTGGGCGTCCCTGCTTCCCTTTGTCACTCAGGGCCCACCTTCTCCCTGCCCGCCACTGAGCGGGGTTCACCAGCACGCTGCCGCTCCCCGTGCGATTCAGAGCAGACGGGGTGGCAGCTCTCCTGGGAGCCTGAGGAAGATGCCGCCTCCCCGCTGGGACTTATTAGCAAGGCTCTGGCGATCAGAGGCTCTTGGGTTCAATGGGGCCTGCTGGCCAGTCCGCCCAGCCCGTCGTGTACTTCCACTGACCTTTCCAGCGGCCCCGACAGAGCACAGCCTGGGAGGAAATGTGGAGGTGGTCAGAACCAGGATCGGAGTTTTCCAGCACAAAGCCTCATGCTCTTTGCTCTTTCTGCCGTGGTTCCTGCCAACTACCCACCTTTCCCTCCCTCCCTCCTCAGCCAGGCTTCCTAAACAAACATCTACACTGGCCTGTCTCTGCTTCCTCCCCTCCCTCCCCTCAGCTGACTGCACCCCACCCACCTCGGAGTCTGCTCCTGCCCTGGGCACCAGCAACCTCCCCGTCACCGAATCCAGTGAGCCTTCTCTGGTCCTGCCCTCACTGACTGACGAGCTCCTTTTCCTCCCGGTGACCACAGCCTTACTCTGTGGCCGCCCTTTCTCCTCGAACAGCACTTCGCAGGCCTGCAGCCAGCCCTTGCTCACTCTGTAGGCTCTCCGGGCTTCGCCTGCCCTGCCAGGGTAGGCCTTCACAACTAGGGCTGGCCGCCCCACCCAGGGCTGGGAGACCTTTTTGGTTGTGACCACGGGTGGCGGTGGGAGTGCTGCCAACCAGCTGGAAGGGCAGGACAGCGCCCCACACCAGAGCACGAGCAGTACCGCTGAGGTTCCGAAACACTGTGGTAGCGCCGCCCGCGCAAGTCCCGAGCGTCTGTGGGCTCTGGCCGCCTTCCAGCGGTGTTTCCCGGGCTCTCCCTGGGGGTCTCCCCCCTTTCTCTCACCAAGTTTCGGTGACTCCCCAGGAACTGTCTCCAATCTGGCCTATCTTATCACCTCTCTTTAGACTCTTTTTTTTTTTTTAAAGATTTTATTTATTTATTTGAGAGAGAGAGAGAGAGGCAGAGAAAGGCAGAGAGAGAGAATGAGCAGGGGAAGGAGCAGAGGCAGGGGGAGAAGCAGACTCTCCACTGAGCAGGGAGCCCGACGCGGGACTCGATCTTGGGACTCCAGGATCATGACCTGAGCTGAAGGCAGACACTTAACTGACTGAGCCACCCAGGTGCCCCTAGACTCTTTAAATCTCTCCTCCAACTTTTCTTTCTAAAGGACTGACTGTACACTTAAATTTTTTAAGCAAGTTGGCTTAAAACTCTCCAGTCAAGGTTCCCTTGACCTTCAGACTGCTTGGCCTGGGTGGCCTCAACCTCATTATCCAGTCTCTCTCCCCCAGCCCCATCAGACCACGGTGCTAACAACTACCGACTCTTCGTTCCAGCTAAATGTTGCCTCTCTCTCCAGCAAACCCCCTAGTCAGCAGTGCAGAAAAAGAGTCCCCGCCGCTTCATCTCTTGCCATTACACATCCCTCCCTGTCCCCACAGGGCGCCGTACACCTGTCCCAGCACTCAGAAGTGTTCTCAGTCTGGGTCTTAACACCACTAGGGGACCTCCCTGCAGCAGGGCCCATAGGAGTCCCGAGGCCTGCCGTGCCCAGGCTGACCGGCATATGGACTCCCTTCTCCTTTCCCAGCTGTGACATGAGGATTTCTGCTGCATCCCTGCACTCCCGAACACTAGGACCCTTGGGATTGGAAAACCTAGGGCAAGCTGGCCTTTCTGGATTCCCGCCCCAGCTGGCCAGGAACGTGGACCCCAGAAATCGGTTCTCCAGCCCGTGAATGGCAAAGGGATCCCAGATGCGCTCTGGAGCCGCTATCCTGGCTGCTGTCACGCACCTGCCATGGCCTAGGCCCCTCCGGGCACTCGCCTGGCTTCGGTGCAGTGAACAGCAGACTGGGCAGGAGCTTCACTCACCGCCTTCCCTCCTTTGCGGCCTGCACCTCAGCCCGTTTCCATCCGAGGCCGGGTGTAGAAGGGGTCCCGGAGGGCAGGTCACATGGGGAGAACCACAGGGTTGGGGAGACTGCTCTTCCTGCTGCAGAGAAGGGGCGAGGTGGTAAAGAGGGCCGTACGGGGCAGGGCGCAGGAGGACCCCCCAGGGAGTAGGAAGGAGCTTCTGCGAGAGGTGTCGTCCCTGCCGCCTCTCTCCCTGAAAGTTTCAGCAGAGCAGACCCGGATCCCGGCTGCTTCTGCCGCACTTTCACATTTTAGGCCTGGAATTCCACCTCCTGTCTCTGCCTGGTGAGGTGCTTTCATCTTGCAAGGTCCTACTACACCCTTCCCTCTTGTAGGACTTCCCTAACCCCCCGCTTCACAAACAGTGCCTCACCCTGTCACCGCGGCCCTCGGTTTCGCAGCGGGGGTTCCGTGCTGGCCATGGCGGCGCAGGGCGTCAGCCTCACGGAGGCGCAGCTGGTCCCGCCGCACCCCGCAAAGCCGGCAGCCCGGAGCCGCTGGGCGCAGGCGGGCGGGGGGTGCCCGGTGCCCGAGCGCACACGTGTCTGCCAGCACGCAGGCTGCCCTTCTCAGAGTGTGCGTGCGAGCGGGGAGACGGGGCAGGAGCGCATAATGATGAAACTGGTTTCTACAAAGTGATGCTCTTTGTACCAAAATATTTAATGAATATGCTGTTAAAATAAAACCAACAAAAGGAATAGTAATACAATTTTACTGGTTTATATTTCAATTCATAAAGTTGACACACTGGAACTACCCTAGCACAATGTCCACGCACCTAGTTTCAGATGGGCTTACAGCTGTTTCGGTAACTGAACAAGAAAGACACAAAGCGGTGGAGGGTGTGGTTGGGGGGGGGGTTTGCCGCTTGTCACCTCCCTTATCGCAGATGACCTCAGCAAGCGCCAGGCCAGCCACCGGGAAGAGATACAGAACAAGCCAAGTATCTTTATACACAGACCGTGCCTCCTAGAACAGCTCCTGCGCCCCGCGTGCAGACACGAGACCCCCGGCGCCAGCCCGTCAGCATACCGCTATATAAATTAAAAGACTAGGTTATTTATTTTATTTATTTATTTTTTTAAAGGTGCTAAAACCTCCATTCCATAGTTTTGAAGTGAAAACCTGCAGTCCATCTGAACAGCGAGGTCTGCACCCAGCCACACTCTGGGGAGCGACACGGGCCAGCAGGACGGGGCCTCGGCACGCTCATCCCGCACATGCGTTTATACAAACACACACACACAGTGCAGTGTCTTTCTCGCTTGTATGACCTGTTGTGCAAAAACACTAGGAACCTTTTAGTGAGGGAACATTTCCCAGCTCTTGTGAAGGCAGGGAAGAAGGGGAACCCGACAAACCCGGAGTGAGATCAAGTGCCCAGATATCCACATAATTACCTTGTGCAGATGAGTCTTAGTCTGGGATTTAAACACTGTCAGTTGGGCGCACTGGGAAAAGATATTTATATATATATATATACACACACACACGACACATGAAGCAAAATAAGATTTGTCCATGTTATGATTAATCCTGTCTCACCTCGGTCAAGTCACCCAGCCCAGCCCCGTGAAGTTTTGGCAGCTAACACTAAAGAACAACAGGAACTACGAGAGTTGCATAGAATTGATCAGAAACATGAATAATGCCAAACCCAAAACCTGTGCATCGTGTAGTTTAACAAAACTAGGTGGCTGCGACTACAACCAGGAAACCCTCCTATTGAAAACAAAGTGCTTCTCCATGTCTACCTGGAGGACCCGATGCTGGCACTGAAGTAGAGAAGAACTGAGTTACTGATCCCCTGGCACCCCCCCCCGGCAATACATATAATATGTATATAAAAAAAAAAAAAAAGATTAAAGGTTTAGAAAAAAACCAAAAGCCTGAAGGATCCCCGAACTCTGACAATGTCAACTCAGCCCTTGGGCTGGGTGAGGTCGTGACCCCCACCAGGGAGAGAGGCCTGGCAGCTCACACCGAGGATGGTTTCCCGGAGCGCGTCCAGAGCGTCATTCAGCCGGCAGGCCTGTTAGCGTCAGTAGTTAGGGGAGCCTTACCCCACAGGCTGCCTGCTTCACGAGCTCTGGTCCAATGACCTACCAACATGCTTCTATGGATCTGACTTAGATACATCCTGGTCCTGGGACACGTCACAGAATCACACATCTGGCCAAAGAAGGCAACAAAAGGTGTCGTGTTTTCTGAAGGTGTCTGGAGGCAGCCACTTCACTCAGCAAGTCTCTTTCCCTTGAACCCCCGTGGCCGTCTTTATGGAGCTCAGTGTTCGGTTAAACCACGTCTTCTTGGCAGCCTGTACCTCATTTAGGGCAAGGCCTAAATGGTGCTCCAGGTCCTGCAAGAGGAACAATGTACATGAGCGTGCTGGGCTCCAGTGTGAATGGCGTTGCCTCCCCAGAGCTGAGTCAACACAAGACTTCAGCCTATTTACTCTTGAGAGGCCTCTGGAAATTCCCCAGTTTCCAACTGGCATAGAAGTATCTAGAATCCCTAGAGTTCTGGGATGTTTCCTAGTGAAGACCTCTTCATTTCTTGCCTAGTCTATTTATTAAAACAACCTCCTAACTGAGCGCCTCCCTCTCCTGTCCACCTATTACACACCAGACAGACAGGGCTAGCACTCCGGTTAAGACCACGTCATTAATTTCCAGCAAAGACCTTTAAAGTCTAGACTCCCAGGCAAGGCATTTGAGGGGTTTCATGATCTGGACCCAGAGACTGTCTGCCAGCTCAGTACCCACCTCCACCCCTAACTTCCTGACACTCCTTCTTGGGCAGGCCCACTCCTCCCTCTGCTGCTCAGCATGCCGCTCCCTCCACCAGGAATGCTCACTGTTCTTTCGCTTCTGCAGCTGCAACCCTTGTTCATTCTTTGACCACAGCTCACATACTGCTGCCTTGGTGGTGCTTTTCCTGATTGTCCTGGACAGTCACACAAGCCAAGTCTTAGCTTTGCAACCCCAGCACCTAGAACAGGGCCTGGCAAAGAGCAGATGCCCAGTGAATGTGTGCGATGTGGGAGACCAGGCCCTAAACTTCAGTCCTTAACTCGGTCCCTTCCACAAACGGTGCTTAGGGCCCACTTGTGCTTCGTAAGGGTGCTTGTGGAACTGGCCACGCAGGATAAAGATGACCAAAGGAAGCCCCGATTTCTTCATCAGGAATGGAGGCTCAGATCAATCAGGTAACACGTCCAAAGTCACAAAGCTAGTTAAGTGATAGGAGCTGGGACTAAGAGGTGGCATTTAGGAAGTCCTCAGACACTGTGCTGCGAGCCCTTTCTGTGCTTTATCTTATTTAGTCTTCAAAGCGAACTATCAGATAGGGGCCCTTATCACCTCCATTTGCAGATGAGGCACCTGAAGTGTAAGGAGGTCATGCAGAGACCCAAGGTCACAGGTTTTGGTGGTGCAGCGGTGCTTTCCAAGCATGTCTCCGCTCCACCAAAAAGATTCCAAGCTTGATGGATAATTCTCATTATGAGAAAGTCCAATTCATGACAGGCCAAATACTAATTAAACATCCACTGGTAAATAACAAGCAATGGGCTTCTTCCTATAAGGATTATGGTCAAAGTTTAAAAGGGAAAAAACCCCAACCACAGAGACCATTTCTGGGGTCCGCAGCCCACACAGGGGGCCGGGCGCGGGGCCGGGCAGTTACCTGGATCTTACACTCGGCCTCCACCAACTGCAGCTTGGTCTGCGCCAGCTCCAGTTCCATCTCTCTCAGCTGGTTCTTGAGTGTCTCCTTCTCTTCATCTGTGTCCTCATCTAAAACTTCCTTAGCTGAGCTCATGCCCTTTATGCGACCTTCTTTGTTGAAAAATCCCCGGCAGCGCTCACAGTCATCCACTTTTTGCTGAAAGTGAATGTCAGATGTGAACAGGCGAAGAAGAGAAGTGGCCCCGTAGGAAGGTGTGGGCACCTCCTTTTTGGGGAGCCAAGAGGTGGCTTCTGGGTCGAGCACTACAGCTCCCGAAAAACTCTGTTCTCTTTGCAAACTGGCAGATACCCTAGTGGAAAAGCCATGTAGTATCCTACGCTAAAATCAGTAAGAACATTCTTATATCTTTGGTCATCTCACTTCCAAGGAACCTTGGTTAAAAAAATGAAGATGCAGTGACTAAAGATTTATATACAAAGATTTTCACTGCAGAATCAGAGACAGAAAAATAACGGGGGGATAAACTATCCAACCACTGTGAGAAGTTAAATAGATACTGGGCTATACCTATACAAGGAAGTATGTAGGCAGCCTCTACAAAGTGTTTGAGGAATTTTTCATAACATGGTAAAATGGTTAAATGCTGCGTGAACAAGGACACAAAAATGTCTATAAAGCATGGTTACAAATATATACCATGTTTCATTAAAATAAGATGTCCCTGACTGGGAGAAACCTCATTTCACATTCCTCTAAGAGAATATTCTGCCAATTAAACCACTTTATTTTAATTTTGAGAGACAGAGAGGAAGAGACAGAATCCCAAGCAGGCTTCACCCCCAGCGTGGAGCCCGACATGTGGCTCACCACGGGGCTCGATCTCACGACCCTGAGATTGAGACCTGAGCCAAAATCAAGAGTTGGATGCCTGGACTGAGCCACCCAGGTGCCCCCAGTTAAACCACTTTAAAAGGCCATCAGTTATAAAACATGTCCCAATTTCAGAGAGGTAAATGTGGAAAAAAACGCCTATCTTAGAATGAATAGCATTTTATATGTTGAAATAAACACAGAATGAGCACTGAAAGCACATACACCAACGTGTTAATGATGGTGATATTATCTACGGGTAATATAAGGGTTTGTTTTCTTACTCTTATTTTCCAAATTTTCTGCAATAAGCATTGCTAGTTTTATAATTAGATAATAAATTACATTTAAAAAATCGACACTGCTAGTTAAACACTACTTACGATGGAGGCCAGGTGCCATCTTCCTCCAGGTAAAACGGTGATGTGTGTGATTAGGGCCATGAGCACAGAACTCGCTCACCTTCCTGTCCACTGAGCTATTAAATATGTTAGCAAAGCATCTTTCAGTAAGTTACTCATCTTGGAAAAATTTGATGAGTGCTCTAATACAGGTAACAGCTTAAAGCAAGCAAGCACCGGGCACCTGGGTGGCTCAGTCGGTGAAGCGTCTGCCTTGGGCTCAGGACGTGACCTCAGGGTGCTGGGATTCAGCCCCACATCGGGGAGCCTGCTTCTCCCTCTGCCCCTCCCCCACGGCTCATGTGCACTCTCTCTTGCTCTCTCAAATAAAATCTTTAATTAAAAAAAAAAAAAAAAGAAAGCACCAAGTTACAAAAGCCCCTGAATTGGCAACAAAAACAAAAAATTAAAGCCTTCATTGGATTTGGATCCATTATAGCAGAGGGAATTGAGCTCAGAGGGGGAGCTGAGTGTCCTCATTTTACAGAGCGTGCAGAGTGACAAACGACACCACAGGGTCCTGACCTCTGCACCCGACCCGGAGCCAAACTCCTGCTGGCAGGCCTCCTTCACCTGTGGCACTGCAGTGACCACCTGCTCCGCTGACATCTGCAAATCCCAGGTCACTTCTTGTTACAGTCATGTCATCCAGAGGATGTTATGTGAGGAAAAGGGCATTTGTATTTTGAGATCTAAAACCAGAGTTCTCGGGTTGTGTGTGCCCTCCCGTCCGGAGGAAACCGGCACGGAGCCAGGCCATGACGGGCCCCTCATCAGGTACTCACAAGCTTCTCTCACTTTTGAAATCGAAGTAAACCACCCCCTCCTGAAATCTGTGGTGCCGAGCAAAGCACAGCGAACTAGGTGGTACAGAATAGAATCTCTTTGGTAAAGGAAAACTTACCCGAATTTTCTCAATTTCCACTTTATTAGCTGTCTGCTGCTTTTCCAATCTTTCACTCAACTGAGAACAAATCTAAAGAAACAAACAAAGTGACAGTCTCTTGAGCAATGTCATCACGTGCAGAACCTGGGCTTGGGAGGAATTCTACAGCGGAAGGCGGACAGGCCGAGGGGAAGGAAGAGCGAGGGCCGTAGGGGCTGCGGGCACGCGGGGCAGGAGGTCGGGCAGGAGGACAGGCAGGAGGTCAGGCAGGAGGACGGGGCAGGAGGACGGGCAGGAGGTCGGGCAGGAGGACGGGGCAGGAGGTCGGGCAGGAGGACGGGGCAGGAGGACGGGGCAGGAGGTCGGGCAGGGGGACGGGGCAGGGGGACGGGGCAGGAGGACGGGCAGGAGGTCGGGCAGGAGGACGGGCAGGAGGTCGGGCAGGAGGTCGGGCAGGAGGTCGGGCACGAGGACGGGCAGGAGGATAGGCAGGAGGACGGGGCAGGAGGATGGGGCAGGAGGACGGGCAGGAGGTCGGGCAGGAGGACGGGCAGGAGGACGGGCAGGAGGACGGGCAGGAGGACGGGGCAGGAGGACGGGCAGGAGGTCGGGCAGGGGGACGGGGCAGGAGGTCGGGCAGGGGGACGGGGCAGGAGGTCGGGCAGGGGGACGGGCAGGAGGACGGGCAGGAGGACAGGCAGGAGGACGGGGCAGGAGGATGGGGCAGGAGGACGGGCAGGAGGACGGGCAGGAGGTCGGGGCAGGAGGATGGGGCAGGAGGACGGGCAGGAGGTCGGGCAGGAGGTCGGGCAGGAGGACGGGCTGTGCCACCTCCGCATCCACCGGCCTAGGATGTGAGGAATCCGTCAGCGCCACACTCAACGGCCGACGGTTTACAGACACTTGACAGACTCTCGAGTCAGCACGAGATCCGAGTTTAGGAAAGAACAGGACCAGTTTAGTTATGCTCTTAAAACTCAACCCGCCAGGGAGAGAAGTGGTTCCACAGCATGTGACCACACGGGAACACGAGGCCGCAAGGGCAGGGTGGCTTTCATTTCTTAAATGCCTGTTTATAAATGCTGGGCACCATGCCTGGCTCTCTACAGACCTGATCTTGCGGAATCCTCACGACAGTTCTCTGGGACAGTGGTCATTTCTCCTGTGTCAGCGCTGAGGAGCAGTGAGGTCACTCGCCCAGTGAAGTCACCGGTCGGTGCAGGCGGCAGGCGGGTGAGGGAACGCACTTAGCCAGACAAGCAGGGCTTCCAGAATACATGGCCCACTCACAGGGTGCTCAGACTCACCTGCTTGTAGTCACCAATGATAGAACTGTTTTTTCTAATCTCAGATTCTGCTTTGTCAAGTTCCCGACGACACATTTCTTTTAACTATATACATTAAAAAAAACAAAAAAAAAGGAAAAGTGAATGTTTTAAGGAAAATATAAAGCTCTGGCACTAACTGCCTCGTTCTGGGCTTTCCAAAAAGTACCTGACTACTCTGGAAGGGCTGTACTTCACCTACCTGGTCTTGATGCCAGGAAAGGGAGAGAAAAGTCACAACTCCCCAAAAGCTCAAACCCCATTTTGGAGTGGGGCTTTGGCTAAGGTTCCTCCCTGCCTGTGAACCTGAGCTGAGAAGGCCGCACAGACCCAACAGGTTAAGGCTCATCGGAGGACTGCTGCGTCTTCCGTACAGAGACAGCGCCTCGTCGTCTCTCACCCTAGGCTGTCCTGCCAGAGACCAGAGGGTGTCACCACTACGGAGAACCACGGGGCAAGAGGAGCTTCCTGCAGGCTGCGCAGCATCCTGTGGCCCCAAGTGATTGTGGAGAGCTGGCTCAAGACAGGCCTTCCAGAGTCTGCTCTTTGGGGGGGGGGCGGGGGTGCCAGCGGACAGGTAGGGGAAGAGCCAGACATTATAAGATGTCTGCTTTTCTGCTGCAGAAATGTTAACTCTCTTCTTTGTTACATTCAGTTGCTGACACACAGGGATTTCTCTTGTCCCAAGGAAGGATGGGCTTTGCCCCAGTGTCTCCTATGCTCTAATTATTAACAACTATTATGCTTTACCCAGTAAACAGAAAAAGCCTTCGGAGAGAAACTGAAGGCAGCTGTCTGTGGTCCCCCGGTGCCAACAGGAAGCCGCCAGCTGGACTCGTGACTCTCAGGCCCTGACAAGACACGGAGGCACGCGGCGGGGCAGCGCTCCCCTTACCTGAGCGGACTCGTCTTCCAGCCGTCTTTTCTCTTCTTCAGCATCAATCAACTTCTGTTTGGTCATAAGCAGCTCCTTATTGAGTGCATCTGCCTTCTCTTCAGCCTGAAACATGTAAGAGATGCCATCACAGAACAAGAATTGAGAACCGGATGGGATCTGAATTGCTCAGGACAATCCCTTTTTAACGTGACAGGGAAAGTGAGCCCGAGAGGGGAAAGACATGCCAGAGGTCACACAGACCAGACTCATGCAGAAGTGCCCGGCCCAGTCTTTTGCACAGACATTGTGCGGGACAGTGGTGTGGAGCTCAGCTTTTGGCATAAGACAGCCTGGGCTCAACCCCCATCGTTCTCTGACCATGTGCCACTTGGACAAGTCACTGAGAATCTTTCTGAGCTTCGGGCTTGTCATCTGAGGGATAAGGCACACGAAGGACTCAGCACAGCACAGCGCCTAGCAGATGGTAAACACTCAATAAAAGGTAGCAGTCATGATCACTAATAGTAATAATAAATCCTGGTTTTCTTCCCCGAGACTCTCAGTATTTCCTCTGCTTCCTCAAACAAGGTCTACATCTCATTCTCATCACTTGATAAAGGAGGATGCCTCTTTCCTGGCCCTCGCTGACCCGTGATCTGAAATGCCCCCCCCTCCACTCCAGTTCTTTTTGAAAACATGCAAAGGTCTGGTGGGTAGATCTGTGGGTCTAAGTGAACATGATACACCTGTGCCTGGTGCAGAAGTCCCTGACACTGGACATTCCAAGGATAACCAAAGATGAGCGTGTCAGAAGGCAGCCACAGAAATGGGGCAGAAGCTCCTAGTCCCACAGTATTAGATATAGAGGGTCTTTGCTGGCTCCTTATACACAGCCCCCTTTTTAACAACGAAT
Source organism: Halichoerus grypus (assembly GCF_964656455.1). NCBI lineage: Eukaryota > Metazoa > Chordata > Mammalia > Carnivora > Phocidae > Halichoerus > Halichoerus grypus. Next base: position 82,473,244 of record NC_135725.1, on the reverse strand, counting down.
GGAGGTGGATTCCCTGAAATTAAATGGCGTTTCTGATGTCACCTAGCTGAAGAGGTGTCACGGAGCCCCTGCACTTTCTACCACACCACACTTGCTCTGAAGTATCTTCTTTGGGAGGAACAGGAGCTGCAGGGCTGGGGCCTCACATGGAGAACTGAGAATGGCTTGATAACACAACCTCAAAAGGCCATTAATTACGGCAAGCTGCACATGTGTGCAGTTCAGTGGGGTCTTAGAGTTAAGGCCTGTCCTGTCTGGGCTGTGGCCTGTCAGCTCCTTCTCTAGCTCAAACCCAATTATCAGTGAAAGGAAATGAGAACCAAACAACAGAGAAAATAACTAGTAAGGAGAACTAAGTCCTGTTACAGATTGGTTTTACTTCAATCTGTGGAGCAACCTGTTACCTTTCTCCTCTCTCCCCTTGACTCCATTACCATTTTCTGAGCAGTGCTCTGGAGCCTGGAGCACACACAAATGTTCGCTCAGCCACTCAGCACCACTACCATGGTAGTGGTTCTGAGAAGTGTGAAACAGCCAGGTTATGAACTGGGTCTTTGAAGTCAAGTCTTCCCTGCCCACCTGGTTGCCCTCAAGTTCTCACAACGCACACAGCAGAGCTATAATCTGCAACCAGGTGGCGTGACGTTAAGCCCAGTGTTTGTGCCACCTCTCAAAGAGCTGATGACTCTCAACGCTGTGTGAAAGGGAGGTGCACAGAAGCTACTGGACTGGCCTAACCAGCGTCCCCTCAGGGTACCACACTCCCTGCACTCTATCTGCACGAGCATATGAAGAGGGAGCATCTGGAGATAATAAAGACAAATCCAGACTTCCACTTTTTGTCATGAAGAACTAACAGGGACCAGATTTACCCTCCCACTGTAAACAAAAAAACTGGACAAAGTGTATGAAACTACTGTTTTCAGACACTGAAAACAATACACGCAGAACTGTGGTTCCTGGGAGAAAGAAGACAAGATGAGTCCCACTATCACCCTGGGTTTCTACCTAGAGGCACATTCTGGACCAAGAAGGAGGGTGAAGGGTTCCAAACAGAGCATGTCTCAAAAGGTCAAGGGGGCAGAGTTAAGGGACCAGGGATGCTGAGGTGGTTGGGAGCTGGGGGACAGAGGCCTGGAGATAGGAGAGCTCTGGAATAGCTAATATGGCAATAGAGGAGATAAACCGAAAACATGAAAATACCCAATTAAACCAAAGAAGACAGAGGGGTGCCTGCCTGGCTCAGTCAGAAGAGTGTACAACTCTTGATCTCAGGGCTGTGATTTCAAGCCCCATGTTGGGTGTAGAGATTCCTTAAAAAAAAAAAAAAAAATCTTTAGGGACGCCTGGGTGGCTCAGTCGGTTAAGCAGCTGCCTTCGGCTCAGGTCATGATCTCAGGGTCCTGGGATCGCGTCCTGCATCGGGCTCCTTGCTCAGTGGGGAGCCTGCTTCTCCCTCTGTCTGCTTCTCCCTCTGTCTGCTGTACCCCCTGCTTGTGCTCTCTGACAAATAAATAAATAAAATCTTAAAAAAAAAAAATCTTCAAACCAAAGGAGGCAGAAAAGAAGAAAGAAAAAGCAAATGCAACAGAGAATAAACAAGGTGGTAGACTTAAATCTACTATATAAGTAATTACATTAAACGTAACTGGTCTAAACATTCCAATTAAAAGGAGGAGATTATCAGACTGAGTAAAATAAGCAAGACCCAACTATACGCTGGCTACAAAAAACAGTTTTAAATATAAAGACACAGATATATTAAAGGTCAAAGGATGGAAAAGGATGTATACCAGGTAATACCATGAAACTTGGAGTGACTATTAATATCAAAGTAGATTTCAGAGCAGAGTATTACTAGGGAAAAAGAGGGACATTTCATAATAAAAGACTTGCTCCATTAAGAAGGTATAATAATCTGAAATGTATAAGTTCAAATTATAGGAAACAAAAACTAACATAATTGAAAGGTGAAATAAATGCACAGTTAGAGACTTCCTCACTGTCCTCTCAGTAAGTGATAGAACAAGTAGAGAGGGAAAACCAGTATGTTCATGGAAGATTTCAATAATCAATAATACTCGGGTGCCTGAGTGGCTCAGTCAGTTAAGCATCTGCCTTTGGCTCAGGTCATGATCCCAGGGTCCTGGGACTGAGTTCCACATCAGGCTCCCTGCTCAGTGGGGAGTCTGCTTCTCCCTCTGACCCTCCCCCATCTAGTGCTCTCTCTCTGAAATAAACAAAATCTTTAAAAAAAAAAACTCAACCAACTTGACCAAACTGACATTTATAGAACATTGCACCCACAACAACAAAACACACACATTTTCCACTTGCAAATGGACATGTGGGACATGCACCCAAACAGACCACAAGGTAGGCCCTAAAATAAGCATAAATATATTTTAAAAAGATTAAAATCAGAAAGGATATGTACTCTGATCATAACTGAATTAAATTAGAAATTAACAATAGAAAAATTTCTGGGAGGAGTGCCTGGATGGCTCAGTCAGTTAGGCTTTAGCTCAGGTTGTGATCTCGAGGTCCTGGGATTGGGCCTTGTGTCCTGCTCCCTCTGACCCTCCCCTCTGCTTGTTCTTGCTTTCTCAAATAGATAAAGGAAATCTAAAAAAAAAGAAAGAAAAAGAAAGGAAGGGAGGGAGGGAGGAAGATTGATTTCTGGGAAAAATCCCTAATAGTTGAAAATTAAACAATACACTACTAATCAATTCACAGGTCAAAGAAAAAATAGTAAGAACTGAATGAAAATAAAAACATATCAGAATGTGTGGGATGCAGCTGAAAGAGTGCTTCAGGGAGATTTATAACTTTAAATGCTTATTTTAGAAAAACAGGGTCTAGAACTAGAAAGACTAGCTAGAAAAAGAGCAGGGGTGCCTGGGTGGCTCAGTCTGTTAAGTGTTGAACTCTTAATTTCAGTTTAGGTCATGATCTCAGGGTCATGGGATCGAGTCCTGAGTCTAGTCCAGACTCTGCGCTCAGTGGGGAGTCTGCTTGAGATTCTCCCTCTCTCCTTCTGCCCCTCCCCCTGCGTGTGTGCTCGCTCTTTCTCTTCTCTCTAAAATACATAATCTTAAAAAAAAAAAAAAAAGATCAGCTAGGAAAAGGAGCAAATTAAATAAAAAATGAAGTTAGGAAAAAATAACAAAAAGCAGAAATCAGTGAAACAAAACAAAGAGAGAATAAAATCAAACCAAAAACTGGGTTTTGAAGAAACCAACACACCTGATAAATTCCTAGTCAGATTAAGGAAAAAGGAGAAAAGACACAAATTACTCTTATCAGGAATGAAAGACAGAACATCTCAACAGATCCTATAAACATTAAAAGAGTAAGGAAATAACAATGACTTTATATCAACACCTTTGACAACTAAAATGATTAAGTTATCGGAAAGACACAATTATAAAAATAGACACAAGAATTAGAAAATTTTCATTATCTGGAAATAAACTGAATTCATAATTAAATAATTTCCTAAGAAAATTCCAGGCCCACATGGCATCAGTAGGGAATCAAAGATTTAATCAAGGAATAATCCTACACAAATTCCTTAAGAAAACAGGAGGGGACACTTCCCAGTTCATTTCAGAAGGCCATCACTACCCTGATACCAAAACAAGACAAAACATTATGGAAACTCCAGACAAATACTTCCCCTTGAACACAAAAAGTTTAATTAAAAATCTTAAGGAAAAAAAAGGAAACCCCAAGTTTCCTAGGGATGCAAAAGTTGGTTTACACTGAAAATTACATCACCATAGTCACAGAATTAGGAGAAATAGCAAATAATCATCTCAACAGATGCAGGAAGAGCATCTGACAAAATTCAACACCCATTCATGACAAAAACTCAACAAACAGGAAGAAAGGAGAACTTCCTCAACCTGATCTATGAAAACCCTCCAGGTGATGCCTGGAACAAAGCAATGATGCCCACTCTTTCCATTCAACATTGTTATGAAGATCCTGGTCGGTGCAAGAAGGCAAGGAAAAGAAAAAGGCATAAAGACTTGAAAGGAACTAAACTGTCTTTATTCAGAGATGAAATGACTGTGTACGTGGAAAATCCTAAATAGTAAACAAAAAAGCTACTAGAATTGTAAGTGAATTCAGCGGGGTCATAGGACAGAAGGTCATGTAATCAATTTTCTTTCTAGAGACTAGCAATAAGCAATTTGAAAACGCCGTTAGGAAAACAAGATCCTTTACAATAAATTAAAAAATGTGCAAGCTTTGTTAACTGAGAACTAAAAAACAATGCTGAAATTGAAAAAGACACAAATAAATGAAAATTATAACCTATTCATGGGTTGGAAAGTCCAATTATTATTCAGATAACTCTCCCCAAGCTGATTTACAGGTTCAATGCCACCCCACTCAAAACCCCAGAGTCTTTTATTTCTAGAAGCTGACAAACTGATCCTAGTGCTTATGTGGAAATGTAAATGACAGAACAGCCAAACTATTTTTTAAAAAGAACAATGAAGTTAGAGGACTCCATGACCTGACTTTCAGATTGTAAAGCTATAGTAATTAAGACTATGGTGTTAGCATGAGGATACACATATAGATCAATGGAGCAGGTATGGAATTGAGGAGACCATCCATACAATCGATTTTTTATAAAGAAGCCAAAGTAATTCATTCAGTAAAGGTTTGCAAGCTGCTCAAGGTCACAGATCTAGCGTGCAGTGTAGCCAGACTGTAAATCTCGGCAGGTGGGCTCCTGAGTGTTTCCCGCACTTTGATTACACTCAGTGTAGACAGTGTGCCAGAGGGGACTCAGGTATGGTCCTGCTGGCCCTGTGCAATGTTAGGTCTGGGCAGGACTCCCGTTTCATAGAGGGGACAGCATGGCTGGGCTCACCTGGGGACTCCGTGGCTAACTAGCAATCTCTCCTGTAACGAAAGTGACATAAAACATCAACTGAAAATTCAAAGAGTGTTCTGGAAACCTGGTAAGGCACACGCCAGAGTTTTACTCTGGGACGCAAAAAGGGAAAAGCTAAAAATAATGAATTTCTTTCAAAAACCTGACTGAGGGGGCAGCTTGGTGGCTCAGGTCATCATCTCCGGGTCCTGGGATCGAGCCCTGCAGCAGGGAGTCTACTTGTCCCTCTCCCTCTGTCCCTCCCCCTACTCATGTGCTCTCTCTCAAAAAAACCCCCAAAAAAACCTGAGTCCCTGAAGGCTGAAAACAAACCAAAAAAGGGGGTGAGAGGACCCCATGCCCCTCACTTCAGAACCTAGCTGATTTTCAGTGATGATTCTAAAGAACAAGAGAAGACAGACTTGGCAAGGTACTCCACGTCCAGTGTGGGGAAGGTCTGTCTTCTCAGCACTGTAGTAGCCGGCTGGAGGAGGGAACCCCAGTTTGAAGTTCCTGAGCCCTAAGGGCAGTAGGAGCCCTGCTCCTTCGAGCCAAGTTAGGAGTGTGAGCTCTGGTGTCAGGCCATTTGGGTTTCAATCTGAAATGTCACACCATGCCTCAGTTTCCTCATCAGTAAAACGGGGATCATAGTGTATCCCTGACACAACATGGGTTGTTTTGAGGACAAAAGCACTTAGAGCAATGCCTAGAACTTGGTAAGTGCTTAGGAAACATTTGCTTGTTATGTGTCACTATATATGTTTTTGATGTAGTTATTACACCAAATCGTAGCTTCTTGTTCCATATTTATTTTGAAGACAGCGTGGCATCATAGACAAGTCTGGGGCATTCCAATCAGATGGGCCTGGGTTAGATTCCTGGCTCTGCTTTCTCCACGGCGCCTCCATCTCTCTCTGAATCTCAAGTTTCATGACTGTTACAAAAATCCTCATCTATCAGTGGGGCTCATGTAACTCTCCTCACGAGGCTGAGGCAAGGGTAAGAGATGCTAGATGTCAGCAAAGTGCTTATCACAGTGCTGGTCACACAGATCATCAGGAAACGGGAGTTCACATTATTCTGACTATTTCTCACTCCTGGTATCAGGAATGTTAAAGAACCTAGCTCTTTACTGTCTCAGGATAAGACAACTTGAAAAAAGGTTTACACCATTTAGGAGCAGACTTCAAGAACACGGGAAGTCTGTGCCCACCTTCAACAGGGGAACATCAGTGTGATGGCTGGGCCTGGCAGGTGACATGCAGCAGCTCAAACTAAACAATCCGCCCGGGATCTCAGCTCAAGTTGCCTCTTCATACAATTTTTTTTGAACACAAAGCTCCTATCCAGGACCCATTTTCTTTTGTCTTTTTCACCTCCTTCCTGCATGATGTCCAGCTGCCGTGGGGCACCTTAGGTGCGCGCTGTGGCCTGGCTTCAGTAGATGCTGCTCAGCGCCAGCCGCCTCCCTCCATGCGCTGGGCAGAAAGGCCTCACAAGGAGGGGACCATTCCTCCAGCGCTCCTACAAAGAACAGGGCAGGCCAGGAATCTGTAGCAGAAGGTGGGGACTCAAACCTAAGGGCCAGACTGTGGTAAACCATGAAGCAGTCAGGGCTCCAGGTTCCGGTTACTGAGGGTTAATGACCTCGAACCTGCCTGCCCCCCTCCCCGAAACTGGGAAAAGCAGCCTTCTCGGTCCCCCGCAGCCGTGTGTAGCTGACAAGCAAGAGGAAGGAACACTGCCTGAGCTGGCTGGGTTTGGCGGTGCTTTTCACATTCAGCAAGTCACGGCGCTCTCCCTGTACCATGGGACACAGCTGATACTCCACCTTCCCACTTTTTGCTCTACTTGAATGGAGAGTGGTATTAGAATACAGGTCTATTCGGAGTGCCTGGGTGGTGCAGTCGGTTAAGCGTCCAACTCTTGGTTTTGGCTCAGGTTGTAATCTCAGGGTCGCTCTCCTTCCCTCTCCCTCTGCCCTTCCTCCCATTCCCCCCCCCGCCCCGCACTCTCTATCTCAAATAAATACATCTTTTTTTTTTCAAATAAATAAATAAATCTTAAAAAAAAAAAAAAACAGGTCTGCTCAAAACTGTTTACTCTACAACTCTATTTCTAAAGAAAATAAAAACTGGTAGATACCGCCATCTTGCTCTCTCTTCATCTGATGTGTGAACCACTTTGAGAATCTAATTGAAGTACAGACTTTCAAAGAAATACAGAACACAGTATTTTCATACACATTTGGTGGATGTCAAGGACCTTGTGAAGTTCATAGATCTTACGGGGTTCAACAGATCATGTAAGTCCCCTGTAAACCCTTAACAGAGAGCCTCTCTCTAGAACCTTAGGAAACCAACGAACAGAACAGTAATCTTAGGAGCCTGACAGGGAAATATGAGTCAGATGTTGGCAAACTACAGTCCATGTGCCAAATCCAGCCTCTACCTATTCTTGTAAATAAAGTTTTATTGGAACACAGCCACGCTCATTCCTTTACTTATTGTCTACGGCTACTTCTGTGCTGATGGCAGAGTTTGATGTTGCAACAGAGACCATATGGCCCACAAAGCCTAAAATACTTACTATCTATCCCTTCAGAGAAAAAGTTCGCCAACTTCTGACCTAAACGATGAATGAAAGACCACACTTTTTCAAAGGGAGGCTTGTAGTATAGAAAATGGACAAATATCCTGCCAGGAAAGCCATCATCTTGAACTTTTTAAGATTAGGAGAAGCAAAGAAAGAACATCTGCCAACTGAACTTACTGGTGAAATCACAAGCTGCTGAAGCACTGACAATTAGCAATGCTTATTCAACAAGCGCCTAATATGCAGGATAACAGAATCTCTTCTTAGGGAAGGTAAGTAAAGGATAATGATTAAATGCTACTGTCAATTGTCGGAACATAAGAATTAGTCAAAAAGCCTGTCATCAAACACTGGTGGAACAGGAGTTCAGGGACGGCCTGTGTAACAAGAGAAGAGTGTGGGATGGAGGGCTTACAGGAAAACCCCTGAAGGAAAGGAGGGAAGCTAGAGTGACACGAGCAAGTGGTTCTGCAAGAGGGACACTTCACAGGTGACACACTAGGACAAGAAACACTACAATTCAAGGACTGGACTTGATAAAGGGAGAAGCTGAGAGTTTCAAAATAATCCATCCCTTTGGCCACGTCAGACTCACGTTATCCAGGTCCTTCCGCAGCGCAATCTTGCTGGTCACCAGCTCATGGGCTAAGTCATCATTTTCCTGTTCCAACCTCATGTTAGCTTCTTGTAGGCGCCGGTTCTCCCGCTGAAGGGTAGAAAGAAACCAGTTATAGACATGTAAAAATTAGATGGCAATGACAATTTCTCAGGGTTAACCCTCAAAACTCGTTTCTGAGTCCTATGGAAATCATGGGAGGAGTGGTTGGTCCTAAAATGCTAGCAAGCAAAATACTTAACTGGTCCCAGTGACCTTGTCAAGCAGCTACTTCTGATTAACCGTGACGAAAGGCCACTGAACTGTGACAATCTAGGCAGCTGGTTTAAAGCACCATAGATCTTACTTTCTCATTTGCAAATTCAAACTGAAACTTGAACCTAGAAACAGTGGATCTGAATTTAAATTTAAAAGAACTCAGCAAAGCCAGTTACAGGCATGATTACAGGAAATGAAAGGCTGAAATGAAAGCTCTTCACATCGACCCAGGCCATAAGCAAACGAACCTCAAATCGCTCGATAGGGTCTTCTTGTTGGGCCTGCTGTTCCCTCATGGTGTGATACTCTTTTTCATATTTTTTCAACTTCTTCTGACTAATCTGTAGGATAAACCACAGCACAAATTAAAAAGTATCAGAAAGTGGTAGCTGTCTCAGGGCCTGCGCTGACCTGGGCATCTTCAGTCACTATGGAAGTGGTGTAGCCCCTCCAACCTGAGCTCTGAGTCCTGTTGTCCCTAATCATCACCCTCTTCCTCCACCATTTTATTTTGCACACACCAGTACTGCTGCAAGGTGCTTTCAATCTGTGACCTCAGGATACCTCGACAAGATATGGTATTACCATCCTCATTTTATAGGCAACTTACTGGAGGCTTAAGGAGGTTATGTAATTTGACCAGGGTCAGTCAGTTAAGGACTGGCAGATCTGGGAGTGGAGCCCAGAGCGCTAAACTCCATGCAAAGTCCAAGCTGCACTCACCACACTACCCTACACTGATCACCTTCCCTCCCTACTAGCTCCTTCTGTGCTGCTATCAAATAGACACAATTCTCTCTGCCCTTAAAAACACCATTCCACTGACCATTCTACTTAGCTGCTCTTCTGCCCCACCCAACTACTGTCCTCTTGCTCTCAAGCTGCTTCTTACCAGCCATGGCAAACCACAGGTGTATACATTCCACTTCCAGTGCTTCATGGCCTCTTTAACCTCTCTAAATCAAGCTTTTGCTCTGACTATTCTCTAGAAAGTACTCTCTTGAAAGTCACTAGTAGTTTCTTTTTCACTCCATCCAGTGGGTCCTAACTCTCCCCAACTAGACTTCAAAATTCCTGCCTTTCATTCTTTAACATGACCAAAGGACTCTTCTCCCCTCCAGGAAATCATCTCTCTTTATTCTCTTGTCTCTCCTTCTACCTAAACAGTCCCCAACCTGCCCCCCGCTTACAGGCTAGCCTCTTTTTTCCTTCAATCTAAACATAACCAAAGGCATCCCTTCAAGATGCAACTCTTACTCTTTTGATTCCTTCCTCTAAACCACTAACCCATTCCCTTTGGTATTTTTTAAATTACACCTTTAAATACTTTGAAATATAAGAAATAGAGAAGTGCTAAAATCAGTATGTGCAACATAACGACTGATTATAAAGCCAACACTCACTCCCTCCCAAGACTTTAACATAATCAGCACGGCACGGCTGGCTCACAAATCTGACTTTCAGCCCCCCCCAGCTCTGGGTAATTAGGAATCTCAGAGCTGTGCTAGTCTAACTTCCTTATTTTACAGGCAAAGAAACAGAGACCTCGAGAGGGGACGGGACAGCCCCAAGTGTGCAGCATCTCCAGTCTCTTGTTCCAGGATTCCCTTTCCATCTCACTGGAGCTGCCTGTTTCCTCCCACTGACTCTCTGGACACTGCCCTTGTCAGATGTTTACAGGTCTGCCTCAATCAGAGCTTATTCCTGGAGTCTGGCTACTGCCTGTGGGCAGGCAGCCAGGAACATAACCCTATGCCCTGGCTGCCATCTTTAGAGAGATGCCCATTAAACACTTGGGGTGAGGCCACAAGCTGGACAGTGACATCTTTAAAGCCAGATCTTCTGCGGTTGAAGAACAATGCTGGGGTAAATGTTTGTGTACATAAGTGATTCACAAAGAAAGCACCTAAGTAAAACACTGGTGTGATTAGTAAATTTATAAACAATCCAAACAGATCAATAGTAGAGGAACAGACAATAAATGAGGCCTGTGGGCAGCAAACACTCCCTCCCAGAGTCCTCTGCGCCCAGTCTGGATAACTGACAAGGGAGCACAGTGGTTAGGAGGCCCCCCAGTGCTTGATTTAAAAAAAAAAAAAAAGAGTTGACACTACATCCTACAAAACATTCTCATAAATCTGCAGGATTCTTTAACTTCTCATTCTCATGCTGGAGTAAGGAAGAGCTAACATTTTTTCCCCATAAACATACATTATAAAAAGCTAATTACAAAATAATTTCTTCTACATTTCCTTATCCCTTAAGATAAATGCCTCATTCTCCGAGCCAAAGGGTTGACTCTGCCTCAGCACTGTAACAGCATTATTATACACTGGGTACCTGAGAGATGCCAGATCCTTTACTCATGCCATCTCATTTTGGTTCTGACATTTTCATGATAAGATACAGGCATTTCTTTTTTTTTTTTTTTAGATTTTTTTTTTTTTTTTTTGACAGAGAGAGAGACAGCGAGAGAGGGAACACAAGCAGGGGGAGTGGGAGAGGGAGAAGCAGGCTTCCCGCTGAGCAGGGAGCCCGATGCGGGTCTCGATCCCAGGACCCTGGGATCATGACCTGAGCCGAAGGCAGACGCTTAACGACTGAGCCACCCAGGCGCCCCAAGATACAGGCATTTCTTTATGTACTTCCCACATTTTCCAAATTTTCTGCCTTGAGTACGATTTATTTTTATAATTAATTGAACAAAATAGGGGCGCCTGGGTGGCTCAGTTGGTTAAAGCGTCTGCCTTCAGTTCAGGTCATGATCCCAGGGTCCTGGGATCGAGCCCCACATAGGGTTCCCTGCTCAGTAGGGAGTCTGCTTCTCCCTCTCCCTCTGCCCCTCCCCCTGCTCACGTTCTCTCCTTTGCTTGTTCTCTCTCAAATAAATAAGATCTTTTAAAAAAGAAACAAAATAAAGGCTTGTTTAAAAATAATTCTCATAATTATTCTAGACTTCTCTAAGACAGAGCTCTTCTTGCTCACTTCTCTAGAGAGTGGTCCCCACCTGTGCTTCTGAGTCAGTCCTCAGGGGTCACCCCTTAGGACTGATACAAACAGACCTCCACCACCTTCCTCACTGGTCCAGAGTTCTGACTTCACCAGCTCTGGCTTGCTTTCCCACTTCTCATCCTCACTTGTTACTGGTCTCCCCCTCTCTTTACCCCCTTACCCCTCACCCCACCCCCATCACAGACAAAAGATAAATAAAACCAGCACAGCTTCTAATGGGCTCACACCTGATCCTCACTTTCGGAGCACGGGCGGCTATATACCAGGGCCAACTAGTTCAGGCTTCCCCTGAGGAATGGACCCCATGAAAAGGCAGATGCCTGATACCCAAATGGGGAACCAAGAGGTACCAGCTGCAAAAGCCACAATTCCAGCCTCCTTATTAGGCTGCACCCCAGAGAAATCAGCACCTCTCCGCCTGTCTGTCCCATTATCAGTGCCTTCCCCAGGTCAGAACTATCTCACTCATCGTCATCCCCTGCCCATGCACAAAGAGAGTGCCCACAAATGCTTGTTAAATTAATGAGAAAGGACCCCCTCTTCTTTGCATCAACCTATCTTCTGAACAGAAATGGCAACCACAGTGAACATACAGTGCAAGCCTGGTCCCCTGCCTGGACAATCCCGCACTTGGTTCACTCCTATTCACCTTTCAGATCTGAGCTCTAACGTCACTTTAGTGTACCCTTCCCCGGCAACTTCTTCCCCCTATCAGGCCAGGTCTTCATTATATATTCTCATAACATCAAGTCAATTCCTTCATGGCACCTGTCCAAGTTCACAATTATTTATGTGCTTACTTGATTGTCTGTCTTCCCACTGGGAAACAGGCCACATCTTGTTTTGCTTACCCCATATCTCCAGTACCTAGCTCAATGCCTGGAACATAACTGGGACTCAATAATCAGATGCTGAACAAATCAAAGCCAATGGCCTTCCTTTTAACCTAATAAGGATGCAGCAGGACATTTATTTATCCAACACTTGAGCAGTGTTCCTTGTGAGACATTAGTGATACAAAGATGTATACAGAACACAATATGCAAGCTCCATAAAGGTAGGGATTTTTATTTACTATAAAATTCCTAATGCCTCATAGACCGCAAGCATGAAAATGCTCAATGAATAGACAAAGTCCCCACTCTTAAAAGTCTAAGGTTCATTTGATCTCTTACTTATCCCAATAACATTTTAATTGAATTCAGGAAGCAGGGCAGCTATGGACTCAGCCCCAGAGCTCTGAAGCATACCCACTATTAGTGGACTCCTATCAGAAGGCTGGGAAAGCCACAGCTCCACACACACAGATATTTTTGCCCTCAAAGAAGCTTAGTTTTGAAATTTGTTCTGTTTAAGTGTACTTTCAGGGGGGAAAAACTCTAATATAATTTCCTGGGATAAGACTATGTTTGTAATTTAGGTAAAACCAATTTTATGTCCCACTGCAACTAGTACATTGTTTCTTAACACTGTTAGAGACAGTACTATTTTGAAAGTCTCCTGAAAGCCGTGGTTCCCATGAAAGCACTGTTCCTGTAAAAGAGCACAGAAGCCAGGGCGCCTGGGTAGCTTAGTCGGTTGAGCGTCTGCCTTCGGCTCAGGTCCTGATCCCAGGGTCCTGGGATTGAGCCCCGTGTCGGGCTCCCTGCTTCAGCAGGGAGTCTGCTTCTCCCTCTGCCTCTGCTCCTCCTCCTGCCTTGTGCACCTGCACACTCTTGCGCTCTGTCTCAAATAAATAAAATCTTAAAAAAAACCAAAAGAGCACAGAAGCCAACTCTGCCTCAACCCTACACCAGCAGTAAAGCATTCTGCATACCATTTCAGAGGACTCATGAGCTCCCAGAGGTCACCCATAGTCCCAAGTTAAGAAATCCTGAATCAGAGAGAAGGTGGAGACTTGGACCATGCCAGTTTGATATTTTGGTAGAAGTACGTATTTAATCCCAAACACCCCTTTCTCCGTCACTTGTCATTTATCTGTCACAGGAATTGGATAATGCTCTCTCTTAAAACATGTGCTACCTGCCCCAGGAGAGCTGCTACCTGATCTGATAAAGTGAGAGAGTGGCCACTGACATGGGTCGGGGGGAAGTGGGACAGTCTGTCACGGAGAGCTTGGGCTTTGTAGGTGGACAAACCCAGGCCTGAGCTCTGGTTCTGCCACTGACTCACTCCCGTCACTGAGGGTGAGCTGCCTTACCTCAGCCTCAGGTTCCTCGTCTGAGAAAATTCCAACAGTCCTATGAGGACTACTGTTAGGAGGATCACATGATATAAAACATATCAAGAGCTCAGAAGAGAGCCTAGCACATGAGGTCTTTTTAATTAAAAGGGTAGTTATTATGTGTTCTTATTAATATCTACATTCTTGTCCTGACTCAGAGACAGAGTTACCCTCTGAACATGTTCTGCAAGCAATGAGCCATTAAGTAAGTCTATTTAACACAGGAGAGCAGGAAATAGGCTGTGGAGAGGAAATGGGAGCTGATTTACAAGTTTGGCTTAAGAACCTGTTGCAGGTGGGAATCCCCACTGGGCTAGAGTCACAGGTAGTCCAGGAAAGGCGGGAGGTTGAATGTTATTAGTAGCTCTACATGGCAGGGGTGAAGTATACTGTGCAGGTGAGTGGGTGGGTATGAAGATGTCTGGTACACTGAGGAGATCTTGAACCCAAAGTCCTCACTGCTAAATAAAGAAATCTGACACAAATCCATCTTCCTTTTCTAGAATGCTAATGGCAGAGACTTCACTTTTTAGTTATTGATTTAAAAACCTGAGATTTACATAGGACTTTCAAGATAACAAGATACCTCTACACCTACTATTTTATTTAATCCCCCAAACAACTGAGATCACCTCATTTTACTGATGGGGAATTGAGACCTAGATAGGTAAAGTGACATGTCAAAAGCCAAGGACCCAGTCCATTAGGTGGCAAGAGCAGCACAAGAACACAAATCTGGGGTAGTTGTTTCTCATCCATCTCTGTAGTATGTTCAACACCGAGCACAGTTCTTGGCACGTAAGAAAATCTACAAATGTTTGTTGCTGTGAATGGACTTAAGGAAAGCAGATGTCTGGGCAGAGGAGGTCAAACAGGGCAGGCCAAATGAGCATGGATGATGATGATAATAATGGTCATCAGTAGAACATTGGCTTTTTAAAGGCATCATCTGACTTCTCTCTCTACAACCCTGCCGTGTTAACCTACCTTGGGTCACACAGCAGAGGCAGAGCCAGGATGAGAGCCAAGGTCCGTGGGACTCCAAGGCCTGCACTCATAACCACTTGAAACAAATCAACATCCTATTTAATTTCTGAGCCCTTTTATTTAATTTGTTCAAATAGTTCAGGCTCAAACTCCCTCAAAGATCACTAAATAGAATTAGGCATTCTGGTTCTACCATCTGAGTATTTTTCTAAAATGCAAGTAGCAAATTAGTAGCAGAGAACCCAAACACAGATAAGAACCAAGAGAGACCAGCTTATTAAAATAAAATAAGAAGGTAGTGGGCACTGCTCCCCTTGTGACAACCAGCAAAATTTAGAGTTCACTACAGAGAAAACGAGCTCTCACTCAGAAGTTTCATGAAATTCAATCTAAAAGGTAGAAAACAAGCACAGAGGAAAAACCATAGCCTGATCTAATCATAAGGAAAACTGAACTTAGCTAAACTTTGCTACAATTGAGCTAAACTGACAGAGACTGAGCTTACCCGCCATTACAAGACAAACATCACCAAAAATACAAGGAGCCCCTGTCCCATTCATTCAGTCCCTCCTTTCCAGGATGGCACACTGATGGTAAGCACTGACTTTAGAGTCTGAAATTCCTGGAATCTAACCCCAGCTCCATCACTTCTTAACTTTACACCTTTTGAGAGTTTTCTTCAATTCTCTAAGCTTCAGTATATGCATCTGTAAAATGACCTCATATGATCACTGTAAGGATCGAGTCACTATGTGCAGACACTATGCAAGATTCTGTGAACACATTAAGAAGCAACAATGATGAAGGCACTGCAATCATAGAGCTTAAAATCCTAACATACACTAATATACAAATGATCTGAGCAGAGAATGAAGTTCAAACTAATACTACTTTTAGCTCCTGAATAAAAATATCCCCCAAAGGCAAGTATTTCCAAATGCCAGGGTTTTCTGTTTCTCCAAATAGCAAATGGTTAGGATTACATTAGTTTGGAGACACTGCTATTTGGTTTCTGTAATATCTTTCTCTATAGGTAGTTTGAAGTCTTGCACATTCACTTTAAGTTTGAAATAACACATCCCAATGAAGCAATCAATGGTTCAGAAGATCCATTTCACCTCAGATAGGATTCCAGAGTGAAAGGGTCAAGTTTCCACACTCAGGTTTGTTCTAAGAAACCCACCGGCCATCTCTGTTATGGCTCCTATTTCTTCTGAACTAGCCTTACATATCTGACTTCTCTCAAACATCTCAAAAAACCAGTTGCTCTCATATTTCTTGAATCAAAAAAATTTAAGACCTACGAATTAATTTTTTCCCCATTTTCTCCCTTTAAATACAATGCATAGCCCAGTTATGAGTATGAAAGAGTTATGGAGCTCCTAGGACCACTGATGATCTCCTGGAACAATCTATTTAAAGTGAAATTCCTGGGGTGCCTGGCTGGTTCAGTTGGTGGAGCATGGGACTTCTGATCGTGGGGTTGTGGGTTTGAGCCCCATGTTGGCTGTAGAGATTACTTAAAAAGAAAATCTTTAAAAAAAAAAAAAGTGGAAATTCCTTTTAGATCTTCTATCAGAAGTGGAAACAATCTTTCTATCTCAAGACAATGACCCATAAAGGGAGAGCAACTCAATGGACAGCTCAATGAATTCTGATGTATGCTGTTAAATTTGAGATTAAGAGAAGAGGATCTAAGACTCTTTAAAAAGTAAACAAAATATTTCAGTTCCATAATAAAAGTAAGGAGCAAGAACGAGAAGGGGAGAAGTAAAAGGACTGAAAAGAGAGAAATTAAGAAAGAGGCAAGTAAAGATTGACACAGAAAGATTTATAGAGAAAAGGAAGACACACAGGCAGAGAGGAATACAGACCGTTTTGAGCAACAGCCCCACCTGGTGGCCATTTCAGATATTGCCACACCTGACTTAATTCCTACTGCAATTCTGCAGTTAAGAGGCCACACAACGGCGTGGAAGGCTCTGGGAATGTGGAGTCAGAAGGCCTGAATTCCACAAGGGCCCCCATCACTGCCCAGCTAGGTCCAGTGGGTAAGTCACTTAACTTCTATAAGCCTCAGCTGCCACACTTGACTTGCCCTGCATACCTCACAGGGTACTGAAGGGAAGAAAGGAGATATCCATAAAAACTACACAAATACCGGAAATTACAACATCAAACTGTTAAAACACAACAGCAACAAAAGTAGGTAACTGTTTCCTCATTGGCATGTGAGGCAAAGTATTCCTAATTCCCACCCTAGTCAGGAAGTACAACTGAGAAAACCAAGCCACAATATTTAAGAAATTAAAAAATAATGGAATGGGATTTCAGTGAGTTACAAAGCCAATGTTTCTTTTCTAAATTCTACACCAGAAAGTTCAAAAGCTAGTTTCCAAGCCATTCATAAAGCAAGAATCCCCTTCTCCATGTCTAGAGGGGGCTCCAAACCCACAGATGATCATTTGTCCTTTCCTGCTGACGGAGGCACTCCCACATGATGCAGTCCACATAATGCAGGGCTCATGACTGAGCCTGCTAATGAGTTTCCTTATTTTTGAGCTAGCAAATAATCACTGTGCCTGAGGTTCTTTGCCAATAATTGGCTCAACTACTGCCTATATTTCTCTTAATAATTTTTGGCATTAATATACCTACCAGAGTACAAGTAACCATCACTAACTACACTGCATCCTGCCTTTTAGCAGAACAATTTCATTCTCATGTCCTGTTCAATATGCAGGCTTTCCACAACGTGAATCAATTTTAAGAAAAATTACTAACTTTCTCACCCAAAACCATATGCAAGTAGGGGGAATCATCCAAAGTGTACCCCAGCCATGCAGAGTTCTCCAGGGCCAGAAGGAATTATGTATCTAAGCACAAAATATGTGTGCTGTGCAGCCTTGTCTACCTTAACTCCTTGAAAGCAAAGGCAAAAAAAAAAAAAAAAAAAGATATTAGACACCTCCAACCTGGACTATGGAAATAAAGGATCCATATATTATTAAAGTGTTTCAAGCTACTGAAAACCCAAAAGGTAAAACCTTCAGCTGGAAGCTATTTTAAGCCTTCCCCAAAGCCACGTTAACTCTCCAACTCTTCATAAGACAACACTTGGTAGAAACTCAGCAGCATATTCATTTAATTCACTCATTCAACTAATTTTTGTATGTCAAGTCCTGTTCTTATGCTGGGGATCTGACAATAAATGAGATCAAGTTCTCTCTGCTGCAGGCTTAGTTTGGGGAGGGGGCAGGCAGACAATAATCAAATAAACATGTAAGATAATGTTAAGTAACAATAAGTGATAGGAGGAAAATAAGACAGGGTAAAGAGATCAGGGTGTAAAGTGTTGAGGGAGCTGCTACTTTAGACAAGGATATTAGAGAAGGCCTCTCTGATGGCATGATATCTGAGCTTAAGACTCAATGAGGTGACCATGACACCACGTGGACATCGAGAAGAACACGATGGGTGGAGAGACCAGCCAGTGAAGGGGCCTGAGGAGTGAACATGCTCAGCATGTTTGAGAACAGCAAGAAGGCCAGGTTGTCTGAAGTGGAAGGTGTAAGGGGGAAAAGGAGGAGGAGGTAAAATCAGAGAGATGGTCAGAGGTCAGACAGTACGGCACCTTGTAGGCCAAAGCAAAAACTCTTGAGTTTCATTCTGAGATAAGAAGCCATTAGAGTTTTAAGTAAGGGAGAGATGGAATTAAAAAAGAAAACCATTGGGGTGCCTGGGTGACTCAGTCCGTTGAGCATCTGACTCTTGGTTTCAGCTTAGGTCATGATCTCAGGGTCCTGGGATCAAGCCCAGCACGGTCACTGGGCTCCGTGCTCAGTGGGGAGTCTGCTTCTCTCCCTCTCCCTCTGCCTCTCCCCACCGCTCTCTCTCTCAAGTGAATAAATCTTAAAAAAAAAAAAAAAAAAGAAAAAGAAAAAGAAAACCATTGCGGAAATGGGAAGACATGGAGTCCACTGGAACATTCCAGAAGACAAGTGACAGTGATGGTTACACTAGGGTGTTAGTGAGAAGGGGCCAAAGCAATCAGAATCAGGGTGTACTGTGAAAACAGGGCTGGGATGGAGGACCAAGATGTGGTGTGAGAGAGAAAGAGGTATGGAGAATAAGCAAGGGTTTTGGCCTGAGCAGCCAAGTTCCAGGAACTTAAGATGGGACACTGAAAAAGGAGATTTTGGAAGGGAAGAAATCAGCAACTAAGAGGCCTCCTCTTGTGTGAACCAGGCTGAAGTGGAAAGAATGACTCAGAGAACCTCAGAGTTCACCTGGGTCTGTGCTCTGTGCACAAACCCACCATCTGAAAATGTTTCTAAAAAGTGTGCATTTGATATCTGCTTGAAAAACCAGGGGGCACCTGGGTGGCTCAGTTGGTTAAGCGTCGGCTTTTGGCTCAGGTCATGATCCCAGGATCTCCTTGCTCGGTGGGGAGCCTGCCTCTCCCTCTTCCCCTGCTTGTGCTCTTTCTCAAATAAATAAATAAAATCTTAAAAAAAAAAAAAAAAGAAAGAAAGATAAAAGAAAAACCAGAGAGGGAATAACCACGGTAAGAGCCATCATTTCTTGAATGCTTACTAATTACCAGGCATCATGGTAAGCACTGTACACAGTGTAGTTAATCCTCACACATGACAGCTCTTAACCACAGTACCTGGCACATGGGAAAATATCATCAAATCTTATCCAGAGTACTTGTGAAGTATGTAACATTTTAAGCTGAACAATAACTTTAATAATTATTTCACTAACTAGAGGCTCTATTTCTTTTTGAAATCCTTAATTCAATATATATTAGGATTTCTATTGTTTCTCAAGCTTAATAGGTAGGTAGTCTTAGTACTTCCTTCCCCCTTTCACAAAGACGGCAGGCATTCCAAGGTCCTAACTTTACATAGAGATTCCAGGTTCAGCTACCTCCTGAAGGCCCATTTTCATATTATATGGCTTCGTGAGCATTAAAACCCTCATACCTACACCTAGGGTTCCTTCCATATTCCCCTGAGATGTTGTTTTACCACTTCACACACACTAGCTTTGAGCTACTGTGATTTAGGTACCTGGGATTTCTCTTTTTTCTTTCAAGTTCATCCAGGTATTTGCTACCTCCAAGTGTTTAAAGAAGGGCAGCCTGGGGGTGCCTGGGTGGCTCAGCCGGTTAAGCGGCTGCCTTCGGCTTGGGTCATGATCCCAGGGTCCTGGGATCAAACCCTGCATCGGGCTCCCTGCTCATCGGAGAGCCTGCTTCTCCCTCTCCCTCTGCCTGCCACTCTGCCCACTTGTGCTCTCTATCTCTCTGTCAAATAAATAAATAAAATCTTTAAAAAAAAAAAAAAAAAAGAAGGGCAGCCTGAGTTAGCTTAGTCTGACATATAACCAGAACCGGAGGTCCACTATTATTTTACATATGAGGAAATTGTGCCTTAAATAGGTAAAGTAACTTTGAATTCAGATCTCTCTGATTCCAAGTCCATGCTCTCGTTAGTAGATACCGAAGTTTCTCCCACTCACATTACAAAGTGAATACAAGGAGATGCTACATTTTTACCTTAAAAAATTATACAAATCATAAATACCATTGAAAGTGATAAAAATGAGTTTCCCTCATTAATTATTAGTTTCATTTGAGGGAATTTCTGACCATAACCACAAGTATGTAAAGTTAAAGAACACAGTGGGAATCATGAAACCTGAGTCCTGCCACTGCTTAGCTGTATGACGCTAGGAACTACAGCCTCTTTTTGTTTCGTGGGTCTTCAAAATGAGAAGAATACCTTCCCTAGAGTCCAAAGGCTGGGATTTGAACAATGAGATTTAATGCATAGGGTATGTAATATGTAAGAAAATATCTGGAAAAAAATTATACAATACAAACATCATTATTATTAACGTATTATAAATGTTCATAGTTTGATCAGGAATAATGAGACATCAACTAAAGAATCTAAATTAACGCAAATATTATTTTACCTTCATGCTGCAAGCTAATTCCATTAGTTTTTTTGCATTTTCTTCTGAGCGGTATCTCTTAGGAAGCTGAACCCTGAAGAACTTCAAGGCACCTTCAAAGTCTGTCAACAGCAAGTCATCCTTAGAAGTCTTGAAGAAAGAAAGAAAGAAAACACAACCATGTATAGGAAAAGTTCTTTGCTATGAAGATGCACAAGAAGCATTTTTAAAACACCAGCACCTTTACAATCCCCAGAAGATACTTCTTAGCCAGTGCCTGAGTCACTGTGAGGGCCACGGCTACTGCACGGTGGCTGCTTAGGAGATCAAGACCAACATACTTCAAGCGCTGGACAGGGGATGTCATTCAATTTACAAATAAATGTGTACCTTTAATAATCCAAGGGCGACATTAAAAATCACACTTATTCCCTAAAAGAGAAAACACAAAAAGAAGATTTTCAGTGATTACATCTGGACCAGTCAGCTGTCTGTCCCCAGAATGCCCCACAATTTTAAAGAAAGTATAAAAACTAAGTAAAGAAATGGACTATCTTGGAAATATCTTGGAAAATAATAATTACAGATCTGCTACTGAAAAACAGCTTAAAATAGACCCAGTCTCCCATTCTTCTGGACTTTTTTAGCCCTAGTCTCACAATCAACAAGAAAGAATGCTTTTCCAAAGTATTCTATGCTTCCCAACCAAAGCACCTGACCCGTAAAATTGTGATCTTTCAGGAAATAACCGCAGGTGGCCTTTTCCTTTATCTTGTGCTACCCCACTCCAAATACAGCAGCAGTCACTCTGTCTGTGAACCCTCCATCCCACAACAGAACCTGCTCAGGGCTCCCTCAAATCTGCCTTTCATCAAATCAGCTAACCATTCTGAGAGTGCTAGGGGCAAAGGAAAGATAAGGGGAGGCACGAAGACCTGCTAAATTCTTTAAGTTCCTGGACGTTGGTTTCTATAACTAATATTCTCCCTCAAGGGTTTTCTGAGCTAATTAGTTGAAAGGTTCATTTAAATTACTTAGCATGACCAGGCCGGTGGTAACTACTTAAAACAAATGGTTGTTTATAATGCTGAGAAATTATAAAACTTAAAGGTCTGAGACTAGCAATTGATTACATAAACTATGGTATCCCCAAAGAATGAGATACTTGGCAGCAGGTAAGAATAATAGTGTATTTGGTATCAGTGTTTCTGACAGTGTTTTAAGCTGGGTAGAAGGTACAAATGCTTTAATGGATTTTTGTATGCCTTGAAAACGGCATAATTAAACGTGAAGAAGGATGGTATAGATGTGTGTCTATAAGTGTTCAAGTATATGAAATGAAAAGAGGTTATCGAAGAGCATAGGTAGAATCATATTTTAAAATATATACTTACAGAGCCATAATTACATTATTACATAATACTCCATATGAAAAAAGTTATTCTGTATAGAAGTAACACATGTACATAAGTAAACACAAAAAAAGGCTGAAAGAATATATACCAAAATGTTAAGAGTTACTCTCTAGAGAGTGGGATTAAAGTATTTTAAAATCCTTTTGCTTGTGTTTTCCAGTTTCTGTAATAAATATGTATTATTTTTGAAATTATTTTTTTCTTAAACACATACACCCCAAAACTATGCTGTGGCAAAGACTGTTATGTATTCTGATATCTTATTTTTGTTTTAGTAACAGACCCTCTAATTGTTAGCAAATTCCTACCCAGCTTTTAAAAAACTCTCCTTTGTGGCTAGATGTGGTCAGGCCAATAAGAGATAAGTGAAAATTTGGGTAGAACCTCCAGGAAGTCTCTTTTAAAGAGGGGACACATCCTCCCCTGTCCCCTGGCCCTCTAGGAAAGGCAGGTAACTGCCAACGTTCTGGCTTCTTTCACATGAGAGAGAAATGAACCTCTACTTTATTTAGTCATTGTTATTTTGGGTTTCTTCAATAAATGCAGCCAGACCTAACAGTAATACAAATGTGTAACAGTAGGTTGTTTGATTGTTTTTTCAGGAGAGAACACCTTTAACAAAACTTGATTGTTAGCTTTAGCCCAAGGGAGAGTTACTTAAATCTGGATTTTTGAGCACAAAAATAAAATTAACTAAGAAGAAATTCTATTTTAATGGAGCTGACACAGGAAGATACTGAAAACAAAAGCCAAAGTGCTGTGGCCTCTGATACATACCTCACATAAAAGCAGGTCAATGATATGGAAGACCATGTAGAGAGGGAATTTTGCAGTGAAAAGTGTAAGAAACCACTGGGAGGCATACATGTGCGCTTCAAGGCTTATATCCAGGAAGTGGTTGTACAGGTCAGGGATGTATTCCTGAAATAGCAAACTAATTAGTTTTGGGCACATACGCAGATGTTCAACTCCCACTTGGGAGGCTCATAAATCTGCCAGGAATAGGCCAAAAAAGTCACATATTTGTGCTTTCCTACAAACCTCCAATGTGCTCAGAAGAACACTTATTATCTGACACTTGGCTCCCCTTTCCAGCCCACAAACTAGCTCAGAAGAGGAATCCCCAAGATGGTGACAAATATTTGGAATGATAGTTTTTCTTTCCAAGTTATGAAATGTTTGGAAAAGTCTGTTTCACTTTTATTATGATATTCCTAACCAGTTAGCTTCAGAGCCTTGGCAGATATTTCTTGACTTAGTTTGCTGTGTTAAAGGCCCCTACAAAGTCATCTGATCTTTTGGGTGAAAACCTAGCTCACACCCATCAGGTTCACACCTTATTAATCTTGGCATCGTCATCACATAGTGAGAAATGAAAAACATCAAACCAGTCCTTAACCCTGGATGGCTAAGGCAATCACCACTGGTCCTTAGCACCAGTTCATCAACCTGGTTCTCCCAAGTCCTGCACTCTTAGTGGCAAATGCAAGCTGGTTTCTCTTTTTACCTGCATGAGGCGCTCCAACTGGTAAAATTTGCAATGTAAATCTTCAAAGTTTTGCTTGAAAAGTTCCCTGAGACCATAGTCAAACATGATCTTGACCAGAACACTGAATGCCTGTTCTTCAGGCATCTGTAACAGATAGGGAAAGGCGTGGGGATCACAAAACATATACAGAAGTTTTCTCAATATGTTAAATTCATCCTTCCACTCCTATCTAAAAACTAGGAAATTTCAGTGATATGTAGTAACTCATGTAGTTGTGTTTTATGACACTCGTTCACTCAACCAAGGGATATTAACGATGCCTGTTCTTTGTCAGATAGTGTTACTATCCTCGAGAAGCTTCCCATACAATCAATCCGTACATAATAAGTATGAATTAGATAGAATTCATATTCACAACTACCTATAAATTAGGTAGAAAGATCAGTGGAGATACAAGAACAAAAAAGCCTGAGTCTGCCTGAGGGAGCCAAGAACAGGCTTTGTAGGACCATATCTGAACTGAGTAGCAACAGGCTGATACACAAGTATAGGTTTCATCTTTTTCAAATCATGACACCTTTATTAAATCATTTTACCTCCTTAGCTATTTTCTTCTTCCTCGTTGTTACAAACACGGCCAGTTACAGCAGAACCTTAAATATTCTAAGGTTTAACAGTAATGTTCAAAGTACTTTGTAATGTTTATGGTAATACTTAAAATACTACAAAACCCCTCACTTCACTTCTATTTACAGATGTTACCCATTTATAATAATACCTACATCTTTCATAGCTTTGTGGAAAAAATATTTCCCTGATAACCTGGCAAAATGTCTAGTTTTCAAAATAGAAAAAAGTACTGGAAATGTTATTTAAGGCTTGGCATGACTATAGCAAGCCTTCAAAATGTCAAGAAGGTGGGCGGGCTTCTGTGGAACAGGGGGACGAGGTGGGCTGAACACAGACATCACTGAGAATAAAGCAGAGCTAAAGAACAAATGAGATTAAGTAATAAAGGAGAAAAGCACAGCAAATTATTAATGGACAAGTAAGAGCATTTGGAGCCAAGGACCAGATCTCAGAGGTCTCCATCATGGAAGGCAATTTCATAATTTCTTCCACATGCTGAGGGATACTTGGTCTGCCCCAGAGGAGCATTTCTGATGTCAGGTAGCACAATTGCTTTTCCTCTGAAACAAGCATTTATCTTAACACAATGGCAAGCAGCGCAGAGTTCAAACCAAGACACTGTGGATTTATCTGGGAAACCCATTTTATTTTTTTTATTTTTTTTCCAAAGATTTTATTTATTTATTTGACAGCGCGCGAGAGAGAGCACAAGCAGGGGGACCAGCAGGCAGGGGCAGAAGGAGAAGCAGGCTCCTGCCAAGCAGGGAGCCAGATGTGGGATTCGATCCCAGGACCCTGGGATCATGACCTGAGCTGAAGGCAACCGCTTAACTGACTGAGCCACCCAGGCATCCCAGGATACCCATTTTAAAGGGGTTGTGATACTTAAATGGGGACAAATGTTCTTGGACTGAAGTTGAGAACAAAGACAAACCACACAAGCCTGAGAGACTCTGAGATATAAAGTCTTACTAAAACAACAAAATTTTAAAACTTGACCCTTTGATGGATGTTAATTAGCTTGACTGTGGATCATTTCGCAATGTATAGCCTATCAACTCATCAAATTATACACCACACACACACACACACACACACACATTTTTATTTGTCAATTATATCTCAATAAAGCTGGGGAAAAAACTTGACCCTTTTATTAATGTCATAGCTTTATCATATTTTTACATGGTTACTAATATCAATAAGCTAGGTTCTCACAGAAAGAAGATACAAAGTGGTTTTGGTTTTACTTGTATTACAAGCTATACAAAACGGCTTAAAACTCTTCAAAAGCTTCCCCTTGTTTAGGGAAACAAAATCCAAACTCCTTGAGCTGGCCTCTCCAGCTCCCTCCCCATCCCCCATCACAGGTAATGCTCCAGTCACATTACCCAGCTTCCAGTTCCTTTCATAGGCCAAGTCTTCCCCATTTCAGTGCTTCTATAGGTTGTACTATTCTCTTTGGTGGGAGTGCTCTACTCTCCACTTTTTCTTTTAAAATGGTTTTCTTATTTTCATAATAATGTTAGCTTAAAAAAGTTAAATGATACAGATAAGTACAAAAGAAAATGGATACCTCTTCTTATTTTTCAGCATTCACCTTAAAGTTTACCTCCCAAGAGAAGCCTGTGATATAAATAAGGCTCCTTTGTTATAATCTTGCATCAAACTTTTTACTATACCTTCATGTCGCCATTGAGGTAATAAAGACATACTTCTGTGACTTTCTGATTATAGCTAGTCAGCTTCACTAGCTCTGTATCCACAAAGATTGGGACCCTGTCTACTTTATTCATTCCTCATCTCTAGCATCTACTGTGCTAAAGATGGAGGTGTCCACAAACTCTCTAACATCACCTGTGTGGTGTTTTCACCCAGCATTTTAATTTTAATCATGAGGAAATGGTAAAGACAAATCAAGAATGTGGAATATTTTACAAGACAATTTGCTTGAATTTTCCAAGACTGTCAATGGCATAAAGCACAAGAAAGCAGGGGAGGGGGGTAGTTTAGATTAAACAAGTAAAGAAAAATGACACTAAATGCACTGCTTGAATCTTCACTGATCTTGGTTAGGGGGAAAAAAAAGCTATAAAGGACTTTACTGCATAAACAATTGGGGAAAATCAAATGCGGACTCTGTGTAAGACATTACTGAATCAGTGTGGAATTTCTTGGCTGTGACCACAGTATTATGGTTATGTCCTTAGGAGATACATGCTCAAGTATATAGGAGTGAAGTACCCTGATGTTTGCTACTGATTTTCCAAAAATAATTTCAAAAAATGTTTTTTAGTAAAAAATAATATTTGTGTAAAAAAAGAGGAAAAGAGAGAAGCAGACAGACAGAGAAAGTGTGGCAAAATATTAATTGGTAAAATAGAAGAAGAGTTTATGGGTATTCCACCTTAATGATTTTTCAGTTCTGCTGTGGATTTGAAAGAATACCAGTAATTACTGTCAGAGGGTAAAGGTCTTTGCTGAATAAATAAATGAATAAAATGGCACTAAAAGAAAGCCAGCTTCTCTGCTTCCTTCCCACCACTAATACACAGATCCCCAAACAAATACTAATGACAGTGGCTACTTTATAGAATATAAAATGTCCCTAAGGGTTCAATCAGCCAAGACAATCATTCTAGCAATCAAAATGAACTCCACTCTTGTACTAGTACTCAACACTGTCATTTATTCTTACCGTGTTTCTCTTCCATGAGGATGTTAAATTAAGGAAAAGGTTTCCAGCTATAGGAGTAAAACTCATGCACTAGAGTCTGGCCAAAGGCCATATAAAACCATGCTCAAGTCTAAGGCTAGTAGTATAAGCTGAGGCAGGTCATGTGTAAGTCAAAACAGATGACCTAATACTCACATGGAGAAGCAGAACAGCAGCGAGAAATGACTGGCCCTGGCAATAGCCAATCTCTTCATCATACACAGAATATGCCTGGAAAAAGAAAAACACAGGAGGTATAAATAAATAAATATAGTCACTCATGGGCCATACTTGCCTATAGGACCTTGAACACAGGAACCTGGAAGACACCCACACTCCACTATGGCATTTTGATGATCAGTGAATGATGCAAATATTTCTCTCTGATTTTTTTTTTAATTTTTAAAAAAGATTTTTTTTTTAATTTGAGAGAGAGAGAGAGCGAGCACGAGTAGGGGAGGGAGAGGGAAAAGCAGACTCCCCACTAAGCAGGAAGCCTGATGCGGGGCTCCATCCCAGGACCCTGGGATCATGACCTGAGCTGAAGGCAGATGCTTAACTGACTGAGCCACCCAGGCGCCCCTCTTCAATTTTTTCTCTACAATAAACACAACTGTCGCCACACCACTTCCCAGGAGTAGAAGAAGTTAAGCAAAAACCACTTCAGCACTAAAAAAAAGGTTGCCATGACTCTGTCTTGGCCCTTGCTTTCCCCTCTTCTGTCTGAAAAATGTGCTCTTCCTTCAGGTTCCAAACACTCCATTACCCCAGGGTTCCCTCTCTTCTCTGTACTCTGACGGTACTTGCTACACAAGTATAGTTATTACAGCACTCACCACACTGCATTTTAAATGTCCATCTTCTCTACTGGACTGTGATCTTCTTAGGGGCTGGGGTGATGCCCTATCCAACCTAGCCAGCAACTCACACCTGCAACCTAGCCAGTCACACAGCAGGCTCTCACTAAACACTGTTAACGTTATTCATTTTTCTTTCTGGGAAAAAATCTTTTGGCAAAGACACCAAAATACAATTTTTTCCACAATGCCAGTAATAACTTTTCTGATAAGAGGGATTACTCTGAAACCATTTGTGGGTTCCTTTGGAATTCTTATTTTGTATTTTTCTTGGCAGCAGATGATTATTGCCCATCTCTTCTGAACATTATCTTTAACAGAATACTGACATCTAACATTCCTTGTGGTTTACTCTTTTTGGTTCTTTAGTTGTTTTCCAGAGTCTTGTTTTTATGATTAGTATTTCCAGTTCTCATGTAAGCTGTGGTGGAAAGGGAAATTCCTACAGATTCAAGATGTTATTCCCTGTTTAACAAGTTTATTTCTGATGAAATTCCCTTTATTCTCCACTTACTTTTTGTGCCATGCTTCCTCTGCATCCCAAGAAAGCAATTTAGAATGAGTACGTTCAGAATAAAGATCATTTAGCAAAATATGATGCCAATGCTTTTTAGATGACAATTAAGTTAACATACACATGGATTTAATCATTAGCATTTGGTGAAACACTACAGCTTTTAATATATATATACACACACACATATATATATAAAATAATCATGCTTTCATAAATGAGGGTAGAATTTAACATAATCTCATTAAATCCCCCATTTCATCGAAGCTTATCTAATGAGAGGGCTACACAAAGAAAACACATACACTTTTCCAAAGACAAGATATGCAGAGGGCTTTTGAAACAATCTGTTTATACAATACAATAAGGCATCACTTTGCACCTGTCAAATTAGTAAACACTAAGAAGTGTTAATAATTTTCTTAAGACTGTGTTATGAACAGGGGTGCCTGGGTGGCTCAGTCAGTTTAAGCGTCTGCCTTCGGCTCAGGTCATGATCCCAGGGTCTGGGATCGAGCCCCACATGGGCTCCCTGCTCAGCGGGGAGCCTGCTTCTCCCTCTCCCTCTGATGCTCCCCCTGCTTGTGCTCTCTCTCCCTCTCAAATAAATAAAATCTTAAAAAAAAAACTGTGTTAAAAACAGCAGTAATATATGCCAGTAGAGCTCTGTGGAAAGCAGTTTGACAATGTCTGTGAAGTTATCAATTAATAGTTGATTGGTCAAGAAAGAACAGAGGCTTCAGAGTTAGTCAGAGCTGGACTGAAATCCCACAACTGCTAATGTCTCTGTCTGGATCTTAGGCCCATTACTTATATTTCTTATCTGTAAGATGCAAATAATCACAGTATTTATATGACAGACTTGATGTATTATTCTCAGCTCTCTCGTAAATTGCTCAGCACAGGACTTAATTATGTACCACAATGAAATGTATTGAATTTCTATAGGAAGAAAATTGAGGGGAGCTTATTTTTCAGGCTCATGGAAAAGTCTGAAGGAATACATACAGATGTGAAAGTACATGTCACATCTGAGACATGTTTAGGATATAAAATTCATGGGAGCTGTAATGAAATATAGGGAATAAAAGGCATTTCATTAATTCATTAACATTTAATGAGCACCAACCATAGGCCAAGCACTGTGCCGAGTGGTACAGATACTAACACACAGAAGTGATTTCTGCCCTTGAGAACTTCACAGTTTAGTTGGGAAGTCTGATGTGTAAATCAACCAGAGTACAGTGAGAAGTTCAATGTAGTTGAAGCATAAAATATTTAGGAATTAAACCAGGATACACTGCAAAATGCCTTTAATGCTAATGCTAAGGCTAAGGAATCTGGGACCAGGAAATGAACTAAGAAATTTTGATTTCACTCTGTGGGTTATGAGGAAGCACCAAAGGCTTTTGTGGAGGCCCTGCAAAAGATCCAATTCTGGGGTCATCATGGAGAAAATAATAAATAGGCTAGAACCCAAAGGGAGGGAGACTAATTCAAGGCAGCTTTTGTAAAAGTGCTAGCACATATGATAGAGGCCTGTAGCAGGCAGTGATCAGAAAGGGAAGTATGGCTGTAAGAGACATCAATCCTATCAAACTCAATGTGGCTAAAGGAAGGAACTGAAAACTAAAAGAGAAATGACTGTATCTTCAGCAAGACAATGGCATGGAGGGAAAAAGGAAGACTGTTTCTAATTAAAAGAGCCATAACAACTAAACATATTATGGATACTGCTGGATCCTAATTCTAACCAAATGTATAAAGACATATAGGGAAATCTGAATATGGAGTTTACTGGATGGCACTGATGGATAATGATGGATACTACAGATGAATAATGATCTAATTTTTTAGAGATGTATAGTGAAGAATTTAGATTCATGATATCTGAGATTTGCTTTTAAGTGCTTTTTTTTTTTTGAGAGAGAACAAGCGAGTGAGCCTGGGAATGTGTGTGGCGGAGGGGCAGAGAGAGAGAATCTTCAAGCAGACTCCCTGCTGAATGTGGAGCCCGCCACGGGTCTGGATCTCATGACCCATGAGATCATGACCTGAGCCAAAACCAAAAGTTAAGACACTTAACCGACTGAGCCACCAGGTGCCCCACTTCAGGAAAATTTTTAAAAGGAATATAGAAAGCAACTGTGGCAATATGTTCATAAATATTAAATCTGGTGGGGGATATATATGAATTCATTATTCTATTAAACTTTTGTTATCTTTGAAAATTCTAATAAAACATGTTTTTAAATGAACTCTATCTTTAGACTTTTTTGTTTGATGTACTTAACAGACTTCTACATGAAGACCAACTGACAGCTAGAAATTTAGGCCTTGAGCTAAACAGAGATTTGGGAACATCTGTGCAGAGGTTGTAGCTGAAGCTGTGGGGGTGGAAGGAGTCACCAGGGAGATAGTATAGAGCAAAAGGAACTACTGACTGAGCACCCAGGGGAATGCCTCGGTTTTAGGAGCAGGTAGAGAGAGAGACAAAGAGGGAGTCAGCAATGCTGAGAGAGAAGGTGAGAGCAAAACCGGGAGGGTGAGAGAGGTCAAGAGGTCAAGAGCAGAGAGCGCTGCAAGGAAGACCATTGTGAGACAGACACTAGAGTGCAGTGGGATCAGGAGTAAGGGCTCAGAGGCAGTGAGCACAGGGTTTCTTTATGGGAAATTTTGCAGTGAGGCATAGCTGGATGGCTGCTTAAGTGGAAAGCACAACTGAGAAGGGCCTAAAAAAGGATGATCAGAGAAGAGGATCACAACAGAAATGACAACTTTGTGGAAATTAAAGAAACATTTTTCTCAATCTAACTGCCCTTATAGTTGAAGCATCTAGTTTATCCCTGGAGAACCTGTCCTTTATTATTAGCCTGCCCTAAAACTTGTTAATTCTACCTTTTCAATCAATAATATGTAAGTTTCTTAAGGGCATGTCTCATGCCTAGTCTGTACTTCCTAGATAGTAGATGCTACATAGGTACTTGATTAATTTTGGGGGGAAAAGACTAAAGACTAGTTCTGAGGACAGATGAAGTTGGAGAACTCTGGTCCCAAGTCCTATTTTAGCCTTACAGCTCTGAAGTACCAAAATCTACTGGAAAATGGATTGCTGAAATTGAACGTTTCCTTTACAGGTTTCAGGTACAGATCTTTTGACAGACATCAGTATGCCCCACCATTTATTATGCTGCAGTGCTAAAAAGTCCACCTAGATAGGCATCAGCACTTCCCACTGTTGGACGTGTCCTAGCTGCCAAATTCATAACTTATAATGGGAATACCAAAAGGGAGTTTGCAGTGTTATAGGACTCAGAGGCTCTTAACGTAAAACCAATTTCTGAAAGTTTAAATGTAGAGCTGGGTGGGGAGGGGTTACCCGGGTGGCTCAGTCGATTAAACATCTGACTCTTGACTTCAGCTCAGGTCATGATCTCAGGGTTGTGAGACTGAACTCTGAACCCTGTGTCGGGCTCTGTGCTGGGTGTGGAGACTGCTGAAGATTCTTTCTCTACCTCTGCCCCTCCCCCATAAAAAAATAATAAATGTGGAGCCAAGGGACTATCATCTACAAGTCCTGATTAAAAGGGTAAAAGAAACCTTACCATTTTATGTCTCATTGATTTCCTGTTATCAGCATAAAATTAAAGGTAACATCAGAATTTCAGAAAGTCTGCGCTCTCCTTTTTTGTCTTTTTTTTTTCAAAGATTTTTTATTTCTTCGTTTGAGAGAGCGAGCGAGAGAGAGCATGAACACGGGGGGAGGGTCAGACGGAAAGGGAGAAGCAGACTCTGAGCTGAGCAGGGATCCTGACTCGGGGGCTCGATCCCAGGATCCTGGGATCATGACCTGAGTCGAAGGCAGACGTTCAACCGACTGAGCCACCCAGGTGCCCCCTTTTTTTGCCTTCTTATACATCAAATACAAATTACACTTTGTAGTTACCTTTCGTGTAATTTCAAAGAACCAAAATCACCTTTCAAAACTAAGATTTTTTTTTTGTGATGTGAAATACCTTGCATATTTTATATAAGGAATCTTGTCCATCTCCTCCTGTGTCCTTAAAATAGTCATGAGCTGGGAATGTCCGGTTAATATCCCGAGTGATAGCACTGTCCTGGGGAGACTCCTGTGGAAACATTAGGAAAGAGGTTTAGTAGTTAATCACGTACGTATTTGTATAAGTTTATACAACAAGGTCTTCTCATTTACGTGCTTTAAAATGCTGCAGGGACATACATATACATGTGCATGCCCAGAGTTACTGCATCTTCAGGGACCAACTGTTCAAGCAAAAGCAAAATCAAATATTAAGGAAAAAAATATGGAAGAAAAGGAACCTGCTTCCTGTATATACCTCATGTGTATTCATCTCTGTTGCAAGAAGTGCAGCTGGTGACCTTTCTATTGCAAGAGGGAAAATGTGGTAATCAAAATGGATTTCCCACAGGAAAATATTCAAATTAATCTCAAAAGGAGGTAAAATGCTCCCATTAGAAAAACTGGGTATAAAAATCGCTGCTTTAAATGATCCTTTGGCATGACGCCCATATGCCAGGTTCTCAAAAGGAAAAGAGAAGTCTCTTAATTGGGGTTTATCCTAAGGGCAAATGGCATAAAAATGTACACAGCATTCTACTCAATATGAAACTAGACCACCAAATGTCAAGGGACTCAAATAGGCTATGGGAAAAATATCCCTTCCTTTTGCCAATGGAGAAAACTAAACAAACGTCAATAATATCACAGCAATCCTTTATACAACAAAGCAAGCATCCAGGTATTTCTAATAAATTCCTTGTTAAATTTCATTTGCTCACATGCTAAAGAACTGGAGCACAGAAACATGACCTTCTCTTTTAACAGCGCATTGTTTGTTTGTTTTTTTAAGATTTTATTTATTTATTTGACAGAGAGAGACACAGAGAGAGCAGGAACACGAGCACGGGGAGTGTGAGAGGGAGAAGCAGACTCCCCACCAAGCAGGGAGCCCGACGCAGGGCTCGATCCCAGGACACTGGGATTATGACCTGAGTCAAAGGCAGATGCTTAATGGCTGAGCCATCCAGGAGCCCCTCAAAAAGCATTTTCTAAGTGACTGGAGAAGCCAGACACAAAAGATTATTTTCCATTAATATCATGTGTATGAAATTCTTATAAAGACAAAATTTTAAGTTATAGAAAGTAAATCAGTGTTTGGAAGAGGCTGGAGTTAAAAGGAGAAAACTGATTCTTAAGAGACATGAAGAGAACTTTTTGACGTTTGAATATGGAAACATTATCCAACACAACTATGGTGGTAGTTAAAATGTACTGAATCATTCACTTAAAATTCGTGTATTTTACTGTATATAAATTACAACTGAATAAAGATGATTTTAAAATGGAAAAATAAGAGGATGCTCATACAAATGAAAGAGAGACCCAAGATGATTCCAGCCCTTTAAAGTAATAAGAGTTCCCAGTCCTACTTTAGGTATATACAGCTAAGTGATGAAAATGAGGTATCCATATTTATCTCAAGGTCTTAAAACCTGGGGCACAGCTTAGAGGCACACATATGTGGGTCTGAAAGTTGTCTCAGTCTCTTAAGCTGAACAACTTTAGGTAAGTTTCATACCTTCTGTGACTAATATCACCTACCTTATAAAGTTGTAGTAAAAGTTACATTAAATGTATATATAAAATATAAATCTATAAGGAGCTTCTACCATGTCTGACATGTATATAGAAAAGACTCGATAAAAGAGAAAGGAAGCAATCTCCTCTGAACACACATATGTACACACTCGCTAGTGATATGCAGAATATACACATCAGGTTCCTAGAATATCTATTTTTAATTTTTGTTTATTTTAACTTTCCTATAAAACTATTCACGTAGGGGTAGAAATTGTGATTCACTTTTGTAATTTCCACAGAGCCTAGCATAATGTAGGGCATAAAATCAGTCAATGCTTGATAAATATACCTAATAAGGTCCAAACGTTTCTTCAGGACTAAGCAATGGCAACACTATGTGGTCAACAGCCCTACCCAAACCAGAATCATTCTAATGTTAATGTTTAATTCAAGATCCATGTGAATGAGGCACCAAATTAAATCAGGAAAGAACCTTATTAATTGGAAAAATGAACAGACATTTTTCCAAAGATGACAGACAGATGGCCAACAGACACATGAAAAGATGCTCAACATCATTCATTACCAGGGAAATGCAAATCAAAACTACAATGAGAGTGGCACCTGGCTGGCTCAGTCGGAGGAGTGTGCACCTCTTGATCTTGGTGTTGTGAGTTCAAGCTCCATGTTGAATGTAAAGATTACTTAAATAAATAAACTTAAAAAAAAAAAAAAGGCCCAAACAAAACTACAATGAGCTATCACCTCACACCTGTCAGAATGGCTAAAATCAAAAACACAAAAAACAAGTGTTGGTGAGAATGTGGAGAAAAAGGAAAACCCTTGTGCACTGTTGGTGGGAATGCAAATTGGTGCAGCCACTGTGGAAAACAGTGTGGAGTTGCCTTAGAAAGTTAAAAATGGAACTGCCCTACCATCCAGGAATCAAACTATTGGGTATCTACCCCTCAAATACAAAAGCATTAATTCAAAGGGATACATGCACCTCTATGTCT